>NC_092718.1:109829642-110475428 GCF_047496885.1 Scyliorhinus torazame
CAGACGAACCGTCTCTCCTTATTTGACACAAAAATATAAGGCAGCGTATGTCTTATCGCCGATTGACTCATTCAATTCTGTGAGGCATAAACGTAAATTCATCAATATTTTGAGACGGTAGATGTTGCTGTCAAATACGTAGGGATCCAATGACAATAAAACAAAATTCTGGACCGAGGATTGATGACAGATCTCGAATTTCTTGCGAATGTGAAAAGTCAGAGACACCACATAGTCAACAGCTTCACCTAAAGTCACGGAAACTATTGTTTTCACAAACATAAGACGACAAAAGGAAGGCAATCGATGTGAAGACGTTTCCCTTGCTCAAACTTTACATCAGAGCAGTGAGTTAGATTGAAATATATTCTTGATTACCCGATTCCTTTATACAAGAGAGAACATACTGGTGTTTGGCGTTGCTGAAAGTGATGCAAGTTATGCAACGCATAAAAAAGAGGAACGGCAGTTATGTTGTGATCTTGAGAAACTAACAAATCGTGTAGATATGAGGCAATTTCTTTGTGGACTGGTATTAATCATAATTTTTCATGGATCCACCTAAGGACTTAATATGTGCGAAGCCAGATATTTTATCAGAGCAGAAGTATTCATCCTCGAAATTGATACAACAGGTGGAAATGTGAGCAAATTTTGCAGGGACCTTCAAAGCATTCTGCCTCAGGCATTGACAATGACAATTGAACTCCTTGCTTGCAAGCATAAGAGATGGTAAATGTGTCTGATAGTGGCGAATTGCAAGGGAATCCGTGATAACTTGGACCGCACAAGTGTGGTGAATTATTGATTTTTAGAGAGCCAACAAAGACCTGATAGGCGGAAATATCTTGCGGCATTGAAGAATTCAACTATTCTGTATCTAATAAATGTGCCAACAATTTTCAGCCCTCGTGGTCCACATGAGATCAACACACTGAAATCCACGATTCACTTCTCGACTCCCATCGCTTCCGATGTGATGTCCAACTTTTTCATCAATTACGAACAATTTCATTTTAATTCAAACACTTATTCCAAATATGAACAATGCCAATGGTGGCCTGTCACGCCATCTCAGTCCAATATCTTGCGAATAGTTAATTGCTTCCATCTGCAAATTTTAAAAAACGTATCTTTAACTTGCCAATGCGTCCATTTCGTCAGCAGAACAGTGTGCTTCATGGCCTCTCTTTTGACATGCAATTGCCTCATGCAGTTCGAATGCTGTCTCTTTCTCGCGTTCTTTCCACTTCACGCGATATCACGCAGAGACAGACACAGAGAGAAAGAGAGACGCACAGCAATTTGATCAATAGTGAGAGGGAGAAACAGTCCTGGTAAAATCCCACCATTAGAATGATGATGAGGCTATCGGAGAACAACATTTCTGTGTGGACGTTTGCAGTCAACTATGATTGAAGTCTGACCTTGATCATTTCGAGGCATTGCTGTTTGTAATTTTTTTCGTGGATAATTATTCTCTTTCAACCTCGAATGCATAATTATAAACCATTTTATTAATTTCTCTTGCGGGATTGAAAGTGGAGCGGGGTGACGGAGAAGCTGTATTTGCATCGTGGTACTTTTGATATTATGCCTGGCATATTGGGAAGTACGTAAATATTCTGCCGAAAATGTATAGCTGGTACACAGGTTTGGAAACCACATGACGAGAGCATCACATTAAGGCGCCATCTTTCTGGACTCCATTCACTTTCAAGTCAAGTCAATTATTGATGACTCACATTGCAGTTTCACGCCGCACCATGCAGAGCTGTCAATGGTACCATTAGTTATTCAGTGTGGGGCATGTAAAAATGTGATTTCTCAGGAGATTCAATTGAAGCACATGCAGATTGCCTTTCTACTGCTCTGAAAACATTTGACTGTCGAAATTTTGGAATATATGTCAATTCCGTGGTGTATATTACGCAGTGAAACTTGTATTATCGGTGCAATCATTATTTACTTTATTTTTTCGAAAAATTTCTTATACCACGTTATTTTTTCCAATTAAAGGGCAACTTAGCATGGCCAATCCATCGACCCTGTAGATCTTTGGGTTGTACGGGCGAAACCCACGCAAACTCACAGAGAGAATTCCACACAGCCAGTGACCCAGAGCCTGGATCTAACCTGAGACCGCGGCCCGGTGAGGCCGCAATGCTAACCACTATGCCACTATGCTGTCCCTGGAGTTGCAACCATAAAAAATGCAATCATCTCACTGCAGCAAAGACAGAAAGAATGTGTTTGGAATGCCATTATTATCATTTTGAGATTATATGGTCAGCATTTTGCACCTAGAGAGTTTCCGTGCTCAATTCGGAGTAAAAACATCCAAGGGGATATTTATGGAGACCATAATATATATTATCTGTAGAGGTTTCCAGTTCTTAAGTGAAGAACTACCGATTGTTTTTTAAAAATCAGTTTGTGAGATTTGTTCCTGAGAAAATTAGTACCAAAATTCATATATCAGTTCACTTGCATATAACACTCTAACTTCCCATTCGCCCCGAGGCCAAACTATCTTTTTTTTCCACCACAAGGAAGTAGGTCAACAGAATAATGCACTGATCTCACTTTCATATACATTTGTTCTAATGGTTGTATATGTTTTCCGATATTTAATGTAATTCATATGGATTCATAATTTGTTTCACAAGTGATGTTTACAAATGTTGAACAAATTTTCACGCTGAATTCATATGATTCAGTACTGTATGCCTCAAGTTAAATCTATGAAGTACGTTGCATTCAGCTGTGAATTCTTTCGGCTGATCATATATCAATTTGGGAAACTAAAATAATGCACACATGGCTGTAATAATCCGTCTATCCGTCTTCATGAATTCTCTGAGTTGGATGCCGTTTTAACTCTTCCTAGCTCTATGAGCGCTCAGAACCAACATGGCTCTGCTCCTTGCTCTCGCTTTGAATCTTGGCCCCCAAATATATACACGTTTCCCCAAGTTCCAATGCTGAACAGCGCATGCTGCTGATTCCAAACTTCTAACCTTCTACTCAAGTGTCCACCGTGGTTTTGCCCAAATCGTTGTCCATGCTTTTGTGCACATTAAGGATTTTCTCCTTTTGAGTTCACCACATCCATCAGTCGCGGTATTGTTTTTGTCTACGGTGCAATGGCTACATATGGCGTGATGTGAGTATATTAGGTCACTTCATACTCTGCCTGTGATTGCAAAAAAAGACATGCGTTCATCTCTGTCACAGAATTCAAATTCTGTACGAATTTCGTTTAATAATAAATGATTCGCACTTTTGCTGTCCGATGGAAGGCGAGGTGCATCCTGAAAACACGTATTCTATTGATTCCCAATTAGAAAAGGTTGTCTTTTCCTTTTCGACTTGAACAAATCAGAGATTGTTATGTCAAATATTGGTGTCCAATGTACCTTCTTTTTTGTTTAATTTAACAAAGTACACTCGCTACCTCATTTGTCAAATGGAACTAAAATGTTAGGTTCTCTTTGGCATTTTCATCAATCCATTGATATAGAGTCGAGTACTTTCTTAAGTGTGATGCGTTGACATGGGGGAAACGGTTGGCTCTGTTGGAAATAACAATTAAGACCATCAGAATCCATGCAGTGTTCCTAAATGCATAATTTCACTTGTCAAAATGGCAATGTTGTTCTGAGATTGATACAGATGCTCTTTTGATATTTAAATACATGAAGATTTCATGAGAGCGATAGAATGTCTCATGTTTGAAGAAAGCGGTGACGTTCCTCTTCCAAAGTGGGAAAAGTGAGGTGGAGACTTGGGGATGTTTTACAAGTGCGCTTTGGAGTTTGAAACCTGCGACAGTGACACCCTGGAATTCAGTACACGAACCATTTCATTTTATTCACAACATGCTTGCCGTTATAGGAGTTTCACGATATCTCGGAGGTTGCAAAGGAGGAGGAGGTGAATCCAGAGATGGAGAACGAGGCCATAAGCCCATGAAATCGATGGTGACGGTTCGAAAATCAATGATTGCTCATGGAGGCTTCAGGTAACTCTGTGAATGTAGATTGCGAAGAAGATTTTGGCTCAAAACATATATTTGGATTCACTATATCAGGTAGATTACAGACGTGCAATATGCCCAAATTATAATGTGTGGTCTGTCTACATGAAAGACGTTATTGAAACATATTCCAACTGGTTGGAGGTCACGTGTCCTATTAAACGTCTGCATATTGCATCGCCAAGACCCACGTTGTTTTAGCGTGGTTTAGGAAATTTGCATGCCATGCATTAACTTCCCTCATCAAGATCAGTGATGCAAATTTCAAGATAATGAAATCCAAACCCTGCGTGATGACACTTAGCACAATCAGACAAACATCTGTTTGGGGAGGTATTCGGTTTTGTGGCAACGAGCCTAACGACATTCGACGTTTCTATGTCAATTATTTGAGAGGGAGCTTCTACATTTCTCAAAATGCTTGATGTGATCTTACGGCAACAGGCTCTCCTTGATAAACACAGCATTGATCTATTTCCACAAAGAATAATGAATCTATAAAACAGGATTTCTATTTCACTAAACTATAGTTAATTGCCTGATAAACTTTCGTTTTCCAATTGCCCAGCTCTAACCTCTTTAATGAACGACACTAACACCTGTCCACTCAACAAACAGGAGTATCTTGAGATCCGTGGAGGAGACCCTTGGCCAGTGTGCTTACAATTAATTACAGGCAACATGCGAACACAGTGGCCCAGAAAGCATGTGAAATTATTCGTTCATTCAGCCAGATATCTGTAGTGATATCATGGCTGTGTTGTAATTCAACGACTGACCACTTGGATTCTCTGTAGTATATAAGTGAATGTTGAAGTCACCTGACCCCTCACTGATTAGGAAGTCAAAGAGGGAGGTTTCTTATGCATGATGTTCCTGTTTGCTTTTTATCAATTCTCTTGCATGTAGTTGACAAACACTGAATGTCAATAGATCGTTTATAAATTTAACTACAAATGATTTTGTAGGGAATTAGACAAGCCAGCAACAACATTACATAGTACCAGGACTCGAAGGTATTACACACTGAGAACTAACATCAGCCTGCCACAGAGTTTTGAAAATTTTGCAGTCTGGAAGACTTTAACAACATGGAGCAATGTACGCCAACAAAGGGTCTCAGTATCCACGTTAATGTGGACGGCAACTAACAAGTGTTTACAACAATGTATTATTTTCCTTATTGCAGCATATTTAGAAGTGTAATCATGTTTATGTAAGGTAGCGATAATCCTACCAGTGGCAGGGCCAAAAGCAATAGCTGCGTTTAATATGTTTAAATTTGTAAACCATGACGGTAGTAAAACTTTCAAAGAACAAACAAAACAAAGAACAAAGAAATGTACAGCACAGGAACAGGCCCTTCGGCCCTCCAAGCCCGCGCCGACCAGATTGCCCGACTAAACTACAATCTTCTACACTTCCTGGGTCCGTATCCTTCTATTCCCATCCTATTCATATATTTGTCAAGATGCCCCTTAAATGTCCCTATCGTCCCTGCTTCCACTACCTCCTCCGGTAGCGAGTTCCAGGCACCCACTACCCTCTGCGTAAAAAACTTGCCTCGTACATCTACTCTAAACCTTGCCCCTCTCACCTTAAACCTATGCCCCCTAGTAATTGACCCCTCTACCCTGGGGAAAAGCCTCTGACTATCCACTCTGTCTATGCCCCTCATAATTTTGTATACCTCTATCAGGTCGCCCCTCAACCTCCTTCGTTCCAGAGAGAACAAACCGAGTTTATTCAATCGCTCCTCATAGCTTATGCCCTCCATACCAGGCAACATTCTGGTAAATCTCTTCTGCACCCTTTCTAAAGCCTCCACATCCTTCTGGTAGTGTGGCGACCAGAATTGAACACTATACTCCAAGTGTGGCCTAACTAAGGTTCTATACAGCTGCAACATGACTTGCCAATTCTTATACTCAATGCCCCGGCCAATGAAGGCAAGCATGCCGTATGCCTTCTTGACTACCTTCTCCACCTGTGTTGCCCCTTTCAATGACCTGTGGACCTGTCCTCCTAGATCTCTTTGACTTTCAATACTCTTGAGGGTTCTACCATTCACTGTATATTCCCTACCTGCATTAGCCCTTCCAAAATGCATTACCTCACATTTGTCCGGATTAAACTCCATCTGCCATCTCTCCGCCCAAGTCTCCAGACAATCTAAATCCTGCTGTATCCTCAGACAGTCCTCATCGCTATCCGCAATTCCACCAACCTTTGTGTCGTCTGCAAACTTACTAATCAGACCAGTTACATTTTCCTCCAAATCATTTATATATACTACAAAGAGCAAAGGTCCCAGCACTGATCCCTGTGGAACACCACTGGTCACAGCCCTCCAATTAGAAAAGCATCACTCCATTGCTACCCTCTGCCTTCTATGGCCTAGCCTGTTCTGTATCCACCTTGCCAGTTCACCCCTGATCCCGTGTGACTTCACCTTTTGTACTAGTCTACCATGAGGGACCTTGTCAAAGGCCTTACTGAAGTCCATATAGACAACATCTACTGCCCTACCTGCATCAATCATCTTAGTGACCTCCTCGAAAAACTCTATCAAGTTAGTGAGACACGACCTCCCCTTCACAAAACCGTGCTGCCTCTCACTAATACGTCCATTTGCTTCCAAATGGGAGTAGATCCTGTCTCGAAGAATTCTCTCCAGTAATTTCCCTACCACTGAAGTAAGGCTCACCGGCCTGTAGTTCCCGGGATTATCCTTGCTACCCTTCTTAAACAGAGGAACAACATTGGCTATTCTCCAGTCCTCCGGGACATCCCCTGAAGACAGCGAGGATCCAAAGATTTCTGTCAATGCCTCAGCAATTTCCTCTCCAGCCTCCTTCAGTATTCTGGGGTAGATCCCATCAGGCCCTGGGGTCTTATCTACCTTAATATTTTTTAAGACACCCAACACCTCGTCTTTTTGGATCACAATGTGACCCAGGCTATCTACACCCCCTTCTCCAGACTCAACATCTACCAATTCCTTCTCTTTGGTGAATACTGATGCAAAGTATTCATTTAGTACCTCGCCCATTTCCTCTGGCTCCACACATAGATTCCCTTGCCTATCCTTCAGTGGGCCAACCCTTTCCCTGGCTACCCTCTTGCTTTTTATGTACGTAACGGAGTACGTTATGTTTCAACGGAGTAATTTGAAAATGTGATGCCCATTGCAGCTCCAGAAATAATGGAATTCATAACCTGCATGTGTTTAGGTCGCATTTGCAGAACAGAGGAGAGCGCATAGATTAGTTCATCATTGATTTAAAGTTAAAAGCTAAAACATGTAATTTTGCTGAGGTGGAAACTTGCATGATTGGGCACCAGATTGAGTTTGGTAGGATTGACAATAAGCTGACGGAACGGTTGCTGGGGGAATAGAATCTATATTTGGAACGAACATTTGAGGTTTGTCGAACTCACGATCTAACAGAACAGCATTCTGAAATGTTTCTCAGTAATGGCGCCTTCTTCTTGGAAGAGAAAACTCTGGTTGACACCCTTTTCCAAAAAGACGGGAAACTTAAAACAAAAGGCGGGAAAGGCTGTGATCCGATAGAAGTTACATGCTGGTCCCAAGGGTAATTTAATCAGCAATGACAGATTCATAAAAAAATTATAAAAATTCAGCAGATTAGAAAAACATCACAAAATATCTCTGAGAGATAATAATGGTTCAAGCATTAAATGGTATGTCGTTTGAGAGATGAGTGTGCTGACGAAGGACACTGTTTATTCCGTCCCGTTCTATACTTTATCTAAGGGATTGAGTTCAATACTAGTTGATAGGTCCTGTGAAGGGATCGGTGTAGTGCAGTTGGTACATAGCATCCAGAACGGATTGGATCAACACTTCACCAATTCTGAGAACATAATCAGCGAAATCAGCGATCTGTTCACAAGTCCACAGGTTTTGGTGCACCATCAATCAATTACAATGTACAAATCAAACAGGATGCAAACCATGTGATATAGGCACCCACAAGAGTACCTGAACCTCTTGGGTCGCGTTAAAAAGGAGATAGACAGAATAGCAAAATTAAACATGTTCAGAAACATGGAAGGATACAACGACTGGGTTTATGCCCAGTCGTTATATCCTTCTATTTTTCTGAACATTTTAATTTTCTGTACAGGATAAGAATGGTGATATTCGCCATTGCATGAAGTATTAGGAATATCAACAAAGAACATTGCCAAATATCAAAGCGTGACGACACTCATCTGAGATGGCCAGTGCGCACTTATTTGCAAAACCTGGTTCGGGGAATAGATATGAGATTCTGTGGTCGCGAGCGAGACTCCCGGAAAATATGTTGCCTCCCGTGTGCCAGGACCAGGGCTGTCTCGGATTGTGTCTTCTGGATCCTTAAGGGGGAGGGGAGCAGCCAGCAGTCGGGGTGCACATTGGTGCCAACGACGTAGGTAGGAAAAGGGGTGTGGATGGAATAAACGAGTTTAGGGAATTAGGCTGGAAGTTAAAAGCCAAGACAGTGTAGGAGGGAGGGCTTCAGGTATTTGGATAATTGGAGCACATCCTGGGGAGGGCGGGACCTGTACAAGCAGGACGGGATGCATCCGAACCAGAGGGGCACCAATATCCTGGGAGGGAGGCTTTCTCGTACTCTTCGGGAGGGTTTAAACTAATTTGGCATGGGAATGGCAACCGGACTTGTAATCCAGTGGGGGAAGGTAACACTGACATTGTTAATTCGAGATAGTATAACAGCTGGAGAAAGGCAGTTCGAGGAGGATCTCCCTACTGAGGTAGTATGGGTTGACGTCAGAAATAGGAAAGGAGCAGTCACCTTGTTGGGAGTTTTCTATAGCCCCCCCCCCCTCCCCCCCCCCCCAATAGCAGTAGAGATGTGGAGGAACAGATTGGGAAACACATTTTGGAAAGGTGCAGAAGTCACAGGGTAGTAGTCATGGGTGACTTCAACTTCCCAAATATTGAGTGGAAACTCTTCTGATCAAATAGTTTAGATAGGGTGGTATTTGGCAGTGTGTCCAGGAAAATTTTCTAACACGGTATGTAGATTGTCCGACCAGAGGGGCGGTCATATTGGATTTGTTACTTGGTAATGAACCAGGGCAAGTGATAGATTTGTTAGTGGCTGAGCATTTTGGAGCTAGTGACCACAATTCTGTGACTTTCACTTTAGTAATGGAGAGGGGTAGGTGCGTGTAACAGGGCAAGGTATACAATTGGGGGAAGGGTTATTACGATGCTGTCAGACAGGAGCTGAAGTGCATAATTTGGGAACAGAGGCAGTCAGGGAAGGACACAATTGAAATGAGAAACTTGTTCAAGGAATAGATACTACATGTCCTTGAGATGTATGTCCCTGTCAGGCAGGGAAGAGATGGTCGTGTGGGGGAACCATTGTTGACAAGAGAGTTTGAATGTCTTGTTAAGAGGAAGAAGAATACCTATGTAAGGCTGAGGAAACAAGGTTCAGACCGGGCGCTGGAGGGATACAAGATACTCAGGAGGGAACTGAGGAAAGGGATTCGGAGAGCTAAGACAGCGCATGAAAAATCTTGGGAGGGTAGAATCAAGGAAAACACCAGGGCCTTTTACACATATGTGAGAAATATGAGAATGACTAGAGCCAGGGTGGGTTCGTTCGAGCATAGTAGCGTGAGATTGTGTACTGAGTCTGAAGAGATAGGAGAAGTCTTGAACGAGTACTTTTCTTCAGTGTTTACGAATGAGAGGGGCCATATTGTTGGAGAGGACAGCGTGAAACAGACTGGTAAGCTCGAGGAGATACTTGTTAGGAAGGAAGATTTGTTGGGCATTTTGAAAAATGAGGATAGACAAGTCCCCCGGGCCTGACGGGATATATCCAACGATTCTATGGGAAGCAAGAGATGAAATTGCAGAGCCGTTGGCAATGACCTTTTCGTCCTAAATGTCAACAGGGATGGTACCAGGGTATTGGAGTGTGTCGAATGTCGTGCCCCTGTTCAAAAAAGGGAGTAGAGATAACCCTGGGAATTATAGGCCAGTTAGTCTTACCTCGGTGGTAGGCAAAGTAATGGAAAGGGTACTGAGGGATAGGATTTCTGAGCATCTGGAAAGACACTGCTTGATTAGGGCTAGTCAGCACGGTTTTGTGACGGGTAGGTCTTGCTTCACAAGTCTCATTGAATTCTTTGAGTAGGCGACCAAGCATCTGGATGAAGGTAAAGCAGTGGATGTTGTGTACATGGATTTTAGTAAGGCATTTGATAAGGTTCCCCTTGGTAGGCTTATGCAGTAAGTAAGGAGGCATGGGATAGTGGAAAATTTGGCCAGTTGGATAACGAACTGGCTAACCGATAGAAGTCAGAGAGTGGTGGTGGATGGCAAATATTCAGCCTGGAGACAAGTTACCAGTGGCGTACCGCAGGGATCAGTTCTGGGTCATCTGCTGTTTGTGATTTTCATTAATGACTTGGATGAGGGAGTTGAGGGTGGGTCCGTACATTTGCAGACGATACGAAGATTGGTGGAGTTGTGGATAGTGAGGAGGGGTGTTTTCGACTGCAAAGAGACATGGATAGGATGCAAAGCTGGGCTGAGAAGTGGCGGAAGGAGTTTAAACCTGAAAAGTGTGAGGTTGTCCATTTTGGAAGGACAAAAATGAATGCGGAATACAGGGTTAACGGTAGGGTTCTTGGCAATGTGGAGGAGCAGAGAGACCTTGGGGTCTATGTTCATAGGTCTTTGAAAGTTGCCACTCAAATGGATAGAAATGTGAAGAAGGCCTATGGTGCGTTCGCGTTCATTAGCAGAGCGATTCAATTTAAGAGCCATGAGGTGACGATCCAGCTGTACAGAACCTTGGTAAGGCCACATTTGGAGTACTGTGTGCCGTTCTGGTCGCCTCAACATAGGAAGGATGTGGAAGCTTTGGAAAAGATGCAAAGGAGATTCACCAGGTGTTGCCTGGAATGGAGATAGGTCTTACGAGGAAAGGTTGAGGGTGCTAGGCCTTTTCTCATTAGAACGGAGAAGGATGAGGGGCGACTTGATAGAGGTTTATAAGATGATCAGGGGAATAGATAGAGTAGACAGTGAGACTTTTTCCCCTGGTGGAACAAACCATTACAAGGGGGCATACATTTAAGGTGAATGGTGGAAGATGTAGGGGGGATGTCAGAGGAAATTTCTTTACCCAAAGAGTAGGGGGGGGGGGCATGGAATGCACTGCCTCTGGAAGTAATTGAGTCTGAAACATTAGGGATATTGGATATTGGATAGGTACATGGATTACGGGACAATGATGGGGTATAGATTAATTTGTTCTTAATCAAGGACAATAGTTCGGCGCAACATCGTGGGCGGAAGGGCCTGTTCTGTGCTGTATTTTTCTCTGTTCTATGTCCTAAAACCTGGCGCAACTATAGCTAGAGGAACAATATCAAAGTTACCGCACTTCCAATACGGAATTTGGCCGGTACTGCTTTTTGAGTATGCCATTTGGCATAATTTCGGAATGCAGCACATAATCGAAGGCATTGGAGTTATATGTCTGAACGTGGATGATATCACCGTCTTGGGCTCAACCATAAAATAGCACAGTACCAGCTTGTCTGAAGTTCTAACGAGCGTCAAAAGAAATGGGCTGATGCTCAACAAGCAGAAGTGCCTATTTGGAGTAACTGAATTCACATTCCTAGGTGACACCCTTTCATCGCATGACATTTAACCTGGCAAGGGCAAAATCCAAGCAATTCTGAACATGCCAAAACCACAAGACAAGAAAGCCACCATAACAGTGATGGGTCTGATCAATTTCATAGGGAAATCCATTCCAAACCCATCAGCAACAATAGCACATCTACGTCATCTCCTGCACACGTCAACGAATTTTATTTGGACAGAGTAACATGAGCAAGAGCGGATAAAACTCACGACTTCGCTAAAAATCACGCCAGCTTTAACATTGTTTGACCCATCGACGCAGATTAAAGTATCAACAGACGCATTCTAAGATGGTGAGGGAGCAGTTATCCTGCAACTTTAATATGACGATTACTTTAATATGACGAAACTACGTAAAATCTAAGAAGGGATCATGAAGGATCGAACTCTTCAAAAGGTTACGAAGAAAATCAACTTGCACAGGCCACCGGTCATTATCTGGAGTTCTACAATATAAGATCTGAACTCAGTATGATTCATGGTGTGGTCCTTCGTTTGAAGACTACAGTCATACCTCAATCTCTTTGCAAGGATCTGCTGAAGAAGGACATCTTGGGATTGAGAGATTTAAACCGAGTGTTCGTGGCGTTTTATACAGGCAGCTATAAACCAGGATATTGAAAGATGGTCAGTTATTGTGACACATTCCAGACGCACCATTGCAAGCAAACGCGAGAACCTATGCAAATGTCTGAAATACCTACGGTACCATGGCAGAAAGTAGCTGTTGACCTCTTTCACCTACAATGGAAAGATTACTTAATGATCAAAGATTATTTTTCAAACTATCCCGAAATGGTTCTGCTGTCAAGCACAACGGCAATCAGTGTAATGCTGCACGCCGAATCAATTCTTACGAGATAGGAATTCCTGCAAGTCGTCGTGAGTAACAACGGTCCTTGTTTTCGCTGTAAAGAGTGACAACACTTGGCAGTCACGTATAATTTCAATCACGTCACGTCAAGTCCGGTGTACCATCAAGCCAGTGGAAAATCGTAAAAAGATGTACATATCATAAGCAATTGTTCGAGAAAGCAAGTACAGCCAAACTGCTCCCTACCTCACACTATTGAGTGACAGTGCGTCACCATTTTCAAATGGTAGATGGCCAGCAGACTTACTCGTGAATAGAAGGTTGCACGCCACTGCATTTCAGTTGTTTGCTTGAAGGGATAGATCGCAAGAATAAACAATAAACACGTTTTCAGCCAGATTATTATGGATACCTGGAATTGTCTCTCTGAGCTGGTAGCTGCGAATGAAACGTTCATCTCATTTTATCTGCACCTGAAGTGTTTTAAACTGGCGAAGATAAAATGTGTGTGAATTTCTTCCTTAATTTTCTGATGATCTTCAAGGAAATTACTATCCCCCTCTCTGGAGGACTATATTCATTTCACCTCCGTGATTTTTGAAGGTTGGTCCTGCCACGTGAACAGGTGCAATATCATTATATCGTTTTTCTGCCTTGGCTTGCCTGCTTTCTTGTACCGATGATATGACAATTTCCAGTCAGCGGTGTCCCGTTCACGAACGAGATTTTCAAAGAGCTGCACATTCACAGTAAGAAAAATGTGCATTGCCCTTGTAGTTTAACAGCTGGCTATTTTTTTTGTTATTTCTTTATTTCCCCTGACAGCTTGACTGGACTCTTCCCATTGAATCGCTCAGATTCAAGTGCATGTTAAAGTTGGTTGACCTGGGAGCTGAAGCATATTACTAGTCCGGGGTTCAATTCGGCTTTAGCTGAACCAATTGGAACGATCACAGGGCACACGGCAGCATTCATTCCTCAACACAGATAGTAAATTAATTCCTAGTTCATGTTATCCACCCTGATGCCTTCCTGATAGCAGCATAACTCCAGTACCACCTCCAGAGCATAAACCTGGGCATGCTTCGGAGAACCGGTGCCAGCCAAACATCATTAAAACAATTCTATTTTGTAAAATGTAGTTGCCTGGCCATGTGCTTCTGAAATTGAAAGAGATAAGGAAAATCAGAAAGCATGAGTGTAGCGAGTCCCTTGCCGTGAAATACGGACGCAGAAAGGTACAACATTGAGAACAGGTGGACCATCCGATCCCTCGAGTCTGCTGAGCCATTCAATATGATTATGGCTCCCTTGTTTTTGTTCAGAGTTGCACATTCCCATCCATATACCCTTTGATTCTTAATGCAGATCTGCCTTCTGCCCCCATACACAAGAGCGAACAGAACTTCCATCTCTACCTTGTCAAGACAAATTCAGAGTCTGAGTATGCTTCCAAAAATTCTGTCACCACTCACCCAAATTCAAGTGGACACAAGACTTGCCTATTCAACAATGTTCGTGAGTCAACTTTCTCAATCCAAGGCGGCATGGTGGGACAATGGTTAGCACTGCTGCATCAGAGCGCCGAGGTCCTAGGTTCGATCGTGCCCTGGGTCGCTCTGCAGAGTTTGCACATTCTCCCTGTGTCTGCTAAATTGCCCGTTAATTGGAGAAAAATGACTGTCAAGATCGCCGCAATAAGATGTTCCAACCACATAGTGCATTCCGGAACTTTATGCTTCCATTTTCTAACCCGTCTATGTCCTGCGAAGGCCTTCAGTCCAGTTCAATACACACCTCTCGACCAATGTTTTGCTTTCCGCTAATTTACCAGCCACGCGTTTTCTCCGTTTATCTATTTCACTGCTGAAAATTGAAAAATAATGTGATTATGGCGATTTCAGCCTCCTTCATTCAAATGTTGACAATCACATAAAGACGTCTTTAAGCCCATGTTTTCTGCCAGGCAACCAGTCACACGTTTATCTCGACCAATGTGTTACCCACGACAGCATGACCTCTTATTTCCCTCATATAAATCAATGACACCTTAACACAACGTGTCAGGAATTCCTTGTGGAGAATGGTTTATCGAAAGCACATTTTAGTGTTTTAGTAAAGTTTAATAAAATGGTTAAACGTAGTTCATTGTTCGGAAACCCATGTTGCTTCTTCTACAATACCTTGTAAAGATTTTTCGGTAAACTTTATAAACTTCTCCGTGAAAGAGGCAAAGCCAAATCTGCGATAGCTTTCTGTTTTCAGCACCATTGCATTCTTGAATAGTGAGTTTGCGTTTCCTGCTTTCAGAGCTGTTGGAACCTTTTCAGAACCCAAGGAAACTGTGGGCAGTCAACATCAACGCACATACCTTGCCAAACGTGTTACGTTTCAGAGTGACGTCTACCTTATCACGGAGACGGGTCAGTCCTCATCTCCAAAGCTTTGGTAAATTTCGTGTCCCTTGTGATTATAGTTTCACGGAGTTCCTCTTAAACTCCTATGTTCTAAGTTTAATCTAATGGACGAAAGTGTTATTTATTAACTACAGTGAAGAATGCCACTATACAAGTTTTGATTTCATCTCACATTTACTTATGATCTACCAGATCCGTCACGTTTTTCAGGCCCACGCTCCTTTCACTAACACTATTCTTTTGTATACTGCCACTCCTGGAAACATTGCAGATATATTTTCTTTTTATCAACGCGTTGTTCTTGTCCAACCTGTTTGCTGGTACAGATGAAATGTCGATGTTCAGCCTTTCCGATTGCATATCAATAACAGTTATACATGGTTCTAAAAGCGGGTTATCAAAACATTTTGAACCTTCAGGTCAGCTGAACTCTCATGATTTTATTGGACGAAAGAGTTGATTTATTTTATGTTTTGATTTACTTTCCTGCCAAATGTCCGGAATGATATTCACAGATTTCGCAAAGTCGTTAATATCCAAGACTGAATTGGATCAGATTGATTTGGAGTCGAAGCAATTGTGTAGTCGATTTCTGCCCGAATTCAGTACCCTCCCACACACAGAGACAACCCTGCAGCAGGCACTCTTTTCGCAATATGACTTGGGAGAGCCAGCCGCAACAGTTGCCACTTTACGCTTTTATGTGCAGAAGACCCAAAGCTGTGTGAAATGGCCTGTGAGTGGGAGGCAGAGTTAATTTCGTGTGATTTGGGGACGGTGACTGAGCGGGTAAATTAATGGCAGATGCAGTATAGTTTGCATAAATGGGCATTTATCCACTTTGGTGGAACTAACGGGGAGACAGATTATTGTGCTTGTAGCCTCAAATTAGGAGAATGGAATGTTAAACGAGAACTGGCCATCCTCGGACAACAATCGTTGAAGGTAAGCATGCAGGTGCAGCAAACTATAAAGAAGACAAACAATACATTTGCCACCTCATTGAGAGCATTGAATAACACGAGCAGGTATGTCTTGCTGCCATAATACAGAGCCTAGGTAAGACCACATTCGGAACATTGTGTGTAGTTTTCATCTCCTTATCTGACGAATGATGTTCGCCTTATAAAAGAAGTGCAGCGTCGTGTTAGCAGACTCATTCCTGGGTTGGAAGAACTGATGTATGAGGAGGGATTCTGTTGGTTCGGATTGCATTCGCCGGTATCATGACAACCTGTATAATTCTAACATCAGGAAACAGGGTAGAGGCAAGGAGGATGTTCCGATCGTGCGGTTGTTCAGAACCAGGGGGCGAAGTCTGAAAATGCCAGCAATCCCGTTTCTTACTAGGATGACGCCAATTTGTCGCCTAGAAAGTGGTCGGCCTTTCGCATTTGCGACCACATAAAACAGTTGAGGAATAACACACCACTTTTTCACCAAGCAATCAGATGTACAAGTGGGGTTATGGACATCAAATGATACAAGGGAAGACGGAATCAACCTATTAAGTTGAAGTATCAGCCATGATCATACTAGGATGCAGGTTCAAAGGGCATAATGGTGTTTATAATGGGCCAGGGTTTAGAGATCACCACATTTATATCATTGAGTTCACCTGACCCGCAACTTTTCATCGATTTTCGTTTTGAGGAGACAAGTGCCCACTTTCCAGGTGTGATGCATCAGAGATCTTATGTACTTTTAAACAAAACAATGGTTATTCCATGAATCAAGTTAGCATTTTATAAACACACAAGAAACATCTTATCAACTACCAACACTGATACCCACTCAAAGATACCCCCTCTATAGGTAACCGTTCGTAATTTTCCGAACAACATTCAGAAGCTAAACACACTTTGTTCCTACAAAAACAGTAGGTTCACATTCCTTACCGAAAAAGGTATTTCTTGAAATTATCAAGTGATCTGGAGACATTCTTTAGCGTGCAGAGAGAGAGACACGAAAATACACTTTCGTGATTTGGATGCAGCTCCCCAACTGAAGACGAAATTAAAACACCAAGCCACAAAACAGCTTCGAGCTCAAAACAAAAGTGAAAAGCAGTGCCACAGCCCAACTCCACCCACACAATGACAACATTGCAGCCACTTGAGAAGTCAAACATTTCTTAGCGTGACATTCCCATGACATCAACTTCAAGATGGTGTCATGTTTCACCTTTCACTTTCCTTTAAGAAATGTTGAGAGTAAATATACTTCTTTGTGTAACAAAACAAAAGAAAACATTTATGATAACGTACTCCATTTTAGTTCTTCCTCCTCCACTGAACCTTCTTCTCTTCATCACATTCGTGACAAAGGAACAGCAATCACGTTTTCTCGTCCTGCCACATGTATTATTTTTAAATAAAATGGCTGTAACAATAAACTCCATCGAAATACTCTGCCATTGTCATTGCGGCATCGCTCTAAACCATCAATGGATTATGATCAGTATATATAATTGTTTCAGACGAATTTCTGGTATGCTGGTAATATAAATTTGAAAATGTTGCAAAGCCAGCACCAACCTCAAAGCATCCTTCTCAATCGTTGAATACTTCTTCTGGTGCTTACTTAATTTCTTTGGAAAAATAATCAGTCGGCCGCCCTAGTTCTCAGTGACCTTATTGTAAAGGCACCGCACTACGCCCACGTCTCTCGCATTAAAGCCACTTTGAATGGTTTTATGTAATTTGTGATGGCCAACACAGGAGCAGTGATTAACACAGACTTGAGGCCGTCAAATACCTGTTGACACGCCACTGTCCACTGAAATGTGCAGCGATTCTTTAGCAAGTCCGTCAGTGGCATGCCCACACTGCTAAAATTCAGCACAAATTTCCGGTGAAATTCACTCATGCCAAGAAAAAGAATTATTTCCCTTTGTGTCGAGGGTATTAGAAACTTCCCAATAACTTGTGTTTTCACATGCCGTGGAACCATTCGACCCTGTCCAATTGTATGGCCAAGGAAAGTGAATTGTGTCTTTTCAAATTCACTTTTGGCTAGGTTTAACACCAAACCCGCCTCAACAGTCGATCGAATAACTCCATCAGGTGCTTCAAATGTTGTTTCTATGTCTGACTAAAAATTACCAGATCTTCGATGTATACCACACCATTGGCTAATCCTGAAACGAATCTATTCGGTAATGGTTGAAATGTGGCTGGGGTATTTTTCATGCCAAATGGCCTAACATGGAATTGGTCTCTTCCATCTGGAGTCACAAATGCTGAAATCTCCCTTCGCCCGTTTGGATAAAGGTACCTGTCAGTAACGTTTAAGTAAATCCAGTTTGGAAATAAAAGCTAATTGTCCACTTTCTCAATGCAATCCTCCAAGCGTGGGATAGGATAAGAGTCCGTTCTTTGAACCTCATTATCCTTTCTATAGTCCACACACAACCGTTGGGCACCGTCCGGTTTCGGTAACATCACTATGGGTCAGTTCCATTGGCTGCACCCCGCTTCAATTATTCAATTTTCATGCATACTATCAATTTCTTTGTTATCCTGTGCCAATTTTCAAGGGTTTAATCTGTATGGATATTATTTAATTGGAACAGCATTTTCCAATCATGTATAGCCATTTTAGTGCGTCCAACTTATCTCGACATACTTGCCCATGTGATGTCAGCAACTCTTTCAGGTCAGTTTGATTTTCCTCTGGAAGAAACTCATAAGGTTGCCCAATTTTTAAGAACATCGTCGTTTTCCAATTTAGTTTGAGGGGTGTCAAATTCAAGGTCATCTGCATTCGGTTCTCCACTTTGAGGAGTCAGAATTATTAAAACCTCCTCACGTTGTTCTCCTCCCTTTTCAACGTACCGTTTAAGCATATTCCCAGGATACACTCTGTGAGTTTTCCTTCTATCTGGCGTTCTTACTGCATAATTTACCTCACTTAATTTCCTTTCAATCTGATAAAGTCCACAAAACCTTGCTTTTAAATGTTCAACTGCCACTGGAAACACTCATAAAACTTCAACTCCACTGGCAAAACTACGAACATTTGTTTCTTGTCCACTTCCAGTTTCATCACACGTTGTGCACCTCTTAAATGTTGTCGAGCCAATCCCCTTGCTCTCTTTAATCATTCCCTAAAACTTGACACGTAATCCAATAATGTAAGTTCCGATTGCTCACTCAGCAATTTTTCCTTAATCAATTTAAGTGGTCCTTTTACCCCATGACCAAAGATTGTTCAAAACGACTGAATTTGGTTGACTCGTTAGATGGATTCCTAATTGCAAACAGTACGAATGGAATTCCTTTATCCCAATCCTCTGGATAATCTTGACAAGAAGCCCTCAACGTTGTCTTTAATGTTTTCTGCCACCTTTCTAACGCTCCCTGCGATTTAGCTCGTACGCAGTTGATTTAAATTGTTTTATTCCGAAGCTTCCCATAACTTCATTGAATAACCTTGAAGTAAAATTTGATCCGATTGTATTTCTGTGGGCATTCCATAGCTGGTAAAGAATTCAAGTAAGTCCTCCCCAATCTTTCCAGCTGTAATATTGCGTACTGGAATGGCCTCTGTAAATCTAGCAGACACATCCATTATAGTTCAAAGATATTGATTCACACTTTTCGATTTCGGAAGCTGTCCGACGCAGTCAATTAAGACCCCTGTAATAGCTTCATCACATGCTAGAATAGGTATTTATGGCGCTGGTTTTATCACTGCTTGAAGTTTCCCTGTCACTTCACCTGTGTGACATGATCAACAAAATTTAACTACATCTTTATGTCGTCCAGGCCAATAAAAATGTTGTTGCATTTTAGTTTGAGTTTTCTGTTCTATACACTACCGGCAATACCACTTGATGAACATCTGCCCACTTTTCATCCGCCTGCATGTGTAAAGGTCTCCATTTCCTCATCAAGACATAATTTTTACAGTCGTAACTTTCTGGTATACACTCAGATTCCTCTTGCGTATATGCTTTCTGACACATCCGTTTTATTTATATACATTTCTGTTATAACTCCGCCACTTTTCCTGAACTAAACATATGCGCCTCATCCTCCACCTGCTCTTCTTCTTTTCCATCCATCTGATCAAAAATAGTTTCTGATAATTGAACTTCAACTTTACCTTCACTCTTTGATTTCTCCTCTTGTCTTTGCTTGTGACTTTGCGACCTACTGCACAATCCGGAAAAATCCCAGGATATTCGTCCTTCAGCACGTCAGTTGTCTGATTTTCTACTGGCGTATCAACCACAGTAGACATCACTCCCACCTGTGATCCAGATTTATCATTACCAAAGATAAACTGTATTCCTGGACAAGATAGTTTTTCTATTACTCAGACCACCACTTCACCATTCTTCACTGGACATTTCAACCTTACCTTATATAATAGAACACAACTCTTCTCACCCTTAATTCCACATATTACCACCTTTTCTGGCAATATTCCTGCCAAACTACTGAACGGACCATCTCTCACCTTCAAAGATTGACGAGCTCCCGGATCCCTTAAAATTGTGACTTCTATACACACTTATTTGAAGAGATCTGGCACCTTCTTATCAATCACCACTTGATCAGGCTGTCCAATATTTTGCACCTCATTCGCTTGACTTGGGCTTTCTTTTACCACTTTAACACATCCCACTGACATATCTTATTTTACCATATCAGCCTTCCCAGTGCTTCTCTTCAACCACCAACACTCTGACTTTACATGACCTAGTTTATTACAGTGTAAACGTTTGAAACGTTTAATTTCTCTTCCACACTCCTAGATTTATTTTTAAATCTGTGGTACACACTCCTTATTATCTCCCATCAGATCTCCTTTACCTGTACCACATGAGTATTTCTCTTTCCCCCAGCTTCTATCTCTCACAGGCTGAAACAGATGTCGGAATACAAACTTTGATTCATGAACTAATTCATAATCATCAGTCATTTTTGCTGTTAACCTTGCAGTTTTAACCCTCCGCTCTTCCATATGAGTTCTCACTATATCAGTAATTGAATTTTTAAACTCCTCCATAAGTATAATTTGTCTGAGAGATGCATACACTTGGTCTATTTGAAAAGCACTTACCCAGCTTTCAAAATTACTCAGTTAAATCATTTAAAGCTCCATATATGTTTGACATTTTTCTTTCCTTAAATTTCTCACCTTTAATCTGCAGGCTTCAGACACCAGTTAATGTGCACCTAAGATGGATGTTGTCACCTCCTCATACGTCCCAGATACCTCATCTGATAGTAATGCAAACACTTCACCAGCCCTATCTGCAAACTTTGATTGAATCAATAATACCCCCATGTCCTGTGGCCATTTCATTTGTTTTGCTACCTTTTCAGATGAAATTAGCTTCTCCTCCTTCGCATAAAACGTTGGCCATGCTTGGACATATTTAAATAGTTTCAAACCAAGTCTTCTACTATGACGCTCCGCCTCTTTATCCTCATCATTATCCGCAAACGAAACGTTCCCATTTACATCCAATTTAGTCTTACTGTCATGTTCCATGGCCATTTACTGAAGCATATACACTCACTTTTTAAAATTTTCACTGATCTGTACCTTCCTTTCTCTTTCTTGTTGTTCTGCCACGGCTGTTCTTTCTTTTCCCATCATTCCATATTCAAGCAGCTTTAATTCTTTTTCATGTTCAAGTTGCTTATTCGGGAACTGAATTTTTGCCATTTATAAAGGAATCGAACTGATCACAGGCAATTTGAAATGCTCAGCTGCCGACATATGTACCTATTTATTTCGTATGCTGTCAGGTAACGTTAACTACAATGTTTTTGCCAAGCCTAAAAACCTTTTTTTTGTCTCTTCTTGTAAGGTACTGCGTGTGACCTTCTCCATACCTAAAAGCACGCCCTACTTAAACTGGACTATCGCATGTGAAAAGGAAACACAACTGTGCTCACTCCTCACTGTCATTAAGTAAAACCAACCCAATCACGAAATATAGACTTTTATCCCACGAGCCCCCAATTTATAATGGACCAGGGTTTAGACAACACCAAAGTATATCATGGAGTTCACCTGGCACACGAAGGTAAAAAGAGGGAAAATCAACCGTGGATATCTAAGGAAATAAGGGAGACTATCAAATTGAAGGAAAAAACATACAAAGTAGCAAAGATCAGTGGGAGACTAGAGGACTGGGAAATCTTTAGGGGGCAATAGAAAGCTACTAAAAAAGCTATATGGAAGAGTAAGATAGATTATGAGAGTAATCTTGCTCAGAATATAAAAACAGATAGTAAAAGTTTCTACAAATACATAAAACAAAAAAGAGTGGCGAAGGTAAATATTGGTCCTTTAGAGGATGAGAAGGGAGATTTAATAATGGGAGATGAGGAAATGGCAGAGGAACTGAACAGGTTTTTTGTGTCGGTCTTCACAGTGGAAGACACAAATAACATGCCAGTGACTGATGGAAATGTGGCTATGACAGGTGAGGACCTTGAGAGGATTGCTATCACCAAGGAGGTAGTGATGGGCGAGCTAATGCGGCTAAAGGTAGACAAGTCTCCTGGCCCTGATGGAATGCATCCCAGAGTGCTAACAGAGATGGCTAGGGAAATTACAAATGCACTAGTGATAATTTACCAAAATTCACTAGACTCTGGGGTGGTCCCGGCGAATTGGAAATTAGCAAACGTGACACCACTGTTTAAAAAAGGAGATAGGGAGAAAGCAGGTAATTATAGGCCAGTGAGATTAAGTTCGGTAGTAGGGAAGATCCTGGAATCTATCATCAAGGAAGAAATAGCGAGGCATCTGGATGGAAATTGTCCCATTGGGCAGACGCAGCATGGGTTCAAAAAGGGCAGGGCGTGCCTAACTAATTCAATGGAATTTTTTGAGGACATTAACAGTGCGGTAGATAACGGGGAGCCAATGGATGTGGTATGTCTGGATTTCCAGGAAGCCTTTGACAATTTGCCACACAAAAGGTTGTTGCATAAGATAAAGATGCATGGCATTAAGGGGAAAGTAGTAGCATGGATAGAGGATTGGTTAATTAATAGAAAGCAAAGAGTGGGGATTAATGGGTGTTTCTCTGGTTGGCAATCAGTAGCTAGTGGTGTCCCTCAGGGATCAGTGTTAGGCCCACAACTGTTCACAATTTACATAGATGATTTGGAGTTGGGGACCAAGGGCAATGTGTCCAAGTTTGCAGACGACACCAAGTTAAGTGGTAAAGCAAAAAGTGCAGAGGATACTGGAAGTCTGCAGAGCGATTTGGACAGGCTAAGTGAATGGGCTAGGGTCTGGCAGATGGAATACAATGTTGACAAATGTGAGGTTATCCATTTTGGTAAGAATAACGGCAAAAGCGATTATTATTTAAATCATACAAAATTAAAACATGCTGCTGTGCAGAGAGATCTGGGTGTGCTAGTGCATGAGTCACAGAAAGTTGGTTTTCAGGTGCAACAGTTGATTAAGACGGCAAATGGAGTTTTGTCCTTCATTGCTAGAGGGATGGAGTTTAAGACTAGGGAGGTTATGCTGCAATTATATAAGGTGTTAGTGAGGCCACACCTGGAGTATTGTGTTCAGTTTTGGTCTCCTTACTTGAGAAAGGACGTACTGGCACTGGAGGGTGTGCAGAGGAGATTCACTAGGTTAATCCCAGAGCTGACGGGGTTGGATTACGAGGAGAGGTTGAGTAGACTGGGACTGTAATCGTTGCAATTTAGAAGGATGAGGGGGGGGGGGGGGATCTTATAGAAACATATAAGATTTTGAAGGGAATAGATAGGATAGATGCGGGCAGGTTGGTTCCACTGGCTGGTGAAAGCAGAACTAGGGGGCATAGCCTCAAAATAAGGGGAAGTAGATTTAGGACTGAGCTTAGGAGGAACTTCTTCACCCAAAGGGTTGTGAATCTATGGAATTCCTTGCCCAGTGAAGCAGTAGAGGCTCCTTCATTAAATGTTTTTAAGATAAAGATAGATAGTTTTTTGAAGAATAAAGGGATTTAGGGTTATGGTGTTCGTGCCGGAAAGTGGAGCTGAGTCCACAAAAGATCAGCCATGATCTCATTGAATGGCGGAGCAGGCTCGAGGGGCCAGATGGCCTACTCCTGCTCCTAGTTCTTATGTTCTTATGTTAATAAATATTGGTTATGAGGAGCACAAGGGCCCACTTTCCAGGTGTGATGCAGCAGAGGTCTTCAGTATTTTAAAATAAAACAATCTTTATTCTATGAATCCAGTTAACATTTAATAAAATACACAGTAAACATTCCATCAACTACCAACACTGATACTCCCCTCCCCAAAGATACAGCACTCTATAGGTAACCATTAGTAACTTTCCAAACAACATCCGTAAGCCAAACACAATTTTCCGAAAAAATCTGCAGGTTTGCATTCCGTACAGCAACAGGTATTACATTGAAATTATCAATCGATCTGGAGACATTCTTTGGCATGCAGAGAGAGAAAATGCACCTTCTTGGTTTGGATGCAGCTTCCCAACTGAAAACGAAATTAAACACCAAGCCACAAAATAATTTCCAGCTCGAAACGAATTTGCTCTTCCATAAGCTGAGCTTTCTCCTGAAAACCATTTTCCAAAACAGCCATCTGCTCGGCCATCAAGCTTTCCAAGGCGTGCGCCTGCTGCTTTAACATTTCCTCTCGCTCCTCCACATTTTTCATCCTTATCTGGCAAAGATTTTACTCATTGATTCTCATTGGAGCCAGAGACCAGCTCCACCAACATAATGACATATAATGACTGAATATATTTGTCTGACGCATCTACTGATGGTGCAGCGATATGTTCCATCTATTCACTTGAAGCCGGCGGTTTTGCATCTCATTTCTGTTCTAGAATAATGGTTAGATACAATGCAACTAAAGTGTGATGAGGCATACATATTTCCCTTCAGGGAGCAGATTGTTCACAGATGTGTCTCGAAGAAGAGCGACATGGTAATTTGTACTCTCGTAGTCCCAGTTTTATTTTGAATTGGAAGTTACTTGGCATATAGACGTGATGTTGGCATGCTGAAGCTCTCACATTGATTTGCCTACACACTCAGGTTGTGCAAATCATATTAGGATATATCCATCGGCCTCACACCTTACCCTCCCATCCAACATGTATCGTCTGCAAATTGTGAGACATTTCATTTTGTAGACTTCTAGATTATGAATATATGTTCTGACGACCTCGGATCACAGCATTTATCCCTCTGTTGCTCCACTAGGCTCTGCCTCCAATTTGGAAAGAAATACTTGTTTATTCCTGTTTCTTTTTTACTCTCCTGCTAACCTGTATTCTTTCCATCTCGATACACTGCCCGAATGGCATGCGCTTTAATTTCACACGGTGATACCATGTGGGAAATTGTGGAAAGCTTTCTGAATCTCCACAGGAACCACATCCACTGCCCTGTCTCCACTTCATAACTCAACAAGTTACATCCTGAAATAATTATAGTAGATTTATGAATAATGTTTTCCTTCTCATCATTCCACGCTGGCTTTGCCAGTCCTTCGTCTATTTCTCACGTCCACTCCTCAATCGCCCCTTCATCAGCCACCTCGTCGGTTTCACGAATTTGAAAAGCACAAGTGGGCAGCACGGTAGCACAAGTGGCTAGCACTGTGGCTTCACAGCGCCAGGATCACAGGTTCAATTCCCCGCTGGGTCACTGTCTGTGCGGAGTATGCACGTTGTCCCCGTGCCCGCGTGGGTTTCGTCCGGGTGCTCCGGTTTTCTATCACAGTCCGAAGACCTGCAGGTTTGGTGGTTTGGCATGCTAAAGTGTCCTTAGTTTCCAAAAAGGTTAGGAGGGGTTATTGGATTACGGGGATAGGGTGGAAATGAGGACTTTAGTGGGTCGGTGCAGACTCGATGGGCCGAGAGCCTCCTTCTGCATTCTAAGTTCTATGAACGGCGCCGTCTGGAACTCGGCCCGTCGGAGCAGCTGAATAGCGGATCGGGACCACTAAAAATATGCAAACGTTGTTTGCTGCAACAGCGTTACTCTACGCATTGACTGCACTGTCGAGGTGACGGAGAATCACGATTTGGCGAGAAATCTTCGCCCTCCGTGAATGTTGTCATCAGAATCTATTCTCCGACCAGTTCCGGCGTCGCCAAAGAGAAAATACCGCTCAATATCTTTCCTCTCTATGGCGTGAATCTAATGATTAACCATCAAGGCATTTCCACCACCATTTCCTTTTTTGTATATCATTCCGAAAATCTGAATAACCTGAAAGTTCAATTCCAAGCCCTTGTCATTGTGAATCTAAGTTCCCGTAATTCCGCCCGTATCGTATCTATTAACATGCTTTTGCGCGATTAATTCATCCACTTTATTGCAAACGATTCACCTGTCACGGCACAAAGTGTTAAGCCTCGTCTTTTTAACATTGCCTGTCCGGGTCGCACTATTGTTCAATGTGTCCCTGTTTGAAACTCTCCTCAGTTTCTTTCACGGTAACGTTTCCTATTCCCGTTGCTCCTTTTGGATTTTGTCTTCGATTCCCCCTCCATTAACACATATACATTCCATCCCACTGCTATTTTAGGGTTAACCCTCCGCAACCGAAAGTGTAAAAGAGTCTACCCAGATACTCCGAAACATCATTCCCCCAATTACCCACCCGTATCCCCGTCTAACCCGCACATTTGGAAAAAATGGCGTTGCCAATCCACCTAACCTACACAGTCTTAGATTACGGGAAGAAACCAGGACACCCGAGGAGAATTTACGCAGACCCAGGGGAATGTGCGAGTCCCCACACAGACACTTATCCAAGGCAAGAACTCATCCAAGGCAGCTGGCAATATTTTGCGCGTGTGCTACTCACTGTACCACAGTGCCTCACTTCTAGCACACGTCAAGACATATGTTCACATCAACCCAATGCTCCGTTGTATCCGTCGTGCATTGCTAAAAAATAAATCGGAATTCCACTGCGAGAAATAATTGAATTTTCATGACGGGAATCATGCCGGAATTCAGTTATCAGATTGCTGCACTCTTTTTCTGACTTCAAATTGGTGAGCCTTCTCCAAGCAAGTCGTAATGCACCCCCTCCACCGCCCCCCCCCCCCCCCCCCCCCCCCCCCCCGCCCCCCCCCCCCCCCCCGCCTCCGCTATCTGTTATTTTATTGATCCTTTCGGCATCAGGATGGCCATTGATTCCTTGCGAAATAATGCTTCACATTGTGAAAACCTTTAGTCAGTTTCTGTTATCGGCGCTTTACGAATTAATCATAAGTGGGAGAAGAGACTATGCATATTTTCCAAGTCTATCTCCAACTGGCCGGTTAATCATTAAGCGCTGGAGCCGCTAATGTGACTGACAGGCTAGTTTACAGCCAATCAATCAATTTGTTCTATAATCCGTTCTCCTCCTTTCGCGTGGGGACGAAATAAGAACACAAGAATAAAATAAAAAAGAACGAGGAGCAGGAGTAGGCCATCTGGCCCCTCCAGCCTGCTCCGTCATTGAATGAGATCATGGCTGATCTTTTGTGGACTCAGCTCCACTTTCCGGACCGAACACCAGACCCCTTAATCCCTTTATTCTTCAAAAAACTATCTATCTTTACCTCAAAAACATTTAATGAAGGAGCCTGAACTGCTTCACTGCGCAAGGAATTCCATAGATTCACAACCCTTTGGGTGAAGACGTTCCTCCTAAACTCAGTCCTAAATCTACTTCCCCTTATTTTGAGGTTATGCCCCCTAGTTCGGCCTTCGCCCGCCAGTGGAAACAACCTGCCCGCATCTATTCTATCTAGTCCGTTCATAATTTTATATGTTTCTATAAGATCGTCCCTCACCCTTCTAAATTGCAACGAGTACAGTCCAGTCTACTCAACCTCGCCTCGTAATCCAACCACTTCAGCTTTGGGATTAACCTACTGAATCTCCTCTGCACACGCTCCAGCGCCAGTACGTCCTTTCCCAGGTAAGGAGTCCAAAACTGAACACAATACTTCAGATGAGGCCTCACTAACACCTTATAGAATTGCAACATAACCTCCCTAGTCTTATACTCCATCCCTCTAGCAATGAAGGACACAATTCTATTTGCCTTCTTAATCACCTGTTGCACCTGTAAACCAACATTTTGCGACTCATGCACTAGCACACCCAGGTCTCTCTGCGTAGCAGCATGTTTTAATATGTTATCATTTAAATAATAATCCCTTTTGCTGTTATTCCTACCAAAATGGATAACTTCACATTTGTCAACATTGTGCTCCATCTGCCAGACCCTAGCCCATTCACTTAACCTATCCAAATCCCTCTGCAGACTTCCAGTATCCTCTGCACGTAAACGGTGAACAATTGTGGGCCCAACACTGATCCCTGAGGGCACCACTAGCTACTGATTGCCAACCAGAGAAAAACCCATTAATCCCCACTCTTTGTTTTCTATTAATTAACCAATCCTCTAACCATTCTACTACTTTACCCTTAATGTCATGCATCTTTATCTTATGCAGCAACATTTTGTGTGGCACCTTGTCAAAGGCTTTCTGAAAATCCAGATATACCACATCCATTGGCTCCCCGTTATCTACCGCACTGGTAATGTCCTCAAAACTTCCTCTAAATTAGTTAGGCACGACCTGCACTTTATGAACCCATGCTACGTCTGCCCAATAGGACAATTTCTATCAATATGCCTCGCTATTTCTTCCTTGATGACAGATTCCAGCATCTTCCCTACTACCGGAGTTAAGCTCAATGGCCTATAATTACCCGCTTTCTGCCTACCTCCTTTTTTAAACAGTGGTGTCACGTTTGCTAATTTCCAATCCGCCGTGATCACCCCAGAGTCTAGTGAATTTTGCTAAATTATAACTAGTGCATTTGCAATGTCCCTCGCAATCCCTTTGAGCACTCTGGGATGCATTGCCTCAGGGCCAGGGCACTTGTCGACCATTTACCCCATTAGTTGCCCGTCACTACCTCCTTAGTGATAACAATCATCTCAAGGACCTCACCTTTCACAGCCTCATTGCTATGTGGTTCTTATTTTTGTCATCATTCTTTGACTATCCCATTGAATATGGGAACCAGTTGAGCTCCTACAAAAGCAAGCAACTTTCTACATACACTGAAAATTCAAAAAAATAAACAAAGACAATTTAAGAGTACGTGATAGAATTTCCTCCCTTATCCTCCAATTAACAGGGGATATTTCTGTCTTCTTCTGTTTCACATATATTGTGTAATGAGTTGCAAAGGGGATCTGGATAATAGGTCTTCATGTTTTATTAAAGTGGTTTGCAATACACTGGATAGCGAGCATGAGGACAGCATGATCCCGCTTCCGATAATGACGACAAGGTGCTCTAAAACGTTTTCTCAATCCATCAATGGCTGATATTTATTTGTCAAACCATGAATAATTGGTCTTTCGGTACTTATTGTCCTTTAACTATGCAATCACCTCGACTCTGGTGTGTTGCAATTATTATTCCTAATCGTGTCTTTCTGCCTCTGTGCATGTTTACGACCAGCAATGTTTTTCAGAATCCCCCTTGTTCATGCGCGACTGTACATGATGTGTTCGATTTTCGACACTCAGTGCATGTGTGATATCCTGCTTCCTCGAATACAAGTTTGTGTTAGGTTTGTTACATCTCTGCCCACTCCACTCCATTCTCTCATATTCTTTTAAAACAAATAAAATTGAGAATCACAATCACTAATTAACACTCTGGATGTATGGATGCATTACAGAACACGTTCTGTCTCTCTTTCCCCCTCTCTCTCTCTATTCTAGTGCTACCATTTTCAACTCGAGCTCAACTTACTGCTTTATCTGCCTGTTTCTGTACACAAGGCTAGACGTTTCTAACCCTGTAAACGCTGGGTTCTAGCCAGCTGGGTTTTACTTATTGTCTGTGTGAGTAGGTATATGCATCCAATACACGACACTCATCTCGTCACTCTTGTCCCAATGTGAGTTTACAGTGACGTACATGTCTCCTCCATTGTGCCCTTTCAAACAGCTTCAGTATCTCCGCATTAAGTAAAAACTGCAATTTCATTTAATCTTGATACTTAAACGTCCCTGCCAACATCCAGAACATCATTGCATTCAAGCATTCAAAGCTGCATTAAGCCTTCCTTCCTTAAATACTGGATCGCTCATTGATACTCACACTCCATGAACAACAACTGTTCAGAAATTGACTTTTCTATAATTATTATTATATTTACGGCAAGCATCTCAAGTCGAGACAAAGATGGAGAGTCCAGCTGGCTTTGTGAGCAGGGGGCAGATCATAACGTATCGCCATACCAAACATATTATCCATGTTTATTAAAGGTATTTGCAAGGTATTTTTTCCTCTCTTTCACTCTCTCTCTCATTATGCCTCACCTTTCCTCTCTGACACGCAGAGGGGCGAAAATAACCTCACTCTCGAAGAGCATATGAACGTATTTTACAGTATTTTTTCATAGTTGTGTGGCCAGGCGTCTGTCTTTCAATGTATGCCAGTTCTATAATGTATTAATATTTTCCTGACTCGGAATCAATTAATTCTCAACGTTATTCTTATTGACCTTCCTAAAAATGCAGTTGGCAAAGAACCCTATTTGGGCTCTGTATAAGTGTTCCAAATGTTGTCTGCTAACTTCATAAATTATCGGTTGGTTTGAAGGCTTCTCTAAATGGGTAAACAATTCATCCATTCATTTTTAAAAGCGAGACACATTTTTCATGCGTTTGCTCTGAATTCTGCGCATGCATTACCAATCTGGTTAACGACACTGGACAGTGCAATGAAATGCATACATAAATGAAACATCTATCTATCTATACACACACACATATATATAGATACACACCTATACCTATACATTTTCCCAATCCACAAATATCAGTGTAAATAACCCGAAGCATGTATTCTCATCTGCAAATGCTGAACATTATATTACCAATTAACAATTATGTTATATTAGATAAAGATGGATAGTTTTTTGAAGATTAAAAGGGATTAAGGGTTATGGGGTTCGGGCCGGAAAGAGGAGCTGAGTCCAGAAAAGATCAGCCATGATCTCATTGAATCACGGAGCAGGGTCGAGGGGCCAGATGGCCTACTCCTGCTCCTAGTTCTTGTGTTCTTATGTTCTTATCTACTCGTTGATGGACGCACACCCTCCCTGTATGTCTCTGTTTACGTGCCGTCTTCCTTCCATGCTGTCCACATATTTCAATATTCATTCTATATTTCAGTCAGGAGAATATGTCAATTACGAACGTCTTCCCCTCGCGATTTCGAAAGATCCATCTCTCTTTTTTCTTTATTGATTTTCTTGACCTTTAATTTAGTTAATATCTTTGACTTCGTACTTTTCATTGCATCCAATTCATGAATGTACTGTCAACGTAGCATATCCGGTTCCCCATTAATGTCTCTCTTCAGACAAGCTATTCATTCTTTCGCTCTCTTTAATGTGTTTATAACTGCATATTGTGGTTATCATAAAGACAATGATCAACATAACCTGTAAATTCCCATTTAGAATTGACAATTAGTGGCCTCCCTTAATTAGACCCTTATGCACCGAGGAGGTTTTAGTAATTCCAGCAAGAACAGTTCGTACAATTGCACATGCTTTACCAATTTAGCACATGGCAATTGCGAGGTTTCTCTGCGTTACCTTCTTGACACTTTTCGAGAACTGTGAAACATAAGAGGAAGCTGGTACAACTTCAGCACACAATCAAATTCGCTGTTAGCAACAAATATATTTCAATGGCAGCAAAGTGAATTTTAGGAATCAGTTTTGACTACATACCTGGCAACCTGTGAAAAGTGCATAACGCGGAAACACATTTTTGAACGACAAGCGCCATGAATGCAGCATCATGGAAGTCCATTATTATATTAAGAATTTATCTCAAGACTGAAAACAGTTATTAGGAGGCAAGTGCAAAAAGAGACCCGTTTCGTCACCCTCGTCGATTGGCATGCAATGACTAGAGATAAATAGGCTGGGTGAGTGGGAAACACCTCTAAATGGAACCGCAGATATCAATCCTGCGCAAGTGATCATTTTGGAGGGACTTTTTCAAAACATCATATTATCTAAATGGTGAAAAGTTTCATGGCTCTGAGAGTTTGCTGCAACTGGTGCTCTAATGCATATACAGCAAAGGTGTTTGAATCATTTCCAGCACTTTGCTACGAAAGCTTGCACAGAGTGCTTTCCTTTCTTGCCAGGGAATTGATAGACAATCAAGTCGGTAATCGTTCAGTTTAGTGGACACGGTCAGACAACATCTGGTGTACTTCCGAGTGCGTTGGTTTTCTTTTTCAAGGAAGAATGTAGATGGCTTGTAAGCATTTTTTCTAACATTGGGATTTAGTGCGTTGTCTTATGAAGAATAATTGGACGGAAGATTCTTGTGTTGATGAACACTGAGAAGAATTAGAGGCGACTTGACTGAAACCGTTTAAGACCCACAAAGGACTTTAAAGGATGCATGCAGCGAGGAAGTTCTCTATTCAGTGTGTATATAGAACTGGAAGTCACGATTTCAAATGTAGATGTCCACATTTGAAACCGAATTCCTTTTTCTCAAGACTGAAGTAGGTCTTTGGTACTCCGTTCCCTGAAGGCAGTTGAAAAAGGTTGTGTGTTTATGTTTAAAGCGGGCTTAGTTAGCTTGTTTCTTGATAATCATCGGTGGAGTGAATCGTTGTCTGGTGATGAAAAGCAGTTCAAGTCAAGGTGACCAATGATCCTATTAAATTGTGTGGCTGCCTCGAATTGAGTTAAGCAAGCAGCTACGCGTTTTTTCTGATATTGCTTTGCATATATTTAACATGTGGTTAACTCTGCATTGCTTGGGCAATTGTGGAAACAATGAAAGTTACGAAATGTAAACAAAAAACAGCTTGGCGGTTTCTTGAAAATTGCGACAATTTGCTCTGGATGATTAGAAATTGAGTACTTCACATCAAACACCACAGAATCAAAAACGAAAAACCGGATGATCATACGTTTATTATGTGGCATAGAAAGGGTGTACCACAATCTGATGTAACATTAGCATGACGAATAATATCACAATCAAGGTTTGGCCACCAGAAATAAGTGACATTAGACCAATGTGAAGGCTATGGGGAGAATCAGAAAAATATGTACCTTTGTATCAACTGTGCAAATGTGCCCAAGTCATGTCACCCACAAACTGGGACAAGCAGAACGTGCGAAATGACAAGATATACAAACTTAAAATGATCATGGGAATGTCAACCGCATCATTAATAACTGTGAGCCTACTGCCAACAGAATACTACTTGTTTGTTTCGATCTTTAATATTAGAGTTCATTCATAGAGCTCCCATGGACAATTTTCCTATTTCCGAAACCACCAACAATTCAGGATTTCCCACAAAATATTGTTGTCATTGTTTTAATATCGACCATGTTTACCCTTTTTTTGGTGCCGAAGAGAAAATCAGTAAATACATGCGCACATTTCACTCACTGCATAGAATTTCATTGTTTGCATTCTAATGCAAATCAGTTCGGCCACAGTTTTCATAAGTATGTCCAAATGCGTGACGTTTACTCACTCCACTAATTCATGATGTGCTTTAATAGTTCTCGAAACAACACATTGGAAAAATAGACTTTGTGCCACAAAATTGAACAAGTGCAAACAGCTAACAGCATAACATAGAACCAATGTGATTTGATTCGTCTTTTGGTGCATGTGCATGTGCTTGGACATTTTCAGGTGTCTTTTGCATGTATAGCTGGACGTCAAGCTATTTAAGGGCGTATTTGAACAAGAGGTTATGTGTTCTGTCGAAACATTACATTGCAGCCTCGTGAATTATGACCATTGAGCATACAGGCACAGCTGTCTGAAGAGCGAATGCGAGAAACGAGTCTTCACTACCTGAAAATATAAATTATTGTTACAAACAAGGGCGATTGAGTTCGAATAGTCGGATTCTGGTGGCTAACCCATCACTGGACCATCCGGCACGGATGTGCAAGGTAATAATCTGTGCGATCTTTTGCCAGAGATGCTAAACTTCTGCAGAACAGGTGCTGAACATTGCAAGCCTTGGAAAAAAGCTGTCTGCATAGCTAACATCGGATGATTCCGCCATTGATACCCTTCAAGATAAAATAAAATGTTTCGAAGAATTAAAATACTTCTACATTCAGTGGAACTATATAAATTACGTCGGTGGCTCCACTCAAATCACACCTCAGGCACCACGAATCCGTGGGAAAACACGACACCCACTAACCACGAACCCCATAGCTAAGTATATGCAATCTCTACACTGTGACCCACCCGCAGCGGGATTTCCCCATCGCGGCATCGTCGCTGACCTCAGAAACCGACCAGACTCAACACCAAATCATACGAAACACGCCTCCATCCCAACTGAAACATATGTTTCCAGAGCCTACGCTCCCCATACCCTGCAGATACAAGCTAGTCCAGTCTGAATTCCTCTCCATCCATCCTCAACAACACCCTACATCAACCAGACTGGACACGACACAAGAGATCGTCGCACTCACTCACCCAGTCGTCTGAGCTCACCCATTACTCTGCACCTGGAGTTCGTTCCGCCCGGTTCCGACCAGCATTCCACACTACCCCAGATAACCGACCACTAATACCCAGAAACTCCCGCATCACAACCGCGCCACGGTCCACACGGGAATCAAGGGCCATGAAGTTCCACTGAGCTAACGGAACCATACAGAGAATTCCCATATCCTGGCCCCGAAATTACGCATGAACCGATGCCCGACTCTGCACACCGATAGCAGAATGGGACATTAAAGTAATCCCCCGTGAAGTCATTTTATGCGGTGCAAATGGGGCGTGTCGCCAGTCGTACTGTTTTCCTTACACCGCGACCACTGGAGTCAGGGGCCCGGTATGTTGTTTGAATTTCCAAGGATTTCTTCAACATCTTGGGGTCTGCATGCGATTACGTACTTTAGCACAGGAGATTCTGGACCGAGTGATAATCGGCCGCGGATTGTCACGCACAGGAAGGTCTGAATTCGGTTGCTTCGAAATAATATTGCCCAAGAAATTGGAAAGAAACAGCACATTTGAAAAGGCGGAAGATAGTCTGAGAAGCAACTTGTGCATTTTGAAGTCCCATTATAAGTAGGGAAGCACAGACACATACGAAAGCCTGGTATGGAGGGCATTATCTATGAGGAGAGATTGAATAAACTTGGCATGCTCTCATTAGAACGGAGCAGGATGAGGGGCGACCTGTTAGAGCTCTACAAAATTATGAGGGGCATAGACAGAGTGGACAGTCAGAGACTTTCGCCCAGGTTAGAGAGGTCAATTACTAGGGGGTATAGGTTTAAGGTGCGAGGGGCAAGGTTTAGCGGAGATGTAAGAGTGTTTTACACAGAGGGTACTGGGTGCCTGGAACTCGCTGCCGGAGGAGGTGGTGGACGCACGGACGATAGTGACGTCAAAGGGGCATCTTGACAAATACATGAATAGATAGGAATAGAGGGATATGGACCCCGGAAGTGTAGAAGATTTTAGATTAGACAGGCAGCATGGTCGGCGCTGGCTTGGAGGGCCGAACGGCCTGTTCCTGTGCTGTACTTTTCTTTGTTATTAATTCTTTGTTTCGTGGATTTGCAATTATCCGGAATTGGGTGCTATTTCCCCCTATTTATTCAAATATTTATCAAAACACACCAAAAATAAGGGAAGATGCATTTTCTGCTTCCATTTTAACGCTCTCCACACAATATCACATCACTGCAATAAAAGTGGGAGTCGTCAATCACATAACGATGCATGTCAAACCGTTCAGTAATCGTCAGCTACTTTCCAACCACTGACCAATGGAAACCATTCAACATGTATGTATCCCTACTGGTTTCAGTTATTTTTCAGTTAGACGAGTTATGTGCTGAGGAAAGTGTCTAAACACTGAGCTTTCTGAATCCAATGGAACACAAGTAGATATGGTGAAAATAATGTACATACAAGTAGTTGATACACCAGAAAATGTGAGGTTACCATACAATTAATATAGGTCGAAGATACGCTAGCACTTGTCTTTGCAGCGGAATTCCTCCGGTACTCTACCTTTCAGAATCTTAATGCTATCGCGGCTTAAACTGCGGCCTTAGAGTTCAGGCTTACGTAAACGTGGGGATGTTCCCCTGTAAGTCCTGACTTGAAGCCTCATCGCCGGCCCTTCCATGTTGCTCCGCCAAAATTCTGGAACTGCTCCTTGTGAAAAGTAAGCTTCACTTTGTTCTGCTCTGGCTCATCGTTGAGTGGGTTTTGAAATGCGCAGCTTGCACACAGACCCTCCTGCGATGAATGAAAACAGATACCCCGTCATCAATTATTGTCCATTGACCATGACGTTAGCTTGAACCACAGAAATGCATTTTCTTCAGATTTTGTTTCTCATGCGTTGAGATTGCGTATATATTTTTAAGGTGGATCTCTTTTTGGGATATCATATTTATTCACGATGTGAATGCCACACTCTTCCTATTCAGTTGATGTGATGATCCGGAGCCTTTTCTCCCGTTGGTTCTCAGTACTGTGGACCAAAACAGCCGGACCAGCATGCTTTGAATGAAGAAACCAAAAACGGCAAGTGTTTCCTCTCAGCCTTCCTTCCCACGAGAAAATTATCCATACCGTATCCAGGTCATTGACAATGCGGACGATACGGTTCACAGCGTTAATTATGAACAGTTTGGAATTCGTTTACGCAATCTGGAGTCGCTGGTTCCGCCAATAGGTATTGCCCGTCACGAGTTCACCTTCAGACGGTGGTGGTGAGCTTCATTATTGAACCGCTCCAGTGGCTGAAATGCCGTACACAAACATTGACGTCTGGGAAGGAATTCCAGGGTTGTGACCAACAACAGTGATGTAACTTTGAAATATTTACAAATCAGGATGGTGAGCTATTTAGAGGGGACTCACTCATGTCAGATTTTCGCAGGTGTTTGTGCCCTTCACCTTCATGAAAGCAGTGGGGGTAAATTTGCAAGATGCTGACTGATAAAATTGGTGAGTTCCTACAGAGAATCTTATACGTGCGGTACACTGCTGCTAATGTGAGGCCGTGGATGAGGGAGTGAATTCGATTAGATGGTGTACCAAACGAGTGGATTGCTTGTCTTGGATGGTGTCGGGCAAGCTACACTCATCCACCCAAGTGGATTCAGTGACATTACTGACTTGTGTTTGATATATAGTTTTTTTAACAATATGTTTATTCAAAGTTTTTCAATACATTTTTACAGAACACTCTAGAAAGGAACGAAAATATACAAAAGAGAACTAAAAAGGGCATTACGCCAACACACAAAGCTACTTAATCCTCTAACCATTAAACTATCTAACAAACTAAGAACCAAAATGGCGCAAAAGCCCCTTACGTAAACCAAACCAAGAACCCCCACCCCGGGTTGCTGCTGCTTCTGACCACCACCTAACGTTCCGCAAGAAACTCTAGGAACGGTTGCCACCGCCTGGAGAACCCCAGCACAGACCCTCTCAAGGCAAACTGAAGCCTCTCCAACCTGAGAAACCCCGCCATGTCATTGATCCAAGCCTCCACACGTGGGGGCTTCGCGTCCCTCCACATTAGTAAGATCCTTTTCCGAGCTACCAAAGAGGCAAAGGCCAGAACTCCGGCCTCTTTCGGCTCCTGCACTCCCGGCTCGTGTGATACCCCAAATATTGCTATCCCCCAGCTCGGTTTTACCCGAGTATCCAAGACTCTGTATATAGCCCTTGCGAAGCCCCCACAAAACCCCTCAAGCGCCGGACTCGCCCAGGACATATGGGCGTGATTTGCTGGGCTCCCCGAACACCTTACACACCTGTCCACTACCCCAAAGAACATACACATCCTCACCCCTGTCATATGCACCCGATGTACCACTGGATCAGGTTGAGTCTGGCGCAAGACGAGGGGGAGTTAACCTTGACCAGGGCATCCGCCCACTTCCCCTCAGCTCCTCTACCGAGGCTTCATCTGCCTCCTGCAGCTCCTGGTAAATCGCCGAGCCATTACCCTCTCGGACTCACACAGCCGAAATCACCCTGTCCTGTATCCTCCGGGCAGGCAGCAGCGGAAATTCCCCTACCTGCCTCCTCACGAACGCCCTAACCTACCTGAAGGCATTTCCCGGGAGTAACCCACATTTCTCCTCCAAGGCCCTCAGAATGGCAAAAGTTCCCTCAATGAATAGATCCCCCATCCTTTTAATTCCCGCCCACTGCCAACTTCGGAATCCGCCATGCATCCTGCCCTGTGCAAACGTATGATGGTTCCATATCGGGGACCAAACTGAGGCCCCCACCTCCCCCCTGTGCCGTCTTCACTGCCCCCAGATACTCAGTGTCGCCACCACCACCGGGCTCGTGGTGTCCCGCGTCGGCGGTAGCGGCAACGGTGCTATCACCAGTGCCTCCAGGCTAGTACCCACACAGGACGCCGCCTCCAGTCTTTTCCACGCCGCCCCTCTCCCTCCATCACCCACTTCCGAATCATTCCCACATTAGCGGCCCAGTAGTAGCTACACAGATTGGGCAGCGCCAGCCCCCTCCGCCCCCCCCTCCCCATTCCCGACTGCGCTCAAGAACAGGCTCTTAACCCTCGGGGTCTTACTTGCCCATACGAAGCCCATAATGCTCTTGCTCACTCGCTTGATAAAAGCCTGAGGGATGAGAATAGGCAGGCACTGGAGCACGAACAAGAACCAAAGGAGGACCGTCATCTTGACGGACTGCACTCTACCCGCCAGGGAGAGTGGCAACACGTCCCATCTCCTAAAGTCCTCCTTTATCTGGTCTACCAGCCGCGCCAATTTGAGCTTGTGCAGGACACCCCCCCCCCCAACTCCTGGCCACCTGGATATCCAAATACCGGAAACTCCTCTCCACCCTCTTGAGCGGCAACTTCTCCAGCCTTCTCTCCTGACCCCTCGCATGTGACGAATGTGATATAAAATAGTTACTTTAGAGATATTAGTTACTGTAATCTAAACATAGGCCGGTCTGATTCTGTTAGTTCACAGACAAAGGATTTCAGAACGCATGGCAAAGCAAGGGACAGGGGTGTCCAGATAAGGAGGAGAAAAGGATGCTGGGTAATAGGAGGCCAGAGGAAGGGATGAGAAGTGAGCCAATGAGGATGTATGGCCAGGTCAGGAGGGGTATAGAATGACCTATGGGAATTGTGTATGTGAAACCTGATGCCATTTGAATGTATTTGCAGAAATCCCTTTGTCTCCTTCTTCATTCGTTTTCCAAGGGTCTAGGAGACTAGTTCTGTGTCCTGTGCTTGTGTGAAATGAGTCAGACTTGCAAGTCAAATAAAATAACTAATGCTGTACCTGCAAATCCATCTAGACTTTTATTGAGGCCAGACTGACGGGTAAAGACATTTATATTTGTCATTTGGTGCCGGAATCCCGGGATTTCACAAGATGATCATCTGCCAGCTGCGAACTCAGAATTAGGCTGATTATGGACGGAAGGAGAGTGGAAAAAGGAGGCCACAATGTATAGCTGGAAATTGACCGCGCATTGCTTTTTCCCCTCTTCTTATCATCTGATTAGTCTGGTCACTCGCGGTTGGCACGGAAAGATCGTCCAGACGAAAAGAGTTTAAAAAGAGCCACTTGTAAACTCACTCCAAGTGAGTTCTCCCAGTGAGACAGAGAAGACAGCCCGGAGTGAGACAGCAAAGAGTGAGTTTGGGAATTTGAATCGAGGTGGGAATTCGAAGCTGGGTGGGGAGGAAGTGCTTTTTGTGACTGGTAAGTAGTGTTTCTGTTTTTCTGTTTCTTTTCATTGGTATATTTATTTATTTTTTTCTTCATTGTTTATTTATTTATTTAAATTTTTTTGGGGGAAATTAAAATTGTTGAAGTTAACCGAAGGTTTAAGACATAACAGGAGATCCCAGACCCGTGCCATGCTCCTCGTGTGCGACGTGGGAGCTCAGGGACACGTCCACTGTCCCTGGCTCCTTCACGTGCAAGAAGTGTGTCCAGTTGCAGCTCCTGTTAGACCGCTTGACGGCTCTGGAGCTGCGGATGGACTCACTTTGGAGCATCCGCGATGCTGAGGACGTCGCGGATAGCACGTTTAGCGAGTTGGTCTCACCGCAGGTGAAAGGTACTGAGGGAGATAGTAAATGGGTGCCCAAAAGAAGAGCAAGAGTAGGAAGGCAGTGCAGGTGTCCTCTGCGGTCATCTCCCTGCAAAACAGGTATACCGCTTTGGATACTGTTGAGGGAGATGGCTCACCAGGGGAAGGCTGCAGCAGCCAGGTTCATGGCACCGTGGCTGGCTCTGCTGCACAGCTGGGCAGGTAGAAGAATGGCAGGGCTATAGTGATAGGGGACCAATTGTAAGGGGAATAGACAGGCGGTTCTGCGGACGCAATCGTGACTCCAGGATGGTATGTTGCCTCCCTGGTGCAAGGGTCAAGGATGTCTCGGAGCGGCTGCAGGACATTCTGGGCGGGGGGGGGGGGGGGGGGAGGTGAACAGCCAGCTGTCGTGGTGCACATAGGCACCAACGATATAGGTAAAAACGGGTCGAGGTCCTAATAGCTGAATTTAGGGAGCTAGGAGTTAAATTAAAAAGTAGGACCTCAAAGGTAGTAATCTCAGGATTGCTTCCAGTGCCACGAGCTAGTCAGAGTAGGAATGTCAGGATATAGAGGATGAATACGTGGCTCGAGAGATGGTGCAAGAGGGAGGGATTCAAATTCCTGGGACATTGGAACCGGTCTGGGGGAGGTGGGACCAGTACAAACAGGACGGTCTGCACCTGGGCAGGACTGGAACCGATGTCCTGGGGGGGGGGGGGGGGGGGGGTGTTTGCTAGAGCTGTTGGGGAGAGTTTAAACTAATGTGGCAGGGGGATGGGAACCGATGCAGGAAGTTGGAAGGTAGTAAAACAGGGACAGAAATAAAAGGCAGGAAGGGGAAAAGTGTAAGGCAGAGAAGCCATAGTCAAAAATTAAAAAGGGCGACAGTACAAGGTACAGTGACTGAGGGGAGCTCAATGAATAGGACCAGGAACACTAAAATAAATAAAACGGGAAGTGAAAAACATTAATGGTAAGCGGCGCGGCAGGTTGGTACAGGAATATATGGGTTCGACGACAAGGAAAATTAGGGGAAAGGTTAACAGGAAATATAAGAGGAAAGAGTCGATTTCAGCGGGAGCGGAGCTGGTTAGTCAATTTCAGCGGGAGCAGTGCGGAAGTGATTTCTGGGAGGTAAGTCTCTCCTTTAAAAACACTTGTCTTTGCAGTGGCAGGCCAGTGGATTTCAGCGGGAGCGGAGCTGGTTAGACAATTTCAGCGGGAGCAGTACGGAAGTGATTTCTGGGAGGTAAGTCTCTCCTTTAAAAACACTTGTCTTTGCAGGGGAAGGCCAGTCGATTTCAGCGGGAGCGGAGCTGGTTAGTCAATTTCAGCGGGAGCAGTGCGGAAGTGATTTCTGGGAGGTAAGTCTCTCCTTTAAAAACACTTGTCTTTGCAGGGGCAGGCCAGTCGATTTCAGCGGGAGCGGAGCAGGTTAGTCAATTTCAGCGGGAGCTGTGCGGAAGTGATTTCTGGGAGGTAAGTCTCTCCTTTAAAAACACTTGTCTTTGCAGGGGCAGGCCAGTCGATTTCAGCGGGAGCTGGGCTGGTTAGTCAATTTCAGCGGGAGCAGTGCGTAAGTGATTTCTGGGAGGTAAGTCTCTCCTTTAAAAACACTTACCTGGTCCCGTTGTCGGTCCCTCTTTGCTGTTTTTTTTTTATTTTAGTGTTTAAGGCGGGAACAGGAAGTTCGAGCCGCGGACTTCTGGGAAGACCCTCACCAATAAATTCTGGTGGAGAGGAAACCCGAGACACTACACGTGTAGTGTCACCCACCCTCCCTCCTCCTCTAACCTAATAATAAAACCCATTGGTGTGAGGTAAGTACCATATTTTATTATTATTTTTAAAAAAAATTAATTTAGTTGTTAGCCAGATCTTGGTAGAAAGTTAGCGGGATGGCAGGGAAGGGAGTGCAATGTTCCTCCTGCAGATGTTTGAGGTGAGGGTCGTTAGTGTCCCTGCTGATTTTACCTGCAGGAAGTGCTGCCATCTCCAGCTCCTCCAAGACCGAGTTAGGGAACTGAAGCTGGAGTTGGAAGAACTTCGGATCATTCGGGAGGCAGAGGGGGTCATAGATAGCAGCTTCAGGGAATTAGTTACACCAAAGATTGGAGATAGATGGGTAATTGTAAGAGGGACTGGGAAAAAACATTCAGTGCAGGGATCCCCTGCGGTCGTTCCCCTGAGAAACAAGTATACCGCTTTGGATACTTGTGGGGGGGGGGACTTACCAGGGGTAAGCCATGGGGTACGGGCCTCTGGCACGGAGTCTGTCCCCGTTGATCAGAAGGGAAGGGGGGAGAGGAGCAGAGCATTAGTAATTCGGGACTCGATAGTCAGGGGCACAGATAGGAGATTTTGTGGGAGCGTGAGAGACTCACGTTTGGTATGTTGCCTCCCAGGTGCAAGGGTACGTGATGTCACGGATCGTGTTTTCCGGGTCCTTAGGGGGGGAGGGGGAGCAGCCCCAAGTTGTGGTCCACATTGGCACTAACGACAGAAGGTAGGAAAGGGGACAAGGATGTCAGGCAGGCTTTCAGGGAGCTAGGATGGAAGCTCAGAACTAGAACAAACAGAGTTGTTATCTCTGGGTTGTTGCCCTTGCCACGTGATAGTGAGATGAGGAATAGGGAGAGAGAGCAATTAAACACGTGGCTACAGGGATGGTGCAGGCGGGAGGGATTTAGATTTCTGGATGACAGGGGCGCTTTCTGGGGAAGGTGGGACCTCTACAGACAGGATGGACTACATCTGAACCTGAGGGGCACAAATATCCTGGGGGGGGGGGGGGTGAGATTTGTTAGTGCTCTTTGGGGGGGGGGGGGGGGGATTAAACTAATGCAGCAGGGGCATGGGAACCTGGATTGTAGTTTTAGGGTAAGGGAGGATGAGAGTATAGAGGTCAGGAGCACAGATTTGACTTCGCAGGAGGGGGCCAGTGTTCAGGTAGGTGGTTTGAAGTGTGCCTACTTCAATGCCAGGAGTATACGAAATAAGGTAGGGGAACTGGCAGCATTGGTTGGTACCTGGGACTTCGATGTTGTGGCCATTTCGGAGACCTGGATAGAGCAGGGACAGGAATGGATGTTGCAGGTTCCGGGGTTTAGGTGTTTTAGTAAGCTCAGAGAAGGAGGCAAAAGAGGGTGAGGTGTGGCGCTGCTAATCAAGAGCAGTATTACGGTGGCGGAGAGGATGCTAGATGGGGACTCATCTTCCGAGGTAGTATGGGCTGAGGTTAGAAACATGAAAGGAGAGGTCACCCTGTTGGGAGTCTTCTATCGGCCTCCAAATAGTTCTAGGGATGTAGAGGACAGGATGGCGAGGATGATCCTGGATAAGAGCGAAATCAACAGGGTAGTTATAAATGGAGACTTTAACTTTCCAAATATTGACTGGAAAAGATATAGTTCGAGTACATTAGATGGGTCGTTTTTTGTACAGTGTGTGCAGGATGGTTGCCTGACACAATATGTTGACAGGCCAACAAGAGGCGAGGCCACGTTGGATTTGGTTTTGGGTGATGAACCAGGCCAGGTGTTGGATTTGGAGGTACGAGAGCGTTTTGGGGACAATGACCACAATTCGGTGACGTTTACGTTAATGATGGAAAGGGATAAGTATACACCGCAGGGCAAGAGTTATAGCTGGGGGAAGGGCAATTATGATGCCATTAGACGTGACTTGGGGGGCGGGGGGGGGGTAAGGTGGACAAGTAGGCTGCAAGTGTTGGGCACGCTGGATAAGTGGAGCTTGTTCAAGGATCAGCTACTGCGTGTTCTTGATAAGTATGTACCGGTCAGGCAGGGAGGAAGGCATCGAGCGAGGGAACCGTGGTTTACCAAAGAAGTGGAATCTCTTGTTAAGAGGAAGAAGGAGGCCTATGTGAAGATGAGGTGTGAAGTTTCAGTTGGGGCGATCGATAGTTACAAGGTAGCGAGGAATGATCTAAAGAGAGAGCTAAGACGAGCAAGGTGGGGACATGAGAAGTATTTGGCAGGTAGGATCAAGGAAAACCCAAAAGCTTTCTATAGGTATGTCAGAAATAAGCGAATGACTAGGGAGAGAGTAGGACCAATCAAGGACAGGGATGGGAAGTTGTGTGTGGAGTCTGAAGAGATAGGCGAGATACTAAATTAATATTTTTCGTCAGTATTCACTCAGGAAAAAGATAATGTTGTGGAGGAGAATGCTGAGCGCCAGGCTAATAGAATAGATGGCATTGAGGTACGTAGGGAAGAGGTGTTGGCAATTCTGGACAGGCTGAAAATAGTTAAGTCCCCGGGACCTGATGGGATTTATCCTCGGATTCTCTGGGAGGCCAGTGAAGAGATTGCTCGACCTTTGGCTTTGATTTTTATGGCATCATTGGCTACAGGAATAGTGCCAGAGGACTGGAGGATAGCAAATGTGGTCCCTTTGTTCAAAAAGGGGAGCAGAGACAACCCCGGCAACTATAGACCGGTGAGCCTCACGACTGTAGTGGGTAAAGTCTTGGAGGGGATTATAAGAGACAAGATTTATAATCATCTAGCTAGGAATAATATGATCAGGGATAGTCAGCATGGCTTTGTGAAGGGTAGGTCATGCCTCACAAACCTTATCGAGTTCTTTGAGAAGGTGACTGAACAGGTAGACGAGGGTAGAGCAGTTGATGTGGTGTATATGGATTTCAGCAAAGCGTTTGATAAGGTTCCCCACGGTAGGCTATTGCAGAAAATACGGAGGCTGGGGTTTGAGGGTGATTTAGAGATGTGGATCAGAAATTGGCTAGCTGAAAGAAGACACAGGGTGGCGGTTGATGGGAAATGTTCAGAATGGAGTTCAGTTACAAGTAGAGTACCACAAGGATCTGTTCTGGGGCCGTTGCTGTTTGTCATTTTTATCAATGACCTCGAGGAAGGCGCAGAAGGGTGGGTGAGTAAATTTGCAGACGATACTAAAGTCGGTGGTGTTGTCGATAGTGTGGAAGGATGTAGCAGGATACAGAGGGATATAGATAAGCTGCAGAGCTGGGCTGAGAGGTGGCAAATGGAGTTTAATGTAGAGAAGTGTGAGGTGATTCACTTTGGAAGGAATAACAGGAATGCGGACTATATGGCTAATGGAAAAGTTCTTGAAAGTGTGGATGAGCAGAGAGATCTAGGTGTCCATGTGCGTAGATCCCTGAAAGTTGCCACCCAGTTTGATAGGGTTGTGAAGAAGGCCTATGGAGTGTTGGCCTTTATTGGTAGAGGGATTGAGTTCAGGAGTCAGGAGGTCATGTTGCAGCTGTACAGAACTCTGGTACGGCCACATTTGGAGTATTGCATACAGTTCTGGTCACTGCATTATAGGAAGGACGTGGAGGCTTTGGAGCGGGTGCAGAGGAGATTTACCAGGATGTTGCCTGGTATGGAGGGAAAATCTTATGAGGAAAGGCTGATGGACTTGAGGTTGTTTTCGTTGGAGAGAAGAAGGTTAAGAGGAGACTTAATGGAGGCATACAAACTGATCAGGGGGTTGGATAGGGTGGACAGTGAGAGCCTTCTCCCGCGGATGGAAATGGCTGGCACGAGGGGACATAGCTTTAAACTGAAGGGTGATAGATATAGGACAGAGGTCAGAGGTAGGTTCTTTACGCAAAGAGTAGTGAGGCCGTGGACTGCCCTACCTGCTACAGTGGTGAACTCGCCAACATTGAGGGCATTTATAAGTTTATTGGATAAACACATGGAAGATAATGGCATAGTGTAGGTTAGATGGCTTTTGTTTCGGTGCAACATTGTGGGCTGAAGGGCCTGTACTGCGCTGTATTGTTCTATGTTCTATAACTTAGGAGAGGTTACTGATCGAGGTGTTAAGATTAAGAAGAGATTTTAAAAAGCCAACATACGTGTACTTTACCTGAATGCTCGTAGTATTCGGAATAAGGTAAATGAGTTGATGGCGCAAATCATCCTGAATGACTATGATTTAGTGGCCATTACTCAAACATGTTTAAAGGATGGTCACGACTGGGAGTTAAATATCCGAGGGTATCAAACTTTTGGGAAGGACAGAGTGGATGGTAAGGGAGGTGGTGTAGCTCTGTTATTTAAGGATGACATCCGGGCAAAAGTAAGGGATAACATCGGTGCTATGGAGGATAAGGTTGAATCCATTTGGGTGGAAATAAGGAATAGTAAAGCGAAAAAGTCACTGATAGGATTAATCTATAGCCCACCAAATAGTAACATTATGGTGGGGCAGGCAATAAACAAAGAAATAACAGATGCATGTAGAAATGGTACAGCAGTTATCATGGGGGATTTTAATCTACATGTTGATTGGTTTAACCAGGTCGGTCAAGTCATCCTTGAGGAGGAGTTTATAGAATGTATCCGCGATAGTTTCCTCGAACAGTATGTAATGGAACCTACGGGGGAACAAGCGGTCCTAGATCTGGTCCTGTGTCATGAGACAGGATTGATTCAGGAACACATAGTTAGTGATCCTCTCGGAAGGGGCGATCACAATCTGGTGGAATTTAAAATACAGATGGAGGGTGAGAAGGTAAAATCAAGCACTAGTGTTTTGTGCTTAAACAAAGGAGATTACAATGGGATGAGAGAGGAACTAGCTGAGGTAGACTGGGAGCAAAGACTTTATGGTGAAACAGTTAAGGAACAGTGGAGAACCGTCCAAGTGATTTTTCACAGTGCCCAGCAATGGTTTGTACCAACAAAAAGGAAGGACGGTAAAAAGAGGGAAAATCGACCGTGGATATCTAAGGAAATAAGGGAGAGTATCAAATTGAAGGAAAAAACATACAAAGTAGCAAAGATCAGTGGGAGACTAGAGGACTGGGAAATCTTTAGGGGGCAATAGAAAGCTACTAAAAAAGCTATATAGAAGAGTAAGATAGATTATGAGAGTAAACTTGCTCAGAATATAAAAACAGATAGTAAACGTTTCTACAAATATATAAAACAAAAAAGAGTGGCTAAGGTAAATATTGGTCCTTTAGAGGATGAGAAGGGAGATTTAATAATGGGAGATGAGGAAATGGCAGAGGAACTGAACAGATTTTTTGTGTCGGTCTTCACAGTGGAAGACACAAATAACATGCCAGTGACTGATGGAAATGAGGCTATGACAGGTGAGGACCTTGAGAGGATTGATATCACCAAGGAGGTAGTGATGGGCGAGCTAATGGGGCTAAAGGTAGACAAGTCTCCTGGCCCTGATGGAATGTATCCCAGAGTGCTAAAAGAGATGGCTAGGGAAATTACAAATGCACTAGTGATAATTTACCAAAATTCACTAGACTCTGGGGTGGTCCCGGCGAATTGGAAATTAGCAAACGTGACACCACTGTTTAAAAAAGGAGATAGGGAGAAAGAAGGTAATTATAGGCCAGTGAGATTAACTTCGGTAGTAGGGAAGATCCTGGAATCTATCATCAAGGAAGAAATAGCGAGGCATCTGGATGGAAATTGTCCCATTGGGCAGACGCAGCATGGGTTCAAAAAGGGCAGGGCGTGCCTAACTAATTCAGTGGAATTTTTTGAGGACATTAACAGTGCGGTAGATAACGGGGAGCCAATGGATGTGGTATGTCTGGATTACGAGGAAGCCTTTGACAATTTGCCACACAAAAGGTTGTTGCATAAGATAAAGATGCATGGCATTAAGGGGAAAGTAGTAGCATGGATAGAGGATTGGTTAATTAATAGAAAGCAAAGAGTGGTGATTAATGGGTGTTTCTCTGGTTGGCAATCAGCAGCTAGTGGTGTCCCTCAGGGATCAGTGTTGGGCCCACAACTGTTCACAATTTACATAGATGATTTGGAGTTGGGGGCCAAGGGCAATGTGTCCAACTTTGCAGACGACAGTAAGATAAGTGGTAAAGCAAAAAGTGCAGAGGATATTGGAAGTCTGCAGAGGGATTTGGATAGGATAAGTGAATGGGCTAGGGTCTGGCAGATGGAATACAATGTTGACAAATGTGAGGTTATCCATTTTGGCAGGAATAACAGCAAAAGGGATTATTATTTAAATGTTAAAATATTAAAACGTGCTGCTTGCAGTGAGACCTGGGTGTGCTAGTGCATGAGTCGCAAAAAGTTGGTTTTCAGGTGCAACAGGTGATTAAGAAAGCAAATGGAATCGTGTCCTTCATTGCTAGAGGGATGGAATTTAAGACTAGCGGGGTTCTGCTGCAATTGTATAAGGTGTTAGTGAGGCCACACCTGGAGTATTGTGTTCAGTTTTGGTCTCCTTACTTGAGAAAGGACGTACTGGCACTGGAGGGTGTGCAGAGGAGATTCACTAGGTTAATCCCAGAGCTGAACGGGTTGGATTACGAGGAGAGGTTGAGTAGACTGGGACTGTACTCGTTGGAATTTAGAAGGATGAGGGGGGATCTTATAGAAACATATAAGATTATGAAGGGAATAGATTGGATAAATGCGGGCAGGTTGTTTCCACTGGCGGGTGAAAGCAGAACTAGGGGGCACAGCCTCAAAATAAGGGGAAGTAGATTTAGGACTGAGTTTAGGAGGAACTTCTTCACCCAAAGGGTTGTGAATCTATGGAATTCCTTGCTCAGTGAAGCAGTAGAGGCTCCTTCATTAAATGTTTTTAAGATAAAGATAGATAGTTTTTTGAAGAATAAAGGGATTAAGGGTTATGGTGTTCGGGCCGGAAAGTGGAGCTGAGTCCACAAAAGGTCAGCCATGATCTCATTGTATGGTGGAGCAGGCTCGAGGGGCCAGATGGCCTACTCCTGCTCCTAGTTCTTATGTTCTTATGTAAATCAAATGTCAGTCTGGGGATTAGAAAATTAAACTGATGGGATATCATAATTGATAGTTCAGTGTTGGGCTAATTATGTTGTTGATGAACTGATGGGACATCGGGAGATGGTTCAGTTCTACGAGTGTTTTTAAAACTACAGTTGATTTAGCTAAAATTGTATCCTTGGACTGAAGTGGCGAGAAACGATAACTTTTAAAACAAACTGGATGCTGCATGTTAGTTAAAGCAGAAGTCTCTCAAAGGGTTAACAGCAGCTTGAGATAACAGGCAGCTTGTGGTGTAATTGGATACCTTTCCTTCGAGTCAGTGAACTCCAGCAAATTTACGTTTTGAATTAATTAAAGGAAACCAGTGGGTTTCTCCACCTCTTTGATAAAAATTATTATTTTCGAAAGCAATTGATTGAAATTGCCAGAATCAAGTTTTACTTACTTGAAATAATGTTTATCTCATTTTATTTGTGAATTAATAGAAACTTAAAGAAACTCACTGACACCATTTTAAAAAGTGTAAATTTGGAGGTGACAGTTGACTTTGCCCCGGTATACATCACCGCAGCTAACTGCTCCCTCATTGATAGCAGCCAGCATTTTTGTGAATGTAAGAAAAACTTGTTGAAAGAAAAATTGTTACGATAAAGAATTAATTAAGTTGTAAAAGTTATACAAGTTTGTGTTAACCAAATCGTAAATTTTGTTCTGAGTTGAGATCAGAGCTAAGCTTGCAAGTTGCAGTAATTCAATTTGAATTTTCAAACATTTTAAGTTTTAAAAGAGCACTGTTAGAAACTTTTCAATAGTTTTGCCAAGGAGCAAAAATTACCATTCGTTATAAATAAGCAAAATATATATATATAATACTAATAAAAAAGAAAGAGCCAAAGTATGAAAGCCAAAGAGTTAATTAGATTATGGAGACAATATTGTCAACATGAGAGGGATAAGATCATGTTATTAATTGGCAAGAAAATGGCCTTAAAATGGGGATTCCAATTAGTGAAGAGGAAAAAAACAAAACAATGGGCTACGTAGTTCAATGGCTGGCCTTGCATTGACAGAGACAGAATCTGACGAATTGCACAATTTGACCACGTCGGCTAGGATTCCGACTGCACCTGTAGCACAGTCTGCACTAATTCCAGAACCACCAGAATATAATAATTTATATGCAGTCACTGCTCCCCAGATTCAAATCGTGCCAGCCCCTCCAGCCCCTTCGGTACCATCTTCACTGTCTGAGAGAGAAGGGGAGCTCTGTTCCACAATCCCAATTAGCTCTAGGACCCGATCTCGGACAGCGAGAGAAGGGCCTGATTCTATCCAGAAACAATCTAGCATACCACCTAAATCCCTTCAGACCGATAAGGGGGAACAGAAAACTCCGAGAACAAAGGGAGAAGAAAGGGGTGGTTCCGAGGAGAAGGAGCTCCCTCTAGTGACAGGGAGGGACGTAAAGGTCTCGGAAGAGCCAGAGGAATTTCTGGAACGTTTGAATGAAATCTACCGTGGGCAGTCAGGCGACTTGCCATATCAAAATGGGCAGAATTCCCCTCAATATTGTGCTATGTTAATGCGTTGCGTATCACCTTCCGTGGCTACTGCCGTGAAATGTAATAACATGACTTGGACAGAGAACGACCCTTCCCGAATGGCCAGGGCAGTCAGATTTTATTGGAAGGAGGGTGTAGGCCAGGATTGAGACTCAATTACAATGATTAAGACTGAGTATGTAATGAAAAAGGATGATCTGAGACCCCGACCAGCGGCAGAAACGGTGGCTTACCAGCTGGAACCCCAATATTGTGACTTTGGGTGGGTGGATCAGCAAGGGGGAGGATATCAATCACACCCAAAGGGACCCTCAGCTCCTCTTTATGGCCCACCTTATGTACCAACAGCTTTACAACCGCCGCCCCCTCTGAGGGGCCATTGGTCTACTGGGAGAAAAGGATGGGGCAGATATAGAGGGAGCAATGCATGTTTTAATTGCGGCCGTGCCGATCACTGGCAACAGGAATGCCCCTTTAAAATACAGGCAGCAGAAGGAGACTACCCGACCCAAAGGAGGGGGTACCCACCAAGGGGAGGACAGACGAGATACACTGACTTCTCCCAGGCAAACCCTTTCCCAACACAGGATTGACTAGCTAATTTAGTCATAAGGACTCTGCAATCGGACAGGGAACCTATTATCTCTCTGCAGATAGGAGATCAACATCACCCATTTGTAATCGACACTGGAGCAGCCATGTCTTCGGTACAATCAGAACTTCGACTACCACTATCCGACTACACGCAGCATTTGTCGGGGTCCCAAGGATAGGTGTGTGAGTATCCTATCTCTGAACCTGTGACAGTCACTTACGAGAATAAGTCTGCAGATCATCCGTTTGTAGTGACTACTGGATTGGACTGTAACTTGTTGGCCCGATATTTACTGTTTATCTTCCAGCTACAGCTAGAGTGCGGAGACGAAGGGGTAACGGTTCAATCATGGAGGATGAGACAACAGTGCTATATTTCTATCACCCCCCCCCCCTCCCTAGTGGTGGACGTTAGTCATTGAACATTCACTGCATCACGTTACCCTGGCCTATGACAGAACCGGACAAAACAGGGTGTTAGAGGACAAATACCGGCTGTTAATTGGGACCGAATGGCCAGTCAAGGTTACAGCCATAGTCGCGGGAAAAGAAGGTATGGCCGATTTTGTTACAATACCACCACGTTTATGGCCACAGTCAGCTTCGGTAAGCCCTCATATTACACGTCAGGTCCACGACCAGTACCATGCCAAGGATCTGGGGCCTATGGAAAGGAGGGCAGTGGATCATTCTGATCCAACAGAGAACGCACTTCAAGTCACGCCAGACGGCACTGCCATAAAATATTTTGAGGTCCCTGGAACGAATAACACTCGACTGCAGCATCTCCGGGAACGTGATGTTTTGGAATATGTCCATCCACAGGTCTGGGCGGAATACCCATCATAAGTGGGAAAGACAAATGTTACACCTATTCAGGTAACGATTAAGGACCATGTAAAGCTGCCTTCCATTCGGCAATACTCCCTGAAACCCCAAGCTGCCCCAAGGCTGTATGGCCAGGTCAGGAGGGGTATAGGATGACCTATGGGAATCGTGTATGTGAAACTTGATGCCATTTGAATGTATTTGAAGAAATCCCTTTCTCTCCTTCTTCATTCGTTTTCCAAGCGTCTAGGAGACTAGTTCTCTGTCCTGTGCCTGTGTGAAATGAATCAGACTTGCAAGTCAAATAAAATAACGAATGCTGTACCTGCAAATCCATCTCGATTTTTATTGAGGCCAGACTGACGGGGAAAGAAATTTATATTTGTCATATGCACCACAAAGAACTCTCTCTTCCCAACATTGAGCCTGTATCCTGAGAAGTCTACAAACTCCCTAAGGGTAAGCATGACCTCACCATCCCCTCCACTAGTTCTGCAATATACAAAAGCAGGTCATCTGCATATAACGAGACCCGATGCTGCTCCCCTCCCAGGACCAACACCCTCCAGTTTCTAGGCTCCCTTAGTGCCATAGCCAGCGGCTCAATCGCCAGGGCAAACAGCAGGGGTGATAGGGGGCACCCCGATCTCGTCCCATGGTACAACCTGAAATACTCTGACCTCAGCCGATTCGTCGATGCACTCGCCACCGGGGCCTGCTATAACAATTTGACCTACCATCTGAACCAGTCCTCGAACCCAAACCTGCCCAGCACTTCCCACAGGTACTCCCACTCCATCCGATCAGAGGCCATATCTGAGTCCATTGCTGCCACCACTTCCGCCCCCCCCCCCTCACCGAGGGCATCATAATCACATTCAGGACATGCGCACGTCTGCATTCAACTGCCTGCCCTTCACAAACCCCGTCTGATCATCATGTATCACTCCCGGGAAATAATCCTCAAACTTAGTGGCAAGGACCTTCGCCAACAACTTGGCATCCACATTAAGGAGCGAGATTGGCCAAGACGAGCCACACTGCAGGGGGTCCTTGTCCCGCTACTGGATAATCGAGATCAGCGCCCGCGACATCGTCGGGGGAAGAATACCTTCCTCCTTCGCCTCGTTGAATGCTTTCACCAACAACGGACCCAACAGTTCCACAAACTTCCTATAGAATTCGACCGGGAACACATCCGCCCCCGCGGCCTTGCCCGCCTGCATACTCCCCAACCCCTTAACCAGCTCCTCCATCCAGACCGGGGTCCCCAAACCTTGAACCTGTCCCTCCTCCACCATCGGAACCTCAATTGGTCCAGTAACCACCGCATCCCCCCCTTTTGGGGGTTCTGACTTGCACACGTTCCCGTAGAAATCCCTGAAGACCTCATTTACTTTGGCCGGACTCCGAACCATGTTCCCCCTGTATTCCTGATTCCTCCAATTTCTCTCACCACCTCCCTCCTCAGTAGCTGATGTGCCAGCGTCCAGCTCACCTTCTCCCCATAGTCGTACGCTGTTGCCTGCACCTTCCTCCACTGGGGCCCCGGCATTCCCCGTCGTCAGCAAATCGAACTCCATTTGGAGGCATCAGCAGCCGCTCTTCAGGGGAATCTGCGTATCTCCGATCCACCCTCAGTGTCTCGCCCACCAATACCTCCCTCTTCTCCCTGTGAGCCCTGATTGAGATTAGCTCTCCCCTGACCATCACCTTCTGCGCCTCCCAAACCACACTAACCATTACCTCCCCATTATCATTGGCCTCTATGTACCTTTGAATTCACCCCCGGACCCGCCACAGACCTCCTCATCCGCTAGCAGTCCCACACCCATGCGCCACAGCGGGTGCTGGCCACTCTCCTCCCTCAACTCCTGCTCCACCCAGTGCGGGGCGTGGTCCGAAATCGCTATGGCCGAGTACTCCGTCCCCTCCACACTTGGGATCAACGCCCGACTTACCAGAAAGAAGTCTATCCGTGAATAGGCCTTGTGCACATGGGAAAAGGAGAGCTCTCTAGCCGCTGGCCTGGCAAACCTCCACGGATCTACTCCCCCCATCTGACCCATAAACCCCCTCTGAATTTTGGCCACAGCTGGCCTCTTGCCCGACCTCGACATAGATCAATCCAGTGCCGGGTCCAGTACTGTATTGAAGTCCCGCCCCATTATCAGATTCCCATCCGATAGATACGGGATCCGGCTCAGCATGCGCTTCATGAACCCTGCATCGTCCTAATTCGGGGCATATACATTCACCAGCACCACTTGGGTCCCCTGCTATCGACCACTCACCAACACAGATCGGCCCCCATTATCCGCCGCAATACTCATCGCCTCGAACGTCACCCGCTTGCTCACCAGGTTTGCAACTCCCCTATTCTTCGCAACCAGTCCAGAGTGAAAGACCTGCCTCACCCATTCCTTCCTCAGCCTGATCTGATCCGCCACCTTCAGGTGCATCTCCTGGAACAAAGTGATGTCTGCCTTCAGTCCGTTTAAGTGAACGAACACCCGGGCTCTCTTGACTGGCCCATTCATGCCTTTCACGTTCCATGTGATCAGCCGGATCGGGGGACTATGCACCCCTGCCGACTAGCCATCCCCTTTCTTAGGCCAGCCATGTGCCCACGCCTCCCGCACTCTCCATCCCCCCAGGCAGGGGCTTCCCACCCCGACTCTCCCTCTTACCTCCAGCTCCCTCTCAGTCAGTACAGCAGCAACCCAGTCACCCCACCCCCCCCCCCACTCCCGGTCAGGACATTGCCTCGCCCCCTTGCTCCCCTCATTACACTCCCGTAAGTCAGCTGACACCTGCTGACCCCGGCGGCTCCCGCCTCTGCCGACGATTCCCCGTATGAATTCCCGCTCGATGTCCCTTCCTCCTCTCCCTACGAGCCAGTGCGGGCTCCCATCCGGTACTGGCCCCCGCGTCGGGCCACGCCCCCCCCACCCCCTGATGCGCAGGAAAAAGCCCGGGTGCCCTGCCTGGGCCGGCCCCGCCTCCTGTGGCGCAGCTCTTTTTTCCTGCAGCCTCTCTTCAATTCCCAACGGCCCAGGGCCTCCGGCTTCCCCGCCCCTCTTCAAACTCGGGGACAGCACCTCCAAATCGATACACATACCCAGAAAACACACACATCAAATCGCCCCTTCCCACTCCCCAGCATCCCCTCAACCTGCAGCAAACCATTAATTCGAGTCCAGCTTTTCATATTGCATGAAGGTCCACGCCTCGTCCGGCGTATCAAAATAATGGTGTCGGTCCTGAAAAGTGACCCACAGCCGTGCTGGCTGTAGCAGCACAACCTTCACCCCCTTTCGATGGAGAACGGCCTTGGCCCGGTTGTATCCTGCCCACTTCTTCGCCAGCTCTGCACTCCAGTCCTGGTAGATGCGGATTTCAGTGTTCTCCCAACTGATACCCCGCTCCTTCGTCGCCCACCTAAGGACACGCTCTCTGTCAGTAAAACGGTGAAACTACACCATCACAGCCCTCAGGGGCACATTCGCCCTCGGCTTCCGTGCCAGGACTCTGTGTGCCCCATCCAGCTCCAGGGGCCTCGGGAAGGCTCCCGCGCCCATTATCGTGCCCAGCATCGTGGCTACATACGCCCCGCGTCCGATCCCTCCACGCCATCAGTGAGACCCAGAATCCGCACATTTTTCCTCCTCGACCTGTTCTGCAGGTCCTCGAACTTCTCCTGCGACGTTTTGTGCAGCGCCTCGTGCGCTTACACATTCACCGCCAAGCACGGGATCACATCCTCATTGTCAGAGGCTTTCTACTGCACGTCTTTAATCGCCGGCCCCTGTGCCCTCTAGGTCTCCATCAGCCTCTCGATCGACGCCTTCCAAGGGGCCAACATTCCCGCCTTCAACTCCGCAAAGCAGCTTTTCAAAAATTCCTGCTGCTTCCGAAATCACTGAGCCCACGCTGCCTGGTCTCCACCCGCCAACATCTTGCTTTTCCGCACTGGCTCTGCTCTCTTTTCCAGTGCCGCTTTTTGACCGCTCCGCTCCTGGTCCACTCCATACCGTGCTGGCGGAACCTCACTGCTGCCTTCCCACACCGGGAATCGTCGTCCAAGTGCCGCTGGGGCTCCTTAAAATGGCCCAAAATTCCGCTCACGACGGGAGCTGCCGATCGTGCGACCTACCCAGGCATAGCCGCAACCGAAGGTCGTGTCTGACATATAGTTGACAGGCTTTGAGGAGCCTGGAGGTGACTTCCGTGCAGTAGGGTTTGGGGGCTCGAATTGTCAATTTATCCATGGTAATCTTATCTAGTCCAGTTCAGTTTCTGATCAATTGGAATGCTCAGGATATTCGTAGTGGGGGGGGGGGGGGGGGTTCAGCGCTCGAAATGCAGTTTAAGCTGAAGGGACCATGGTTAAAGCTGGTCATTTGCAGCTACTTGATGGCCTCGAGTATTTGAATCCAGGCTGCAAATTGACCATTTCCTCCTGCATTTCGACATGCCATCATCTGTAGGTGACACCTGCGAATCATGTTAAAACCTATACTCTCGTCAGTGAGCATGCACACTTATTAGCTTAAGAGCAAAATTACGTAATTGTATAAGCAGCTGAACGTGGATGATTCCCGACACTACACTGGCGATCTCGTGCAGTGCTGTTTTGGAACTGAGATGATTGACATCCAACCACATAACCATATTAGATTGTGCCAGGTTTGACGTTAAACAGCGCACGATTTCCTCATGATTTCCATTGACTCCAGTTTTGCAAGGTCTCCATGATGCCATCGTCGGCCAAACGCTGCCTTCATGTCAAGGGCAGTCACTTTCATCTCATTTCTGTCGTTCGACGAATTTGTCCATGCTAGAACCAATGTCGTATTGAAGTCCCGAGCTGGCTAATCTGGCAGAAGCCAAGTTGACAGTCCGGGAACAATAATTGTTGAGAAAGGGTCGCGCAGGCGATTACAACTTATATCACGAACTTATGATCGAGAATAGACTGATGGCATGGCAAGTGGTCGGGTTGGACTTTTCCTGTTTCTTGTGCACAGAATGCACCATGACAATTTTTCACATTGCCGGGCAGATACAAGTATTTCATCAGGAATGGGAAATCCTGTTTCCTGGCTTGACATATTCAGGGTCACTAGTTTTCAGCACGGTTGCTGGAACCGTATCAGGCCACTTATCGTTGCAGTATTCACTGTCTGCAGCTGATTGTTGGTAAAACATATGATGAATGAAATTGGCTCAAGACTGACATCTGTGAGGATGGGGACCGTCGCAGTGGCTCCAGTTGGATTGTCGACTCGGCATCGCTTGTTGAAGAGTGTTGCGAACGATTCAGGCTTATATTTAGCACTGATGTGCTGTCATCGTCCATTGCTGAAGTTGGGCAGATTTGCGCATCCTTTCCCTCCAGTAGATTGTTAAATTGTATAGCACCGTTCAAGGTGAAATGTGGCAGTGAAGCAGTGTTTACATTTAATCTGTTGGCTGCGGAAGTAATTATACCCATCAAATACTTGCTCGTTTTCTACTCAACATAGAATTAGTCCTGTATTGTCGCTTCCCCAGGCTGAAGCTTGACATTTAGCTATGTCCAACTTTGCTACTTGCATGTCGTTTTCACTCGTCTTTGAACCAATATTTATCGCCTGGCTTGACCTTCAGGTAAACAAGGGATTATACCTGTCCCTGAGGTTTCAGATTGTGGTTGACGCCAATTCTGCTTTTAGAGGTCCAGGTACCCCATCTTGGGTTTCGAGATCAGTTCCCGGTCCCTCCACTCGATTAAACTTGGTCACATATACTGATCTTCAAGGTTTCTCTAACACTTTTTTTTAGTTGCCTCATTTTGTCGATTTTTTTAATGCATTAACTATTAAGTATTCAAAGAACTCTGTAATAACAGTGTTTAAGGAGGCTAATTAAACTTTTTTAGTTACTTATCCAGGCCACAATATTCAATAAATAATGGGCGGAGACCGTGTCCAGTGTGAACTCCTTCATTCAAACGCCCGGTACGTAACAACATTCTCGGTAATCATCTTTATGCTGATATCAACTACATCTGCTCTGATATCATAACTGATGTGTTCGGGCCATAACATGTTTGCGGTTCGGAAAGTTACCGTTTAATTAGCCCTTATGCATGTTCTGGTATTTCAATGTATGCATCTATAGTCGTCCAGTATATTTAGTTAAACTATTTTACTGCACATCACTGATGTTGGTGAGTTGCAATTTCTCTAGCCAAGACCGTCGCTCTCACTGTTTGTAATGAATATGTTTACTGAATGAATACCTTCCCGTATATCTCTGTTAAACGACGTTTGTGCGCCTCACGAATGCTTTTACGGCATCGCCTTCTGTCAATGTTCGCACCTTTTTCTCGAAATGTGCGTGTACACTTGCATCCATTATTATTCCAAATAGTGACATAGTTACCTCATGCCATGATTTCCAATCAGACTCCGCGAAATGTAGACTTGAGTTCTGAAAAATGTAGCAAGGTTTTTGCTCTTTCTCTAACGAAATCTCAATAATGGCTCGTCTATCAGTGAATAATATTTAAGTTTGAAAAATTCCGTTAAAGCCGTTAAAAATGGCTTGTTTAATTTAGGAATATCAATATTCCCAGAAACCTTTTGCATACCAAAATGCAATCATCATGCTAATCATGCGCTCACAGTCAATGTCACTGATCGATATACGCCGTGTTTTACTGTACTGCTGTATTAGCACATCGTTAATTCTGAGGGGCATAAGGGCAAGCTGATGAATATTCCGTTTCACTTTCCAAAGAAAAATAAGAGGAGACCAACAGCACAAAAGCAGATGTCTAGCTCAACGTTTACCATAAATCGGGCAAACAAATGTAAAGAGAAATGTCGCATGGTTTAGAACTACGACCAATCTAACCTAATTGAAGTGCATTTCATTAATGCAATGAGCAAAAATGGAGACTGGTAATTGGATTGGGACCGCAAAAATAAAGTCTGCATTGCATCGAGGATTGATCACGCCAATAATGTAGATCGTAATTGTTCCATGTGTACATGATGTTAGATATTCACGGATCAAAACTTACTTTTGGATGCGTTGGAAATAATTTAAATAAGAGAATGGGTAGTCAAGGGCAATAAGTTTCGTCCGGCGCACTTTCAGGACAAGAAAAAGACCAAATAGGAAGAATATTCCTCATATTCTTTGTGGGCTAATATAAGTCATCATTTTAAATTTCCCGACCAAATTCACAACAACATCGTTGAGCAGCTGTTTGATCAGAAAAATGCGATTCATTCTCAAAAACAAGACACTGTTACGGATGACGACATGTTTTAGAAGACCCAGCATTCCAAAGGTTCCGCTCTTAGCAACTTAATTCATGGCGTGAATATTGGAGAATTGAAATCGTACACACAAATGGCTGGCTAACGGACTTCTCCCGATATATCGCAGACTGAAAATTTTATAGTGATTGCGTATTCGGCACAGCGAACAGAACGTCCAGCATCACATTCGTTTTAAACAAAACATGCGGAATGGCGTTCGAGCAATTTAATGAACAGAGAAACTAAACAAGGCGTGTGCCCTGCTTTTGCATCTCAGATACAAAAGTAAATTCCAGGTATTTGCATCAATTGTATTCATAGTCTTAAGTCTGCTCTCAGCAAATCTTTCACATCGCATGTTCATCTGCATCAAACCTCTGTTGTAAAGTTTATGCTGATAAGGTTAGTGAACGGGACAAAACAAAATACAACTTCCGTGTGACATTTGAGAGCACTTGGACCAAAAGCACGTCTGTTGCACAGTAACAATGCTATCGACCTGCCAGTGAACCATATTCTACCACTTTACAGACAGCTTTGTCTAAAGCACATTAACACGCTGCATTATTTGTCCATTCAGCAAAATCCTCCTCGGTGTACCTCACTTACGCAGTATGTGTACCTCTTGCCGTTTCAATGTGTTCAATTGTCCTCGCTCTATCTCAAGTTCACTGATCTAACCTATGCTACAATAAATGTCGTGTTTGATATATGTGTTTCACCAAAAGATTGTCATGATCGTTGCAAAACTGAAATATTGCCCACAACCTCACCTCAGCCAGAAAAAGAAGAAAAACAAGTTTTGTGTCAAGTTCCATAGTACTTCCAGAAGAGCGACTGTGCATACTTCTTGGTCATGCATTCTCATTCAATAAGTTTTCTGGCGTTCTGCGACGTTAACCCTCTCGTCATTAGCATCTCTGAGAGGCGATGAGTAAGAAGATTGAATTGGTTAGAGTGCCTTTCAGAATTTCGAAGCGTGGGAAATGGAAGCCAGGACTTTAGTTCCCGCACAATTCACTATCCCACTCCAATTGCGACTCACAGCTTAAATATTATTTGATATATTTGTCACGAGTTAAATCCATGATCAATGGCACATTGCTAATTTGTTTTTAACCAAGTTCTTTCTTTTGATACTTTTGCCTGCCTGCAATAACCTTCAGTTTTCTGTTGACGGTGAGGTTTATTAAAAGTTCACATATACTTACTCTGCATTTGATAACTCATGACCGCCTGCGTTCACATAAATCAATGACGGTTTTGCATGAGTCTGTGATTGCTTTAAGCATACATTCTGCCGATCAGGAAAACTGACCAAAAATGACCAGGTTTTTTTTCTGTGTCTGTCAGTCTTCAATATTCCTTTTGATTTAAGACTGTTCTACGTCTGTCCCTTGAGGAACCTGCGTTTTGAGGCGTGTTACAAAATAACATTTTGCTGCTAAAACTCGCCGTTACATGTAGGCCGTTGATTCTGCGAAAATTAGCTGCACTTTTAGACAAGCAATCTACTCCCGTAGCTCTGGCGTTGAAAATGCATCAGTGCCTGTGCAATGACGTTCCCTTGCCCTTTTATCGAGTTGTGCTCGCCACTGTTCAGTCTTTCTGTTGCGTGAATTCATACAGGGTTATGTGTGAATATCGATGGATTTCCGCAGATTAATCCTGTCATTTCCTGTTCCTCAGTTTCATTGGTTAACAAGTGTCTTCATCTATCGACTTATCTGTTGGGTTGTCTGTTGAGAGTTGTATGTATCTGGGTTCAAATTACCGTCTGTGTATCGATGTATCAACATATTATCGTCTCTAACAAATCATATCTCTGATTCCACGTATATTCTGCGCAGCAACAAATCTTTCGTGATTTCACCTTCCCTTCCATTGAAACCAAGATATAGACTTAAACATTCATCGAGGCCCACCGGCAGATATCTACGTCAGCTGGCAAAATTCAATTAGTCCTGAACAAATAGGAGGCATGGATATATATCCTTTGAAAAGCCTACAGATCTTTGTTTTTCTGCAATTTAGTAAAGAACACCAGTAATTGTCATTCAGTGTCCCTCAGTTTGGCATAGACATATGACAGCAAGATTGTTACTTTGTGTATTTGGTGCGCCGTTAATATATCTGAGGTGCAAAAGGGCAGCCTATTTCCACGGAACATGTTCACGCATAACAATCAGAGCGCAATGGCAGCAAATGGAAACTTAAAACTGGCCGTTACTGTAAGATTAGGTCAGCACACGGCACATCCTCGCTACCTGTTGCAAATTGCGGTTTGAAAAAGATGATCATCTTTCTTATCAGTTGTGGAAAGAATGAAAGAATCTCAAGCGGTGTAATAGAGGAAAATATTTCACATTCCAATATTTCATTGAGAATATGAAGGAGTCATGAGAAGTTTTAGCTGCAATTAGCAGTGCTGGAAACGAATAACATGACATAACGTATAAACAAGAGCAGCAATGATCATACTGTGCTCCATTATTTAAAGCGTAATAGAAAACTGAATGTTCTTTGTGTGGCCATATCAGAATGTGCCGGCCTCCGATATTAACAAGAGAGATGACGTTCGGCCGATTTTTACATTCCTGAGTCTAAGTGAGACTAAGTGTTGACGCAGGGGCAGCAATCGTGGAGTTCCAGGACAGAAAACTGAAACGCCATCTGGACCGATTCCGGTGCCGAACTCCTCGGGGCCGTGATTGACATTCAGGAGCAGGGCAAGATTGAGCCCCATGTCCACACTTCGCTACTCATACACACGATCCCAAAGAACAAGGTGGCAACTAGATGGCAACAACGCGGATCTGGTGGCACTGCTAGACACTGTCTAAGGGAGGCGGGCTACCGTGTCTCTAATGGTGAGATGCAGACAGCCAGCCACCGCCGTTCGCCGGGCCACGATGCAGGTGGCAGAGGTGATCTGCACCAGGGGCAACACCGTCTGGACAGACAAGCAGTCCTGGGAATACTGCATCAACTCCTCAGGGCGACCAGGATGAGGAAGCATCCTGTGCCCAGAGCACCAATCCCTGTCACACGCTGCCATAATCTAATACCAACAATCACCTGGAGAGCGGCCCAACCCCACACTTCACTACATGCCAGCGCCCATATCATCCTGGTTTGCCCTGGTTACTGATGCCACCAGCGACCCAAACCCCCGGCTCCATGCGTCGCACACTTTAAATCTGTGCGTTTCCTGACCCTTCTAACCCCTCCCCAGGAGAAGGAAGCCCACAACAACGGGCAATACGAGAGGACTTGACGGGACCACCGGACCCGTGGCCTCTCATTACAGCAGAGCAGAGGCTATTGAATATGATCGGGGGTGTTGAGGAAAGTTCAATCTCCAGGATGGAAGATGGCATCTGGAGAGAAGTGTGAAAGCGCTGAATAGCGGTCCTCATGGCGCGTGTGTCACCCCCCACCACTACACCACACCACCCCATCACCCGCCACACTTCTACGTCGCCCCCGCACCACAGCTCCACCATCAACCCTGCAGCCCCTCCCCTCATAAACGGGGCGCCTCGCCACTGCCGATCACAACACCATCACCCTTTTCCGCCCAGCCCTCAATGCAGTCAGGTGTCTCTTGCAGGAGCTGCCGGTGATTAGGCGGAGCCTGCTGCACCCCTCCCACCCAGCCGCAACAAGAACCCCGGGTGCTGACCATCGCAAGAACGATACTGGCATGGACGAGAGAATTGAACCAAATCCCATGGCACCCGCAGCTCGTGTCCGGGAATGACACTAATTTCACGTCACATATGTCTCGAACATCCTCCACTATCCCAGACAGATTCTTCTCTGCTGGGCACTTCGGTGGCGTGCCTCCTGGTGCATTCTCTGTTCCGTGCATCACATGGTGGGAGGAACACAGGAAGGTGCGCTGAATTCAGGGCCCAGCTGCTGTCCAGGTAGGTTTTGGACTGCCTGATCAGATGGCCTTATCGATTGTGGAGATGCAGTCATAGAGACAGGGACTACATGAAGTGCTGTTCGCTGAAGACTTGCACCTGAAGGTGCAATTCAATGAGTCCAGCCCCGTACTTTGCAGTGTTTAGTGTCGGTCAGCCATGCGAATAGAGCAAGAGTGGCTTTCGCAGTGCAGGCTATGGGGGCGCAAACTTAGACCATGGATTAGTATGCTCCAAGGCAGGCTTCCCTGTGCAGGTGATGGTGGAGGCACAGGACAGAACTTCTCCAACACAGGTAGACATGTGCCAGGGCTACATGGGCAATGCAGTGGCGCTCCTGAGCGTGGCCAAGTCACAGCGGGCAATGTCTGAGGGTGCAAAGGCATTGCCCAGGCGCTAGTTGAAATGGCGGACAAAAAGAAAAGGGTGGCCGAGCCAACTCCGGCTGACGTGGCAGACACACGAAAGGTGGTGGCGTAGTCGCAGTGCGATGTAGCAGCGTCTGCTCCTATGCCGCAGTGCTTCCCCAGATGGCGATGGCGCGCTCCCCGTGCTCCCTGGCTGTGAACATGTGGACCCTTGCCGAGACTGCAGAGGGCCACCAGGACAGGCAGTTCCATGTGTCGGGGGAGTCTCAAGGGTTAACTCTGCTCGTACCCTCGTGCGACGGTGTAGTCCTGGCTCATGGAGCGCAACAAGGGAGGGGGATGTGAAAGTGTCCGTGCGACTGAGATCCCAAGGGAAGGTGACTAACAGCACAGAACCTCAGACTCCCGCCCTCCTGTCCGCAGCATATCACATTGACAGCGGCAGAATAAGGCAGCACGACGCCACTTGGTCACCGGAGCAGCAGCAGGGCCAATCCACGGCTAATCACCTCAGACGATGGCCGGAACAGGGGATTCTCGTCGCAGGGCAGGAATCACACAGGCCGCCTCCACAAACGACGCATTTTCTGGGGATCCAGCTTTGCATAGCGTTAGGGCCCTAAAGGCCAGAATGTTAGACACCAGTTCAGTTGGCCCGGGTACAGGGCACAGTTCAATGACAGGAGCAAGGGCACCAATGTCCATACATGTTCCCTGGCGTGACCTGCTGGAATTCTTGATAAGGTCAAATTTGACCTGAGGGGTTGGATGGAGGAGGTCTACAGTACATGGACATTATTCATTATGCAATTTAGAGAATTGGATTACATTGAACACTCTGGGCTTGGGGTGGGAGAGGTGGGGGGAGGGGACTGTATGTGTTAATGGTGACGATGGGATATTCCTGATTCCGTTTTTGTCATTTGTTTGTGTAGCATGCAGGATAATGTTTGGGGTTTTGGTGCGAGAATGTAATTGTTGTTATTGATATGGGCATTGACATTGCATTCGTAACTGACTTGTTGTTGTTGAGTGTAAATTTGGTAGAAAATATGAAAAGGAGGAAAATTAAAAAATATATATTTTTTAAAAAATGTTTTCCACATTATAGACACTCCCTCCCCTGCCCCGTCGAGATGGCGTCTGAAAGAGGCTGGGAACCGTCGATTGTGCAAGGATGAAGTCGTCGTGCACATTGCCCGAGTATCGGGTCCAGCCGTGTATTATACCAAGCTGATGGTTACATGCAATCTGTCAATTCATCAAGTGGGACCCTTTTCACGTGTGCAGAGTGGCACGTACTCATGGCGACATGCAACCAATCGATCACCCCGTCGACCTGGCGCTGGTGGCAAATAGAGCTGCTGGGGCATGCTGGTGGGCGTGTTTCACATTGATAAGGACATATGAAGCCGACAGAATAAAAGACCCCTGCAACAATGCGGATGCAGCTGCGCACTGAGCCCTGTGACTTCGAGCCCTTATCCCCACATGAAGCCTGGAATGATCCCTCGGCATAAAAACTAAGTCTGTCCGTCACATTGATCACCACTGAGATGGATCTTCTCCCGCATTCCCCGCAATGCCAGGTGCGCCGTCATCGGGCAGATATGTTGCACTGTCCTCTTGCTCAGCAAGAGTCTTCGGCCCCATGACTGCTCTGGCAAGTCCTCAAAAGAGAGTCGTGGCCCGAAAACCTCCCATGCGGCACCTCCTTTGCATCTCCTCCTCCCGGCCTGTTGGGCAGCCAGTTCTCCACATTCAGCAGTTGCCCCCTGTTCCACGAATCCGCTTCTGCAGCTCACTCCTCCTTGAGCAGCGTCTGCTCCTATGCCGCATTGCTTCCCCAAGGCAGCAGTGTTTAAGAGAAATGCCTCCATTGCTAGTTGTATTACAATATCCATGGTCGCAATGCGGTGAAAGGCCCAGATTTTAGCAATGTACATACAACCAGATGGCACTACAGACTCTGGCCACGAATGGCGCTCCCCTCACTCATTCCCGCTCCCCAGACCCCGTGGGCGCCCTTTGGCCTAATATACGCCCCTGCTGCCAAGGTTACTGTCGGTGGGCTCTGCCGTGGCCAGCAATACTCTCCCGAGCCTCTATCCGGCGCTCCTGCAGGTGTTCTTCTGAGCCTTGCGTCTGGGTGTGCCGCGTGTGTCCGACCAGCCGTTGGCGGCAGGTGGGGGAGTGGTATGGCGGAGGGTGCGGTGCAGGGGCGATGTGGAAGAGGGTGCGAGCTGGGGCTCGTTCGCAGGTGGGATACGGGCTTGGAAACTCAGTAGAACCACGGGCCAGGTGGGTGGTCAGTGGTGTGCGCAACAAGATGACTGCTTTGCGAACTGCTGCAATGGAGGCCCACTGGTGGGCACCAGTCCTGTCCGATGGGTGTGGGGGAACACGGTCCGTCCCCCCCATCATCCCCCCCCCCCGCCTTACTGAGCCCACCCAATCCCAGCCAGCCCGGTCACTGCGAGGACCTGCAGCCCAGCAGCCCAAGGACACGCCTCTCCGTGTCCCACCACTTTTCTCTTGCTCACTAGCCACCCCGCCTATTTTGTCTTTCTTGAAAGGACAAGTGAACATCGTTGCCTGGAGTTCTCCCCACTGGCGGTGGAGAATCGCGGAGGACTCGAAGAATAAAGAGTTTCGCCCGATATTTATATGCAAATGCTGTTTATTTTGGTTGCGGAGTGCAATGCGTGGGCACTGATTCGAGGCACCGGAGGAATCCACGTTGGCGTGAATATACCATGATTTTACCGTCAAAACCGCTTTGTCGCCTAATCACTTTTCCCGATTTCGGCATTGGCCGATAGAGAATTTTGAACCCATGTTGGAACATAAATATGTGTACCTCCCGAAAGTGATAACAAGCGATAGAGAATGTGAATGATTTCAAGGGACATCCATTTGTTCATGACGATGAAACTGTTGCCAGTGACTTGAATACCAGGATTGTTCAAAATACTGCCACAATCAACTGCCCAGGCTAACAGTTTCGAAATATCATGCCGGTTGTAGACTAGGATGAATTGACAGAGATCGCAAACAGGCAATATATCAGTGAAATCTAAGGTGCGAACATCAATATTTGTTTAATGTGGGTTCAAGTAAAGACGAACTTCAACCCAGATGTTGGGTTACGCTAGAACAAGCTAATTGCCAGACTTTGCATTAAGGATATTTAAGGTGCATCACATAGCATTTTCAACAGAATATTCAGTCATATTGCCACACTTTGCAAACCTGTTGATTTGTAGACCTTGACACAATTATTCAAAGGGCTCACATGTTTCTAAAGTTCTTCTGCCATCCATTACTAATCCAATGCATCCCCAATCTATTGGATCTTGTTAGAGCTTCCAATACACAGTGTCATGTTATCCAGCAATCATACACCAACTTAATGATAGGGGCTAGTTTCGCACAGTGGGGTAAACAGCTACCTCGTAAAGCAGAACAAGGCCTGCATCGCGTTGTCCAATTCCCGTAACAGCCTCCGGGAACACGCGCCGGAATTTGGCCACTGCGGGCTTTTCACAGTCACTTCATTTTAAAGCCTACTCGGGACAATATGCGGTTTTCCTTTTTTCTAAGAAAGAGCGCTAGCCAGGAATGTCTCCTGTACCATTTCCGAGAGAAAAACATATTATTTGCCAGTCAATGTAACCGTGGAAACCAACTACTTTGGAACATTGGATTTTTGATTGACTGATTTTTCGTGTCACGTGTACCAAGTACAGTGAAAAGTATTTTTCTGCGACCATGGAAACGTACACAGTACGGACATAATAGACAGAAGAATAATCGACAGAGTAAATTGACAAATGGTACATCACCAAATAATGATTGATTATAGGATGGAACAAGGGCGAAACAAGAGCAGCATAGGGAGTCGGGAATAGTGTTCTTAGATGGAACAAATCATTCTAATGGAGAGTCATTGAGGAGTCTAGTAGCTGTGGGGAAGAATCTGTTCCTGTGTCTGTATGTGCGGGTCTTCAGACTTCTGTATCTTCTGACTGATGTATGTGTCTGGAAGAAGAAGACGTCTGCGTGTGAGTGGTCTCCGACAATGCCAAACATTCTGCCTGCTAACCTGTGTGAACAGTTATGGCTTTGAGCTTCTGATTCTGGATTGAAACTCATGCGATATAATAGATTTCATGCGGGCTTTTCATAATCCTGCTTATTTTCATTATCCCGCTTTTAGTTTATTGATAAGATGGCTGAGAGATGATAATCCTCGTCCCCTCTATTGACAATATATTAAAACATGTAACTGTCTCATGGTGTTGTCGGGTATTGATAACAATCTTGAAACTCTCACTGACTGACTATGGGTAGGTAGATACAACCACCTTTCCTTTGCGTCGTTCAAATATCCGGGAGCTGAAATGTTCTGCTGAACGTCTGTTACATGGGTCAGTTTAAAAGTAGTTTCTAGTTCCAGCCGTCAAACAGGACCTGCCAATAGGTATCGCCTGATGGTTCATGCTGAGCCATGTATTTTCCAAATATTGGTTACCGTTGATTGAGCATTGTGTACGGAGTTTTCCTATTGCACAAGACATAATAGCATGCAATCTACTCAGCAGCATGTCGAAATCTGCTAATCGACAGCAGGAGCAAATAGTCAAAACGCCGAATGAGATGCGTCTCTCCCAGTGACGAGATTAGAATGATTTAAGATTGAATTCGATATGAACATATTATGTGTAGAAATATATTACCAGAATCTCTATGAGAGATACGCATGCTAACCTATCGAGTTAGGCAATTTGACAGGGGCCGACAGCAACATTCACAGAAGGGAACGTTGAAGCGGAACTTCAAGACACAGAAACACCAGTTGACACCTCACTGCCTCAGAAATAGACAACCCAGGTTCCAGCGAGCAGCCTGGAGGCCATGTTTACATCTGAAAGTCTCGAATTATGAGAGACAAAGCAGTTCAGAAATCTTCGGCAAGGGTGTTTCAATGTCTTCTCTGTGCGACGACGCCCGAGCTTGATTATCGTCCTGGCAGTGTGTGGTAACAAAAAGTTGGTCAGCATTTTGTATAATTTAAATGTTGTTTGGGCAACAGCGGAAATCATTAATACTTCAGTGATCGTCGAAAAATGTTGGCACAGACGTCAATTTGTACATATGTGTGTATATTTAGTAGTTTACACACCTAATTGTATTTATACAAAAGTAGTTGTGTTCCTGTGCATATGTATTTTCTATAATTTAATAAAAAATCTTGAATAGCTTGTGCACGACGATTGGCTTGCTTATTCTCACAGAGGTTTCACGTGACGACTCACACCTTTCCACAAACTAAACACTGAACTGCCGTGAACCGGTTTGCGACGTTGTGACATTCGGCGGACTCCAATCCTGGGTCTTAAAATGCTTAACTAATGGGGGATAGGGATTTTTTGATTTCGTCTGAGTAATAAGTGGAGGAAGTTAAAACTTGGGATGTTAATAATGAACGTTGAAAACAAGGGCTCTTGATCAAGATCGATCGTATTTTGCAGTTGTGAATATATCAGGAGCAAGTTTGAAAATTGTGCCTAAAATGTAATTGACGAAATTGGCAGATAAATTGGATTAAAGTCTTATCTTCCGGGACAAAGGGATCTGGTGTAATTGAAGGCACAACAACTAATTAAGAAATAGAGACGCATTAGCCGGATCCAATATTTCGAGGGAAAGAAAATATTGTTACAGAGAGCGAGCTCTAGATATGCAGACGTTGGCGATGGCAGGATGGGAAAAGAAGACATGAAGAGAACATAAAATTAAAACGCAGAGAATTGCAACCAGTACAGCTGAACATGTGGAGGAACGCGGTCTTGACTCGAATCCACGGGGGAGATGTTCACATGAGGAAGGTTCTCCCTCAGTGAAAATGTGGCGTGTCGTTTTTTTGTGTTTTTGCGAATATAGCTGGAGACATGATTGCCAAAATGCCTTTGGACCCTACTTGTACAGCTAAAAAAATTAGATAATTCCAGTGCAGTCAATGTAATATTGTCAAAAGAAAATTCTGGGGATTTTGAGACAGTAAAGAATGCTACATTGAATGCTACAATACCTGCAGGTATTGGATGCACGCCATACGCTACTCATGTAGTTCCTGATTCTGCGACTGCATCTCCATAATACATAAGCAGGCAGCATAATCAAAGATCCCTCCCATCCGCCTTACTCACTCTTCCAACTTCTCCCATCGGGCAGGAGATACAGAAGTCTGAGAACACGCACGAACAGACTCAAAAGCAGCTTCTTCCCCACTGTCACTAGACGCCTAAATGACCCTCTTGTGGACTGACCTCATTAACACTGCACCATGTATGCTTCACCCGGTGCCAGCGCTTATGTAGTTACATTGTATATGTTGTGTTGCCCTATTATATATTTTGTGTTATTCCCTTTTCTTCCCATGTTCTTAATGATCTGTTGAGCTGCTCGCAGAAAAATAAACACATTCAATTCAAAACCAATCCAATCCAATGTGTTCGAAAATAACCTCACAAGTCTTGCTTAGAATTTGAAAGGGTTAATCAAAGTCATTGTCAAACGTGGGTGCGCACATTAATATAGAAGAAGCTTAAGACGCGCTCAGAGACATAAGTATCTTGGAGAAATTTGAAGATCCATTTCCTGCAATGACTAGAAAACATTTCGAGAAACAGAGAGTTGGAACTTCCGGAAAAGGAGGCTGCGGACGACTGGGGGCTGATATATAAATCAAAGATGTTCTTTAGGTCCGGTCTTAGATCTGAGAAAGGTAGAAATTGGGAAGGAGTCTTCTGCTCAAAATAAGACAGAGTCTATTTGCGAGGTGAGAGGTGTAAAATAAAGGTCGATGTTTTCACTGTTACAAATTGGGACACACCAAGTTGGGAATAATTTGGAGAGATAGTCTGGGGTACAACTCTGAAAACAGGAGATATGGAATCATAGGCTGGTGAACAGGTGAATCATGGTATCTTTGCACACAGATTGAAGATGCAGAAAACAGGACGGAACATGTGTGCAGAAATGGTGACACTCTGGCTAGCATTGCTATATCAAAGCACCAGGGATCCTGCTTCTATTGCTGACTTTGGGGGACAGTCTGCGTTTGTCCGTTCTCCCCATATCTGCGTGGGTTTCGTCCGGGAGTTCCGGCTTGCTCCCACATTCCATATATGGGCGTCTTAGGTGGGTTGACCATTTGAAATTGCCCCTTAGAAACCGAACATAAGGTGTTGATAAGGGGAACGAACGGGGTATTGGACCGAGTTATGGCGCTCGTTCAGAGACTCGGTGCAGACATGATGGGCTGAATCGCCCCCTTTGCATTGGAGGGATTCAGTGTTCCCTCAAGATTTTGAGTGCCAAGGTGAAATATTTCCATTTAGAACATCGAACAATACAGCACAGAACAGGCCCTTCGGCCCTCGATGTTGTGCCGAGCTTTGTCCGAAACCAAGATCAAGCTATAGAACATAGAACAGTACAGCGCAAAACAGGCCCTTTGGTCAGGCACAAATGGGAAATACAGTAATATCTTACGTTATTGGTGGCTTTCAAGCAATGCCAAAAAATGACATAGCCTAAGATGGTGAAACCTACGTTTGTTGAAAAACAAATAGATAACCCTGCCATTAAAAATATGCAACCATGTATCTCTGCGGCATATCCGGATTGTGTGGTGATGCAGTCAGATCGTATAAGACGAAATGTTAAAGGGAGGCGCTTAGAGTCCATAGTGAGTCCAGTGTGAGGTGGTTATCTGACACCAAATTCAGAAAATGAAATTAGGACGAGAGATGCAGAGATATGGGGCAGAAATCTCCCCACCCCAACTGCAAAATTGGAAAACGCGGTTGGGCGGGCGACGATTTGCGATGTTGAAATTGGGGCCGCTGCCGATGTTATGCCAAATCACAATTCTCGGTAAGCGCGACAGCGGCGTCAATGCGGTCCAGTGCACACATTGCGTTAACACCGTTTGCATATAATTAGCAGGCCCCTCCCAGTATTTTCCGGGGCCTCCACGATTCTCCCCTTCCCATGGTCCGATTTCTCGATGGTGTGGAACACTTGTGCTTTTAAAAATGAAGAAACTGGCATGGTGGATGATGAGGGAGACTGTAGAGGTAGGACAAGTAGCGGCGTGATAGTGTGCTGCCGGGCCGAGAAATGGTAGGACTGGGTTGCATTGGGAAGGCCTTGCGAGGGCCGGGAGTGGAGAGGGTGAACAGGGAATGGGCCTTGTGGTCGGGTTGACTACCATGGAACCGGGCAGTATCCAGTCACGAAGCACCATTGTGGAAGCCAGCAAAGCAGCCATCTTGCTGCGCACACCACTGACCACCCACATGCCCATCCCATCCGTACCACCATCTCCGCACAGTGATACAGGCCACATGTGTGCCCACACCCCTGCACCCCCGGACAACACCCTCCGCTCCGCCAACCCTTTCCCCTACCTAGCAGGTTCCCGCCAGCGGGCTTTCACGCGGCCCTTCGGAGGGCAATGCCACTGTAGCTCCTATGCGGGAGCCTGTCGGTGGTCGAGGTGTGCTGCCCTGGCAAGGACAGTGCCAGCTGGAGGAGTCCCTGGCGATAGGCTTGCGCACAAGGGCTACGGCCCCTCACGGTGCAGGGCAACGACAGGTCCAGGGGTGTGGAGATGGAGGTTGGATATGCGGGGTCAGAGCCTCCTGATATGGAAACATCAGCTGTGCATCATGCACCTCTGCACCCCGTACCGAGTCGGCACGATGCCTTCATCATACCACACTAGACGATTACCGATAATTTTGAGATGCCCACCCCTTTTCGCCTCCCCTCCCCGGTGCGATGTAGGCTCCAGGGCGGCAGGGGTTATCCACAGCGATCGACGCCGATGTAATCAATCCGACGGCCACAGACCAACGAGGAGACCCGCTCCAATTACGCGCATGCAGCGACAAGGAGCATGAGCGAGCGGTCCTTCGGCATCTTGAAGATCTGGTCCATGGGCCTGCATCTCTCTGGAACTAAACCCCGGTGGTACGCTGAGAGGGTCGCTCTTATCGTGGCCTCCACAACATCGTGCAGCGGTGGGGCAATGTCCTTGAGGAGGAGGATGAACGCCAGACCCTGTCTGACGTGTAGGATGCGAGGGGCATGGAGGGTGGGAAGGAGGTGGGGCACAGCCAGTCACGGCAGGCCGCACGCCATGTGTGCCTGGGTCAGCGTGCACGGGACTCTATGGACGCCTCCTGCTTCTCCGACTAGTGGTGGGAGAGGAAATTGGTCAAGGGCACTGATACCGCATCCCAACCCCGACACCCACGTCCTTCACCCAGGCAACCCCCACTCCCACAGCTGCAATCCCCTCCGAGATACACAACTGCTTCATGACAGAGGGCAGGCCCCGGATTGGCGGTAATATCGGGTCTGGACCATGGGTGATTGTGGTGTGTATGGTCGAAGGGAGGGGCGACGATAATCCCGGGAGCCTACGCCACTCTTAACGTCCTCTCTGACTCAAACCAACCCATCCGGGAACCCAATCGGACAGATCACCGGAGCACGTTGTAACAGTGTCAACAGGTATTTAAAGTGACGACATATATACAGATCTGTGCCCGACCTACGATCATTAATTTGTGACGTGCACTTGCGCCAATTTACCTGATGCGTAACTGGCCAACCTTATGGCCCCTAATTCTGCACCTTGCTGGATACCTAGACGACACATCAGGATGGAGGCGGCCTGCGGTGATTCCCAGTCTGCGACTTGGGCCCCATAGAGGAACCTCTTGAGGGTAGCCGGGCCTGGATGTGCCCAACGGCTGCTCGGTTGTTCCAGGTGGCGTGGTGCCACACTTTTATGCCAGCTGTCCACGAGATGCGCTAGGGGCAGGAGGAGGGAGTCTGGCTGCAGTGGTGTTCTGGCACCTCGCCTGCCGGAGTTCTGTTTGTCTCCTGAACCTTCTCCTCCCTTGGGGTGCCCTGTGTCCCTTAGGATAGTACGAAGTCTTACAACACCAGGTTAAAGTCCAACAGGTTTGTTTCGATGTCACTAGCTTTCGGAGCGCTGCTCCGAAGTCACCTGAGGAAGGAGCAGCGCTCCGAAAGCTAGTGACATCGAAACAAACCTGTTGGACTTTAACCTGGTGTTGTAAGACTTCGTACTGTGCTCACCCCAGTCCAACGCCGGCATCTCCACATCATCCCTTAGGATACTCCATGGATGGGTGTGTGGGCAGATACCCGCTGTTGATAACCACCACATGGTGCTGCCAGTCCTGGAGGCACGCTCTTGTCTCGAGAGGGTCAGCATGCTGGAAACCATGGAGAACAGGGACTCGATCATCTCACTCTGGGGCTGCGCCACACCGATCAATGCTCCTCAGCTCCTGTCTAATAGCAGTATGATTTCCCCTCCCCTAATTAAATACCCTCCCAGACTATGTGTTCCTATCCCTCTCATTGACGATGGTAAAGGTCAAGGAGTTGTGGTCACTGTCACCGAAATGTTCTCCCACTGAGACATCTGACAGCTGGCCGAGTTCATTGCCGAGCACCAGGTCGAATATGTCCACTCCCCTAGTTGGCATATCTACATATTGAGTCAGGAATACTTCCTGTACACACCTGACAAAAACTATTCCATCTAAACTATTTGCACGAAGCATTTCCAGTCAATATTCGGGACGTTGAAGTCACCCATGAAAACAACTCTCTTACTTCTGAACTTTTCCTAGATCGGACGCCCAATCTGTTCCTCTCGCTCCCTGCTGCTGCTGGGGGTCTATAGAAAACTCCCAATAAAGTGACTGCTCCTTTCTTTTTTCTGACTTCCACCCATACTAACTCAGTCGACAAACCCTCCTCAAGTCCCTCCTTTTCTGCATCTGTGATGCAGTCCCTAATTAACAGTGCCACTCCCCACTCCACTTCTACCTCCCTCCATATTCTTCTTAAGACATCTAAACCCCGGAACATCTAACAACCATTCCTGCCCCTGTGAGATCCATGTCTCCGTAATGGCCACAACATCGCAGTTCCAAGTGCTGATCCATGCTCTAAGTTCATCTCCCTTATTCCTGACACTCCTTACTTTGAGACAGAGACTCTTTAACCCATTCCACTGAGTGCATCTTTGTCCTATCAACTGTCTATCCTTGCTCACAAAAATTCCCTGCCTACTTTTCTGCCTGTTCAACAGCTACCCTATCCTCTGATCCGTAGGTCTGGTACCCACCCCCCTGCCAAAATAGTTAAACTCTCCTGAGGAGCTCTAGCAAACCTCCCACACAGAATATTGGTGCCCCTCCACTTTAGGTGTAATCCGTCCTTCATGTACTGGTCCCACCTTCCACAGAAAATATCCCAATGATCTACATACCTGAAACCTTACTTCCTGCACCAGCCCTGCAGCCACGTGTTCAGCTTCACTCCTTCTCTGTTCCTTGTCTCACTTGCACGTGGTACCTGTAGCAATCTCGAGATCATTACTCTGCTTGTCCTATTCTTAGTTTCCAACCTAACTCCCTAAAATCACTTTTTAGATCCTCATCCCTTTTCATGGCTATGTCGTTGGTGCATATGTGCACCACGACTTATGGTTGCTCGCCCTCCCCCTGATGAACCCTGTAGACTCGATCCGAGACATTCCTGGCCCTGGCACCTGGGAGGCAACATACTTTCCGGGAATCTCGCTCGCGACCACAGAATCTCCTATATATTCCCCTAACAATTGTGTCTCCTGTCACTATTGCTTTCCTATCCTGCACCCCCCTTCCCTTCTGAGCCACAGGGCCAGACTCAGTGCCAGGGACCTGGCCACTAGGGCCTTCCCCCGGTCGGCCACCCCCCCCCCCCCCCCACAACAGCATCCAAAACGGTATACGTGTTTTGAAGTGGAACGGCTATAGGAGGAGCATGCAACTGTCCTAGCCTGCATCCCCTTTTACCATACAGAATAAAGCTGCACTGTGGAGCAACTGGAACTCCGCCCTCTGACTGTGCTCCCAGTCAGTTGCAGTCTCTGTGAACTCCCGGCTCCCTTCACGCTCTTTGAGGAAATGTAGGAAATTAAATGAAAGGAGCACCTTACTCCCTCCTGACCTAACTCCCTCGGTCACCAAACTCTCACTACAGCACTCAAATGCACACAAATTCAGCAGTCAGTGCAAACAAAGTCTGCACTGTAGCTGGCTCATATTTACACTGTGACTCTAGCACCTGAAAACTGGCCGAATCCAATTAACTAATTTGCAATGTCCTGCTGCAAGTAGATACAAGTTGAATCTTTGTTTAAAGGTGGTTGAAAACTCACCTTCTTCTCAACCAAACAGCAACTTTTGAGATAATTAACTATATAAAATAAAGACTAGACTTTAGATGAAAATGAACCCTTGATATCCCTCAGTCGCCAAACTCTCGCTATAGCACTCAAATACACCCAAATTCAGCACTCAGTGCTGAATTATATGCCCATTTTATGGCCAACTGCCCGTAAGTAGCTGAGTAATTAGCATAGGTAAATGGTTAGAGCACTGGAGATTATAAACTCAATGTTGCATTGTGCCATAGGTGAGGAAACACGGATTCTCCGTTGCGCCGGCAACGCACCGATGACGGGGCATTTCCCGATGGCGTGGAGCTGTCCACAACGGGAACCACCAGGCTGTATTCTAAGATTCTGCGGCTGTGTTACGCCAGACAAATTGCAGAAATCGACCATCGATTCGCCGTTTTACTGGGGGGCCAGCAGGAAGACAGCGTAGGGCACCCAGCTCTAGCTGCCGTTCGGATCCGGAGAATTGGCGGGCCCGGGGCTATGTATGCGCAAGGGAGGGGACAACAGCGGCGGTACCGTGCAACGGACGCAGCACGATAAATAGTCCTCTCGTTCGGCCAGCACGCGTAGCTCGGAGCACCAGTCCTACCCCGACGTGCCCCAAGCCACTGATGAACCCCCCCCCTTGCAGACCCAGTCTGCATCGGCCACTCTGAGTTCCCGACGGATGAGACCATAGGGCTGTAATCGCCATTATTAGGACTATGTCCTCCCACTGGCGTCAATACGGTACAGTTTTACACCTGGAAATCCGGGATTATAGCGATACGAATTCTCAGGCCTGCAGGAGCCAGCAGGGACCCACAGAAGATCTCTCAGCGTTTGTCACAGAAATGGCCCTGTACTTCCGCATCAGATGTTGTGGATGCAGTCGGCGGCGTCTTCCACCGGCCGCACCACGCTCCATGGCAGACCTGGACCGCGGAGCTGGACCAGGAAAAGAGACCACCCATCGGCCGCGCGCCCGACCCTCAACACACGTACAATCATTCCCGTACCGCCCAGAAGGACCCCGTGGCGTTCCAGCTGCCCGCACCCGAACTGGGCGGCCGTGGACTGAGTTCGCAGCCACCACGTGAGTATCCCGACCGGCCGGAGCAAATTAATTCCACAGCGTAGGAGCCTCGGGCGGTCGGGGTTGGAGAATGTCAGAGCGGGCTTCTGTCAATGGCCCAGGGGGCACGGCGGACTCCCCGGGAACGGCACTTTTCCTGCCGACAGAATCGGTGAAACGGCGCCTGCCCCGATTTCGGCGCGGGCGTGTGAAGAATCCAGCCCTATGTGTTCTGGGCCGTCGGTAACTCGGCCGTTCGAGGACTGAGATGCCGAGGGGGGGGGGGGGGGCTCAGGCAATGTCCTGAGGCCAACGAGACGTGGCCCCCTCCCATTCACCTCCCCCTCCATTTGGTCGGGAATGTTGTTTCTCCAGCGCAGTACGCGAGTTCGGCGTCGGCAACCGGAGAATCCAGCCCACCATTGGCCGGTTAGCAGGACAGAGAATCCCGCGGCTGGCAGCGGAGCAAAGCCAGCCGACAATGTTTGTTTGTGAGGGGATGCGGGTTGGGGTTGGCCGATGAACTAGTCCTTAGCCTACCAGGCAAACTAATGAATTTATTTTTGATATAGTGGTACGTTCTGTTGATTTCTGTCACTTTATGTAAATAGTACCGATGTTACTGTTCATCAATATATTCTCCTTATATTTGCCCAATTCCCTTCCCATGACATTCCCCTCCAACTGGTTTGATTAATGTTCTCTAAAGCACTGGTAATAACACTTGTTTTTCACCTCGTCCCAGTGCGGCTACGTGTATAATTGTTCGACGGTTTTGACCTCTCTTGCGAAGTATAAATCCGACGAATGCTACCAATTACAACTCTGTCGTTTAAAACGGCACGATAAAGGTTTCTTGTCCTTGGAACCCCTTTTTTCCATTCCAAAGTGCAAGAAATTCCGTTATCCACCTCGACTGTTAGGCAGGGCAACACTGGGTTCAAATTCTCTCCGCTGCAGCGTCGAGTAGTTACACTGAAAATTCTCTGCTCACCTCACGCAGCCGAATGAAATTTCGCCCCCGACGCTTCTAGCTCTCTCCATCAAGTGAAAGTGCTGGTTTGCTCACCCACTCGGTCCTTCTCTCGTGCTCACAAGTTGCGAAACGGCAAACTAGTTCGATGCTTGCAGGGGATGGTTTAGTTGCTTTGCTTCTTTCAGGGTTACCAGACTGATTCCCTCATGGAGAACACATCGAGTTCGTGATGACGGAACACATAAGGTACACATATGAAAAGGTTGTGAATGCTTTTTAAAACAAACTTTCAATCGAAAAATAACCGCAATGCAGGCTTTCAAAATAAAACGATGACAAAGTAGGGCGAGATTGCATTTTGTTTTTGTTTACTTGTTTTTTAAATTAAAAATGACTTGCGGGTCAGTGAGTTGTCCAGAATTCAATCTAGAACTATGACTACAATGCAAACCGCTGAATGTGTTCAATCGTGTGTTAAAAAACCCAGAATGGATCATCTGGTGCTCTTGCTTTGGTGTCAAATTGCATAGACTCTTCGCATATGTATTCAGTACGCATGACATCCAGAAACGGTTGAATGTAATAGACAATTGGCTAATAATACGGTTCATGAGGACCTCCCGGCACATTATTCAGAATTAACCATGCTTCTTCCAAACTGATACAGCACAGTTTCGCATAGTTACAGCAGCGAAGTCGGTGCAATTGGGAAGTTATCCATGCACTTTCAATCCGCTTCCAGCAAGACAACACAAATTTGGGCAGTCAACAAACCGCCCTTTTCCACGAAACGATTCACGGAGTGATGGTTTCATTAGCAGCAACTAGTTCTCATTTTCCTTCTGCATTCATTCATAGAATTTACACTGCAGAAGGAGGCCATTCGGCCCATCGAGTCTGCACCGGCTTTTGGAAAGAGCACCCTCCCCAAGGTCAACACCTCCACCCTATCCCCATAACCCAGTAACCCCACCCAACACTAAGGGCAATTTTGGACACTAAGGGCAATTTATCATGGCCAATCCACCTAACCTGCACATCTTTGGACTGTGGGAGGAAACCGGAGCACCCGGAGAAAACCCTCGCACACACGGGGAGGATGTGCAGACTCCGCACAGACAGTGACCCAGACCGGAATCGAACCTGGGAACCTGGAGCTGTGAAGCAATTGTGCTGTCCAGAATGCTACCGTGCTCCCCTTCGAAACAATTGACCGAGTTACAGAATCATAGAATAATATAGTGCCGTGGAGGACCTTCAAAATCGAGTATACACCGACACAATGAAAACATCTGTCCAGTCTCCCTAATCCCGTAAGCCAGAAATTTGCACATAGCCTTGCATGATATGATGAGCAGATGCTCATCCATGTACGCTTTGAAGGATGTGATGTAAACCCACTCGCAGAATTCCAGAGCAATGCATTGCGGGCAGTCACCACTCTCTGGGTAAAACTGTTATACATCAAATCACTTTAAACTTCCTACCCCTCACGTTGAACACGTATCCCCGAGTAACTGACCCGTGGCTCAAGGAGGCATCTGGTCCCTACCCACTTTGTCCATGCACATGATAATCGTGCACAGCTCGATCTGGTCGGCCCTCCGTCTTCTCTGCTCCAGTGAAAAACATCCAAGTCGATCCAACCTCTCCGCATAACTTAAAGAGCATCGTGGTGATTAGCCTCCGCACCCCGTCCAGTGCTGTCACATCCTCCCTACAGTGTGACAACCACAATTGCACACAGTACTCCCCGTCTGACCTCACTAAAGTTATATTCAACTCCAACATGCCCGCCATGATTATGAAATCTATTCCTCGATTGATTAAGGCAATCGCCCAATATGCTTTTTCACCACCTATTAAACTTCCTTTTATCTTCAGATATCTATGGACAAAGACTTCAATGCCCCTTCGTTCCTCAGAACTTCCCAGTGGTCGGTCATTCATCGAATACTTCCTTATCTTATTACTCGGCCAAACCTCATCGCCTCAAACGTTGCAGGATTAAATTCCATCAGCCTATTTTCAGCCCATTTAACCATCCCGTTTCCCAGCCCTTTGGCACGTCGCCCTTGTCAGAGAGGCATTGCTAAACTGGGCAAGAGCCCCTGCAATCTTCTCCCTCTGCTCCCATACCACCCTGGGACACAATTCATCCAGACATGGAGATTACTCCACGTTTACGCCTGCCAACACCTCCAATACCATGTCACTGCCTAGGACCGTTTGCTCAATTACGTTATTCTCTGTCTCTCTCTCTCTCTGTTCCATATCTACCTCCTCGTTCTCTTGGGTGAAGTCAGGCGTGAAGTATTCTTTCAACACGTTACCAATGTCCTCTGGCTCCACCTCTAGGTTTACCCTCGGTTTACATCGTTGTCCTTTTCCCATTGATCTATTTGGAGAATATCTTCCGATTTCCACAACTTTTACCATCCAGACCTTACTCGCATCGCCTCTTTGCTCTCCTAATTGTTTTTTAAGCACCATCCTGCACTTGCTGAACTCCACAAGTGTCGCTGTTGGTATGTTACGTTTGTACATGCTGAACATTTCTCTTCTCCCAGTGTTCGTATCCTGAATATCTCATGTCATCCATGATTCTCTGGGATTGCTACTCCTTCCTATTAGCCGAGATGGAACATATATGGCCTCTACTCTCCCCTTTTCCATTTTGAAAGCTCCCTCCACCCTCTATTTGTCTGTAGATTTCTCCACAAATAACTCTTTGCGCTCTACCTCGGCGAATTCCTGCCTTATTTTAATAACATCTCTGGCAATAATTATGCTAACGTGGTCAAATTCATTTTTCGCACATTGATTATCAGGTGCCAAATATTGATCCTGTCACGACACCAATCTATATCACGTGCAGGCACTTTATGTCCTTGTCGCAAACTATCCTTCTATGTGTGATCTCCCAATTTAAGAAGCAGACATTTATTCCCTCCTTCCAAAAAATTGTTATAGCTTTAAATGTGTGTGTACCGACCTCTGATTCATGCGACGTTGTATTATGAATAGCTTGCAAGATGAAACACATTAACCAACTAAATGTGCATTCATCGTGCTCGTGAATCATCGACGGAATTCTCCGTTCCTGAGGCTATCTTCTGACGCTGCCGCAGGATTCATGGAGTTCCACGACAGCAATACTGACGCCACATCTGAATCGATTCAGAGACTGGTAAGGGCTAGCAGTGGCTCCAAGTGAAGCATCAACGATTCCAATGATAAATGGTGCGGGATTCGCCAGGCCCGCAATTGGCAATGGGAGGCTGACAAGTTGCAGCTGCACATACGCTCCACACCCCACACACCCAACCCAGCCAACAAGATGGCACTTGTAGCACTGAAGCCCGTCAGTGCCGCTGTTGGGTCAGATAGTTCCAGAGGTTACATTCTGGGCATGCTGGTGACGAATGTGATATAAAATAGTTACTTTAGAGTTACTAGTTAATGTAATGTAGAAATAAGCCACTTTGATTTTTGCAGTTAGGGACAAAGGAATTTGAGACCGCATGGAAAAAGCAGGAAGAGGTGTGTCTATGAGGGTGATGCTTCATTGATAGGGGCCAGAGAAAGGGATTGGAAGTGAGCCAATCAGAATAGATCGAACAGGTCAGGAGGGACATAGGCTGACCTATGTCCGTCGAGTATGTGAAACTTGATACCATTTGAACTGATTTTGCAGAGATCCCTTTGTCTGTTAGTTCAGTCGTTTTCTGGAATGAAAGAGGCTGGATGTCTCTTACATTTCTGTAAGGTGATTAAGCTTGCAAGCTAAATAAATAACTTCTGTTTACGTGCGAATCCGTCTCAACTTTTATTGAGGCCAGACTGACAGAGAAAGAAATTTGGAGATCAACATTTGGTGCCGAAAACCGGGATTTCTCTGGGCGATCCTGTTCCAACTGCGAAATCAGAATTAGACTGATTATGAACAGGACGACGGGAACAAAGGGCCCTCAATGTAGAAATGGAAAACGACCAGCATTGATTGTTCCCCTCTTCTTATCGTCTGATTAGTCTGGTCACTCGCGGTTGGCACAGAAAGACCGCCTCGACGAAATCACAGGTCAGTCTGGGGATTAGCACTTTAATTGATGGGATTTCATATTGTTGTTTCGGCTTGGGTTAGGGTTTTGGGCTGATGTGACTTTAAATAATAAAGGTTCAGTCTATTATCGGGGTTCAGAGGCTGATGTGACTTTAAATAATAAAGGTTCAGTCTATTATCGGGGTTCAGAGGCTGATGTGACTTAAATAATAAAGGTTCAGTCTATTATTAGGGTTCAGAGGCTGATGGGACTTTAAATAATAAAGATTCAGTCTATTATATGGGTTCAGGGGCTGATGGGACGTCAATAGATGGGGGTTCAGTCCAGTATAACTGTTTTTAAATCTGAAGATGGTTCAACTCTATGTGTGAGTGTTTTAAATATATAGTTGATTGAGCTAAAATTGTCTCCTTGGACTGTAAAGTTCCGAGGTCTAGTTGAGATTGTGAGGTTGAAGCAGAAGTCTCTCAAAGGGTTAACAGCAGCAGGCGGAGTTGAAAACAGACAGTGCTTCTCACTCAGGCCTTGAGATAACAGTCTGCAGTGTAATCGGATACCTTTCCTTTGAGTCAGTGAACACCAGCAAAGTTACGTTTTGAATTAATTAAAGGAAACCAGTGGGTTTCTCCACCTCTTTGATAAAAGTTATTATTTTCGAAAGCAATTGATTGAAATTGCCAGAATCTTAAATTTTACTTACTTGAAATAAGGTTTATCTCATTTTATCTGGAGATTAATAGAAACTTAAAGAAGATCATGGACACCATTTTAAAAAGTGTCAATCTGAAGATGATAATTGATTTTGCTAATACTTATGATAATTGATTTTGCTAATACTTATGATAGTTGATTTTGCTAATACTTATGTGTATGTAACAGAAAAAAAAAACTTGTTAAAAGAAAAAATTGTTAAGATAAAGAAATAATTAAGTTGTAAATGTTATACAAGTTTGTGTGAAGCAAATTGTAAATTTAGTTCTGAGTTGAGATCAGAGCTAAGCTTGCAAGTTGCAGTAATTCAATTTGAATTTTCAAACATTTTTAAGTTTAAAAAAAAAGAGAGCAAATAGAGAAAAGAAGGACACAGATCTTGAATGCGTTGAATAGCACATTTCAAAGGCCCATAAATCTTTCTGTTATCTTAGACCTAAAACCTGGGAAGATTGGTGAGCCATAGGAATGTCTGGGGCGTTTTAATGAAATCTACCGGGGGCAGTCAGGCGATTTGCTGTATCAAAATGGTCAGAATTCCCCTCAATACTGTGCTATGTTAATGCATTGCCTACCACCTTCTGTGGTTACTGCTGTGAAATGTAATAACATGAATTGGACAGAGAACGACCCTTCCCAGATGGCAAGGGCAGTCAGATTTTACTGGAAGGAGGGTGTAGGCCAAGAAGGAGGCTCAGTTACAAAGGTTAAGACTGAGTATGTAATGAAAAAGGATGATCTGCGATCCCAACAAGCGGCAGAAATGGTAGTTTACCAGCAGGAGCTCCAATATAGTGACTTTGGGTGGGTGGATCAGCGAAGAGGAGGATGAGACAACAGTGCTATATTTCTATCACCCCCCAGTGGTGGACGTTAGACATTGAACAGCCACTATCACTGCATCACGTTACCCTGGCCTATGACAGAACTGGACGAAACAGGGAGTTGGAGGACAAATACTGGCCATTACTTGAGGCCGAATGGCCAGTCAAGGTTACAGCCACAGTCACGGGAAAAGAAGGTACAGCCGATTTTGTTACAATATCACCACATTTATGGCCACAGTCAGCTTCGGTAAGACCTCATATTACACGTCAGGTCCATGACCAGTACCATGCCAGGGATATGGGGCGAATGGTCAGCATCTTACCGCAGCTCGTCAGAATAGGTATGAGATATACCTTTTGAACAATCCACGTCTGACATTTAAATACTGTACCACTATCAATCCAGCCTGTTTTCTTAGTGGTCCCCCTGTCCATGAAGACGCACCTGGCCACGACTGTTTAGCCTTGATTCAGGAAACTACCACAATAAGGGGCGATTTGAGTGACATTTCGTCAGAACAACCTGACATGATTATGTGTGGTCAAATATCCCACCGGGGTTTAGTTAATGACCTACTGCAGGCCCTCCTTCTGCCAGCGCAGATTTCCGTTTTTAAATGTGCTGCCCACACGAATGGTACAACCCCAGTTGACGTTGGTAATGAACGAGCAGATTGTGCAGCGCGCACAGCCGCACAAATTCAGCAAGTGATGGTGCCTAAAATGTTAAGTCAGACTAAACGATCTACTATGAATGTGTCTGCTTCTGACAAGCCAATGCCAACCATCCAAGACGTCATAAGGTTACAGGAGGACGCTCCTGAGAGTGATAAACAAATGTGGAAACGGTTAGGTTGTACATATGATTCTGTTTCCTCTTTATGGACCACGCCTGCACATCAGACTTGTATGTCTGATGTACTGGCTTTATGGGTCATCGAATGTGTACACTTTGCAACTCATTGTGGGGCTCGGGGGACTAGTGATTTGTTGCTGGACACTTGGTGGCACCCTAAAATGCAGGGGTTGGCCCAAAGTATCAGTAATCGGTGTTTGATTTGTCAGCAACATAACACCGGAAAAGGTATCCCTTGTGGGAAGGGGCAAACCCCGTTGCCCAGTGGTCCCTTTGAGACGCTCCAAATGGATTACATTGAGTTGGAAAGGTGTCAATGTTATAAATATGTTTTGGTCATTGTGGATGTGTTCAGCAGATGGGTTGAGGCGTATCCGACTATCTATAGTAAAGCTGCTACTGTGGTTAAAGTCTTGATGAGGGAAATCATTCCCCTGTACGGTATACCAGCTCAGTTAAGTTCTGATAATGGGCCTCATTTTATTGGACAAATTAACAAGGAGTTTTGCTCCCAGTTGGGCATACGCCAGCAGTTACACTGTGCTTACAGACCACAGGCAGCCGGGGTGGTTGAAAGACACAATCAGACCCTCAAAACTAAATTGGCTAAATTAAGAGCAGACACGGGACTGACATGGCTTAAGTTGCTCCCCGTTGCCCTCTTCCAGCTGCGGGTTACACCTGCGGGACCGGCCCGGCTCTCTCCCGCCGAGATTCTCTATGGCAGGCCTCTTCGAACTCCCTGGAGCCTGCAGGTTCCCAGACGGGTTCAGTTTCATCAGATGACTGAGGAAATGACCACCTATGTTCTAGCCCTTACGCAAGTGCTCAAAGAACCCCATGGCCAAGTCCGCGCGGCTCACGAGCCATTGCCCAGTACCTAGCTCACTTTCAGTCCAGCCCGGTAGTTATGTAATGGTCAAAAATTGGACTAGGAAGGGGTCGGAGCCGCGATGGGACGGGCCCTTCCAAGTTCTCCTTACCACCCCCACAGCAGTTAAAGTGGAGGGGCGAAGTGCTTGGGTCCACCTACATCACTGTAAATTGAGCCCATCTCCACTACTGTAAAAGGTCGGATACTAACCTGCCTCCCTTCTCCAGTGCTATTTTACAGGTGTGGAGCATGATGGAGTGGCTACGCATCGTCTGTCTGATATTTGGCCTCACTTCGCTTGGCGTGTTATTGGCGCTGGACATGGAAAAGGGGAAGATGATGTATCTGTGTAGCCCCAACCAATCTACAAGGATACATCACCTATGCACAGGTGATGTTCTTCACTGCCCCCATATACGAGGACATGGTATCGACTCATGGAAGGTCATCAAAGTTAAGGAGAATGCGGGAGTCATGAAGCAGCTGCACCGGCCCCGGCGATGGGAAGGGAACATTATATGGACATTGCCTTGTTTTTGGAATACATGTAAATTTGATTTTGGATGTGTTAAAAGTGGTACAATAAAGGTAACATCAGGCTGTCAGAAGAGTGTAGGAAGAGACCATGAGAAAGAGAAAGGGACTAGAGAGAGGACGGGGCGTGTGAGAAGGGAAGTACAGCTAGAACGTAGGTTACCGGGAGATGCACTTAAGTTAATTAAAGGCCAAACTGAGGAAAACCCGGGTAGTATGAATCTCTTCTACCAGATTTACCACCGTCTGTATGGCCAGGGACGGGTTGTCTGCTACCCAAACCCCGCAGCGGTGTCTAGGTTATTTTCTGTTTCACCGCTTTGGGGCACTCCCCAAACGGTGGTTCATTGTCAGCGTTCCGAGCCATTGCCCGAGCAAGTCACTCTTCCTTACGATCCGGATTCAGCACCACCGGCTATTTGCCTTCCCCTCCCTCGGGATAATTCCCATTCACAGTACGATAGGCTGCGACGGTGGAGGGCGTACATACCTAGCCACTTCACTCCCAATAGGGATTCCCGGTCGTACGAGAATTGCTTCAGCAGTGAAGGATATGGCTGTTTGCTGGTAGAGGTGGACACAAATATAACATGTCTGTTTCCCATTTCAAAATTGGATAAACTGGGCTACTGGGAGGTCCTTACGCAACCGGTATGCTCTTGACTATCTTCTAGCCCGTGAGGGTGGGGTATGCGCCATAGTACAGGGCAAGTGTATTATGGGGATTCAGGACTTGACTGCTAACATTACTAAATTTATGGATCGCATACGGGATCACTTGGACGGGATGCAGGATCCTGACTCTTGGGGTAACTGGGGATTTGGAGGATGGAAGGACTGGTTGATAAATATGGCCATGTATCTAGTGGTAGCTATCGGCTGCATCTTTGTGGGCCTGGCCATCCTTAAATGTGTGATGGGTAGAATGCTGGGTGCACTGGATCAGATCACCGCCCCAATCGCCGAGAAAAAAATTTAACTGTTAAAATCCATGAGGGTGAAGCAGATGAAGGGGGGCTATGACAGGAATTGGAAATGCAGCGACGAATCTTTTTAGATGAGGAACCGTAGCTATAGATTGGATAGTTCGGTTATCATGGAATGATAAAAGGAGGGAATGACGAATGTGATATAAAATAGTTACTTTAGAGTTACTAGTTAATGTAATGTAGAAATAAGCCACTTTGATTTTTGCAGTTAGGGACAAAGGAATTTGAGACCGCATGGAAAAAGCAGGAAGAGGTGTGTCTATGAGGGTGATGCTTCATTGATAGGGGCCAGAGAAAGGGATTGGAAGTGAGCCAATCAGAATAGATCGAACAGGTCAGGAGGGACATAGGCTGACCTATGTCCGTCGAGTATGTGAAACTTGATACCATTTGAACTGATTTTGCAGAGATCCCTTTGTCTGTTAGTTCAGTCGTTTTCTGGAATGAAAGAGGCTGGATGTCTCTTACATTTCTGTAAGGTGATTAAGCTTGCAAGCTAAATAAATAACTTCTGTTTACGTGCGAATCCGTCTCAACTTTTATTGAGGCCAGACTGACAGAGAAAGAAATTTGGAGATCAACACTGGGGGGGGGGGGGGGCGAGGAACCCGAAAGTCCTGTGGCCCTAAGTTCATAATGGACAGTCAGAGGTGTGTGCAACTGGTTTGCCTTTAGTTCCCATTTTTCAAGCCGCAGTAAAGGGGAGGATTCTCCATGAATCAGCGTGCTGGCCTGAACCCGGCGTCAAAAACGGCGCAAACTGCACCGGCGCCGCCCCCCCCCCCCCCACCCCCCCCCCCCCCCCCCCCCCCCCACCCAAAAAAACGTTGCAAATTCTCCAGCCCGGAACGGGTTAGCAGCGGCGTGATGCCATTCGAGATGGTGTTATCTGTCACAGATGCCATAAGCACTAAGGATGGGAACCCACCCCCGCGTCGCAGCACAAAAGACGACCCCCACCCCAACCAGGAGACTCGTCAAAATGGCCTCCAGCCGCGAAGCGCCGAGGTTCCAGGAGCGGCATATCTAGGCACTCCTGGACGCAGTGGAGCTGAGGAGTGATGTCCTGTACCCCGGACACGGCTGCACGGTCGCACCACGCATCAGTAGGCGCTTCTGGAGGGAGGTGGCAGAGGCCATCAGCAACGTGGCCATGATAGCAATGACAGGCGTCCAGTGTCACATGAAGATCACTGACATCCGGCAGGATTCTCCGACTCCCGGCCGGGTCAGAGATTCGCCGGGAGCTGGCGTGAAATACGCCCCCGCCGTGTCCCGAATTCTCCACCACCAGAGATTCGGCGGTGGTGGGAATCGCGCCGCGCCGGTTGCTGGGGCCAGGAATCGCGCCTCGCTGGTCGGGGGCCCACAACCGGCGATTCTCCGGCCCGCGCTGGGACGAAATCCTGCCGCTGTCAACCCTCTCCCGCTGGCGTGGATTAAACCACCTACCTTACCGGTGGCAGCAGGCAGCGTGTGCGGGCTCCGTGGTCCTGGGGGAACGTGGGGCGATCTGGCCCCGGGGGGTGCCCCCACGGTGGCCTGGCGTGTGCACGGGGCTCACCGATCCGCGGGCGGGCCTGTGCCGTGGGGGCACTCTTTTTCTTCTGGACCACCATGGCGGAGGCGGAAGAAGCCCCCTATCCTCCCACGCATGCGCGGACTTACGCAGGCCGGCGAAGTGCATTCGGCCCCGTCTAGCGTGGCGCCAAAGGCCTTCCACGCCAGCCGGAGGTGGAGCAGAAACTACTCCGGCGCCGTCCTAGCCCGTCAAGGGGAGGGCTTGGCCCCTAAAGCTGCAGAGACCTCCACACATCCGGGCAGCCCGGCGCCGGAGCGGTTCCCGCCACACCATCACGCCGGGACCCCCCGCCCCGCTGTGTAGGGGAGAATACTGCCCCTTGTCAGGGCAGCCAAGGGGAGTACACCCCCTCCCCGCCCCCGCCTCTGATGGGCGGCACAGCCGCAGGTGCAACCAACATGGCTGCACCCACCCATGCAGGCTGCAGTGGCAGGATGAGTGGTGACCCTCTGCCAACATACACACAACCGCTGGTCCGCATGTATATGTCTGCCTCACATTGTTCCCTTTATCCCTAAAACCCTCCCGCCCCCACAGGAGAAGTGTGCTTACAACACCCGGGAGCGTGAGAGGACCGCAGGGGGTCCACCCGAACTGCGACCACTCACCATCCATGAGGAGAGGGCCCTGGGACTTGCAAGCGGACCCGACGACCGGGAGTTTGCGGGTTCAGAGGTCGGGGCGCACGACCAAGTGAGACCCTACACTGCCTGCCCCCTTTCCCCCTTCTCCATTATCCGCCTTTCCCCATATTCCCCGTTTCCCCTTCCCCCATATCCCTCATATCCACCTTCACCCATATCCCCCATATCCCCCTTCCCCCATATCCCCTTCACACTTATCCTGCCTAATTCCCTTCCCCATATGCCCCATATCCCCCTTCTGCCATATCTCCCATATCACCAATATCCCCATATTCCCCTTCCCCCATATCCCCACTGCCCCCTATCACCGCCTGCGTGTATAACCATGCATGATGAATTGTGTATTGCAGGACCACCCGTCGAACCACCCGTCCCCACGGATGGCGACCGCCCCCAGGACGACACAGGGCGGCCATGAGCCAGGGACATACCCGGCCCATCAGTCATACCACGCCCCCAGGACGATCCAGGGCGGCCCACGAGCCAGGCACAGACCCGGAGCACCATGGAGCCGACGGCGCGAGTGCAGCGCTGCCGTTGGGCCTGACCCAGCGACGAAGGGGGCAGCCACAGGAACAGGTCCCCGTCACAGCCGACCCAGGACACACCTACGCAGGACAGAACTACCCAGGACAAACCTATTCAGGACACAGGTACCCAGGACAGAAGTATCCAGGACACACCTACCCAGGACACACCCACCCAGGACACTGACGCCGAGGACACTGAAGCCCAGGACACCGATGCACAAGACACTGACGCACACGACAGTGATGCGTACGGCACTGACACACACAACACTGACGTACTGGAGACCGACGCACACGATACTGACGAACAAGACACTGAAGCAAACGACATCCACACACAGGGGACGGATGGACAAGAATCACCACTCCAGGGGACACTGGAATTCTGGTCGGATAATGAACACAACACTACGCCACTACTATGCACTACGCCCTCCACCATGGGCACTCATCTCGGTTGGGCAGTTCGGTGATGAGGCATCTGGGACACTAACTGGTGCGCACAACACAGCCGTCCCGGTACAGCAGTTTGAGGCAGGAGCAACCAAGGGTCGCGAGGTCGGATGGCAGCCCAGCGCAGACAACCATCTGCCGCCCAGACAGGTCCCGGGTTCCTGACGTTGCCACACCCACCCATAGACTCGATGCAGGCACGGACCAAGGCTGATCGAAGGGTGTGACGGCTGGCTTGAGGCAGCTACAGATGCAGGTTGAAGAGTCCACCTGCATGCAGGAGCAGGGAGTGGTGGCGGTCATGCGTGCCCCCCAGGGCGAAAACGCAAGGTTGGCGTCTGCGGTGGAGGCAATGGGTGCGTTGGTGTCAGACATTGGTCGAAGTTGGCAAGGCCTACAGCGTCCGTGCAGCTGGCGTCCGAGGCCCAGGACATGGCTGCCCCCTCACAGGCAGCCATGAGCCAGAGCCAGCAGCAGATTACAGCGGCGCTCAACGTCGTGGCCCAGTCTCTGCAGGCCGTGGCCCAGTCTCAGCAGGCCATGGCTGAGGGCATCAGTGCCACTGCCCAGGTTCTGGCTGGCGTCGCGCAGACACAGACAGGGATGGCCAACTCCCGAAGCTCCATGGCTGCAAACATGCAGACCCTTGTTGATACCAGGGCGGGCCTCCAGGACTGGCAGCGCTAGGTGTGTGTGTGTAGGGGGGGCGTCAAATGCTCGGTCCGTTTGCATCCCCGACCCATGTGGAGGTCAGGGGGCCATCGGGCACTCTGAGAGAGCAGTAGGTGCTGGGGCCCGTTCCGAGTCCCCCTGTAGGGGAACACCGCGACACGTCAGACTCGCCCTCTTCCATCCCAGGTGCATCTGGTGCGCAACGGGCAGGTCAGGCTGGCAGCTCGACATCCCAGTCGCTCCAGCCGCAGCCTGGCCCATCTAGGCCGGGCCACCCCAGGAAACGGCCGTCAAAGGGGCCCCTAGTCACAGGGCAGAAATCACAGGAGTCCACCTCCAATTCTGCTGTACTATCAGGGGAACCACCTTGGCGTATTCAAAGGGCCCGGAAGGACAACACGTTGGGCACTGAGTAGGTTGGCACGTGAGAAGGACACAGATTAATAAAAGGGCTTTAGGGCACGTTTATGAACAATTTGTTATTAAAATCACTTTCACACCAGCAGAAGCTTCCCTTTGTGCTCTGTCCGATGTATGCGGGGGTGTGGTGTGTGAGGTGAGCGCCAGTGTGTGTGTGTGGGGTGAGGGGTGATGTACGTCGGCCTCAGGTGAGTGTGCCCCCCCCCCGCCCCCCACCTGCACCCAAATCACCTCTCTATCACACACCTGGGGCGAGATTTTCGACCACCCCCCCCCCCAACCGGGTCATAGAATCGCCGTGGGCCGTCGTGAATGCGCCGCCACAGGCGAATTCTCGAAGGGAAGATAGGTCGGCGGGGCGTCAATCATGCCGCACGCCTCGGTGAATTGCACGGGTGGGCGCGAGGCAATGGATTTCGGGGACTGCCGAAATTCTCCCGTCCGGATGGGCCGAAGTCCCGCCAACGTGATCATGGGTCACGTCGGCGTCAATCAAAACACCTTTCAATCGGCGTCAACCAGTGTTCAAGGTTGACGCTGACCAGCGTGGAGGTGGGAGACATTCTGGGGTGTTGGCCGCTGGAGAGGCGATGGCGTGGCCGCAGTCTGTATGTGTGGGGGAGAGGTGTGTGTAGGGTTGTGTGTTTGTGTGCGTGCGGCGGGGGGGGGGGGAGTGGTTAGAGTGGGCTGGGCTCCGGGGAGTGCCGGGAAGGGGGGTGAGTGCCGGAGACGGGAGGATGATTTCCAGGGAAGGGGACGGGGGGACGGGGGGGGGGGGGGGGGGGGGGGAGGGGTGTCCGTGCCGGGGAGGGGGACGGTGTTCGTGCTGGGGAGGGGGGAACGGGGAACGTGGTCCGTGCCGGGGCAGGAGACGGGGGACGGTGTCCGTGCCGGAGGCGGGGGTTCGTGCCGGCGAAGGGGACGGGTGACGGGGTCCGTGCCGGGGAGGGGGCACGGGGGACCAGTTCCGTGCCGGGGAGGGGGACGGGGGAAGGGTTCCGTGCCGGGGAGGGGGACGGCGGGAGGTCCGTGCCGTGGAGGAGGACGGGGGACTGTGTCCGTGCCGGGGAGGGGGACGGGGGCTGGGGGACGGGGTCCGTGCCGGTGAGGGGGACCGGGGGGGTGCGTGCCGGCTACGGGGACGGGGGACGGTGTCGGTGCCGGGGAGGGGGACGGGGGACGTGGTCCGTGCCGGGCCAGGAGACGGGGGACAGGGTCCGTGCCGGGATGAGGCCGGGGGCGGGCGTCGGTGCCGGGGAAGGGAACGGGTGACGGGGTCCGTGCCGGGGAGGGGGACGAGGGTCCAGTTCCGTGCCGGGGAGGAGGTCGAGGAAGGGGTCCGTGCCACGGAGGGGGACGGGGGAGGTCCGTTCCGTGGATGGGGGCGTTGGACGGTGTCCGTGCCGGGGAGGGGGACGGGGGCCGGGGGGGGGGGTCCGTGCCGGGTAGGGGGGACGGACTCTGTGCCAGGGAGGGGGGGAGAAGGGGCCCGTGCCGGGGAGGTGGGACGGAGGACGGGGTCCGTGCCAGGGAGGGGTACGGGGGACGGGGGGGGAGCCGTGCCGGGAGTGCGACGGCAGCGGGTTCCGTGCCGTGGAGGGGGATGGTGGACGGAGTCCGTGCCAGGAAGGGGACGGGAGACGGGGTCGGTGCCGAGGAGGGGGACGGGGTCCGTGACGGGGAGGGGACGCGGGGGGGGGTCGTGCTGGGGAGGGGAACGGGGACGGGTCTGTGCCGGGGAGGGGGACGGGGGAGGGTCCGTGTCGGGGAGGGGGACGGAGGACGGGGTCCGTGCCTATGAGGGGGACGGGGTTCGTGCCGGGGAGGGGGACGTGGGGGACGGGCACCATGCCGGGGAGGAGGAAGGGGTCCGTGCCGGGGGAGGGGGACGGGGTGCGTGCCGGGGAGGGGGACGGTGGGGGGTCCATGCAGGGGAGGGGGACGGGTGGGGGTCCGTGCCGGGGAGGGGGACGTGGGATGGGGTACGTGCCGGGGAGGATGACTGGGGACCGTGCCGGGGAGAGGGAGCGGGGGTGGGTACGTGCCAGGGAGGGAGACGGGGGACGGTGTCAGTGCCGGGGAAGGGGACAGTGGGACGGGGTCCATGTCGGGGAGGGCGACAGGGGACATGGTCCATGCCGGGGTAGGGGACGGCGGACGGGGTCCGTGCCGGGGAGGGGGCCGGGGGCGGGGGTCCGTGCCGGGGAAGGGGACGGGTGACAGGGTCCGTGCCTATGAGGGGGGCAGGATCCGTGCCTGGGAGGGCGATGGGGGGGACGGGGTCCGTGCCCGGATGGAGGACGTGGTTCATGCCGGGGAGGGGGACGGGGGTCCGTGCCGGGGAGGGGGACGGGGTGCGTGCCGGGGAGGGGGACGGGGACGGGGGTGAGGTTCCGTGCCGGGGAGGGGGACGGGTGGGGGTCCGTGCCGGGGAGGGGGGCGGGGGATGGGGTCCGAGCCGGCAGGGGGACGTGGGACGGGGTCCGTGCTAGGGGAGGGGGACGTGGGACGGGGCCCGTGCCAGGGAGGGGGACGTGGGACGGGGTCTGTGCCAGGGAGGGTGACGGGGACGGGGTCCGTGCCAGGGAGGGGGAGCGGGGGTGGGTACATGCCGGGGAGGGGGACGGGGGATGGTGTCCATGCCGCGGAAGGGGACAGTGGGACGGGGTCCATGCCGGGGAGGTGGACAGGGGACGTGGTCCATGCTGGGGCAGGAAACGGGGGACGGGGGTCCATGCAGGGGCAGGAGACGGGGGACGGGGTTCATGCCGGGGATAGGGCCGGAGGGCGGGGGTCCGTGCCGGTGAAGGGGACGGGTGACTGGGTCCGTGCTGTGGAGGGGTACGAGGGACCAGTTCCGTGTCGGGGAGGGGGACGGGGGAAGGGGTCCGTGCCGGGGGAGGTCCGTGCCGTGGAGTGGGACGGGGGACGGTGTCCGTGACGGGGAGGGGGCCGGGGGCCGGGGGCCGGGGTCCGTGCCGGGGAGGGGGAACCGGGGGGTACGTGCCGGGGACGGGGATGGGGGACGGTGACAGTGCCGGGGAAGGGGATGGGGGACGGGGGAAGTGGTCCGTGCAGGGGCAGGAGACAGGGGACGGGGTCCGTGCCGGGGAGGAGGACGGGGGAGGGTCCGTGACGGGGAGGGGAACGGAGGACGGAGTCCGTGCCTATGAGGGGGATGGGGGACGTGATCCGTGCCGGGGAGGGGGTCGGGGGGACGGGGTCCGTGCCCGGGTGGAGGATGTGGTTCGTTCAGGGGAGGGGGACGGGGACGGGGGTCTGTACCGGGGAGGGAGACGGGGTGCGTGCCGGGGAGGGGGGCGGGGGTGGGGGTCCGTGCCGTGGATTGGGACGGGTGGGCGTCCGTGCCGGGGAGGGGGACGGGGGATGGGGTCCGAACCGGGAGGGGACGTGGGACGGGGTCCGTGCTGGGGAGTGGGACAGGGGACGGGGTCCGTGCCGGGGAGGGGGACCGGGGGGGTGATACGTGCCGGGGAGGGGGGATGGGGGACGGTGTCCGTGCTGGGGAAGGGGACGTGGGACGGGGCCCGTGCCGGGGGGGGACTGGGGACGTGGTCCGTGCCGCGGCAGGAAACGGGGGACGGTGTCCGTGCCGGGGACAGGGCCGAGACCGGGGGTACGGGCCGGGGAAGGGGACGTGGAACGGGGTCCGTGCCTGGGAGGGGGATGCGGGACCAGTTTCGTGGCGGGGAGGGGGTTCGGGGGAAGGGGTTCCGTGCCGGGGAGGGGGACGGGGGAGGTCCGTGCCGCGGAGGGGGAAGGGGGGCGGTATCTGTGCCGGGAGGTGGACGGGGACCGGGGTGGGTGTCCGTGCCGGGGAGGGGGACGAGGGACCAGTTCCGTGTCGGGGAGGGGGACGGGGGAAGGGGTCCGTGCCGGGGAGGTCCGTGCTGTGGAGTGGGACGGGGGACGGTGTCCGTGATGGGGAGCGGGCCGGGGGCCAGGGGCCGGGGTCCGTGCCGAGGAGGGGGACCGGGGGGTACGTGCCGGGGACGGGGATGGGGGACGGTGTCCGTGCCGGGGAAGGGGATGTGGGACGGGGTCCATACCGGGGAGGGGGACGGGGGACGTGGTCCGTGCAGGGGCAGGAGACGGGGGACGGGGTCCGTGCCGGGGAGGAGGACGGTGGAGGGTCCGTGACGGGGAGGGGAACGGAGGGAGTGGGTCGGGGGGACGGGATCCGTGCCCGGGTAGAGGATGTGGTTCGTTCAGGGGAGGGGGACGGGGACGGGGGTCTGTACCGGGGAGGGAGACGGGGTGCGTGCCGGGGAGGGGGACGGCGGTGGGGGTCCGTGCCGGGGATTGGGACGGGTGGGGGTCCGTACCGGGGAGGGGGACGGGGGATGGGGTCCGAGCCGGGAGGGGGACGTGGGACGGGGTCCGTGCTGGGGAGTGGGACAGGGGACGGGGTCCGTGCCGGGGAGGGGGACTGGGGGGTGATACGTGCTGGGGAGGGGGACGGGGGACGGTGTCCGTGCCGGGGAAGGGGACGTGGGACCGTGCCCGTGCCGGGGAGGGGGACTGGGGACGTGGTCCGTGCCGCGGCAGGAAACGGGGGACGGTGTCCGTGCCGGGGACAGGGCCGGGACCGGGGGTCCGGGCCGGGGAAGGGGACGTGGGACGGGGTCCGTGCCTGGGAGGGGGATGGGGGACCAGTTTTGTGCCGGGGAGGAGGTTCGGGGGAAGGGGTCCGTGCCGGGGAGGGGGACGGGGGAGGTCCGTGCCCTGGAGGGGGTCGGGGGCGGTGTCCGTGCCGGGGAGGTGGACGGGGACCGGGGTGGGTGTCTGTGCCGGGGAGGGGGACGAGGGACCAGATCCGTGTCGGGGAGGGGGACGGGGGAAGGGGTCCGTGCCGGGGAGGTCTGTGCCGTGGAGTGGGATGGTGTCCGTGACGGGGAGGGGGCCGGGGCCGGGGTCCGTGCCGGGGAGGGGGACCGGGGGGGTACGTGCCGGGGACGGGGATGGGGGGACGGTGTCCGTGCCGGGGAAGGGGATGTGGGACGGGTCCATACCGGGGAGTGGGACGGGGGACGTGGTCCGTGCAGGGGCAGGAGATGGGGGACGGGGTCCGTGCCGGGGAGGAGGACGGGGGAGGGTCCGTGACGGGGAGGGGAACGGAGGACGGGGTCCGTGCCTATGAGGGGAATGGGGGACGTGATCCGTGCCGGGGAGGGGGTCGGGGGGGGACGGGGTCCGTGCCCGGGGGGAGGATGTGGTTCGTGCCGGGGGAGGGGGACGGGGACGGGGGTCTGTACCGGGGAGGGTGACGGGGTGCTTGCCGGGGAGGGGGACGGGGGGTGGGGGTCCGTGCCGGGATTGGGACGGGTGGGGGTCCGTGCCGGGGAGGGGGGACGGGGGGAAGGGGTCCGAGCCGGAGGGGGACGTGGGACGGGGTCCGTGCTGGGGAGTGGGACAGGGGACGGGGTCCGTGCCGGGGAGTGGGACAGGGGACGGGGTCCGTGCCCGGGTGGAGGATGTGGGTTCGTGCCGGGAGGGGGACGGGGACGGGTGTCTGTACCGGGGAGGGAGACGGGTGCGTGCCGGGGAGGGGGACGGGGTGGGGGGTCCGTTGCCGGGGATTGGGACGGGTGGGGGTCCGTGCCGGGGAGGGGGACGGGGGATGGGGTCCGAGCCGGGAGGGGGACGTGGGACGGGGTCCGTGCTGGGGAGAGGGACAGGGGACGGGGTCCGTGCCGGGGAGGGGGAACGGGGGGTGATACGTGCTGGGGACGTGGGACGGGGTCCGTGCCGGGGAGGGGCACAGTGGACGGGATCCGTGCCGGGGAGGGGGGCGGGGGTGTTCCGTGCCGGGGAGTGGGAGGGGGGACGGGGTCCGTGCCGGGGAGGGGGACGGGTGGTGGCCCGTGCCGGGGGAGGGGGACGTGGGACGGTGTCCGAGCCGGGAGGGGGGACGTGGGACGGGGTCCGTGCCGGGGAGAGTGACGGAGGACGGGGGTCCGTGTCGGGGAGGGGGACGGGGCCGGTGGTCCGGGCCGGGGAAGGGGACGTGGGACGGGGTCCGTGCCTGGGAGGGGGATGGGGGACCGGTTTCGTGCCGGGGAGTGGGTTCGGGGGAAGGGGTCCGTGCCGGGGAGGGGGACGGGGGAGGTCCGTGCCGTGGAGGGGGTCGGGGGGCGGTGTCCGTGCCGGGGAGGTGGACGGGGACCGGGGTGGGTGTCCGTGCCGGGGAGGGGGACAGACTCTGTGCCGCGGAGGGGGGGGGGAAGGGGTCCGTGCCGGGGAGGTCGACGGAGGACGGGGTCCGTGCTGGGGCAATCAAAACACCTTTCAATCGGCGTCAACCAGTGTTCAAGGTTGACGCTGACCAGCGTGGAGATGGGAGACATTCTGGGGTGTTGGCCGCTGGAGAGGCGATGGCGTGGCCGCAGTCTGTATGTGTGGGGGAGAGATGTGTGTAGGGTTGTGTGTTTGTGTGCGTGCGGCGGGGGGGGGGGAGTGGTTAGAGTGGGCTGGGCTCCGGGGGAGTGCCGGGAAGGGGGGTGAGTGCCGGAGACGGGAGGATGATTTCCAGGGAAGGGGACGGGGGGACGGGGGGGGGAAGGGGTGTCCGTGCCGGGGAGGGGGACGGTGTTCGTGCTGGGGAGGGGGAACGGGGAACGTGGTCCGTGCCGGGGCAGGAGACGGGGGACGGTGTCCGTGCCGGGGAGGGGGCCGGGGGCGGGGGTCCGTGCCGGCGAAGGGGACGGGTGACGGGGTCCGTGCCGGGGAGGGGCACGGGGGACCAGTTCCGTGCCGGGGAGGGGGACGGGGGAAGGGTTCCGAGCCGGGGAGGGGGACGGCGGGAGGTCCGTGCCGTGGAGGGGGACGGGGGACTGTGTCCGTGCCGGGGAGGGGGACGGGGGCTGGGGGACGGGGTCCGTGCCGGTGAGGGGGACCGGGGGGGGTGCGTGCCGGCTACGGGGACGGGGGACGGTGTCGGTGCCGGGGAGAGGGACGGGGGACGTGGTCCGTGCCGGGCCAGGAGACGGGGACAGGGTCCGTGCCAGGGATGAGGCCGGGGGCGGGCGTCGGTGCCGGGGAAGGGAACGGGTGACGGGGTCCGTGCCGGGGAGGGGGACGAGGGTCCAGTTCCGTGCCGGGGAGGAGGTCGAGGGAAGGGGTCCGTGCCACGGAGGGGGACGGGGGAGGTCCGTTCCGTGGATGGTGGCATTGGACGGTGTCCATGCCGGGGAGGGGGACGGGGCCGGGGGGGGGTCCGTGCCGGGTAGGGGGACGGACTCTGTGCCAGGGAGGGGGGAGAAGGGGCCCGTGCCGGGAGGTGGACGGAGGACGGGGTCCGTGCCAGGGAGGGGTACGGGGGACGGGGGGGGGGAGCCGTGCCGGGGAGTGCGACGGCAGCGGGTTCCGTGCCGTGGAGGGGATGGTGGACGGAGTCCGTGCCAGGAAGGGGGACGGGAGACGGGGGTCGGTGCCGAGGAGGGGGACGGGGTCCGTGACGGGGAGGGGGACGCGGGGGGGGGGGGTCGTGCTGGGGAGGGGAACGGGGACGGGTCTGTGCCGGGGATGGGGATTGGGGACTGTGTCCGTACCGGGGAGGGTGTCGGGGGAAGGGGTCCGTGCCGGGGAGGGGGACCGGGGCCGGGGGGGTCCGTGCCTGTGAGGGGGACGGACTCTGTGCCGAGGAGGAGGGTAAGGGGTCCGTGCCGGGAAGGTGGACAGAGGACGGGGTCCGTGCCGGGGAGGGGGACAGCGGACGGAGTTCGTGCCAGGAAGGGGGACGAGAGACGTGGTCGGTGCCGAGAAGGGGGACGGTGCCCGTGACGGGGAGGGGGACGCGGGGGGGTGGGGTCATGCCGGGGAGGCGAACGGGGGACCGGGTCCGTGCCGGGGAGGGGGACGGGGGAGGGTCCGTCTCGGGGAGGGGGACGGAGGAGTGGGTCGGGGGGACGGGATCCGTGCCCGGGTGGAGGATGTCGTTCGTGCCGGTGAGGCGGACGGGGACGGGGGTCTGTACCGGGGAGGGAGACGGGTGCGTGCCGGGGAGGGGGACGGGGGAGGGTCCGTCTCGGGGAGGGGGACGGAGGACGGGGTCCGTGCCTATGAGGGGGACGGGGTCCGTGCCGGGGAGGGGGACGTGGGGGACGGGCACCATGCCGGGGAGGAGGAAGGGGTCCGTGCCGGGGAGGGGGATGGGGTGCGTGCCGGGGAGGGGGACGGAGGGGGGTCCATGCAGGGGAGGGGGACGGGTGGGGGTCCGTGCCGGGGAGGGGGACGTGGGATGGGGTACGTGCCGGGGAGGATGACTGGGGACCGTGCCGGGGAGAGGGAGCGGGGGTGGGTACGTGCCAGGGAGGGAGACGGGGGACGGTGTCCGTGCCGGGGAAGGGGACAGTGGGATGGGGTCCATGTCGGGGAGGGGGACAGGGGACATGGTCCATGCCGGGGCAGGGGACGGCGGACGGGGTCCGTGCCGGGGAGGGGGCCGGGGGCGGGGGTCCGTGCCGGGGAAGGGGACGGGTGACAGGGTCCGTGCCTATGAGGGGGGCAGGATCCGTGCCGGGGAGGGCGATGGGGGGACGGGGTCCGTGCCCGGATGGAGGACGTGGTTCATGCCGGGGAGGGGGACGGGGGTCCGTGCCGGGGAGGGGGACGGGGTGCGTGCCGGGGAGGGGTCGGGGGTGAGGTTCCGTGCCGGGGAGGGGGACGGGTGGGGGTCCGTGCCGGGGAGGGGGGCGGGGGATGGGGTCCGAGCCGGCAGGGGGACGTGGGACGGGGTCCGTGCTAGGGAGGGGGACGTGGGACGGGGCCCGTGCCAGGGAGGGGGACGTGGGACGGGGTCTGTGCCAGGGAGGGTGACGGGGACGGGGTCCGTGCCAGGGAGGGGGAGCGGGGGTGGGTACATGCCGGGGAGGGGGACGGGGGATGGTGTCCGTGCCGCGGAAGGGGACAGTGGGACGGGGTCCATGCCGGGGAGGTGGACAGGGGACGTGGTCCATGCTGGGGCAGGAAACGGGGGACGGGGTCCATGCAGGGGCAGGAGACGGGGGACGGGGTCCGTGCCGGGGATGGGGCCGGAGGCGGGGGGTCCGTGACGGTGAAGGGGACGGGTGACTGGGTCCGTGCTGTGGAGGGGTACGAGGGACCAGTTCCGTGTCGGGGAGGGGGACGGGGGAAGGGGTCCGTGCCGGGGAGGTCCGTGCCGTGGAGTGGGACGGGGGACGGTGTCCGTGACGGGGAGGGGGCCGGGGGGCCAGGGGCCGGGGTCCGTGCCGGGGAGGGGGAACCGGGGGGTATGTGCCGGGGACGGGGATGGGGGACGGTGTCCGTGCCGGGGAAGGGGATGTGGGACGGGGTCCATACTGGGGAGGGGGACGGGGGACGTGGTCCGTGCAGGGGCAGGAGACAGGGGACGGGGTCCGTGCCGGGGAGGAGGACGGGGTAGGGTCCGTGACGGGGAGGGGAACGGAGGACGGAGTCCGTGCCTATGAGGGGGATGGGGGACGTGATCCGTGCCGGGGAGGGGGTCGGGGGGGACGGGGTCCGTGCCCGGGTGGAGGATGTGGTTCGTTCCGGGGAGGGGGACGGGGACGGGGGTCTGTACCGGGGAGGGAGACGGGGTGCGTGCCGGGGAGGGGGACGGGGGTGGGGGTCCGTGCCGTGGATTGGGACGGGTGGGGGTCCGTGCCGGGGAGGGGGACGGGGGATGGGGTCCGAGCCGGGAGGGGGACGTGGGCCGGGGTCATTGCTGGGGAGTGGGACAGGGGACGGGGTCTGTGCCGGGGGAGGGGGACCGGGGGGGTGATACGTGCCGGGGAGGGGGATGGGGGACGGTGTCCGTGCTGGGGAAGGGGACGTGGGACGGGGCCCGTGCCGGGGAGGGGGACTGGGGACGTGGTCCGTGCCGCGGCAGGAAACGGGGGACGGTGTCCGTGCCGGGGACAGGGCCGAGACCGGGGGTACGGGCCGGGGAAGGGGACGTGGAACGGGGTCCGTGCCTGGGAGGGGGATGCGGGACCAGTTTCGTGGCGGGGAGAGGGTTCGGGGGAAGGGTTCCGTGCCGGGGAGGGGGACGGGGGAGGTCCGTGCCGCGGAGGGGGAAGGGGGGCAGTATCTGTGCCGGGGAGGTGGACGGGGACCGGGGTGGGTGTCCGTGCCGGGGAGGGGGACGAGGGACCAGTTCCGTGTCGTGGGGGGGACGGGGGAAGGGGTCCGTGCCGGGGAGGTCCGTGCTGTGGAGTGGGACGGGGGACGGTGTCCGTGATGGGGAGGTGGCCGGGGCCGGGGGTCCGTGCCGGGGAGGGGGACCGGGGGTACGTGCCAGGGCCGGGGATGGGGGACGGTGTCCGTGCCGGGGAATGGGATGTGGGACGGGGTCCATACCGGGGAGGGGGACGGGGGACATGGTCCGTGCAGGGGCAGGAGACGGGGGACGGGGTCCGTGCCGGGGAGGAGGACGGGGGAGGGTCCGTGACGGGGAGGGGAACGGAGGAGTGGGTCGGGGGGACGGGGTCCGTGCCCAGGTGGAGGATGTGGTTCGTGCCGGTGAGGCGGACGGGGACGGGGGTCTGTACCGGGGAGGGAGACGGGTGCGTGCCGGGGAGGGGGACGGCGGTGGGGGTCCGTGCCGGGGATTGGGACGGGTGGGGGTCCGTACCGGGGAGGGGACGGGGGATGGGGTCCGAGCCGGGAGGGGGACGTGGGACGGGGTCCGTGCTGGGGACTGGGACAGGGGACGGGGTCCGTGCCGGGGAGGGGGACCGGGGGGTGATACGTGCTGGGGAGGGGGACGGGGGACGGTGTCCGTGCCGGGGAAGGGGACGTGGGACGGGGCCCGTGCCGGGGAGGGGGACTGGGGACGTGGTCCGTGCCGCGGCAGGAAACGGGGGACGGTGTCCGTGCCGGGGACAGGGCCGGGACCGGGGGTCCGGGCCGGGGGAAGGGACGTGGGACGGGGTCCGTGCCTGGGAGGGGGATGGGGGACCAGTTTCGTGCCGGGGAGGGGGTTCGGGGGAAGGGGTCCGTGCCGGGGAGGGGGACGGGGGAGGTCCGTGCCCTGGAGGGGGTCGGGGGCGGTGTCCGTGGCGGGGAGGTGGACGGGGACCGGGGTGGGTGTCCGTGCCGGGGAGGGGGACGAGGGACCAGATCCGTGTCGGGGAGGGGGACGGGGGAAGGGGTCCGTGCCGGGGAGATCTGTGCCGTGGAGTGGGACGGGGGACGGTGTCCGTGACGGGGAGGGGGCCGGGGGCCGGGGTCCGTGCCGGGGAGGGGGAGCGGGGGGTACGTGCCGGGGACGGGGATGGGGGACGGTGTCCGTGCCGGGGAAGGGGATGTGGGACGGGTTCCATACCGGGGAGTGGGACGGGGACGTGGTCCGTGCAGGGGCAGGAGACGGGGGACGGGGTCCGTGCCGGGGAGGAGGACGGGGGAGGGTCCGTGACGGGGAGGGGAACGGAGGACGGGGTCCGTGCCTATGAGGGGAATGGGGGACGTGGTTCATGCCGGGGAGGGGGACGGGGACGGGGGTCCGTACCGGGGAGGGTGACGGGGTGCGTGCTGGGGAGGGGGACGGGGGTGTGGGTCCGTGCCGGGGAGGGGGACGGGGGGATGGGGTCCGAGCCGGGAGGGGGACGTGGGACGGGGTCCGTGCTGGGGAGTGGGACAGGGGACGGGGTTCCGTGCCGGGGAGTGGGACAGGGGACGGGGTCCGTGCCCGGGTGGAGGATGTGGTTCGTGCCGGGAGGGGGACGGGGACGGGTGTCTGTACCGGGGAGGGAGACGGGTGCGTGCCGGGGAGGGGGACGGGGGTGGGGGTCCGTGCCGGGATTGGGACGGGTGGGGGTCCGTGCCGGGGAGGGGGACGGGGGGATGGGGTCCGAGCCGGGAGGGGGACGTGGGACGGGGTCCGTGCTGGGGAGTGGGACAGGGGATGGGGGTCCGTGCCGGGGAGGGGGACCGGGGGGGGTGATACGTGCTGGGGACGTGGGACGGGGTCCGTGCCGGGGAGGGGCACAGTGGACGGGATCCGTGCCGGGGAGGGGGGCGGGGGTGTTCCGTGCCGGGGAGTGGGAGGGGGACGGGGTCCGTGCCGGGGAGGGGGACAGGTGGTGGCCCGTGCCGGGGAGGGGGACGTGGGACGGTGTCCGAGCCGCGAGGGGGACGTGGGACGGGGGTCCGTGCCGGGGAGGGTGACGGAGGACGGGGTCCGTGTCGGGGAGGGGGACGGGGCCGGTGGTCCGGGCCGGGGAAGGGGACGTGGGACGGGGTCCGTGCCTGGGAGGGGGATGGGGGACCAGTTTCGTGCCGGGGAGTGGGTTCGGGGGAAGGGGTCCGTGCCGGGGAGGGGGACGGGGGAGGTCCGTGCCGTGGAGGGGGTCGGGGGTCGGTGTCCGTGCCGGGGAGGTGGACGGGGACCGGGGTGGGTGTCCGTGCCGGGGAGGGGGACAGACTCTGTGCCGCGGAGGGGTGGGGGGAAGGGGTCCGTGCCGGGGAGGTGGACGGAGGACGGGGTCCGTGCCGGGGAGGGGGACCGGGGGGGTTCCTTTCCGGGGAGGGGACGGGGATGGGGATCTGTGCTGGGGGAGGGGGACGGCAGCGGGCTCCGTGCCGGGGTGGGGGATGGCGGACGGAGTCCATGCCAGGAAGGGGGACGGGAGGCGGGGTCGGTGCCGGGGGAGGGGGTCGGGCTCTTTGATGCGGAGGGGGACGTGAGGGTGGGTCGTGCCGGGGAGGGGAACGGGGGATGGGATCCGTGCCTGGGAGGATGGACGGGGAGGGTCCGTGATGGGAGGGGGACGGAGGACGGGGTCCGTGCCTATGAGGGGGACGGGGAAGGGGTCCGTGCCGGGGAGGGGGAAGGGGGGGGACGGGGTCCGTGCCGGGGAGGAGGACGGGGCCCGTGCCGGGGAGGCAGACGGTGGACGGGGGTCCATGCCGGGGAGGGGGACGGGATTTCCGTGCCGGGGAGGGGGACAGGGGTGTTCCGTGCCGGGGAGTGGGACGGGGGGACGGGGTCCGTGCCGGGGAGGGGGACGGGTGGTGGTCCGTGCCGGGGAGGGGGACGGGGGACGGTGTCCGAGCCGGGAGGGGGACGTGGGACGGGGTCCGTGCCGGGGAGGGTGACGGAGGACGGGGTCCGTGTCGGGGAGGGGGACGGGGCCGGTGGTCCGGGCCGTGGAAGGGGACGTGGGGCGGGGTCCGTGCCTGGGAGGGGGATGGGGGGACCAGTTTCGTGCCGGGGAGGGGGTTCGGGGGAAGGGGTCCGTGCCGGGGAGGGGGACGGAGGAGGTCCGTGCTGTGGAGGGGGGTCGGGGGGCGGTCTCCGTGCCGGGGAGGTGGACGGGGACCGGGGTGGGTGTCCGTGCCGGGGAGGTGGACAGAGGATGGGGTCCGTGCCGGGGAGGGGGACCGGGGGGGTTCCTTTCCGGGGAGGGGGCGGGGACGGGGATCTGTGCCGGGGAGGGGGACGGCAGCGGGCTCCGTGCCGGGGAGGGGGATGGCGGACGGAGTCCATGCCAGGAAGGGGGACGGGAGGCGGGGTCGGTGCCGGGGAGGGGGGTCGGGGTCTTTGACGGGGAGGGGGACGCGAGGTGGGGTCGTGCCGGGGAGGGGAACGGGGGATGGGATCCGTGCCGGGGAGGGGGACGGGGAGGGTCCGTGACGGGGCGGGGGATGGAGGACGGGGTCCGTGCCTATGAGGGGGATGGGGAAGGGGTCCGTGCCGGGGAGGGGGAAGGGGGGGGGGACGGGGTCTGTGCCGGGGAGGAGGACGTGGCCCGTGCCGGGGAGGGGGACGGGGGACGGGGGTCCATGCCGGGGAGGGGGACGGGGTGCGTGCCGGGGAGGGGGACGGGGGGTTCCGTGCCGGGGAGGGGGATGGGTGGGGGTCTGTGCCGGGGAGGCGGATGTGGGACGGGGTCCGAGCCGGGAGGGGGGCGTGGGACGGGGTCCGCGCCGGGGAGGGGGACGGTGGATGGGCCGGGAAAGGGGACGTGGCACGGGGTCCGTGTCGGGGAGGGTGACGGGGGTTGTGGACCGTGCCGGGGCAGGAGACGGGGACAGGGTCCGTGCCGGGGAGTGGGCCTGTGGCGCGGGTCCGTGCCGGGGAAGGGGACGGGTGACAGGGTACATGGCGGGGGACCAGTTCCGTGCCGGGGAGGGGTCGGGGGAAGGGATCCGTGCCGGTGAGGGGGAGGGGGGGAGGACCGTGCTGTGGAGGTGGCGGGGGGACGGTGTCCATGCCGGTGAGGGGGCCGGGTGGGTTCCGTGCCGGTGAGGGGGACCGTGGGGGGTTACGTGCCGGTGACGGGGACGGGGGACGGGTGTCCGTGCCGGGGAAGGGGACGTGGGACGGGGTCCGTGCTGGGGAGGGGGACGGGGGACCAGTTCCGTGCCAGGGAAGGGTCCGGGGGAAAGGGTCCATGCCGGGGAGGGGGACGGGGGGTGGTCCGTGCCGTGGAGGGGGACGGGGGCCGGGGGGGGGGCTCCGTTCTGGGGAGGGGGACGGACTCTGTGCCGGGGAGGGGGGGTGGAAGGGTCCGTGTCGGGGAGGTGGACGGAGGTTGGGGTCCGTGCCGGGAAGGGGGACGGGGTCCGTGACGGGGAGGGGGATGCGGGGGGGGGGGTCGTGCTGGGGAGGGGAACGGGGGACGGGGTCCGTGACGGGTGGGGGCAGGGGAGGGTCCGTGACGGGGAGGGGGACGGAGGACGGGGTCCGTGCCTATGAGGGGGAACGGGGGACGGGGTCCGTGCCGGGGAGGGGGACGGTGGGGGGGGGTCCGTGCCGGGGATGGGGGCGGGTGACGGGCCCGTTCCGGGGATGGGGACGCGGGGGGGGGGGTCCGTGCCGGGGAGGGGGGCGGAGGACGAGGTCTGTGCCGGGGAGGGGGATGGGGGACGGGGACCGTGCCGGGCAGTGGGACGGGGGGACGGGGTCCGTGCCGGGGAGGGGAACGGGGGACGGGTCCGTGCCGGGGATGGGTAACGGTGGGACGGGTCCGTGACGGGGAGCGGGACGGCAGCGGGTTCCGTGCCGGGGAGGGGGACGGCGGACGGAGTCCATGCCAGGAAAGGGGACGGACGGGGTCGGTGCCGGGGAGGGGGTCGGGGTCTTTGACGGGGAGGGGGACAGGAGGGGGGGTCGTGCCGGGGAGGGGAACGGGGGACGGGATCCGTGCCGGGGAGGGGGACGGGGAGGGTCCATGACGGGGAGGGGGACGGAGGACGGGTCCATGCCGGGGATGGGTAATGGTGGGACGGGTCCGTGACGGGGGGGGGACGGGGTACCTGCCGGGGAGGGGGACAGGGTCGAGTCCGAGCCGGGGAGGGGGACGGGGATGGAGTCCGTGCCGAGGAGGGGGATGGGGACGGGTTCCATGCCGGGGAGGTGGACGGAGGACGTGTTCCATGTCGGGGAGGGGGACGGGGTCCTTGCCGGGGAGGGGGTCGGGGGAAAGGGTCCGTGCCGGGGAGTGGGACGGGGGGTGGTCCGTGCCGCGGCAGGAAACGGGGGACGGTGTCGGTGCAGGGGACGGGGCCGGGGGTCCGGGCCGGGGAAGGGGACGTGGGACGGGGTCCGTGCCGGGGAGTGGGTTCGGGGGAAGTGGTCCGTGCCGGGGAGGGGGACGGGGGAGGTCCGTGCCGTGGAGGGGGTCGGGGATGGTGTCCGTGCCGGGAGGTGGACGGGGCCCGGGGTGGGGGTCCGTGCCGGGGAGGGGGACGGGCTCTGTGCCACGTAGGGGGGGGGAAGGGGTCCGTGCCGGGGAGGTGGACGGAGGACGGGGTCCGTGCCGGGGAGGGGGACCGGGGGGGAGGGGGACGGGGACGGGGATCTGTGCTGGGGAGGGGAACGGCAGCGGGTTCCGTGCCGGGGAGGGGGACGGCGGACGGAGTCCATGCCAGGAAGGGGGACGGGAGACGGGGTCGGTGCCGGGGAGGGGGGTCGGGGTCTTTGACGGGGAGGGGGACAGGAGGGGGGGTCGTGCCGGGGAGGAGAACGGGGGACGGGATCCGTGCCGGGGAGGGGGAAGGGGAGGGTCCGTGATGGGGAGGGGGACGGAGGACGGGGTCCGTGCCTATGAGGGGGACGGGGAAGGGGTCCATGCCGGGGAGGGGGAAGGGGGGGACGGGGTCCGTGCCGGGGAGGAGGACGGGGCCCGTGCCGTGGAGGGGGACGGGGGACGGGGGTCCGTGCGGGGCAGGGGCACGGGGTGCGTGCCAGGGAGGGGGACGGGGGGGACGGGGTCCGTGCCCGGATGGAGGACGTGGTTCATGCCGGGGAGGGGGACGGGGGTCCGTGCCGGGGAGGGGGACGGGGTGCGTGCCGGGGAGGGGTCGGGGGTGAGGTTCCGTGCCGGGGAGGGGGACGGGGGGGGGATCCGTGCCGGGGAGGGGGACGGCAGAGGGTTCCGTGCCGGGGAGGGGGACAGCGGACGGAGTCCGTGCCAGGAAGGGGGACGGGAGACGTGGTCGGTGCCGAGGAGGGGGACGGTGCCCGTGACGGGGAGGGGGACGCGGGGGGGTGGGGTCATGCCGGGGAGGCGAACGGGGGGACCGGGTCCGTGCCGGGGAGGGGGACGGGGGAGGGTCCGTCTCGGGGAGGGGGACGGAGGACGGGGTCCGTGCCTATGAGGGGGACGGGGTCCGTGCCGGGGAGGGGGACGTGGGGGACGGGCACCATGCCGGGGAGGAGGAAGGGGTCCGTACCGGGGAGGGGGATGGGGTGCGTGCCGGGGAGGGGGACGGAGGGGGGTCCATGCAGGGGAGGGGGACGGGTGGGGGTCCGTGCCGGGGAGGGGGACGTGGGATGGGGTACGTGCCGGGGAGGATGACTGGGGACCGTGCCGGGGAGAGGGAGCGGGGGTGGGTACGTGCCAGGGAGGGAGACGGGGGACGGTGTCCGTGCCGGGGAAGGGGACAGTGGGACGGGGTCCATGTCGGGGAGGGGGACAGGGGACATGGTCCATGCCGGGGCAGGGGACGGCGGACGGGGTCCGTGCCGGGGAGGGGGCCGGGGGCGGGGGTCCGTGCCGGGGAAGGCGACGGGTGACAGGGTCCGTGCCTATGAGGGGGGCAGGATCCGTGCCGGGGAGGGCGATGGGGCGGACGGGGTCCGTGCCCGGATGGAGGACGTGGTTCATGCCGGGGAGGGGGACGGGGGTCCGTGCCGGGGAGGGTGACGGGGTGCGTGCCGGGGAGGTGTCGGGGGTGAGGTTCCGTGCCGGGGAGGGGGACGGGTGGGGGTCCGTGCCGGGGAGGGGGGCGGGGGATGGGGTCCGAGCCGGCAGGGGGACGTGGGACGGGGTCCGTGCTAGGGAGGGGGACGTGGGACGGGGCCCCTGCCAGGGAGGGGGACGTGGGACGGGGTCTGTGCCAGGGAGGGTGACGGGGACGGGGTCCGTGCCAGGGAGGGGGAGCGGGGGTGGGTACATGCCGGGGAGGGGGACGGGGGATGGTGTCCGTGCCGCGGAAGGGGACAGTGGGTCGGGGTCCATGCCGGGGAGGTGGACAGGGGACGTGGTCCATGCTGGGGCAGGAAACGGGGGACGGGGTCCATGCAGGGGCAGGAGACGGGGGACGGGGTTCATGCCGGGGATGGGGCCGGAGGCGGGGGTCCGTGCCGGTGAAGGGGACGGGTGACTGGGTCCGTGCTGTGGAGGGGTACGAGGGACCAGTTCCGTGTCGGGGAGGGGGACGGGGGAAGGGGTCCGTGCCGGGGAGGTCCGTGCCGTGGAGTGGGACGGGGGATGGTGTCCGTGACGGGGAGGGGGCCGGGGGCCAGAGGCCGGGGTCCGTGCCGGGGAGGGGGAACCGGGGGGTATGTGCCGGGGACGGGGATGGGGGATGGTGTCCGTGCCGGGGAAGGGGATGTGGGACGGGGTCCATACTGGGGAGGGGGACGGGGGACGTGGTCCGTGCAGGGGCAGGAGACAGGGGACGGGGTCCGTGCCGGGGAGGAGGACGGGGGAGGGTCCGTGACGGGGAGGGGAACGGAGGACGGAGTCCGTGCCTATGAGGGGGATGGGGGACGTGATCCGTGCCGGGGAGGGGGTCGGTGGGGACGGGGTCCGTGCCCGGGTGGAGGATGTGGTTCGTTCCGGGGAGGGGGACGGGGACGGGGGTCTGTACCGGGGAGGGAGACGGGGTGCGTGCCGGGGAGGGGGACGGGGGTGGGGGTCCGTGCCGTGGATTGGGACGGGTGGGGGTCCGTGCCGGGGAGGGGGACGGGGGATGGGGTCCGAGCCGGGAGGGGGACGTGGGACGAGGTCATTGCTGGGGAGTGGGACAGGGGACGGGGTCCGTGCCGGGGAGGGGGACCGGGGGGGTGATACGTGCCGGGGAGGGGGATGGGGGACGGTGTCCGTGCTGGGGAAGGGGACGTGGGACGGGGCCCGTGCCGGGGAGGGGGACTGGGGACGTGGTCCGTGCCGCGGCAGGAAACGGGGGACGGTGTCCGTGCCGGGGACAGGGCCGAGACCGGGGGTACGGGCCGGGGAAGGGGACGTGGAACGGGGTCCGTGCCTGGGAGGGGGATGCGGGACCAGTTTCGTGGCGGGGAGGGGGTTCGGGGGAAGGGTTCCGTGCCGGGGAGGGGGACGGGGAGGTCCGTGCCGCGGAGGGGGAAGGGGGGCTGTATCTGTGCCGGGGAGGTGGACGGGGACTGGGGTGGGTGTCCGTGCCGGGGAGGGGGACGAGGGACCAGTTCCGTGTCGTGGGGGGGACGGGGGAATAGGTCCGTGCCGGGGAGGTCCGTGCTGTGGAGTGGGACGGGGGACGGTGTCCGTGATGGGGAGGTGGCCGGGGGCCGGGGTCCGTGCCGGGGAGGGGGACCGGGGGGTACGTGCCGGGGCCGGGGATGGGGGACGGTGTCCATGCCGGGGAAGGGGATGTGGGACGGGGTCCATACCGGGGAGGGGGACGGGGGACGTGGTCCGTGCAGGGGCAGGAGACGGGGGACGGGGTCCGTGCCGGGGAGGAGGACGGGGGAGGGTCCGTGACGGGGAGGGGATCGGAGGAGTGGGTCGGGGGGACGGGGTCCGTGCCCGGGTGGAGGATGTGGTTCGTGCCGGTGAGGCGGACGGGGACGGGGGTCTGCACCGGGGAGGGAGACGGGTGCGTGCCGGGGAGGGGGACGGCGGTGGGGGTCCGTGCCGGGGATTGGGACGGGTGGGGGTCCGTACCAAGGAGGGGGACGGGGGATGGGGTCCGAGCCGGGAGGGGGACGTGGGACGGGGTCAGTGCTGGGGATTGGGACGGGTGGGGGTCCGTGCCGGGGAGGGGGACGGGGGATGGGGTCCGAGCCGGGAGGGGGACGTGGGACGGGGTCCGTGCTGGGGAGTGGGACAGGGGAAGGGGTCCGTGCCGGGGAGGGGGACCGGGGGGTGATACGTGCTGGGGACGTTGGACGGGGTCCGTGCCGGGGAGGGGCACAGTGGACGGGATCCGTGCCGGGGAGGGGGGCGGGAGTGTTCCGTGCCGGGGAGTGGGAGGGGGACGGGGTCTGTGCCGGGGAGGGGGACGGGTGGTGGCCTGTGCCGGGGAGGGGGACGTGGGACGGTGTCCGAGCCGGGAGGGGGACGTGGGACGGGGTCCGTGCCGGGGAGGGTGACGGAGGACGGGGTCCGTGTCGGGGAGGGGGACGGGGCCGGTGGTCCGGGCCGGGGAAGGGGACGTGGGATGGGGTCCGTGCCGGGGAGGGGGACGGGGGTTGTGGACCGTGCCGGGGCAGGAGACGGGGACAGGGTCCGTGCCGGGGAGGGGGCCTGCGTCGCGGGTCCGTGCCGGGGAAGGGGACGGGTGACAGGGTACGTGCCGGGGGACCAGTTCCGTGCCGGGGAGGGGTCGGGGGATTTGATCCGTGCCGGTGAGGGGGAGGGGGGGAGGACCGTGCTGTGGAGGTGGCGAGGGACGGTGTCCATGCCGGTGAGAGGGCCCAGGGCCGGGTGGGTTCCATGCCGGGGAGGGGGACGTGGGACGGGGTCCGTGCTGGGGAGGGGGACGGGGGGATCAGTTCCGTGCCGGGGAGGGGGGTCGGGGTAAAGTGTCCGTGCCGGGGAGGGGGACGGGGGGGTGGTCCGTGCCGTGGAGGGGGACGGGGGCCGGGGGGGGGGTTCCGTGCTGGGGAGGGGGACAGACTCTGTGCCCGGGAGGGGGGGTGGAAGGGGTCCGTGCCTGGGAGGTGGACGGAGGTTGGGGTCCGTGCCGGGAAGGGGGACGGGGTCCGTGACGGGGAGGGGGACGCGGGGGGGGTCGTGCCGGGGAGGGGAACGGGGGAAGGGGTCCGTGACGGGAGGGGACGGTGGAGGGTCCGTGACGGGGAGGGGGACGGAGGACGGGGTCCGTGCCTATGAGGGGGAACGGGGGACGGGGTCCATGCTGGGGATGGGGACGCGGGGGGTTGGGGGTCCGTGCCGGGGATGGGGGCGGGTGACGGGCCCGTGCCGGGGATGGGGACGCGGGAGGGGGGTGGGGGTCCGTGCTGGGGAGGGGGGCGGAGGACGAGGTCTGTGCCGGGAGGGGGATGGGGGACGGGGACCGTGCCGGGCAGTGGGACGGGGGACGGGGTCAGTGCCGGGGAGGGGAACGGGGGACGGGTCCGTGCCGGGGATGGGTAACGGGGGACGGGTCCCTGACGGGGAGGGGGACGGGGTTCGTGCCGGGGAGGGGGACGGGGTCGGGTCCGAGCCGGGGAGGGGGACGGGGACGGAGTCCGTGCCGAGGAGGGGGATGGGGACGGGTTCCGTGCCGGGGTGGTGGACGGAGGACGTGTTCCGTGTCGGGAGGGGGACGGGGTCCTTGTCGGGGAGGGGGTCGCGGGTGGTGGGGTCCATGCCGGGTAGGTGGATGGAGGACGGGGTCCGTGCCGGAGAGGGGACGGGGGACGGTGTCCGTGTCGGGGAGGGGGAAGGGGGCGGGTCCGATCTGGGGAGGGGGACAGGGGACGGGGTCCATGCCGGGGAGGGGGATAGGGGACGGAGTCCGTGCCGGGGAGGGGGATGGAGTCTGTGCCGGGCTGGGGGACGGGGGACGGGGTCCGTGCCAGGAAGTGGGAAGGGGGACGGGGTACGTGCCGGCGAGGGGGACGGGGGCGTGTCCGTGCCGGGGAGGGGGAAGGGTGACGGTGTCCTTGCCGGGGAGGGGGACGTGGGGGGGGGGGTCCGTGCTGGGGAGGGAAACGAAGGACTGGGTCCATGCCGGGGAGGGGGACGGGGGACGGGGTCCGTGCCGGGGAGGGTGACGGAGGACGGGGTCCGTGTCGGGGAGGGGGACGGGATCCGTGCCGGGGCAGGGGACGTGGGGGGGGGTCCGTGCCGGTTAGGGGGACGGGGGACGGGGTCCGTGCCGGGGAGCGGGACGGGGGGAGGGGGTCTGTGCTGGGGAGGGGGACGGTGTGCGTGCCGGGGAGTGCGACGGTTGGGGGTCCGTGCCGGGGAAGGGGACGGGGGATGGTGTCCGAGCCGGGAGTGGGACGTGGGACGGGGTCCGTGCCGGGGAGGGTGACGGCGGGCGGGGTCCGTGTCGGGGAGGGGGACGGGATCCTTGCCGGGGAGTGGGACGCGGGGGGGGGGTCCGTGCCGGGTAGTTGGACGTGGGACGGGGTCCGTGCCGGGTTTGGTGTCGGGGGGAGTTCCATGCCGGGGAGGGGGATGGGGGATGGGGACCGTGCCGGGGAGGGGAACGGGTCTGTGCCAGGGAGGGGAAACGGGGGTCGGGTCCGTGACGGTGAGGGGGACGGGGGCGGGTCCGAGCCGTGCACGGGGGTGGGGGGCGGAGTCCGTGCTGGGGAGGAGAACGGGGGAACGGGGTCCCTGCCGGGGAGTTGGACGGAGTACGGGGTCCGTGTCGGGGAGGGGGACGCGGGGGGGGGGTCCGTGTCGGGTAGGTGGGCGTGGGACGGGGTCCGTGCTGGGGAGGGGGGGCGGGGGACGGGGTCCGTGCCGGGGAGGGGGACCGGGGGGTGGACTTGCCGGGGTGGGGGACGGTGGGGGGGGGTTACGTGCCGGGGACGGGGACGGGGGATGGTGTCCTTGCCGGGGAATGGGACGTGGGACGGGGTCCGTGCCGGGGAGGGGGACCGGGGGGTGATACGTGCTGGGGACGTGGGACGGGGTCCGTGCCGGGGAGGGGCACAGTGGACGGGATCCGTGCCGGGGAGGGGGGCGGGAGTGTTCCGTGCCGGGGAGTGGGAGTGGGACGGGGTCCGTGCCGGGGAGGGGGACGGGTGGTGGCCCGTGCCGGGGAGGGGGACGTGGGACGGTGTCCGAGCCGGGAGGGGGACGTGGGACGGGGTCCGTGCCGGGGAGGGTGACGGAGGACGGGGTCCGTGTCGGGGAGGGGGACGGGGCTGGTGGTCCGGGCCGGGGAAGGGGACGTGGGACGGGGTCCGTGCCGGGGAGGGGGACGGGGGTTGTGGACCGTGCCGGGGCAGGAGACGGGGACAGGGTCCGTGCCGGGGAGGGGGCCTGCGGCGCGTGTCCGTGCCGGGGAAGGGGACGGGTGACAGGGTACGTGCCGGGGGACCAGTTCCGTGCCGGGGAGGGGTCGGGGGATTTGATCCGTGCCGGTGAGGGGGAGGGGGGGAGGACCGTGCTGTGGAGGTGGCGAGGGACGGTGTCCATGCCGGTGAGAGGGCCCAGGGCCGGGTGGGTTCCATGCCGGGGAGGGGGACGTGGGACGGGGTCCGTGCTGGGGAGGGGGACGGGGGGATCAGTTCCGTGCCGGGGAGGGGGTCGGGGTAAAGTGTCCGTGCCGGGGAGGGGGACGGGGGGGGTGGTCCGTGCCGTGGAGGGGGACGGGGGCCGGGGGGGGGGGTTCCGTGCTGGGGAGGGGGACAGACTCTGTGCCCGGGAGGGGGGGTGGAAGGGGTCCGTGCCTGGGAGGTGGACGGAGGTTGGGGTCCGTGCCGGGAAGGGGGACGGGGTCCGTGACGGGGAGGGGGACGCGGGGGGGGGTCGTGCCGGGGAGGGGAACGGGGGAAGGGGTCCGTGACGGGAGGGGACGGTGGAGGGTCCGTGACGGGGAGGGGGACGGAGGACGGGGTCCGTGCCTATGAGGGGGAACGGGGGACGGGGTCCATGCTGGGGATGGGGACGCGGGGGGTTGGGGGTCCGTGCCGGGGATGGGGGCGGGTGACGGGCCCGTGCCGGGGATGGGGACGCGGGAGGGGGGTGGGGGTCCGTGCTGGGGAGGGGGGCGGAGGACGAGGTCTGTGCCGGGAGGGGGATGGGGGACGGGGACCGTGCCGGGCAGTGGGACGGGGGACGGGGTCCGTGCCGGGGAGGGGAACGGGGGACGGGTCCGTGCCGGGGATGGGTAACGGGGGACGGGTCCCTGACGGGGAGGGGGACGGGGTTCGTGCCGGGGAGGGGGACGGGGTCGGGTCCGAGCCGGGGAGGGGGACGGGGACGGAGTCCGTGCCGAGGAGGGGGATGGGGACGGGTTCCGTGCCGGGGTGGTGGACGGAGGACGTGTTCCGTGTCGGGAGGGGGACGGGGTCCTTGTCGGGGAGGGGGTCGCGGGTGGTGGGGTCCATGCCGGGTAGGTGGATGGAGGACGGGGTCCGTGCCGGAGAGGGGACGGGGGACGGTGTCCGTGTCGGGGAGGGGGAAGGGGGCGGGTCCGATCTGGGGAGGGGGACAGGGGACGGGGTCCATGCCGGGGAGGGGGATAGGGGACGGAGTCCGTGCCGGGGAGGGGGATGGAGTCTGTGCCGGGCTGGGGGACGGGGGACGGGGTCCGTGCCAGGAAGTGGGAAGGGGGACGGGGTACGTGCCGGCGAGGGGGACGGGGGCGTGTCCGTGCCGGGGAGGGGGAAGGGTGACGGTGTCCTTGCCGGGGAGGGGGACGTGGGGGGGGGGTCCGTGCTGGGGAGGGAAACGAAGGACTGGGTCCATGCCGGGGAGGGGGACGGGGGACGGGGTCCGTGCCGGGGAGGGTGACGGAGGACGGGGTCCGTGTCGGGGAGGGGGACGGGATCCGTGCCGGGGCAGGGGACGTGGGGGGGGGGTCCGTGCCGGTTAGGGGGACGGGGGACGGGGTCCGTGCCGGGGAGCGGGACGGGGGGAGGGGGTCTGTGCTGGGGAGGGGGACGGTGTGCGTGCCGGGGAGTGCGACGGTTGGGGGTCCGTGCCGGGGAAGGGGACGGGGGATGGTGTCCGAGCCGGGAGTGGGACGTGGGACGGGGTCTGTGCCGGGGAGGGTGACGGCGGGCGGGGTCCGTGTCGGGGAGGGGGACGGGATCCTTGCCGGGGAGTGGGACACGGGGGGGGGTCCGTGCCGGGTAGTTGGACGTGGGACGGGGTCCGTGCCGGGTTTGGTGTCGGGGGGAGTTCCATGCCGGGGAGGGGGATGGGGGATGGGGACCGTGCCGGGGAGGGGAACGGGTCTGTGCCAGGGAGGGGAAACGGGGGTCGGGTCCGTGACGGTGAGGGGGACGGGGGCGGGTCCGAGCCGTGCACGGGGGTGGGGGGCGGAGTCCGTGCTGGGGAGGAGAACGGGGGGAACGGGGGTCCCTGCCGGGGAGTTGGACGGAGTACGGGGTCCGTGTCGGGGAGGGGGACGCGGGGGGGGGGTCCGTGTCGGGTAGGTGGGCGTGGGACGGGGTCCGTGCTGGGGAGGGGGGGCGGGGGACGGGGTCCGTGCCGGGGAGGGGGACCGGGGGGTGGACTTGCCGGGGAGGGGGACGGTGGGGGGGGGGTTACGTGCCGGGGACGGGGACGGGGGATGGTGTCCTTGCCGGGGAATGGGACGTGGGACGGGGTCCATGCCGGGGAGGGGGACGGGGGACGTGGTCCGTGCCGGGGCAGGAAACGGGGGACGGGGTCTGTGCCGGGGAGGGGGACGGGGGAGGTTCCATCTCGGGAGGGGGACGGACGACGGAGTCCATGCCGGGGATGGGGACGTGGGATGGGGTCCGTGCCGGGGCAGCAGACGGGGGACATGGTCCGTGCTGGGGACGGGGACGGGTGACGGGGTCCGTGCCGGGGAGGGGGATGGGGGTCCATGCTGGGGAGGGGGATGGGGTGCGACCCGGGGAGGGGGACAGGGGTCGGGGGTCCGTGCCAGGGAGGGGGACGGGTGGGGGTCCGTGCCGGGGAGGGGGACGGGGGGTGGGATCCGAGCCGGGAGGGGAGCGTGGGACGGGGTCCGTGCCGGGGAGGGGGACAGGGGACGGGGTCCATGCCGGGGAGGGGGACGGGGGAGTTCCGTGCCGGTGAGTGGGACGGGGGACGGGGTCCGTGCCAGGGAGGGGGACGGGGTCCGTGCCGGGGAGGAGGACAGGGTCCGTGCCGGGGAGGGGGACGGGTGGGGAACCGTGCCGGGGAGGGGGACGGGGGACGGTGTCCGAGCCGGGAGGGAGACGTGGGACCGGATCCTTTCCGGGGAGGGCGACGGAGGACGGGGTCCGTGTCGGGGAGGGGTCGCGGGGGGGGGGGGGGGGTCCGTGCCGGGTAGGTGGACGTGGGGCGGGGTCCGTGCCGGGGAGGAGGACGGGGGGGAGTTCCGTGCCGGGGAGGGGGATGGGGGATGGGGGACCGTGCCGCGGAGGGGGAACGGGGGACGGGGTCCGTGCCAGGGAGGGGAACGGGGGGGACAGGGTCCGTGCCGGGAGGAGGACGGGGTCCATGCCGGGGAGGGGGACGGGTGGTGGTCCGTTCCGGGGAGGGGGACGGGGGCGGTGTCTGAGCTGGGAGGGGGACGTGGGACGGGGTCCGTGCCGGGGAGGGGGACGGGGGACGTGGTCCGTGCCGGGGCAGGAGAAAGGGGACGGGGTCTGTGCCGGGAAGGGGGACTGGGGAGGTTCCGTCTCGGGGAGAGGGACGGAGGATGGGGTCCGTGCCTATGAGGGGGACGGGGAATGGGTCCGTGCCGGGGAGGGGGACGGGGATGGTGTCCGTGCCGGGGAAGGGGACGTGGGATGGGGTCCGTGCCGGGGCAGCAGACGGGGGACGTGGTCCGTGCTGGGGACGGGGACGGGTGACGGGGTCCGTGCCGGGGAGGGGGATGGGGGTCCATGCCGGGGAGGGGGATGGGGTGCGACCCGGGGAGGGGGACGGGGGTCGGGGGCCGTGCCGGGGAGGGGGACGGATGGGGGTCCGTACCGGGGAGGGGGACGGGGGATGGGATCCGAGCCGGGAGGGGGACGTGGGACGGGGTCCGTGCCGGGGAGGGGGACGGGGGAGTTCCCTGCCGGTGAGTGGGACGGGGGACGGGGTCCGTGCCAGGGAGGGGGACGGGGTCCGTGCCGTGGAGGAGGACAGGGTCCGTGCCGGGGAGGGGGACGGGTGGGGATCCGTGCCGGGGTGGGGGACGGGGGACGGTGTCCGAGCCGGGAGGGGGACGTGGGATGGGATCCTTGCCGGGGAGGGGGACGCGGGGGCGAGTCCGTGCCGGTTAGGGGGACGGGGGACGGGCTCCGTGCCGGGGAGCGGGACGGGGGCAGGGTGTCCGTGCCGGGGAGGGGGATGGGGGATGGGGACCGTGCCGGGGAGGGGGAACGGGGGACGGGGTCCGTGCCAGGGAGGGGAACGGGGGGGACGGGGTCCGTGCCGGGGAGGAGGACGGCGTCCGTGCCGGGGAGGGGGATGGGTGGTGGTCCGTGCCGGGGAGGGGGACGGGGGGGCGGTGTCCGAGCCGGGAGGGGGACGTGGGACGGGGTCCGTGCCGGGGAGGGTGACGGAGGACGGGTCCGTGTCGGGGAGGGGGACGGGATCCTTGCCGGGGAGGGGGACGCGGGGGGTTCCGTGCCGGTTAGGGGGACGGGGGACGGGGTCCGTGCTGGGGAGCGGGACGGGGGGAGGGGGTCCGTGCCGGGGAGGAGGACGGGGTGCGTGCCGGGGAGGGGGGCGGTTGGGGGTCCGGGACGGGGGATGGTGTCCGAGCCGGGAGGGGGACGTGGGGAGGGGTCCATGCCGGTGAGGGTGATGGAGGACGGGGTCCGTGTCGTGGAGGGGGACGGGTTCCTTGCCGGGGAGTTGGACGCGGGGGGGTTCCGTGCCAGGTAGGTGGACGTGGGACGGGGTCCGTGCCGGGGTTTGGTGTCGGGGGGAGTTCCGTGCCGGGGAGGGGGATGGGGGCCGTGCCGGGGATGGGGCGGGTCCGTGACAGGGAGGGGAAAAAGGGGGTCGATTCCGTGACGGTGAGGGGGACGGGGTCCATGCCGTGGAGGGGGACGGAGGCGTGTCCGAGCCGTGCAGGGGGGCGTGGGACGGAGTCCGTGCTGGGGAGATGGACGGAGGACGGGGTCCGTGTCGGGGAGGGGGACGGGATCCTTGCCGGGTAGGTGGACGTGGGACGGGGTCCGTGCCGGGGAGGGGGGGGCGGGGGACGGTGTCCGTGCCGGGGAGGGGGACCGGGGGGGTGGACTTGCTGGGGAGGGGGAATGGGGGACGGTGTCCGTGCCGGGGAAGCGGATGTGGGACGGGGTCCGTGCAAGGGGAGGGGGGCCGGGGGGGGGGACGTGCCGGGGACGGGGACAGGGGACGGTGTCCATGCTGGGGAAGGGGACCTGGGACGGGGTCCGTGCCGGGGAGGGGGACGGGGATGTGGTCCGTGGCGGGGCAGGAGACGGGGGACGGGGTCCGTGCCGGGGAGGGGGCGGGGGACGGGGTCCGTGCTGGGAGTGGGACCGGGGGGTGGACTTGCCGGGGAGGGGGACGGTGGGGGGGGGTTACGTGCCGGGGACGGGGGATGCTCTCCTTGCCGGGGAATGGGACGTGGGACGGGGTCCATGCCGGGGAGGGAACGGGGTACGTGGTCCGTGCCGGGGCAGGAAACGGGGGATGGGGTCTGTGCCGGGGAGGGGGACGGGGGAGGTTCCGTCTCGGGGAGGGGGACAGAGGACGGGGTCCATGCCGGGGAAGGGGACGTGGGATGGGGTCCGTGCCGGGGCAGCAGACGGGGGACGTGGCCCGTGCTGGGGACGGGGACGGGTGACGGGGTCCGTGCCGGGGAGGGGGATGGGGGTCCATGCCGGGGATGGGTATTGGGTGCGACCGGGGGAGGGGGACAGGGGTCGGGGTCCGTGCCGGGGAGGGGGACGGGTGGGGGTCCGTGCCGGGGAGGGGGACGGGGGGTGGGATCCGATCCGGGAGGGGGGCGTGGGACGGAGTCCGTGCCGGGGAGGGGGTCAGGGGACGGGGTCCATGCCGGGGAGGGGGACGGGGGAGTTCCGTGCCGGTGAGTGGGACGGGGGACGGGGTCCGTGCCAGGGAGGGGGACGGGGTCCGTGCCGGGGAGGAGGACAGGGTCCGTGCCGGGGAGGGGGACGGGTGGGGATCCGTGCCGGGGAGGGGGACGGGGGACGGTGTCCGAGCCGGGAGGGAGACGTGGGACCGGAACCTTTCCGGGGAGGGGGACGCGGGGGCGGGTCCGTGCCGGTTAGGGGGACTGGCGACGGGGTGCGTGTTGGGGAGAGGGACGGGTGGGGGTCCGTGCTGGGGAGGGGGACGGGGGACGGTGTCCGAACCGGGAGGGGGACGTGGACGGGGTCCGTGCCGGAAAGGGTGACGGAGGACGGGGTCCGTGTCGGGGAGGGGTCGCGGGGGGGGGGGTCCGTGCCGGGTAGGTGGACGTGGGGCGGGGTCCGTGCTGGGGAGGAGGACGGGGGGAGTTCCGTGCCGTGGAGGGGGATGAGGGATGGGGACCGTGCCGCGGAGGGGGAACGGGGGACGGGGTCCGTGCCAGTGAGGGGAACGGGGGGGACGGGGTCCGTGCCGGGGTCCGTGCCGGGGAGGGGGACGGGTGGTGGTCCGTGCCGGGGAGGGGGACGGGGGGCGGTGTCTGAGCTGGGAGGGGGACGTGGGACGGGGTCCGTGCGGGGAGGGTGACGGAGGACGGGGTCCGTGTCGGGGAGGGGTCGCGGGGGGGGGGTCCGTGCCGGGTAGGTGGACGTGGGGCGGGGTCCGTGCCGGGGAGGAGGACGGGGGGAGTTCCGTGCCGGGGAGGGGGATGGGGGAAGGGGACCGTGCCGCGGAGGGGGAACGGGGGACGGGGTCCGTGCCAGGGAGGGGAACGGGGGGGACGGGGTCCGTGCCGTGAGGAGGACGGGGTCCGTGCCTGGGAGGGGGACGGGTGGTGGTCCGTGCCGGGGAGGGGGAAGGGGGCGGTGTCTGAGCTGGGAGGGGGACGTGGGACGGGGTCCGTGCCGGGGAGGGGGACGGGGGACGTGGTCCGTGCCGGGGCAGGAGAAAGGGGAAGGGGTCTGTGCCGCGAAGGGGGACGGGGGAGGTTCCGTCTCGGGGAGGGGGACGGAGGATGGGGTCCGTGCCTATGAGGGGGACGGGGGAATGGGTCCGTGCCGGGGAGGGGGACGGGGATGGTGTCCGTGCCGGGGAAGGGGACGTGGGATGGGGTCCGTGCCGGGGCAGCAGACGGGGGACGTGGTCCGTGCTGGGGACGGGGACGGGTGACGGGGTCCGTGCCGGGGAGGGGGATGGGGGTCCATGCCGGAGAGGGGGATGGGGTGCGACCCGGGGAGTGGGACGGGGGTCGGGGGCCGTGCCGGGGAGGGGGATGGGGGTCCATGCCGGGGAGGGGGACGCGAGGGGGGTCCGTGCCGGTTAGGGGGACGGGGTACGGGGTCCGTGCTGGGGAGCGGGACGGGGGGAGGGGGTCCGTGCCGGGGAGGAGGACGGGGTGCGTGCCGGGGAGGGGGCCGGTTGGGGGTCCGGGACGGGGGATGGTGTCCGAGCCGGGAGGGGGACGTGGGGAGGGGTCCATGCCGGTGAGGGTGACGGAGGACGGGGTCCGTGTCGTGGAGGGGGACGGGTTCCTTGCCGTGGAGCTGGACGCGGGGGGGGGGTCCGTGCCAGGTAGGTGGACGTGGGACGGGGTCCGTGCCGGGTTTGGTGTCGGGGGGAGTTCCGTGCCGGGGAGGGGGATGGGGGATGGGGGCCGTGCCGGGGATGGGGCGGGTCCGTGACAGGGAGGGGAAAGGGGGGTCGATTCCGTGACGGTGAGGGGGACGGGGTCCATGCCGTGGAGGGGGACGGAGGCGTGTCCGAGCCGTGCAGGGGGGCGGGGGACGGAGTCCGTGCTGGGGAGGGGGACGGAGGACGGGGTCCGTGTCGGGGAGGGGGACGGGATCCTTGCCGGGGAGGAGGACGCGGGGGGGGGGGGATCCGTGCCGAGTAGGTGGACGTGGGACGGGGTCCGTGCTGGGGAGGGGGGGGGCGGGGGACGGTGTCCGTGCCAGGGAGGGGGACCGGGGGGATGGACTTGCTGGGGAGGGGGAATGGGGGACGGTGTCCGTGCCGGGGAAGCGGATGTGGGACGGGGTCCGTGCAAGGGGAGGGGGGCCGGGGGGGGGGACGTGCCGGGGACGGGGACAGGGGACGGTGTCCATGCTGGGGAAGGGGAACTGGGACGGGGTCCGTGCCGGGGAGGGGGACGGGGTTGTGGTCCGTGGCGGGGCAGGAGACGGGGGACGGGGTCCGTGCCGGGGAGGGGGGGCGGGAGACGGGGTCCGTGCCGGGGAGGGGGACCGGGGGGTGGAATTGCCGGGGAGGGGGACGGTGGGGGGGGGGGTTACGTGCCGGGGACGGGGGATGGTGTCCTTGCCGGGGAATGGGACGTGGGACGGGGTCCATGCCGGGGAGGGGGACGGGGGACGTGGTCCGTGCCGGGGCAGGAAACGGGGGACAGGGTCTGTGCCGGGGAGGGGGACGGGGGAGGTTCCGTCTCGGGGAGGGGGACGGAGGACGGGGTCCATGCCGGGGAAGGGGACGTTGGATGGGGTCCGTGCCGGGGCAGCAGACGGAGGACGTGGTCCGTGCTGGGGACGGGGACGGGTGACGGGGTCCGTGCCGGGGAGGGGGATGGGGGTCCATGCCGGGGAGGGGGATGGGGTGCGACCCGGGGAGGGGGACAGGGGTCGGGGTCCGTGCCGGGGAGGGGGACGGGTGGGGGTCCGTGCCGGGGAGGGGGACGGGGGGTGGGATCCGAGCCGGGAGGGGGGCGTGGGACGGGGTCCGTGCCGGGGAGGGTGTCAGGGGACGGGGTCCATGCCGGGGAGGGGGACGGGGGAGTTCCGTGCCGGTGAGTGGGACGGGGGACGGGGTCCGTGCCAGGGAGGGGGACGGGTGACGGGGTCCGTGCCGGGGAGGGGGACGGGTGGTGGTCCGTGCCGGGGAGGGGGACGGGGGGCGGTGTCTGAGCTGGGAGGGGGACGTGGGACGGGGTCCGTGCCGGGGAGGGTGACGGAGGACGGGGTCCGTGTCGGGGAGGGGTCGCGGGGGGGGGGGGTCCGTGCCGGGTAGTTGGATGTGGGGCGGGGTCCGTGCCGGGGAGAAGGATGGGGGATGGGGACTGTGCCGCGGAGGGGGAACAGGGGACGGGGTCCGTGCCAGGGAGGGGAACGGGGGGGACGGGGTCCGTGCCGGGAGGAGGACGGGGTCCGTGCCGGAGAGGGGGACGGGTGGTGGTCCGTGCCGTGGAGGGGGACGGGGACGGTGTCTGAGCTGGGAGGGGGACGTGGGACGGGGTCCGTGCCGGGGAGGGGGACGGGGGACGTGGTCCGTGCCGGGGCAGGAGAAAGGGGACGGGGTCTGTGCCGGGAAGGGGGACGGGGGAGGTTCCGTCTCGGGGAGGGGGACGGAGGATGGGGTCCGTGCCTATGAGGGGGACGGGGGAATGGGTCCGTGCCGGGGAGGGGGGACGGGTATGGTGTCCGTGCCGGGGAAGGGGACGTGGGATGGGGTCCGTGCCGGGGCAGCAGACGGGGGACGTGGTCCGTGCTGGGGACGGGGACGGGTGACGGGGTCCGTGCCGGGAGGGGGATGGGGGTCCATGCCGGGGAGGGGGATGTGGTGCGACCCGGGGAGGGGGACGGGGGTCGGGGGTCGTGCCGGGGAGGGGGATGGGGGTCCATGCCGGGGAGGGGGATGGGGTGCGACCCGGGGAGTGGGACGGGGGTCGGGGGCCGTGCCGGGGAGGGGGACGGATGGGGGTCCGTGCCGGGGAGGGGGACAGGGGACGGGGTCCATGCCGGGGAGGGGGACGGGGGAGTTCCCTGCCGGTGAGTGGGACGGGGGACGGGGTCCGTGCCAGGGAGGGTGACGGGGTCCGTGCCGGGGAGGAGGACAGGGTCCGTGCCGGGGAGGGGGACGGGTGGGGATCCGTGCCAGGGAGGGGGACGGTGTCCGAGCAGGGAGGGGGACGTGGGATGGGATCCTTGCCGGGGAGGGGGACGCGGGGGCGGGTCCGTGCCGGTTAGGGGGACGGGGGACGGGCTCTGTGCCGGGGAGCGGGATGGGGGCAGGGTGTCCGTGCCGGGGAGGGGGATGGGGGATGGGGACCGTGCCGGGGAGGTGGAACGGGGGACGGGGTCCGTGCCAGGGAGGGGAACGGGGGGGACGGGGTCCGTGCCGGGGAGGAGGACGGGGTCCGTGCCGGGGAGGGGGATGGGTGGTGGTCCGTGCCGGGGAGGGGGACGGGGGGCGATGTCCGAGCCGGGAGGGGGACGTGGGACGGGGTCCGTGCTGCGGAGGTTGACGGAGGACGGGTCCGTGTCGGGGAGGGGGACGGGATCCTTGCCGGGGAGGGGGACGCGGGGGGGGTCCGTGCCGGTTAGGGGGACGGGGTCCGTGCTGGGAGCGGGACGGGGGGAGGGGGTCCGTGCCGGGGAGGAGGACGGGGTGCGTGCCGGGGAGGGGGGCAGTTGGGGGTCCGGGACGGGGGATGGTGTCCGAGCCGGGAGGGGGACGTGGGGAGGGGTCCATGCCGGTGAGGGTGACGGAGGACGGGGTCCGTGTCGTGGAGGGGGACGGGTTCCTTGCCGGGGAGTTGGACGCGGGGGGGGGGGTCCGTGCCAGGTAGGTGGACGTGGGACGGGGTCCGTGCCGGGTTTGGTGTCGGGGGGAGTTCCGTGCCGGGGAGGGGGATGGGGGATGGGGCCGTGCCGGGGATGGGGCGGGTCCGTGACAGGGAGGGGAAAGGGGGGTCGATTCCGTGACGGTGAGGGGGACGGGGTCCATGCCGTGGAGGGGGACGGAGGCGTGTCCGAGCCGTGCAGGGGGGCGGGGGACGGAGTCCGTGCTGGGGAGATGGACGGAGGACGGGGTCCGTGTCGGGGAGGGGGACGGGATCCTTGCCGGGGAGGTGGACGCGGGGGGGGGGGGTCTGTGCCGGGTAGGTGGACGTGGGACGGGGTCCGTGCCGGGGAGGGGGGGGCGGGGGACGGTGTCCGTGCCGGGGAGGGGGACCGGGGGGGTGGACTTGCTGGGGAGGGGGAATGGGGGACGGTGTCCGTGCCGGGGAAGCGGATGTGGGACGGGGTCCGTGCAAGGGGAGGGGGGGCCGGGGGGGGGACGTGCCGGGGACGGGGACAGGGGACGGTGTCCATGCTGGGGAAGGGTACCTGGGACGGGGTCCGTGCCGGGGAGGGGGACGGGGATGTGGTCCGTGCCGTGGCAGGAGACGGGGGACGGGGTCCGTGCCGGGGAGGGGGCGGGGGACGGGGTCCGTGCCGGGGAGGGGGACCGGGGGGTGGACTTGCGGTGAGGGGGACGGTGGGGGGGGTTACGTGCCGGGGACGGGGACGGGGGATGGTGTCCTTGCCGGGGAATGGGACGTGGGACGGGGTCCATGCCGGGAGGGGGACGGGGGACGTGGTCCGTGCCGGGGCAGGAAACGGGGGACGGGGTCTGTGCCGGGGAGGGGGACGGGGGAGGTTCCGTCTCGGGGAGGGGGACGGAGGACGGGGTCCATGCCGGGGAAGGGGACGTGGGATGGGGTCTGTGCCGGGGCAGCAGACGGGGGACGTGGTCCGTGCTGGGGACGGGGACGGGTGACGGGGTCCGTGCCGGGGAGGGGGATGGGGGTCCATGCCTGGGAGGGGGATGGGGTGCGACCCGGGGAGGGGGACAGGGGTCGGGGTCCGTGCCGGGGAGGGGGACGGGTGGGGGTCCGTGCCGGGGAGGGGGACGGGGGGTGGGATCTGAGCCGGGAGGGGGGCATGGGACGGGGTCCGTGCCGGGGAGGGGGACAGGGGACGGGGTCCATGCCGGGGAGGGGGACGGGGGAGTTCCGTGCCGGTGAGTGGGACGGGGGACGGGGTCCGTGCCAGGGAGGGGGACGGGGTCCGTGCCGGGGAGGAGGACAGGGTCCGTGCCGGGGAGGGGGACGGGTGGGGATCCGTGCCGGGGAGGGGGACGGGGGACGGTGTCCGAGCCGGGAGGGAGACGTGGGACCGGATCCTTTCCGGGGAGGGGGACGCGGGTGGGGGTCCGTGCCGGGGAGGGGGACGGGGGACGGTGTCCGAACCGGGAGAGGGACGTGGGCGGGGTCCGTGCCGGGAAGGGTGCCGGAGGACGGGGTCCGTGTCGGGGAGGGGTCGCGGGGGGGGGGGGGGGTCCGTGCCGGGTAGGTGGACGTGGGGCGGGGTCCGTGCCGGGGAGGAGGACGGGGGGAGTTCCATGCCGGGGAGGGGGATGGGGGATGGGGACCGTGCCGCGGAGGGGGAACGGGGGACGGGGTCCGTGCCAGGGAGGGGGACGGGGTCCGTGCCGGGGAGGAGGACAGGGTCCGTGCCGGGGAGGGGGACGGGTGGGGATCCGTGCCGGGGAGGGGGACGGGGGACGGTGTCCGAGCCGGGAGGGAGACGTGGGACCGGATCCTTTCCGGGGAGGGGGACGCGGGTGGGGGTCCGTGCCGGGGGAGGGGGACGGGGGACGGTGTCCGAACCGGGAGGGGTACGTGGACGGGGTCCGTGCCGGGAAGGGTGACGGAGGACGGGGTCCGTGTCGGGGAGGGGTCGCGGGGGGGGGGGGGGTCCGTGCCGGGTAGGTGGACGTGGGGCGGGGGTCCGTGCCGGGGAGGAGGACGGGGGGAGTTCCATGCCGGGGAGGGGGATGGGGGATGGGGACCGTGCCGCGGAGGGGGAACGGGGTCCGTGCCAGGGAGGGGAACGGGGGGGACGGGGTCCGTGCCAGGAGGAGGACGGGGTCCGTGCCGGGGAGGGGGACGGGTGGTGGTCCGTGCCGGGGAGGGGGACGGGGGGCGGTGTCTGAGCTGGGAGGGGGACGTGGGACGGGGTCCGTGCCGGGGAGGGGGACGGGGGACGTGGTCCGTGCCGGAGCAGGAGAAAGGGGACGGGGTCTGTGCCGGGAAGGGGGAACGGGGGAGGTTCCATCTCGGGGAGGGGGACGGAGGATGGGGTCCGTGCCTATGAGGGGGACGGGGGAATGGGTCCGTGCCGGGGAGGGGGACGGGGATGGTGCCCGTGCCGGGGAAGGGGACGTGGGATGGGGTCCGTGCCGGGGCAGCAGATGGGGGATGTGGTCCGTGCTGGGGACGGGGACGGGTGACGGGGTCCGTGCCGGGGAGGGGGATGGGGGTCCATGCCGGGGAGGGGGATGGGGTGCGACCCGGGGAGGGGGACGGGGGTCGGGGGCCGTGCCGGGGAGGGGGACGGATGGGGGTCCGTACCGAGGAGGGGGACGGGGGATGGGATCCGAGCCGGGAGGGGGACGTGGGACGGGGTCCGTGCCGGGGAGGGGGACAGGGGACGGGGTCCATGCCGGGGAGGGGGACGGGGGAGTTCCCTGCCGCTGAGTGGGACGGGGGACGGGGTCCGTGCCAGGGAGGGGGACGGGGTCCGTGCCGGGAAGGAGGACAGGGTCCGTGCCGGGGAGGGGGACGGGTGGGGATCCCTGCCGGGGAGGGGGACGGGGGACGGTGTCCGAGCCGGGAGGGGGACGTGGGATGGGATCCTTGCCGGGGAGGGGGACGCGGGGGCGGGTCCGTGCCGGTTAGGGGGACGGGGGACGGGCTCCGTGCCGGGGAGCGGGACGGGGGCAGGGTGTCCGTGCCGGGGAGGGGGATGGGGGATGGGGACCGTGCCGGGGAGGGGGAACGGGGGACGGGGTCCGTGCCAGGGAGGGGAACGGGGGGGACGGGGTCCGTGCCGGGGAGGAGGACGGGGTCCCTGCCGGGGAGGGGGATGGGTGGTGGTCCGTGCCGGGGAGGGGGACGGGGGGCGGTGTCCGAGCCGGGAGGGGGACGTGGGACGGGGTCCGTGCCGTGGAGGGTGACGGAGGACGGGTCCGTGTCGGGGAGGGGGACGGGAACCTTGCCGGGGAGGGGGACGCGGGGTGGGGTCCGTGCCGGTTAGGGGGACGGGGGACGGGGTCCGTGCTGGGGAGCGGGACGGGGGGAGGGGGTCCGTGCCGGGGAGGAGGACGGGGTGCGTGCCGGGGAGGGGGGCGGTTGGGGGTCCGGGACGGGGGATGGTGTCCGAGCCGGGAGGGGGGACGTGGGAAGGGGTCCATGCCGGGGAGGGTGACGGAGGACGGGGTCCGTGTCGTGGAGGGGGACGGGTTCCTTGCCGGGGAGTTGGACGCGGGGGGGGGTCCGCGCCAGGTAGGTGGACGTGGGACGGGGTCCGTGCCGGGTTTGGTGTCGGGGGGAGTTCCGTGCCGGGGAGGGGGATGGGGGATGGGGGCCGTGCCGGGGATGGGGCGGGTCCGTGACAGGGAGGGGAAAGGGGGGTCGATTCCGTGACGGTGAGGGGGACGGGGTCCATGCCGTGGAGGGGGACGGAGGCGTGTCCGAGCCGTGCAGGGGGGCGGGGGATGGAGTCCGTGCCGGGGAGATGGACGGAGGACGTGGTCCGTGTCGGGGAGGGGGACGGGATCCTTGCCGGGGAGGTGGACGCGGCGGGGGGGTCCGTGCCGGGTAGGTGGACGTGGGACGGGGTCCGTGCCGGGGAGGGGGGGCGGGGGACGGTGTCCGTGCCGGGGAGGGGGACCGGGGGGGTGGACTTGCTGGGAGGTGGAATGGGGGACGGTGTCCGTGCCGGGGAAGCGGACGTGGGACGGGGTCCGTGCAAGGGGAGGGGGGGCCGGGGGGGGGACGTGCCGGGCACGGGGACAGGGGACGGTGTCCATGCTGGGGAAGGGGACCTGTGACGGGGTCCGTGCCGGGGGAGGGGGACGGGGATGTGGTCCGTGGCGGGGCAGGAGACGGGGGACGGGGTCCGTGCCGGGGAGGGGGCCGGGGCGAGGGTCCGTGCCGGGGAAGGGGACGGGTGACGGGGTCCGTGCCGGGGAAGGGGACGGGTCCCAGTTCTGTGGCGGGGAGGGGGACGGGGGAAGAGGTCCGTGCCGGGGAGGGGGACTGGGGAGGTCCGTGCCGTGGAGGGTAACAGGGGATGGTGTCCGTGCCGGGGAGGGGGACGGGGGCCGGTGGGGGGAGGGAGGTCCGTGCCGGGTAGGGGGGGGGTTGGTTACGTGCCGGGGACGGGGACGGGGGATGGTGTCCGTGCCGTAGAATGGGACGTGGGACAGGGTCCATGCCGGGGAGGGGGACGGGGGACGTGGTCCGTGCCGGGGCAGGAGACGGGGGACGGGGTCTGTGCCGGCGAGCGGGACAGGGGAGGTTCCGTGACGGGGAGGGGGATGGAGGATGGGGTCCGTGCCGGGCAGGGGGGCGGGGGACCGAGTCTGTGCTGGGGAGGAGGACGTGGGAACGGGGTCCGTGCCGGGGAGTTGGACGGAGGACGGGGTCCGTGTCGGGGAGGGGGACGGGATCCTTGCCGGGGAGGGGGACGCGGGGGGGGTCCGTGCCGGGTAGGTGGACGTGGGACGGGGTCCATGCCGGGGAAGTGGACGTGGGACGGAGTCCGTGCAAGGGGAGGGGGGGCCGGGTGGGGTACGTGCCGGGGAGGGGGACAGGGGACGGTGTCCATGCTGGGGAAGGGGACGTGGGACGGGGTCCGTGCTGGGGAGGGGGACGGGGATGTGGTCCGTGGCGGGGCAGGAGACGGGGGACGGGGTCCGTGCCGGGGAGGGGGCCGGGGGCGAGGGTCCGTGCCGGGGAAGGGGACGGGTGACGGGGTCCGTGCCGGGGACGGGTCCCAGTTCCATGGCGGGGAGGGGGACGGGGGAAGAGGTCCGTGCCGGGGAGGGGGACGGGGGAGGTCGGTGTCGTGAAGGGTAGCGGGGGATGGTGTCCGTGCCGGGGAGGGGGACGGGGGCCGGGGGGTGAGGGATGTCCGTGCAAGAGAGGGGGACGGAGGGGGGGTGGTTACGTGCCGGGGACGGGGGATGGTGTCCGTGCCGGGGAATGGGACGTGGGACAGGGTCCATGCCGGGGAGGGGGACGGGGGACATGGTCCGTGCCGGGGCAGGAGACGGGGGACGGGGTCTGTGCCGGGGAGGGGGACGGGGGAGGTTCCGTGACGGGGAGGGGGACGGAGGACGGGGTCCGTGCCTATGAGGGAGACGGGGGACGGGGTCCGTGCTGGGGAGGGGGACGGGGATGGTGTCCGTGCTTGGGAAGGGGACGTGGGATGGGGTCCGTGCCGGGGCAGGAGTCGGGGGACGTGGTCGTGCCGCGGAAGGGGACGGGTGACGGGGTCCGTGCCGGGGAGGGGTTTGGGGGTCCATGCCGGGGAGAGGGATGGGGTGCGTGCCGGGGAGGGGGACAGGGGTGGGGGTCCGTGCCGGGGTGGGGGACGGGTGGGGGTCCGTGCCGGCGAGGGGGACAGGGGTTGGTATCCGTGCCGGGGATGGGGACGTGGGGCGGGGTCCGTGCAAGGGGAGGGGAGGCCGGGGGGGGGACGTGCTGGGGAAGGGGACGGGTGACTGGGTCCATGCCGGAGAAGGGGACGGGTCCCAGTTGCGTGGTGGGGAGGGGAACGGTGGAAGGGGTCCGTGCCGGGGAGGGCGACTGGGGAGATCCGTGCCGGGGAGGGGAACGGGGGATGGTGTCCATGCCGGGGAGGGGGTCGGGGGCCGGGGGGGGAGGGAGGTCCGTGCCGGGGAGGGGGACGGGGGGGGGGGGGTTACGTGCCGGGGACGGGGACGGGGGATGGTGTCCGTGCCGGGGAATGGGACGTAGGACAGGGTCCATGCCAGGGAGGGGGACGGGGGAACGTAGTCCGTGCCGGGGCAGGAGACGGGGGACGGGGTCTGTGCCGGGAGGGGGACGGGGGAGGTTCCGTGACTGGAAGGGGGACGGAGGACGGGGTCCCTGCCTATGAGGGGGACGCGGGACGGGGTCCGTGCTGGGGAGGGGGACGGGGGTGGTGTCCGTGCCGGGGAGGGGGACAGGGGACGGGGTCCGTGCCGGGGAGGGGGACGGGGGAGTTCCGTGCCGGGGAGTGGGGCGGGGGACGGGGACCGTGCCGGGGAGCGGGACAGGGGGGACGGGGTCCGTACCGGGGAGGATGACGGGGTCCGTGCCGGGGAGGGGGACGGGTGGGGATCCGTGCCGGGGAGGGGGACGGGGGACGGGGTCCATGCCGGGGAGGCGGGCGTGGGATGGGGTCCGTGCCGGGGAGGGGGACAGGGGACGGGGTCCGTGCCGGGGAGGGGGACGGGGGAGTTCCGTGCCGGGGAGTGGGGCGGGGGACGGGGACCGTGCCGGGGAGCGGGACAGGGGGGACGGGGTCCGTACCGGGGAGGATGACGGGGTCCGTGCCGGGGAGGGGGACGGGTGGGGATCCGTGCCGGGGAGGGGGACGGGGGACGGTGTCCGAGCAGGGAGGGGGACGTGGGACGGGATCCTTGCCAGGGAGGGGGACGCGGTGGGGGGTCCGTGCCGGTTAGGGGGACGGGGGACGGGGTCCGTGCCGGGGAGCGGGACGGGGGGGAGGTGGTCCGTGCCGGGGAGGGGGACGGGGTGCATTCCGGGGACGGGTGGGGTCCGTGCCGGGGAGGGGGACGGAGGACGGGGGGTCCGTGTCGGGGAGGGGGACGGGATCCTTCCCGGGTAGGGGGGCGCCGGGGGGGCTCCGTGCCGGGTAGGTGGACGTAGGACGGGGTCGTGCCGGGGAGGGGAACGGGGGGAGTCCCATGCCGGTGGAGGAGGATGGGGGATGGGGACCGTGCCGGGGAGGGGGACGGGGGACGGGTCCGTGCCGGGGAGGGGAAACGGGGGTTGGGTCCATGACGGTGTGGGGGACGGTGTCCGTGCCGTGGAGGGGGGACGGGGGCGGGTCCGAGCCGGGGAGAGGGACGGGGGAACGGGGTCCATGCCGGGGAGTTGGACGGAGGACAGGATACTTGCCGGGGAGGGGGACGCGGGGGGGGTCCATGCCGGGTAGGTGGACGTGGGACGGGGTCCGTGCCGCGGAGGGGGGTGGGGGACGGGGTCCGTGCCGTGGAGGGGGACCGGGGGGGGTTGACTTGCCGGGGAGCGGGATGGGGGACGGTGTCTGTGCCGGGGAAGGGGACGTGGGATGGGGTCCGTGCCGGGGACGGGGGATGGTGTCCGTGCCGGGGAATGGGACGTGGGACAGGCTCCATGCCGGGGAGGGGGACGGGGGACGTGGTCCGTGCCGTGGCAGGAGACGGGGGAGGGGGTCTGTGCCGGGGAGGGGGATGGGTGAGGTTCCGTGACGGGGAGGGGGACGGAGGACGGGGTCCGTGCCTATGAGGGGGACGGGGGACGGGGTCCGTGCTGGGGCGGGGGACGGGGATGGTGTCCGTGCCGGGGAAGGGGTTGTGGGATGGAGTCCGTGCCGGGGCAGGAGACGGGGGACGTGGTCCGTGCCGGGGAAGGGGACGGGTGACGGGGTCCGTGCCAGGGAGGGGGATGGGGGTCAATGCCGGGGAGGGGGATGGGGTGCGTGCCGGGGAGGGGGACAGGAGTGGGGGTCCGTGCCGGGGAGGGGGACGGGTGGGGGTCCGTGCCGGGGAGGGGGACGAGGGATGGTATCCGAGCCGGGAGGGGGGCGTGGGACTGTGTCCGTGATGGGGAGTGGGACAGGGGACGGGGTCCGTGCCAGGGAGGGGGACGGGGGTGTTCCGTGCCGGGGAGTGGGGCGGGGACGGGGTCCGTGCCGGGGAGCGGGACGGGGGGGACGGGGTCGGTGCCGGGGAGGATGACGGGGTCCGTGCCGGGGAGGGGGACGGGTGGTGATCTGTGCCGGGGAGGGGGACGGGGGACGGTGTCCGAGCCGGGAGGGGGATGTGGGATGGGGTCCGTGCCGGGGAGGGTGACGGAGGACGGGGTCCGTGTCGGGGAGGGGGACGGGATACTTGCCGGGGAGGGGGACGCGGGGGGGGGGGGTCCGTGCCGGTTAAGGGGACGGGGGACGGGGTCCGTGCCGGGGAGCGGGACGGGGGAGGGGGTCCGTGCCGGGGAGGGTGACGGGGGCCGGGGGGGGGGTGTGACGGGGTCCATGCCGGGGAGCGGGACAGGGGACGTGGTCCGTGCCGGGGCAGGAGACGGGGGACGGGGTCTGTGCTGGGGAGGGGGACGGGGGAGGTTCCGTGACGGGGAGGGGGACGGAGGACGGGGTCCGTGCCTATGAGGGGGACGGGGTCCGTGCTGGGGAGGGGGACGGGGATGGTGTCCGTGCCAGGGAAGGGGACGTGGGATGGGGTCCGTGCCGGGGCAGGAGACGGGGACGTGGTCCGTGCCGGGGAAGGGGACAGGTGACGGGTGACGGGATCCGTGCCGGGGAGGGGGATGGGGGTCCATGCCGGGGAGGGGGATGGGGTGCGTGCCGGGGAGGGGGACGGGGTGAGGATCCGTGCAGGGGTGGGAGACGGGTGGGGGTCCGTGCCGGGGAGGGGGATGGGGGATGGTATCCGAGCCGGGAATAGGGCGTGGGACGGGGTCCGTGCCGGGGAGGGGGACAGGGGACGGGGTCCGTGCCGGGGAGGGGGACGGGGGGAGTTCCGTGCCGGGGAGTGGGGCGGGGGACGGGGTCCGTGCCGGGGAGCGGGACGGGGGGGGGACGGGGTCCGTACCGGGGAGGATGACGGGGTCCGTGCCGGGGAGGGGGACGGGTGGGGGTCCGTGCCGGGGAGGGGGACAGGGGACGGTGTCCGAGCCGGGAGGGGGGCGTGGGACGGGGTCCGTGCCGGGGAGGGTGACGGAGGACGGGGTCCGTGTCGGGGAGGGGGACGGGATCCTTGCCGGGGAGGGGGACGCGGTGGGGGGTCCGTGCCGGTTAGGGGGACGGGGGACGGGGTCCGTGCCGGGGAGGGGGACGGAGGACGGGGTCCGTGTTGGGGAGGGGGACGGGATCCTTGCCGGGTAGGGGGACGCCGGGGGGGGTCCGTGCCGGGTAGGTGGGCGTAGGACGGGGTCGTGCCGGGGAGGGGGACAGGGTGAGTCCCATGCCGGAGGAGGAGGTTGGGGGATGGGGACCGTGCCAGGGAGGGGGACGGGGGACGGGTCCGTGCCGGGGAGGGGAAACGGGGGTCGGGTCCATGACGGTGAGGGGGACGGTGTCCGTGCCGTGGAGGGGGACGGGGGCGGGTCCGAGCCGGGGAGAGGGACGGGGGAACGGGGTCCATGCCGGGGAGTTGGACGGAGGACGGGATCCTTGCCGGGGAGGGGGACGCGGGGGGTGTCCATGCCGGGTAGGTGGACGTGGGACGGGGTCCGTGCCGCGGAGGGGGGTGGGGGACGGGGTCCGTGCCGTGGAGGGGGACCGGGGGGGGTTGACTTGCCGGGGAGCGGGATGGGGGACGGTGTCTGTGCCGGGGAAGGGGACGTGGGATGGGGACCATGCCGGGGACGGGGGATGGTGTCCGTGCCGGGGAATGGGACGTGGGACAGGGTCCATGCCGGGGAGGGGGACGGGGGACGTGGTCCGTGCCGTGGCAGGAGACGGGGGAGGGGGTCTGTGCCGGGGAGGGGGATGGGTGAGGTTCCGTGACGGGGAGGGGGACGGAGGACGGGGTCCGTGCCTATGAGGGGGACGGGGGACGGGGTCCGTGCTGGGGCGGGGGACGGGGATGGTGTCCGTGCCGGGGAAGGGGTCGTGGGATGGAGTCCGTGCCGGGGCAGGAGACGGGGGACGTGGTCCGTGCCGGGGAAGGGGACGGGTGACGGGGTCCGTGCCAGGGAGGGGGATGGGGGTCAATGCCGGGGAGGGGGATGGGGTGCGTGCCGGGGAGGGGGACAGGAGTGGGGGTCCGTGCCGGGGAGGGGGACGGGTGGGGGTCCATGCCGGGGAGGGGGACGAGGGATGGTATCCGAGCCGGGAGGGGGGCGTGGGACTGTGTCCGTGATGGGGAGTGGGACAGGGGACGGGGTCCGTGCCAGGGAGGGGGACGGGGGTGTTCCGTGCCGGGGAGTGGGGCGGGGACGGGGTCCGTGCCGGGGAGCGGGACGGGGGGGACGGGGTCGGTGCCGGGGAGGATGACGGGGTCCGTGCCGGGGAGGGGGACGGGTGGTGATCTGTGCCGGGGAGGGGGACGGGGGACGGTGTCCGAGCCGGGAGGGGGATGTGGGACGGGGTCCGTGCCGGGGATGGTGACGGAGGACGGGGTCCGTGTCGGGGAGGGGGACGGGATACTTGCCGGGGAGGGGGACGCGGGGGGGGGTCCGTGCCGGTTAAGGGGACGGGGGACGGGGTCCGTGCCGGGGAGCGGGACGGGGGAGGGGGTCCGTGCCGGGGAGGGGGACGGGTGCCGGGGGGGGGGTGTGACGGGGTCCATGCCGGGGAGCGGGACAGGGGACGTGGTCCGTGCCGGGGCAGGAGACGGGGGACGGGGTCTGTGCTGGGGAGGGGGACGGGGGAGGTTCCGTGACGGGGAGGGGGACGGAGGACGGGGTCCGTGCCTATGAGGGGGACGGGGTCCGTGCTGGGAGGGGGACGGGGATGGTGTCCGTGCCAGGGAAGGGGACGTGGGATGGGGTCCGTGCCGGGGCAGGAGACGGGGACGTGGTCCGTGCCGGGGAAGGGGACAGGTGACGGCTGACGGGATCCGTGCCGGGGCGGGGGATGGGGGTCCATGCCGGGGAGGGGGATGGGGTGCGTGCCGGGGAGGAGGACGGGGTGAGGATCCGTGCAGGGGTGGGAGACGGGTGGGGGTCCGTGCCGGGGAGGGGGATGGGGGATGGTATCCGAGCCGGGAATAGGGCGTGGGACGGGGTCCGTGCCGGGGAGGGGGACAGGGGACGGGGTCCGTGCCGGGGAGGGGGACGGGGGAGTTCCGTGCCGGGGAGTGGGGCGGGGGACGGGGTCCGTGCCGGGGAGCGGGACGGGGGGGGGACGGGGTCCGTACCGGGGAGGATGACGGGGTCCGTGCCGGGGAGGGGGACGGGTGGGGGTCCGTGCCGGGGAGGGGGAAGGGGACGGTGTCCGAGCCGGGAGGGGGGCGTGGGACGGGGTCCGTGCCGGGGAGGGTGACGGAGGACGGGGTCCGTGTCGGGGAGGGGGACGGGATCCTTGCCGGGGAGGGGGACGCGGTGGGGGGTCCGTGCCGGTTAGGGGGACGGGGGACGGGGTCCGTGCCGGGGAGGGGGACGGAGGACGGGGTCCGTGTCGGGGAGGGGGACGGGATCCTTGCCGGGTAGGGGGACGCCGGGGGGGGTCCGTGCCGGGTAGGTGGGCGTAGGACGGGGTCGTGCCGGGGAGGGGGACAGGGTGAGTCCCATGCCGGAGGAGGAGGTTGGGGGATGGGGACCGTGCCAGGGAGGGGGACGGGGGACGGGTCCGTGCCGGGGAGGGGAAACGGGGGTCGGGTCCATGACGGTGAGGGGGACGGTGTCCGTGCCGTGGAGGGGGACGGGGGCGGGTCCGAGCCGGGGAGAGGGACGGGGGAACGGGGTCCATGCCTGGGAGTTGGACGGAGGACGGGATCCTTGCCGGGGAGGGGGACGCGGGGGTGTCCATGCCGGGTAGGTGGACGTGGGACGGGGTCCGTGCCGCGGAGGGGGGGTGGGGGACGGGGTCCGTGCCGTGGAGGGGGACCGGGGGGGTTGACATGCCGGGGAGCGGGATGGGGGACGGTGTCTGCGCCGGGGAAGGGGACGTGGGGTGGGGTCCGTGCCGGGGACGTGGGATGGTGTCCGTGCCGGGGAATGGGACGTGGGACAGGGTCCATGCCGCGGAGGGGGACGGGGGACGTGGTCCGTGCCGTGGCAGCAGACGGGGGAGGGGGTCTGTGCCGGGGAGGGGGACGGGGGAGGTTCCGTGACGGGGAGGGGGACGGAGGACGGGGTCCGTGCCTATGAGGGGGACGGGGGACGGGGTCCGTGCTGGGGCGGGGGATGGGGATGGTGTCCGTGCCGGGGAAGGGGTCGTGGGATGGAGTCCGTGCCGGGGCAGGAGACGGGGGATGTGGTCCGTGCCGGGGAAGGGGACGGGTGACGGGGTCCGTGCCGGGGAGGGGGATGGGGGTCAATGCCGTGGAGGGGGATGTGTTGCGTGCCGGGGAGGGGGACAGGAGTGGGGGTCCGTGCCGGGGAGGGGGACCGGTGGGGGTCCGTGCCGGGGAGGGGGACGAGGGATGGTATCCGAGCCGGGAGGGTGGCGTGGGACTGTGTCCGTGATGGGGAGTGGGACAGGGGACGGGGTCCGTGCCAGGGAGGGGGACGGGGTTGTTCCGTGTCGGGGAGTGGGGATTGGACGGGGTCCGTGCCGGGGAGCGGTACGGGGGGGACGGGGTCGGTGCCGGGGAGGATGACGGGGTCCGTGCCGGGGAGGGGGACGGGTGGTGATCTGTGCCGGGGAGGGGGACGGGGGACGGTGTCCGAGCCGGGAGGGGGATGTGGGACGGGGTCCGTGCCGGGGAGGCTAACGGAGGACGGGGTCCGTGTCGTGGAGGGGGACGGGATACTTGCCGGGGAGGGGGACGCGGGGGGGTCCGTGCCGGTTAAGGGGACGGGGGACGGGGTCCGTGCCGGGGAGCGGGACGGGGGGAGGGGTTCCGTGCCGGGGAGGGGGACGGGTTGCATGCCGGGGAGGGGGACGGGTGGGGGTCCGTGCCGGGGAGGGGGACGGGGGCCGGGGGGGGTGGGAGTGAGGTCGGTGCCGGGGAGGGGGACGGGGGGGGGGTGTTATGTGACGGGGACGGGGGATGGTGTCCGTGCCGGGGAATGGGAAGTGGGACAGGGTCCATGCCGGGGAGCGGGACAGGGGACGTGGTCCGTGCCGGGGCAGGAGACGGGGGACGGGGTCTGTGCTGGGGAGGGGGACGGGGGAGTTCCGTGACGGGGAGGGGGATGGAGGACGGGGGCCGTGCCTATGAGGGGGACGGGGTCCGTGCTGCGGAGGGGGACGGGGATGGTGTCCGTGCAAGGGAAGGGGACGTGGGATGGGGTCCGTGCCGGGGCAGGAGACGGGGACGTGGTCCGTGCCGGGGAAGGGGACAGGTGACGGGTGACGGGATCCGTGCCGGGGAGGGTGATGGGGGTCCATGCCGGGGAGGGGGATGGGGTGCGTGCCGGGGAGGGGGACAGGGGTGGGGATCCGTGCCGGGGTGGGGGACGGGTGGGGGTCCGTGCCGGGGAGGGGGATGGGGGATGGTATCCGAGCCGGGAATAGGGCGTGGGACGGGGTCCGTGCCGGGGAGGGGGACAGGGGACGGGGTCCGTGCCGGGGAGGGGGACGGGGGAGTTCCGTGCCGGGGAGTGGGGCGGGGGACGGGGTCCGTGCCGGGGAGCGGGACGGGGGGAACGGGGTCCGTACCGGGGAGGATGACGGGGTCCGTGCCGGGGAGGGGGACGGGTGGGGGTCCGTGCCGGGGAGGGGGACGGGGGACGGTGTCCGAGCCGGGAGGGGGGCGTGGGACGGGGTCCGTGCCGGGGAGGGTGATGGGGGACGGGGTCCGTGCCGGGGAGCGGGATGGGGGGAGGTGGTCCGTGCCGGGGACGGGGACGGGGTGCATGACGGGGACGGGGACGGGTGGGGGTCCGTGCCGGTTAGGGGGACGGGGGACGGGGTCCGTGCCGGGGAGCGGGATGGGGGGAGGTGGTCCGTGCCGGGGAGGGGGACGGGGTGCATGCCGGGGACGGGGACGGGTGGTGGTCCGTGCCGGGTAGGTGGGCGTAGGACGGGGTCGTGCCGGGGAGGGGGACAGGGGGAGTCCCATGCCGGTGGAGGAGGTTGGGAATGGGGACCGTGCCGGGGAGGGGGACGGGGGACGGGTCCGTGCCGGGGAGGGGAAACGGGGGTCGGGTCCATGACGGTGAGGGGGACGGTTTCCGTGCCGTGGAGGGGGAAGGGGGCGGGTCCGAGCCGGGGAGAGGGACGGGGGAACGGGGTCCATGCCGGGGAGTTGGACGGAGGACGGGATCCTTGCCGGGGAGGGGGACGCGGGGGGGTCCATGCCGTGTAGGTGGACGTGGGACGGGGTCCGTGCCGCGGAGGGGGGTGGGGGACGGGGTCCGTGCCGGGGAGGGGGACGGGGGGGGGTTGACTTGCCGGGGAGCGGGATGGGGACGGTGTCTGTGCCGGGGAATGAGACGTGGGATGGGGTCCGTGCCGGGGACGGGGGATGGTGTCCGTGCCGGGGAATGGGACGTGGGACAGGGTCCATGCCGGGGAGGGGGACGGAGGACGTGGTCCGTGCCGTGGCAGGAGACGGGGGAGGGGGTCTGTGCCGGGGAGGGGGACGGGGGAGGTTCCGTGATGGGGAGGGGGACGGAGGACGGGGTCCGTGCCTATGAGGGGGACGGGGGACGGGGTCCGTGCTGGGGCGGGGGACGGGGATGGTGTCCGTGCCGGGGAAGGGGTCGTGTGATGGGGTCCGTGGCGGGGTAGGAGACGGGGGACGTGGTCCGTGCCGGGGAAGGGGACGGGTGACGGGGTCCGTGCCGGGGAGAGGGATGGGGGTCCATGCCGGGGAGGGGGGTGGGGTGCGTGCCGGGGAGGGGGACAGGAGTCGGGGTCGGTGCCGGGGAGGGGGACGGGTGGGGTCCGTGCCGGGGAGGGGGACGAGGGATGGTATCCGAGCCGGGAGGGGGGCGTGGGACTGTGTCCGTGACGGGGAGGGGGACAGGGGACGGGGTCCGTGCCAGGGAGGGGGACGGGGGTGTTCCGTGCCGGGGAGTGGGGCGGGGACGGGGACGGGGTCCGTGTCGGGGAGCGGGACGGGGGGATGGGGTCGGTGCCGGGGAGGATGACAGGGTTCGTGCCGGGGAGGGGGACGGGTGGTGGTCCGTGCCGGGGAGGGGGACGGGGGACGGTGTCCGAGCCGGGAGGGGGACGTGGGACAGGGTCCGTGCCGTGGAGGGTGACGGAACACGGGGTCCGTGTCGAGGAGGTGGACGGGATACTTGCCGGAGAGGGGGACGCGGGGGGGGGGTCCGTGCCGGTTAGGGGGACGATGTCCGTGCCGGGGAGCGGGACGGGGTGAGGGGGTCCGTGCCGGGGAGGTGGACAGGGTGCATGCCAGGGAGGGGGACGGGTGGGGGTCCGTTCCGGGGAGGGGGACGGGGGCCGGGGGGGGAGTGAGGTCGGTGCCGGGAAGGGGGACGGGGGGGGGTTACGTGCCGGGGACGGGGACGGGGGATGGTGTCCGTGCCGGGGAATGGGACGTGGGACAGGGTCCATGCCGGGGAGGGGACGGGGGACGTGGTCCGTGCCGGGGCAGGAGACGGGGGACGGGGTCTGTGCCGGGGAGGGGGAAGGGGGAGGTTCCGTGACGGGGAGGGGGACGGAGGACGGGGTCCGTGCCTCCCCCGTCCCCCTCCCGTCCCGCGTCCACCTACCCGGCACGGACTCCCCCCGCGTCCCCCTACCCGGCACAGACCCCGTCCCCCGTCTCCTGCCCTGCCACGGACCACGTCCCCCGTCCCCCTCCCCGGCATGGACCCTGTCCCACGTACCATTCCCCGGCACGGACACCATCCCCCGTCCCCCTCCCCAGCACAGAGTCGGGGAGGGGGACGGGATCCTTGCCGGGTAGGGGGGGGGGGGATCCGTGCCGGGGAGGGGGACAGGGGACCGTGTCTGTGCCGGGGAGTGGGACGGGGGACGGGGACGTGCGGGGGAGGGGGACGGGGGGGTCCATGCTAGGGAGGAGGACGGGGGTGTCCGTGCCGGTTAAGGGGACGGGGGACGGGGTCCGTGCCGGAGAGGGGGATTGAGGGGGTCCGTGCCGGGGAGGGGGAAGGGGGACGGAGTCCATGCCAGGGAGGGGAATGGGGGGGGAACCGTGCTGGGGAGGGGGACGGGGGACGGAGTCCATACCAGGGAATGGGACGTGGGACAGGGTCTGTGCCACGGAGGGGGACGGGGTGGGTCCATGCCGGGGAGGAGGACGGGGGGGGTCCGTGCCGGGGAGGGAAACGGGGGGGGGTCCGTGCCGGGGAGGGGGACGGAGTCCGTGCCGGGGAGGGGGATGGGGGACGGTGTCCGTGCCGGGGAAGCGGGACGGGGGACGGGGTCCGTGCCGGGGAGGGGTCGGGGGGGTGTCCATGCTGGGGAGGAGGACGGGGGGGTCCGTGCCGGGGTGGGAACCGGGGGGGGTCCTTGCCGGGGAGGGGGACGGAGTCCGTGCCGGGGAGGGGGACGGGGGACGGTGTCCGTGCCGAGGAAGGGGGACGGGGGACGGGGTCCGTGCCGGGGAGGAGGACGGGGGACGGGGTCCGTGCCGGGGAGGGGGAAGGGGGGCGGGTCCGTGCCGGGGAGGGGGACGGTGTCCGTTACAGGGAGGGGGACGCGGGGGGGTCGTGCCAGTGAGGGGAACGGTGGACGGAGTCCGTGACGGGTGAGGGTCCGTGACGGGGAGGGGGACGGGTGACGGGGCCGTGTCGGGGAGGGGGATGCGGGGTGTGGGGTGGGGGTCCGTGCCGGGGAGGGGGACGGAGGTCGATGTCAGTGCCGGGGAGGGTGATGGGGGACGGGGATCGTGCCGTGGAGGGGACAGGGGACGGGGAAGGTTCGGGGAGGGGGACGTGGGAAGGTTCGTGACGGGGAGGGGGACGGAGGACGGGGTCAGTGCCTATGAGGTGGACGGGGTCCGTGCCGGGGAGGGGGATGGGGGCGGGCCTGTGCCGGGTAGGGGGACGGGGGACGGAGTCCCTGCCGGGGAGGGGGACGGAGTCCGTACCGGGGGGGTGGACGGGGGACGGGGTCCATGCCGGGGAGGGGGACGGGGGGGTGTCCGTGCCGGGGAGGGGGACGGGGGATGGTGCCCGTGCCAGGGAGTGGAATGGGGGGGATCCGTGCCGGGGAGGGGGACAGGGGACTGTGTCCGTGCCGGGCAGGGGGGCGGGGGACGGGGACGTGCGGGGGAGGGGGACGGGGGGGTCCATGCTGGGAGGAGGACGGGGGTGTCCGTGCCGGTTAAGGGGACGGGGGACGGGGTCCGTGCCGGGGAGGGGGATTGAGGGGGTCCGTGCCGGGGAGGGGGATGGGGGACGGAGTCCGTGCCAGGGAGGGGAATGGGGGTGGGACCCTGCTGGGGAGGGGGACGGGGGACGGAGTCCATACCAGGGAATGGGACGGGGGACAGGGTCTGTGCCACGGAGGGGGACGGGGTGGGTCCATGCCGGGGAGGATGACGGGGGGGTCCGTGCCGGGGAGGGAAACGGGGGTGGGTCCGTGCCGGGGAGGGGGACGGAGTCCGTGCCGGGGAGGGGGACGGGGGACGGTGTCCGTGCCGGGGAAGGGGGACGGGGTGCATGCCGGGGAGGAGGACGTGGGACGGGGTCCGTACCGGGGATGGGGAAGGGGGACGGGTCCGTGCCGGGGAGGGGGACGGTGTCCGTTACGGGGAGGGGGACGCGGGGGGGTCGGGCCAGTGGGGGGAATGGGGGACGGGGTCCGTGCCGGGGATGGGGACGGGTGAGGGTCCATGACGGGGAGGGGGACGGGTGACGGGGCCATGCCGGGGAGGGGGATGCGGGGGTGGGGTGAGGGTCCGTGCCGGGGAGGGGGACGGAGGTCGAAGTCCGTGCCGGGTAGGGTGATGGGGGACGGGGATCGTGCCGTGGAGGGGAACAGGGGATGGGGGAAGGTTCGGGGAGGGGGACGGGGGAAGGTTCGTGACGGGGAGGGGGACGGAGGGCGGGGTCAGTGCCTATGAGGTGGACGGGGTCCGTGCCGGGGAGGGGGACGGGGGGGGTCCTTGCCGGGGAGAGGGACGGTGGAGGGTCCGTGACGGGGAGGGGGACGGGAGACGGTGTCTGTGCCAGGGATGGGGACGGGGTGGGTCCGTGCCGGGGAAGGGGACGGCGGACAGGGTCCGTGCAGGGAGTGGGATGGGGCATGTCCGTGCCGGGGAGGGGGACAGGGGACAGTGTCCGTGCTGGGGTAGGGGACGTGGGATGGGGTCCGTGCCGGGGAGGGGGACGGGGGACGCGTTCCATGCCGGGGAGGGGGACGGGGGACAGGGTCCGTGCCGGGTACGTGGTCCATGCGGGGGGGGGGGAACGGGGGACGAGGTCCATGCCGGGAACGGAGAGGGGGTGGTCCATGCCGGGGAGGGGGACGGAGTCCGTGCCGGAGAGGGGGACGGGGTCTGTGCAGGGGACGTGGTCCGTGCTGGGGAGGGGGACGGGGGGGATCCGTGCCGGGGAGGAGGCCGAGGGCGGGCCCGTGCCGGGGAGGGGGACTGGGGACGGCGTCCGTGCCAGGGAGGGGAATGGGGGGGGATACGTGGCGGGGAGGTGGACGGGGGACTGAGTCCTTGCCGGCGAGGGGGATGGGGGACGGGGGTCCGTGCCGGGGAGGGGGACGGGGGGCTCCATGCCGGGGAGGAGGGCGGGGGGGTCCGTGCCGGGGAAGGGGACAGGGGACGGGGTCCGTGCCGGGTAGGGGGATTGGGGGAGGTCCGTGCCGGGGAGGGAACGGGGGACGGGGTCCGTGCCGGGGAGGAGGACAGGGTGGGGGGTCCGTGCCGGGGAGGGGGACGGGAGACGGTGTCCGTGCCAGGGATGGGGGCGGGGTGGGTCCATGCCGGCGAGGAGGACGGGGGGGGGTCCGTGCCGGGGAAGGGGACGGGGGACAGGGTCCGTGCAGGGTGTTGGATGGGGGGGTCCGTGCCGGGGAGAGGGAACGGGGACAGTGTCTGTGCTGGGGTAGGGGACGTGGGATGGGGTCCGTGCCGGGGAGGGGGACGGGGGACGCGGTCCATGCCGGGGAGGGGGACGGGGGACAGGGTCCGTGCCGGGGGAGCGGGAAGGGGGACGGGTCCATGCCGGGGACGTGGTTCATGCCGGGGAGGGGGACGGGGGACGAGGTCCATGCCGGGAACGGAGAGGGGGTGGTCCGTGCCGGGGAGGGGGATGGAGTCCATGCCGGGGAGGGGGACGGGGGACGGGGTCTGTGCCGGGGACGTGGTCCGTGCTGGGGAGGGGGACGAGGGGGGGGTTCCATGCCGGGGAGGAGGACGAGAGCGGGTCCGTGCCGGGGAGGGGGACAGGGGACGGGGTCCGTGCTGGGGAGGGGGGGGCGGGGGGCGGGGTCCATGCCGGGGAGGGGGACGGGGGCGGGTCTGTGACGGGTAGGGGGACGGGGGACAGAGTCCCTGCCGGGGAGGGGGACGGAGTCCATGCCGGGGGGGTGGACGGGGGACGGGGTCCATGCCGGGGAGGGGGACGGGGGGGTGTCCGTGCCGGGGAGGGTGACGGGGGACGGTGCCCGTGCCAGGGAGGGGAATGGGGGGGATCCGTGCCGGGGAGGGGGACAGGGGACTGTGTCCGTGCCGGGCAGGGGGACGGGGGACGGGGACGTGCGGGGGAGGAGGACGGGGGGGGTGTCCATGCTGGGAGGAGGACGGGGGTGTCCATGCCGGTTAAGGGGACGGGGGACGGGGCCGGGCCGGGGACGGGGATTGAGGGGGTCCGTGCCGGGGAGGGGGACGCGGGACGGAGTCCGTGCCAGGGAGGGGAATGGGGGGGGAACCGTGCTGGGGAGGGGGACGTGGGACGGAGTCCATACCAGGGAATGGGACGGGGACAGGGTCTGTACCACGGAGGGGGACGGGGTGGGTCCATGCCGGGGAGGAGGACGGGGGGGTCCGTGCCGGGGAGGGAAATGTGGGGGGGTCCGTGCCGGGGAGGGGGACGGAGTCCGTGCCGGGAAGGGGGACGGGGGACGGTGTCCGTGCCGGGGAAGGGGGATGGGGACGGGGTCCATGCCGGGGAGGAGTACGGGGGACGGGGTCCATGCCGGGGAGGGGGAAGGGGGTCGGGTCCGTGCCGGGGAGGGGGACGGTGTCCGTTACGGGGAGGGGGACGTGGGGGGCGTCGTGCCAGTGAGGGGAACGGGGGACGGGGTCCGTGCCGGGGATGGGGACGGGTGAAGGTCCGTGACGGGGAGGGGGACGGGTGACGGGGCCGTGCCGGGGAGGGGGATGCGGGGGGGGTGGGGTGGGGGTCCGTGCCGGGGAGGGGGACGGAGGTCGAAGTCCGTGCCGGGGAGGGTGATGGGGGACGGGGATCGTGCCGTGGAGGGGAACAGGGGATGGGGGAAGGTTGGGGGAGGGGGACGGGGGAAGGTTTGTGACGGGGAGGGGGACGGAGGACGGGGTCAGTGCCTATGAGGTGGACGGGGTCCGTGCCGGGAAGGGGGACGGTGGTGGTTCGTGCCCGTGAGGGGGACGGGGGAGGGTCCGTGACGGGGAGGGGGACGGGAGACGGTGTCCGTGCCAGAGATGGGGACAGGGTGGGTCCATGCCGGGGAGGAGGACGGGGGGGTCCGTGCCGGGGAAGGGGACGGGGACAGGGTCCGTGCAGGGAGTGGGATGGGGCATGTCCGTGCCGGGGAGGGGGACAGGGGACAGTGTCCGTGCTGGGGTAGGGGACGTGGGATGGGATCCGTGCCGGGGAGGGGGACGGGGGACGCGGTCCATGCCGGGGAGGGGGATGGGGGATGGGGTCCGTGCCGGGGAGCGGAAAGGGGGACGGGTCCATGCCGGGGACGTGGTCCATGCCGGGGAGGGGAACGGGGGACGAGGTCCATGCCGGGAACGGAGAGGGGGTGGTCCGTGCCGGGGAGGGGGACGGAGTCCATGCCGGGGAGGGGGACGGGGGACGGGGTCTGTGCCGGGGACGTGGTCCGTGCTGGGGAGGGGGACGAGGGGGGGGTTCCGTGCCGGGGAGGAGGATGAGAGCGGGTCCGTGCCGGGGAGGGGGACAGGGGACGGGGTCCGTGCTGGGTAGGGGGGGGCGGGGGGCGGGGTCCATGCCGGGGAGGGGGACGGGGGCGGGTCTGTGACGGGTAGGGGGACGGGGGACGGAGTCCCTGCCGGGGAGGGGGACGGAGTCCGTGCCGGGGGGGTGGACGGGGGACGGGGTCCATGCCGGGGAGGGGGACGGGGGGGTGTCCGTGCCGGGGAGGGGGACGGGGGACGGTGCCCGTGCCAGGGAGGGGAATGGGGGGGGATCCGTGCCGGGGATGGGGACAAGGGACTGTGTCCGTGCCGGGCAGGGGGACGGGGGACGGGGACGTGCGGGGGAGGAGGGCGGGCGGGGGGTGTCCATGCTGGGGAGGAGGACGGGGGTGTCCATGCCGGTTAAGGGGACGGGGGACGGGGCCGGGCCGGGGAGGGGGATTGAGGGGGTCCGTACCGGGGAGGGGGGCGCGGGACGGAGTCCGTGCCAGGGAGGGGAATGGGGTGGGGAACCGTGCTGGGGAGGGGGACGTGGGACGGAGTCCATACCAGGGAATGGGACGGGGACAGGGTCTGTGCCACGGAGGGGGACGGGGTGGGTCCATGCCGGGGAGGAGGACGGGGGTGTCCGTGCCGGGGAAGGGGACGGGGGACGGTGTCCGTGCCGGGGAGGGGGATTGAGGTGATCCGTGCCGGGGAGGGGGACAGTGGACGGTGTCCGTGCCAGGGAGGGGAATGGGGGGGGAACCGTGCTGGGGAGGGGGACGAGAGCGGGTCCGTGCCGGGGAAGGGACAGGGGACGGGATCCGTGCTGGGGAGGGGGGCGGGGGACGGGGTCCGTGCCGGGTAGGGGGACGGGGGCGGGTCTGTGCCGGGTAGGGGGACGGGGGACGGAGTCCCTGCCGGGGAGGGGGACGGAGTCCGTGCCGGGGGGGTGGACGGGGGACGGGGTCTGTGCCAGGGTCGGGATCCGTGCTGGAGAGGCGGACAGGGGGGGTGCTCCATGCCGTGGAGGAAGACGGGGGCGTGCCCGTGCCGGGGAGGGGGACGGGGGACGATGTCCGTGCCAGGGAGGGGAATGGGGGGGATCCGTGCCGGGGAGGGTGACAGGGGACTGTGTCCATGCCGGGGAGGGGGACGGGGGACGGGGACGTGCTGGGGAGGGGAACGGGGGGGGTGGTCCATGCTGGGGAGGAGGACGGGAGTGTCCGTGCCGGGGAAGGGGACTGGGGACGGGGTCCGTGCCGGGGAGGGGGATTGAGGGGGTCCGTGCCGGGGAGGGGGACGGGGGACGGTGTCCGTGCCAGGGAGGGGAATGGGGGGGGAACCGTGCTGGGGAGGGGGACGAGAGCGGGTCCGTGCCGGGGAGGGGACAGGGGACGGGGTCCATGCTGGGGAGGGGGTGCGGGCGACGGGGTCCATGCCGGGTAGGGGGACGGGGGCGGACTGTGAGGGTAGGGGGACGGGGGACGGAGTCCCTGCCGGGGAGGGGGACGGAGTCCGTGCCGGGGGGGTGGACGGGGTCCATGCCGGGGAGGGGGATGGGGGACGGTGTCCGTGCCAGGGAGGGGAATGGGGGGGGAACCGTGCTGGGGAGGGGGACGAGAGCGGGTCCGTGCCGGGGAGGGGACAGGGGACGGGCTCCGTGCTGGGGAGGGGGGGGCGGGGGACGGGGTCCGTGCCGGGTAGGGGGACGGGGGCGGGTCTGTGCCGGGTAGGGGGACGGGGGACGGAGTCCCTGCCGGGGAGGGGGACGGAGTCCGTGCCGGGGGGGTGGACGGGGGACGGGGTCCATGCCGGGGAGGGTGACGGGGGATGGTGTCCGTGCCAGGGAGGGGAATGGGGGGGGGGGAACCGTGCTGGGGAGAGGGACGAGAGCGGGTCCGTGCCGGGGAGGGGACAGGGGACGGGGTCCGTGCTGGGGAGGGGGGGCGGGGGACGGGGTCCGTGCCGGGTAGGGGGACGGAGGCGGGTCTGTGCCGGGTAGGGGGATGGGGGACGGAGTCCCTGCTGGGGAGGGGGATGGAGTCCGTGCCGGGGGGAGGACGGGGGACGGGTTCCATGCCGGGGAGGGGGACGGGGGGTGTCCGTGCCGGTTAAGGCGACGGGGGACGGTGCCCGTGCCAGGGAGGGGAATGGGGGGGGGATCCGTGCCGGGGAGGGGGACAGGGGACTATGTCCGTGCCGGGGAGGGGGACGGGGGACGGGGGACGGGAACGTGCGGGGGAGGGGGACGGGGGGGGTACATACTGGGAGGAGGACGGGGGTGCCCGTGCCGGTTAGGGCGACGGGGGACGGGGTCCGTGCCGGGGTGGGGGATTGAGGGGGTCCGTGCCGGGGAGGGGGACGGGGGATGGAGTCCGTGCCAGAGAGGGGAATGGGGGGGAACCGTGCTGGGGAGGGGGACGGGGGACGGAGTCCATACCAGGGAATGGGACGGGGGACAGGGTCTGTGCCACGGAGGGGGACGGGGTGGGTCCATGCCGGGGAGGAGGACGGGGGGTGTCCGTGCCGGGGAGGGAACCGGGGGGGGGGGGTCCGTGCCGGGGAGGGGGACAGAGTCCGTGCCGGGGAGGGGGACGGGGGACGGTGTCCGTGCCGGGGAAGGGGGACGGGGGACGGGGTCCATGCTGGGGAGGAGGACGGGGGGGTCCGTGCCGGGGAGGGAACCGGGGGGGGGTCCGTGCCGGGGAGGCGGACGGAGTCCGTGCCGGGGAGGGGAACGGGGGACGGTGTCCGTGCCGGGGAAGGGTGACGGGGGACGGGGTCCGTGCCGGGGAGGAGGATGGGGGACAGGGTCCGTGCCGGGGCGGGGGAAGGGGGACGGGTCCGTGCCGGGGAGGGGGACGGTGTCCGTTACGGCGAGGGGGACGCGGGGGGGTCGTGCCAGTGAGGGGAACGGGGGACGGGGTCCGTGCCGGGGATGGGGACGGGTGAGGGTCCGTGACGGGGAGGGGGACGGGTGACGGGGCCGTGCAGGGGAGGGGGATGCGGGGGGTGGGGGTGGGGTTCCGTGCCGGGGAGGGGGAAGGAGGTCGAAGTCCGTGACGGGGAGGGTGATGGGGGATGGGGATCGTGCCGTGGAGGGGAACAGGGGATGGGGGAAGGTTAGGGGAGGTGGACGGGGGAAGGTTTGTGACGGGGAGGGGGACGGAGGACGGGGTCAGTGCCTATGAGGTGGACGGGGTCCGTGCCGGGGAAGGCGACGGGGGGGGGGGGGTCCGTGCCGGGGAGGGGGACGGGGGAGGGTCCGTGACGGGGAGGGGGACGGGAGACGGTGACCATGCCAGGGATGGGGACGGGGTGGGTCCATGCCGGGGAGGAGGACGGGGGGGTCCGTGCCGGGGAAGGGGACGGGGGACAGGGTCCGTGCAGGGAGTGGGATGGGGGGTCCGTGCCGGGGAGGGGGACGGGGGGCGGGGTCTGTGCCGGGGACGTGGCCCGTGTTGGGGAGGGGGACGGGGTGGGGGGGCTCCGTGCCGGAGAGGAGGACGAGAGCGGGTCCGTGCCGGGGAGGGGGACAGGGGACGGGGTCCGTGCCGGGGAGGGGGACGGGGGCGGGTCTGTGCCGGGTAGGGGGACGGGGAAGGAGTCCCTGCCGGGAGGGGGATGGAGTCCGTGCCGGGGGGGTGGACGGGGGACGGGGTTCATGCCGGGGAGGGGGACGGGGGGGGGGGTCCGTGCCGGGGAGGGGGACGGGGGACGGTGCCCGTGCCAGGGAGGGGAATGGGAGGGGATCCGTGCCGGGGAGGGGGACAGGGGAATGTGTCCGTGCCGGGGAAGGGGACGGGGGACGGGTCGTGCGGGGGAGGGGGACGGGGGGGGTCCATGCTGGGGAGGAGGACGGGGGTGTCCGTGCCGGTTAAGGGGACGGGGTCCGTGCCGGGGAGGGGGATTGAGGGGGTCCGTGCCGGGGAGGGGGACGGAGTCCGTGCCAGGTAGGGGAATGGGGGGGGGAACCGTGCTGGGGAGGTGGACGGGGGACGGGGTCTGTGCCACGGAGGGGGACGGGGTGGGTCCATGCCGGGGAGGAGGGCGGGGTTGTCCGTGCCGGGGAGGGAAACGGGGGGGGGGGGTCCGTGCCGGGGAGGGGGACGGAGTCCGTGCCGGGGAGGGGGACGGGGGACGGTGTCCGTGCCGGGGAAGGGGGAAGGGGGACGAGTCCGTGCCGGGGAGGGGGATGGTGTCCGTTACGGGGAGGGGGACGCGGGGGGGTCGTGCCAGTGAGGGGAACGGGGGACGGGGTCCGTGACGGGGATGGGGACGGGTGAGGGTCCGTGACGGGGAGGGGGACGGGTGACGGGGCCATGCCGGGGAGGTGGATGCGGGGAGTGGGGTGGGGGTCCGTGCCGGGGAGGGGGACGGAGGTCGAAGTCCGTGCCGGGGAGGGTGATGGGGGACGGGGATCGTGCCGTGGAGGGGAACAGGGGATGGGGGAAGGTTCGGGGAGGGGGACGGGGGAAGGTTCGTGACGGGGAGGGGGACGGAGGACGGGGTCAGTGCCTATGTGGTGGATGGGGTCCGTGCCGGGGAGGGGGACGGGGGGGTCCGTGCTGGGGAGGGGGACGGGGGAGTGTCCGTGACGGGGAGGGGGACGGGAGACGGTGTCCGTGCCAGGGATGGGGATGGGGTGGGTTATTGCCGGGGAGGAGGACGGGGGGGGGGTCCGTGCCGGGGAAGGGGACGGGGGACAGGGTCCGTGCAGGGAGTGGGATGGGGCATGTCCATGCCGGCGAGGGGGACAGGGGACAGTGTCCGTTCTGGGGTAGCGGACGTGGGATGGGGACCCTGCCGGGGAGGGGGACGGGGGACGCGGTCCATGCTGGGGAGGGGGACGGGGGACTGAGTCCTTGCCGGCGAGGGGGATGGGGGACGGGGTCCGTGCCGGGGAGGGGGACGGGGGGCTCCATGCCGGGGAGGAGGGCGGGGGGGGTCCGTGCCGGGGAAGGGGACAGGGGAACGGGGTCCGTGCCGGGTAGGGGGATTGGAGGAGGTCCGTGCCGGGGAGGGAACGGGGGACGGGGGACGGGGTCCGTGCCGGTGAGGAGGACAGGGTGGGGGTATGTGCCGGGGAGGGGGACGGGAGACGGTGTCCATGCCAGGGATGGGGACGGGGTGGGTCCATGCCGGGGAGGAGGACGGGGGGGTCCGTGCCGGGGAAGGGGACGGGGGACAGGGTCCGTGCAGGGAGTGGGATTGGGGTGTCCGTGCCGGGGAGGGGGACGGGGGACAGTGTCCGTGCTGGGGTAGGGGACGTGGGATGCGGTCCGTGCCGGGGAGGGGGACGGGGGACGCGGTCCATGCCGGGGAGGAGGGCGGGGGGGTCCGTGCCGGGGAAGGGGACAGGTGACGGGGTCCGTGCCGGGTAGGGGGATTGGGGGAGGTCCGTGCCGGGGAGATAACGGGGGACGGGGGACGGGGTCCGTGCTGGGGAGGAGGACAGGGAGGGGGTCCGTGCCGGGGAGGGGGACGGGAGACGGTGTCCGTGCCTGGGATGGGGACGCGTTGGGTCCATGCCGGGGAGGAGGACGGGGGGTCCGTGCCGGGGAAGGGGATGCGGGGGGTGGGGTGGGGTTCCGTGCCGGGGAGGGGGACGGTGGTCGAAGTCCGTGCCGGGGAGGGTGATGGGGGATGGGGATCGTGCCGTGGAGGGGAACAGCGGACGGGGGAAGGTCCGGGGAGGGGGACGGGGGAAGGTTTGTGACGGGGAGGGGGACGGAGGACGGGGTCAGTGCCTATGAGGTGGACGGGGTCCGTGCCGGGGAAGGCGACGGGGGGGGGGGGGGTCCGTGCCGGGGAGGGGGACGGGGGAGGGTCCGTGACGGGGAGGGGGACGGGAGACGGTGTCCATGCCAGGGATGGGGACGGGGTGGGTCCATGCCGGGGAGGAGGACGGGGGGGTCCGTGCCGGGGAAGGGGATGGGGGACAGGGTCCGTGCAGGGAGTGGGATGGGGGGGTCCGTGCCGGGGAGGGGGACGGGGGGCGGGGTCTGTGCCGGGACGTGGCCCGTGTTGGGGAGGGGGACGGGGTGGGGGGGCTCCGTGCCGGAGAGGACGACGAGAGCGGGTCCGTGCCGGGGAGGGGGACAGGGGACGGGGTCCGTGCTGGGGAGGGGTGGCGGGGGACGGGGTCCGTGCCAGGGAGGGGGACGGGGGCGGGTCTGTGCCGGGTAGGGGGACGGGGGAAGGAGTCCCTGCCGGGGAGGGGGATGGAGTCCGTGCTGGGGGGGGGGGGGTGGACGGGGGACGGGGTTCATGCCGGGGAGGGGGACGGGGGGGGTGTCCGTGCCGGGGAGGGGGACGGGGGACGGTGCCCGTGCCAGTAAGGGGAATGGGGGGGGGATCCGTGCCGGGGAGGGGGACAGGGGAATGTGTCCGTGCCGGGGAGGGGGACGGGGGACGGGACGTGCGGGGGAGGGGGACGGGGGGGGTCCATGCTGGGGAGGAGGACGGGGCTGTCCGTGCCGGTTAAGGGGACGGGGGACGGGGTCCGTGCCGGGGAGGGGGATTGAGGGGGTCCGTGCCGGGGAGGGGGACGGGGGACGGAGTCCGTGCCAGGTAGGGGAATGGGGGGGGGAACCGTGCTGGGGAGGTGGACGGGGGACGGGGTCTGTGCCACGGAGGGGGACGGGGTGGGTCCATGCCGGGGAGGAGGACGGGGTTGCCCGTGCCGGGGAGGGAAACGGGGGGGGGGGGTCCGTGCCGGGGAGGGGGACGGAGTCCGTGCCGGGGAGGGGGACGGCGGATGGTTTCCGTGCCGGGGAAGGGGGAAGGGGGACGAGTCCGTGCCGGGGAGGGGGATGGTGTCCGTTACGGGGAGGGGGACGCGGGGGGGTCGTGCCAGTGAGGGGAACGGGGGACGGGGTCCGTGACGGGGATGGGGACGGGTGAGGGTCCGTGACGGGGAGGGGGACGGGTGACGGGGCCATGCCGGGGAGGTGGATGCGGGGAGTGGGGTGGGGGTCCGTGCCGGGGAGGGGGACGGAGGTCGAAGTCCGTGCCGGGGAGGGTGATGGGGGACGGGGATCGTGCCGTGGAGGGGAACAGGGGATGGGGGAAGGTTCGGGGAGGGGGACGGGGGAAGGTTCGTGACGGGGAGGGGGATGGAGGACGGGGTGAGTGCCTATGTGGTGGATGGGGTCCGTGCCGGGGAGGGGGACGGGGGATCCGTGCTGGGGAGGGGGACGGGGGAGTGTCCGTGACGGGGAGGGGGACGGGAGACGGTGTCCGTGCCAGGGATGGGGACGGGGTGGGTTATTGCCGGGGAGGAGGACGGGGGGGGTCCGTGACGGGGAAGGGGACGGGGGTCAGGGTCCGTGCAGGGAGTGGGAAGGGGCATGTCCGTGCCGGGGAGGGGGACAGGGGACAGTGTCCGTTCTGGGGTAGCGGACGTGGGATGGGGTCCCTGCCGGTGAGGGGGACGGGGGACGCGGTCCATGCTGGGGAGGGGGACGGGGGACTGAGTCCTTGCCGGCGAGGGGGATGGGGGACGGGGTCCGTGCCGGGGAGGGGGACGGGGGGCTCCATGCCGGGGAGGAGGGCGAGGGGGGGGGGGTCCGTGCCGGGGAAGGGGACAGGGGACGGGGTCCGTGCCGGGTAGGGGGATGGGAGGAGGTCCGTGCCGGGGAGGGAACGGGGGACGGGGGACGGGGTCCGTGCCGGTGAGGAGGACAGGGTGGGGGTTTGTGCCGGGGAGGGGGACGGGAGACGGTGTCCATGCCAGGGATGGGGACGGGGTGGGTCCATGCCGGGGAGGAGGACGGGGGGGTCCGTGCCGGGGAAGGTGACGGGGGACAGGGTCCGTGCAGGGAGTTGGATTGGGGTGTCCGTGCCGGGGAGGGGGATGGGAGACAGTGTCCGTGCTGGGGTAGGGGACGTGGGATGGGGTCCGTGCCGGGGAGGGGGACGGGGGACGCGGTCCATGCCGGGGAGGAGGGCGGGGGGGGTCCGTGCCGGGGAAGGGGACAGGGGACGGGGGACGGGGTCCGTGCCGGGGAGGAGGACAGGGTGGGGGTCCGTGCCGTGGAGGGGGACGGGAGACGGTGTCCATGCCTGGGATGGGGACGGGGTGGGTCCATGCCGGGGAGGAGGACGGGGTGTCCGTGCCGGGGAAGGGGACGGGGGACAGGGTCCGTGCAGGGAGTGGGATGGGGGGTTCCGTGCCGGGGAGGGGGACGGGCGACAGTGTCCGTGCTGGGGTAGGGGACGTGGGATGGGGTCCGTGCTGGGGAGGGGGACGGGGGACGCGGTCCATGCCGGGGAGGGGAACGGGGGACGGGGTCCGTGCCGGGGAGCGGGAAGGGGGACGGGTCCGTGCCGGGGAGGGGGACAGGGGACGGGGTCCGTGCTGGGGAGGGGGACGGGTGCTGGTCTGTACCGGATAGGGGGACGGGGGATGGAGTCCCTGCCGGGGAGGGGGACGGAGTCCGTGCCAGGGTGGTGAACGGGGGACGGGGTCCATGCCGGGGAGGGGGACGGGGGGGTGTCCATGCCGGGGAGGGGGAAGGGGGACGGGGTCCTTGCCGGGGAGGGGGATGCGGGGGGGGTGTCCGTGCCGGGGAGGGGGACGGAGGATGGGCTCCATGCCGGGGAGGGGGTCGGGGGACGGCGTCAGTGCCGGGGAGGGTGACAGGGGACGGGGTCCATGCCGGGGAGCGGGACGGGGGACGGGCCAGTGCCGGGAAGGGGGACGGGGGACGGGGGACAGGGTCCGTGCCCGGGAGGGGGTAGGGTGACGGGATCCGTGCCGGGGAGGGGGACGGGGGTGTCATTGCCGTGGAGGGGACGGGTGTTTCCGTGCTGAGGAGGGGGACGGGGGACGGGGTCCGTGCCGGCGAGAGGGACGGGGGATGTTCTGTGCCGGGGAGGGGGATGGGGGACAGGGTCCGTGCCGGGAAGTGGGAGGGGGGGGTCAGTGCCGGGGAGGGGGACGGGGGACGGGGTCCGTGCCGGTGATGGGGACGGGTGAGGGTCCGTGACGGGGTGGGGGACGGGTGACGGGGCCATGCCGGGGAGGGGGTGCTGGGGGTGGGGTGGGGGTCCGTGCCGGGGAGGGGGACGGAGGTCGAAGTCCGTGCCGGAGAGGGTGATGGGGGACGGGGATCGTGCCATGGAGGGGAACAGGGGATGGGGGAAGGAACGGGGAGGGGGACGGGGGATGGTTCGTGACGGGGAGGGGGACAGAGGACTGGGTCAATGCCTATGAGGTGGACGGGGTCCGTGCCGGGGAGGGGGACGGGGTACGGGTCCGTCCCTGGGAGGGGGATGGGGGAGGGTCCGTGACGGGGAGGGGGACGGGAGACGTTGTCCGTGCCAGAGATGGGGACGAGGTGGGTCCATGTCGGGGAGGAGGACGGGGGGGGTCCGTGCCGGGGAAGGGGACGGGGGACAGTGTCCGTGCTGGGGTAGGGGGCGTGGGATGGGGTCTGTGCCGGGGAGGGGGACGGGGGACACGGTCCATGCCGGGGAGGGGGACGGGGACGGGGTCCATACCGGGTAGCGGAAAGGGGGACGGGTCCGTGCCGGGGACGTGGTCCATGCCGGGGAGGGGGACAGGGGACGAGGTCCATGCCGGGAACGGAGAGGGGGTGGTCCGTGCCGGGGAGGGGGATGGAGTCGGTGCCAGGGAGGGGGACGGGGGACGGGGTCTGTGCCGGGGACGTGGTCCGTGCTGGGGAGGGGGACGGGGGGGCGGTCCGTGCCGGGGAGGAGGACGAGGGCGGCCCCGTGCCGGGGAGGGGGACTGGGGACGGCGTCCGTGCCAGGGAGGGGAATGGGGGGGATACGTGGCGGGGAGGGGGACGGGGAACTGAGTCCTTGCCGGCGAGGGGGATGGGGGACGGGGTCCGTGCCGGGTAGGGGAACGGGGGGCTCCATGCCGGGGAGGAGGGCGGGGAGGTGGTCCGTGCCGGGGAAGGGGACAGGGGACGGGGTCCGTGCCGGGTAGGGGGATTGGGGGAGGTCCGTGCCGGGGAGGGAACGGGGGACAGGGGACGGGGTCCGTGCCGGGGAGGACAGGGTGGGGGTCCGTGCCGGGGAGGGGGACGGGAGACGGTGTCCGTGCCAGGGATGGGGACGGGGTGGGTCCATGCCGTGGAGGAGGACGGGGGGGTCCGTGACGGGGAAGGGGACGGGGGACAGGGTCCGTGCAGGGAGTGGGATGGGGGGGGTCCGTGCCGGGGAGGGGGACTGGAGACGGTGTCCGTGCTGGGGTAGGGGACGTGGGATGGGGTCCGTGCCGGGGAGGGGGACGGGGGACGCGGTCCATGCCGTGGATGGGAACGGGGGACGGGGTCCGTGCCGGGGAGCGGGAAGGGGGATGGGTCCGTGCCGGGGAGGGGGACAGGGGACGGGGTCCGTGCTGAGGAGGGGGGGCGGGGGACGGGGTCCGTGCCGGGGAGGGGGACGGGTGCGGGTCTGTGCCGGATAGGGGGACGGGGGACGGAGTCCCTGCCGGGGAGGGGGACGGAGGCCCTGCCAGGGTGGTGGACGGGGGACGGGGTCCATGCCGGGGAGGGGGACGGGGGGTTGTCCATGCCGGGGAGGGGGAAGGGGGACGGGGTCCTTGCCGGGGAGGGGGATGCGGGGGGGGGGGTCCGTGCCGGTAGGAGGACGGAGGACTGGCTCCATGCCGGGGAGGGTGTCGCGGGACGGCGTCAGAGCCGGGGAGGGTGACAGGGGACGGGGTCCGTGCCGGGAAGCGGGACGGGGGACGGGCCAGTGCCGGGGAGGGGGACGGGGACGGGGGAGTTGGTCCATGCCCGGGAGGGGGTAGGGTGACGGGATCCGTGCCGGGGAGGGGGACGGGGGTGGCCGTGCCGTGGAGGGGACGGGTGTTTCCGTGCTGAGGAGGGGGACGGGGGACGGGGTCCGTGCCGGCGAGAGGGACGGGGGATGTTCTGTGCCGGGGAGGGGGATGGGGGACAGGGTCCGTGCCGGGAAGTGGGAGGGGGGGGGTCAGTGCCGGGGAGGGGGACGGAGTCCGTGCCGCGGAGGGGGATGGGGGACGGGGTCTGTGACAGGGTCGAGATCCGTGCAGGGGAGGCGGACGGGGGTGTCCGTGCCGTGGAGGGGACGGGTGTTTCCGTGCTGAGGAGGGGGACGGGGGACGGGGTCCGTGCCGGCGACAGGGACGGGGGATGTTCTGTGCCAGGGAGGGGGATGGGGGACAGGGTCCGTGCCGGGAAGTGGGAGGGGGGGGGTCAGTGCCGGGGAGGGAGACGGAGTCCGTGCCGCGGAGGGGGATGGGGGACGGGGTCTGTGCCAGGGTCGGGATCCGTGCTGGGAGGCGGACGGTGGGGGGGGGGGGTGCTCCATGCCGGGGAGGAGGACGGGGGGGTCCGTGACGGGGAAGGGGACGGGGGACAGGGTCCGTGCAGGGAGTGGGATGGGGGGGGTCCGTGCCGGGGAGGGGGACTGGAGACAGTGTCCGTGCTGGGGTAGGGGACGTGGGATGGGGTCCGTGCTGGGGAGGGGGACGGGGGACGCGGTCCATGCCGTGGATGGGAACGGGGGACGGGGTCCGTGCCGGGGAGCGGGAAGGGGGATGGGTCCGTGCCGGGGAGGGGGACAGGGGACGGGGTCCGTGCTGGGGAGGGGGGGGCGGGGGACGGGGTCCGTGCCGGGGAGGGGGACGGGTGCGGGTCTGTGCCGGATAGGGGGACGGGGGACGGAGTCCCTGCCGGGGAGGGGGACGGAGGCCCTGCCAGGGTGGTGGACGGGGGACGGGGTCCATGCCGGGGAGGGGGACGGGGGGTTGTCCATGCCGGGGAGGGGGAAGGGGGACGGGGTCCTTGCCGGGGAGGGGGATGCGGGGGGGGGGTCCGTGCCGGGGAGGGGGACGGAGGACTGGCTCCATGCCGGGGAGGGTGTCGCGGGACGGCGTCAGAGCCGGGGAGGGTGACGGGACGGGGTCCGTGCCGGGAAGCGGGACGGGGGACGGGCCAGTGCCGGGTAGGGGGACGGGGACGGGGTCCGTGCCAGCGAGAGGGACGGGGGATGTTCTGTGCCGGGGAGGGGGATGGGGGACAGGGTCCGTGCCGGGAAGTGGGAGGGGGGGGGTCAGTGCCGGGGAGGGGGACGGAGTCCGTGCCGCGGAGGGGGATGGGGGACGGGGTCTGTGACAGGGTCGAGATCCGTGCAGGGGAGGCGGACGGGGGTGTCCGTGCCGTGGAGGGGACGGGTGTTTCCGTGCTGAGGAGGGGGACGGGGTCCGTGCCGGCGACAGGGACGGGGGATGTTCTGTGCCAGGGAGGGGGATGGGGGACAGGGTCCGTGCCGGGAAGTGGGAGGGGGGGTCAGTGCCGGGGAGGGAGACGGAGTCCGTGCCGCGGAGGGGGATGGGGGACGGGGTCTGTGCCAGGGTCGGGATCCGTGCTGGGAGGCGGACGGTGGGGGGGGGGTGCTCCATGCCGGGGAGGAGGACGGGGGCGGGCCCGTGCCGGGGAGGGGGATGGGGGACGGAGTCCGTGCCAGGGAGGGGAATGGGGGGGGGGACCGTGCTGGGGAGGGGGACGGGGGACGGAGTCCATACAAGGGAATGGGATGGGGGACAGGGTCTGTGCCGGGGAAGGGGACGTGGAATGGGGTCCATGCCGGTTAGGGGGACGCGCGACGGTGTCCGTGCAGGGGAGGAGGATGGGGGACGGGGTACGTGCCGGGGAGGGGGACGGTATCCGTTACGGGGAGGGGGACGAGGGGGGGTCGTGCCAGTGAGGGGAACGGGGGACGGGGTCCGTGCCGGGGAAGGGGACGGGTGAGGGTCCGTGACGGGGAGGGGGACGGGGGACGGGGATCTTGCCGTGGAGGTGAACAGGGGATGGGGGAAGTTTCGGGGAGGGGGACGGGGGAAGGTTCGTGACGGGGAGGGGGATGGAGGACGGGATGAGTGCCTATGTGGTGGATGGGGTCCGTGCCGGGGAGGGGGACGGGGAGGTCCGTGCCGGGGAGGTAACGGGGGACGGGGGACGGGGTCCGTGCTGGGGAGGAGGACAGGGTGGAGTCCGTGCCGGGGAGGGGGATGGGAGACGGTGTCCGTGCCTGGGATGGGGACGGGGTGGGTCCATGCCGGGGAGGAGGACGGGGGGTCCGTGCCGGGGAAGGGGATGCGGGGGGTGGGGTGGGGTTACGTGCCGGGGAGGGGGACGGTGGTCGAAGTCCGTGCCGGGGAGGGTGATGGGGGATGGGGATCGTGCCGTGGAGGGGAACAGGGACGGGGGAAGGTTCGGGGAGGGGGACGGGGGAAGGTTTGTGACGGGGAGGGGGACGGAGGACGGGGTCAGTGCCTATGAGGTGGACGGGGTCCGTGCCGGGGAGGGGGACGGGGGAGGGTCCGTGACGGGGAGGGGGACGGGAGACGGTGTCCATGCCAGGGATGGGGACGGGGTGGGACCATGCCGGGGAGGAGGACGGGGGGGTCCGTGCCGGGGAAGGGGACGGGGGACAGGGTCCGTGCAGGGAGTGGGATGGGGGGGTCCATGCCGGGGAGGGGGACGGGGGGCGGGGTCTGTGCCGGGGACGTGGCCCGTGTTGGGGAGGGGGACGGGGTGGGGGGGCTCCGTGCCGGAGAGGACGACGAGAGCGGGTCCGTGCCGGGGAGGGGGACAGGGGACGGGGTCCGTGCTGTGGAGGGGTGGCGGGGGACGGGGTCCGTGCCAGGGAGGGGGACGGGGGCGGGTCTGTCCCGGGTAGGGGGACGGGGGAAGGAGTCCCTGCCGGGGAGGGGGATGGAGTCCGTGCTGGGGGGGGGGGTGGACGGGGGACGGGGTTCATGCCGGGGAGGGGGACGGGGGGGGTGTCCGTGCCGGGGAGGGGGACGGGGGACGGTGCCCGTGCCAGGGAGGGGAATGGGGGGGGATCCGTGCCGGGGAGGGGGACAGGGGAATGTGTCCGTGCCGGGGAGAGGGACGGGGGACGGGGACGTGCGGGGGAGGGGGACGGGGGGGGGTCCATGCTGGGGAGGAGGACGGGGGTGTCCGTGCCGGTTAAGGGGACGGGGGACGGGGTCCGTGCCGGGGAGGGGGATTGAGGGGGTCCGTGCCGGGGAGGGGGACGGGGGACGGAGTCCGTGCCAGGTAGGGGAATGGGGGGGGGGGACCGTGCTGGGGAGGTGGACGGGGGACGGGGTCTGTGCCACGGAGGGGGACGGGGTGGGTCCATGCCGGGGAGGAGGACGGGGTTGCCCGTGCCGGGGAGGGAAACGGGGGGGGGTCCGTGCCGGGGAGGGGGACGGAGTCCGTGCCGGGGAGGGGGACGGGGGACGGTTTCCGTGCCGGGGAAGGGGGAAGGGCGACGGGGCCATGCCGGGGAGGTGGATGCGGGGAGTGGGGTGGGGGTCCGTGCCGGGGAGGGGGACGGAGGTCGAAGTCCGTGCCGGGGAGGGTGATGGGGGACGGGGATCGTGCCGTGGAGGGGAACAGGGGATGGGGGAAGGTTCGGGGAGGGGGACGGGGGAAGGTTCGTGACGGGGAGGGGGATGGAGGACGGGGTGAGTGCCTATGTGGTGGATGGGGTCCGTGCCGGGGAGGGGGACGGGGGGGTCCGTGCTGGGGATGGGGCCTGGGGGAGTGTCCGTGACGGGGAGGGGGACGGGAGACGGTGTCCGTGCCAGGGATGGGGACGGGGTGGGTTATTGCCGGGGAGGAGGACGGGGGGGGGGGTCCGTGACGGGGAAGGGGACGGGGGTCAGGGTCCGTGCAGGGAGTGGGATGGGGCATGTCCGTGCCGGGGAGGGGGACAGGGGACAGTGTCCGTGCTGGGGTAGGGGACGTGGGATGGGGTCCGTGCCGGGGAGGGGGACGGGGGACGCGGTCCATGCCGGGGAGGAGGGCGGGGGGGGTCCGTGCCGGGGAAGGGGACAGGGGACGGGGTCCGTGCCGGGTAGGGGGATTGGGGGTGGTCCGTGCCGGGGAGGGAACGGGGGACGGGGTCCGTGCCGGGGAGGAGGACAGGGTGGGGGTCCGTGCCGTGGAGGGGGACGGGAGACGGTGTCCATGCCTGGGATGGGGACGGGGTGGGTCCATGCCGGGGAGGAGGACGGGGTGTCCGTGCCGGGGAAGGGGACGGGGGACAGGGTCCGTGCAGGGAGTGGGATGGGGGGTTCCGTGCCGGGGAGGGGGACGGGCGACAGTGTCCGTGCTGGGGTAGGGGACGTGGGATGGGGTCCGTGCTGGGGAGGGGGACGGGGGACGCGGTCCGTGCCGGGGAGGGGAACGGGGGACGGGGTCCGTGCCGGGGAGCGGGAAGGGGGACGGGTCCGTGCCGGGGAGGGGGACAGGCGACGGGGTCCGTGCTGGGGAGGGGGACGGGTGCTGGTCTGTACCGGATAGGGGGACGGGGGACGGAGTCCCTGCCGGGGAGGGGGACGGAGTCCGTGCCAGGGTGGTGAACGGGGGACGGGGTCCATGCCGGGGAGGGGGACGGGGGGGTGTCCATGCCGGGGAGGGGGAAGGGGGACGGGGTCCTTGACGGGGAGGGGGATGCGGGGGGGTGTCCGTGCCGGGGAGGGGGACGGAGGATGGGCTCCATGCCGGGGAGGGGGTCGGGGGACGGCGTCAGTGCCGGGGAGGGTGACAGGGGACGGGGTCCATGCCGGGGAGCGGGACGGGGGACGGGCCAGTGCCGGGAAGGGGGACGGGGGACGGGGGACAGGGTCCGTGCCCGGGAGGGGGTAGGGTGACGGGATCCGTGCCGGGGAGGGGGACGGGGGTGTCATTGCCGTGGAGGGGACGGGTGTTTCCGTGCTGAGGAGGGGGACGGGGGACGGGGTCCGTGCCGGCGAGAGGGACGGGGGATGTTCTGTGCCGGGGAGGGGGATGGGGGACAGGGTCCGTGCCGGGAAGTGGGAGGGGGGGGTCAGTGCCGGGGAGGGGGACGGGGTCCGTGCCGGTGATGGGGACGGGTGAGGGTCCGTGACGGGGTGGGGGACGGGTGACGGGGCCATGCCGGGGAGGGGGATGCGGGGGGTGGGGTGGGGGTCCGTGCCGGGGAGGGGGACGGAGGTCGAAGTCCGTGCCGGAGAGGGTGATGGGGGACGGGGATCGTGCCATGGAGGGGAACAGGGGATGGGGAAGGAACGGGGAGGGGGACGGGGGATGGTTCGTGACGGGGAGGGGGACAGAGGACTGGGTCAATGCCTATGAGGTGGACGGGGTCCGTGCCGGGGAGGGGGACGGGGTACGGGTCCATCCCTGGGAGGGGGATGGGGGAGGGTCCGTGACGGGGAGGGGGACGGGAGACGTTGTCCGTGCCAGAGATGGGGACGAGGTGGGTCCATGTCGGGGAGGAGGACGGGGGGGTCCGTGCCAGGGAAGGGGACGGGGGACAGTGTCCGTGCTGGGGTAGGGGGCGTGGGATGGGGTCTGTGCCGGGCAGGGGGACGGGGGACATGGTCCATGCCGGGGAGGGGGACGGGGGACGGGGTCCGTGCCGGGGAGCGGAAAGGGGGACGGGTCCGTGCCGGGGACGTGGTCCATGCCGGGGAGGGGGACAGGGGACGAGGTCCATGCCGGGAACGGAGAGGGGGTGGTCCGTGCCGGGGAGGGGGATGGAGTCGGTGCCAGGGAGGGGGACGGGGGACGGGGTCTGTGCCGGGGACGTGGTCCGTGCTGGGGAGGGGGACGGGGGGGTGGTCCGTGCCGGGGAGGAGGACGAGGGCGGCCCCGTGCCGGGGAGGGGGACTGGGTACGGCGTCCGTGCCAGGGAGGGGAATGGGGGGGATACGTGGCGGGGAGGGGGACGGGGGACTGAGTCCTTGCCGGCGAGGGGGATGGGGGACGGGGTCCGTGCCGGGTAGGGGAACAGGGGGCTCCATGCCGGGGAGGAGGGCGGGGAGGTGGTCCGTGCCGGGGAAGGGGACAGGGGACGGGGTCCGTGCCGGGTAGGGGGATTGGGGGTGGTCCGTGCCGGGGAGGGAACGGGGGACAGGGGACGGGGTCCGTGCCGGGGAGGACAGGGTGGGGGTCCGTGCCGGGGAGGGGGACGGGAGACGGTGTCCGTGCCAGGGATGGGGACGGGGTGGGTCCATGCCGTGGAGGAGGACGGGGGGGTCCGTGCCGGGGAAGGGGACGGGGGACAGGGTCCGTGCAGGGAGTGGGATGGGGGGGGTCCGTGCCGGGGAGGGGGACTGGAGACAGTGTCCGTGCTGGGGTAGGGGACGTGGGATGGGGTCCGTGCCGGGGAGGGGGACGGGGGACGCGGTCCATGCCGTGGCTGGGAACGGGGGACGGGGTCCGTGCCGGGGAGCGGGAAGGGGGACGGGTCCGTGCCGGGGAGGGGGACAGGGGACGGGGTCCGTGCTGGGGAGGGGGGGCGGGGGACGGGGTCCGTGCCGGGGAGGGGGACGGGTGCGGGTCTGTGCCGGATAGGGGGACGGGGGACGGAGTCCCTGCCGGGGAGGGGGACGGAGGCCCTGCCAGGGTGGTGGACGGGGGACGGGGTCCATGCCGGGGAGGGGGACGGGGGGTTGTCCATGCCGGGGAGGGGGAAGGGGGACGGGGTCCTTGCCGGGGAGGGGGATGCGGGGGGGGGGGTCCGTGCCGGGGAGGGGGACGGAGGACTGGCTCCATGCCGGGGAGGGTGTCGCGGGACGGCGTCAGAGCCGGGGAGGGTGACAGGGGACGGGGTCCGTGCCGGGAAGCGGGACGGGGGACGGGCCAGTGCCGGGGAGGGGGACGGGGACGGGGTCCGTGCCGGCGAGAGGGACGGGGGATGTTCTGTGCCGGGGAGGGGGATGGGGGACAGGGTCCGTGCCGGGAAGTGGGAGGGGGGGGTCAGTGCCGGGGAGGGGGACGGAGTCCGTGCCGCGGAGGGGGATGGGGGACGGGGTCTGTGACAGGGTCGAGATCCGTGCAGGGGAGGCGGACGGGGGTGTCCGTGCCGTGGAGGGGACGGGTGTTTCCGTGCTGAGGAGGGGGACGGGGGACGGGGTCCGTGCCGGCGACAGGGACGGGGGATGTTCTGTGCCAGGGAGGGGGATGGGGGACAGGGTCCGTGCCGGGAAGTGGGAGGGGGGGTCAGTGCCGGGGAGGGAGACGGAGTCCGTGCCGCGGAGGGGGATGGGGGACGGGGTCTGTGCCAGGGTCGGGATCCGTGCTGGGAGGCGGACGGTGGGGGGGGGGGTGCTCCATGCCGGGGAGGAGGACGGGGCGGGCCCGTGCCGGGGAGGGGGATGGGGGACGTAGTCCGTGCCAGGGAGGGGAATGGGGGGGGGGACCGTGCTGGGGAGGGGGACGGGGGACGGAGTCCATACAAGGGAATGGGATGGGGGACAGGGTCTGTGCCGGGGAAGGGGACGTGGAATGGGGTCCATGCCGGTTAGGGGGACGCGCGACGGTGTCCGTGCAGGGGAGGAGGATGGGGGACGGGGTACGTGCCGGGGAGGGGGACGGTATCCGTTACGGGGAGGGGGACGAGGGGGGGTCGTGCCAGTGAGGGGAACGGGGGACGGGGTCCGTGCCGGGGAAGGGGACGGGTGAGGGTCCGTGACGGGGAGGGGGACGGGGGACGGGGATCTTGCCGTGGAGGTGAACAGGGGATGGGGGAAGTTTCGGGGAGGGGGACGGGGGAAGGTTCGTGACGGGGAGGGGGATGGAGGACGGGGTGAGTGCCTATGTGGTGGATGGGGTCCGTGCCGGGGAGGGGGACGGGGGGGTCCGTGCCGGGGAGGTAACGGGGGACGGGGGACGGGGTCCGTGCTGGGGAGGAGGACAGGGTGGAGTCCGTGCCGGGGAGGGGGATGGGAGACGGTGTCCGTGCCTGGGATGGGGACGGGGTGGGTCCATGCCGGGGAGGAGGACGGGGGGTCCGTGCCGGGGAAGGGGATGCGGGGGGTGGGGTGGGGTTACGTGCCGGGGAGGGGGACGGTGGTCGAAGTCCGTGCCGGGGAGGGTGATGGGGGATGGGGATCGTGCCGTGGAGGGGAACAGGGACGGGGGAAGGTTCGGGGAGGGGGACGGGGGAAGGTTTGTGACGAGGAGGGGGACGGAGGACGGGGTCAGTGCCTATGGGGTGGACGGGGTCCGTGCCGGGGAGGGGGACGGGGGAGGGTCCGTGACGGGGAGGGGGACGGGAGACGGTGTCCATGCCAGGGATGGGGACGGGGTGGGACCATGCCGGGGAGGAGGACGGGGGGGTCCGTGCCGGGGAAGGGGACGGGGGACAGGGTCCGTGCAGGGAGTGGGATGGGGGGGTCCGTGCCGGGGAGGGGGACAGGGGGCGGGGTCTGTGCCGGGGACGTGGCCCGTGTTGGGGAGGGGGACGGGGTGGGGGGGCTCCGTGCCGGAGAGGACGACGAGAGCGGGTCCGTGCCGGGGAGGGGGACAGGGGACGGGGTCCGTGCTGTGGAGGGGTGGCGGGGGACGGGGTCCGTGCCAGGGAGGGGGACGGGGGCGGGTCTGTGCCGGGTAGGGGGACGGGGGAAGGAGTCCCTGCCGGGGAGGGGGATGGAGTCCGTGCTGGGGGGGGGGTGGACGGGGGACGGGGTTCATGCCGGGGAGGGGGACGGGGGGGGTGTCCGTGCCGGGGAGGGGGACGGGGGACGGTGCCCGTGCCAGGGAGGGGAATGGGGGGGGATCCGTGCCGGGGAGGGGGACAGGGGAATGTGTCCGTGCCGGGGAGAGGGACGGGGGACGGGGACGTGCGGGGGAGGGGGACGGGGGGGGGGTCCATGCTGGGGAGGAGGACGGGGGTGTCCGTGCCGGTTAAGGGGACGGGGGACGGGGTCCGTGCCGGGGAGGGGGATTGAGGGGGTCCGTGCCGGGGAGGGGGACGGGGGACGGAGTCCGTGCCAGGTAGGGGAATGGGGGGGGGGACCGTGCTGGGGAGGTGGACGGGGGACGGGGTCTGTGCCACGGAGGGGGACGGGGTGGGTCCATGCCGGGGAGGAGGACGGGGTTGCCCGTGCCGGGGAGGGAAACGGGGGGGGGGGTCCGTGCCGGGGAGGGGGACGGAGTCCGTGCCGGGGAGGGGGACGGGGGACGGTTTCCGTGCCGGGGAAGGGGGAAGGGCGACGGGGCCATGCCGGGGAGGTGGATGCGGGGAGTGGGGTGGGGGTCCGTGCCGGGGAGGGGGACGGAGGTCGAAGTCCGTGCCGGGGAGGGTGATGGGGGACGGGGATCGTGCCGTGGAGGGGAACAGGGGATGGGGGAAGGTTCGGGGAGGGGGACGGGGGAAGGTTCGTGACGGGGAGGGGGATGGAGGACGGGGTGAGTGCCTATGTGGTGGATGGGGTCCGTGCCGGGGAGGGGGACGGGGGGGTCCGTGCTGGGGAGGGGGACGGGGGAGTGTCCGTGACGGGGAGGGGGACGGGAGACGGTGTCCGTGCCAGGGATGGGGACGGGGTGGGTTATTGCCGGGGAGGAGGACGGGGGGGGGGGTCCGTGACGGGGAAGGGGACGGGGGTCAGGGTCCGTGCAGGGAGTGGGATGGGGCATGTCCGTGCCGGGGAGGGGGGACAGGGGACAGTGTCCGTGCTGGGGTAGGGGACGTGGGATGGGGTCCGTGCCGGGGAGGGGGACGGGGGACGCGGTCCATGCCGGGGAGGAGGGCGGGGGGGGTCCGTGCGGGGAAGGGGACAGGGACGGGGTCCGTGCCGGGTAGGGGGATTGGGGGTGGTCCGTGCCGGGGAGGGAACGGGGGACGGGGTCCGTGCCGGGGAGGAGGACAGGGTGGGGGTCCGTGCCGTGGAGGGGGACGGGAGACGGTGTCCATGCCTGGGATGGGGATGGGGTGGGTCCATGCCGGGGAGGAGGACGGGGTGTCCGTGCCGGGAAGGGGACGGGGGACAGGGTCCGTGCAGGGAGTGGGATGGGGGGTTCCGTGCCGGGGAGGGGGACGGGCGACAGTGTCCGTGCTGGGGTAGGGGACGTGGGATGGGGTCCGTGCTGGGGAGGGGAACGGGGGACGCGGTCCATGCCGGGGAGGGGAACGGGGGACGGGGTCCGTGCCGGGGAGCGGGGAAGGGGGACGGGTCCGTGCCGGGGAGGGGGACAGGCGACGGGGTCCGTGCTGGGGAGGGGGACGGGTGCTGGTCTGTACCGGATAGGGGGACGGGGGACGGAGTCCCTGCCGGGGAGGGGGACGGAGTCCGTGCCAGGGTGGTGAACGGGGGACGGGGTCCATGCCGGGGAGGGGGACGGGGGGGTGTCCATGCCGGGGAGGGGGAAGGGGGACGGGGTCCTTGACGGGGAGGGGGATGCGGGGGGGTGTCCGTGCCGGGGAGGGGGACGGAGGATGGGCTCCATGCCGGGGAGGGGGTCGGGGGACGGCGTCAGTGCCGGGGAGGGTGACAGGGGACGGGGTCCATGCCGGGGAGCGGGACGGGGGACGGGCCAGTGCCGGGAAGGGGGACGGGGGACGGGGGACAGGGTCCGTGCCCGGGAGGGGGTAGGGTGACGGGATCCGTGCCGGGGAGGGGGACGGGGGTGTCATTGCCGTGGAGGGGACGGGTGTTTCCGTGCTGAGGAGGGGGACGGGGGACGGGGTCCGTGCCGGCGAGAGGGACGGGGGATGTTCTGTGCCGGGGAGGGGGATGGGGGACAGGGTCCGTGCCGGGAAGTGGGAGGGGGGGTCAGTGCCGGGGAGGGGGACGGGGTCCGTGCCGGTGATGGGGACGGGTGAGGGTCCGTGACGGGGTGGGGGACGGGTGACGGGGCCATGCCGGGGAGGGGGATGCGGGGGGTGGGGTGGGGGTCCGTGCCGGGGAGGGGGACGGAGGTCGAAGTCCGTGCCGGAGAGGGTGATGGGGGACGGGGATCGTGCCATGGAGGGGAACAGGGGATGGGGGAAGGAACGGGGAGGGGGACGGGGGATGGTTCGTGACGGGGAGGGGGACAGAGGACTGGGTCAATGCCTATGAGGTGGACGGGGTCCGTGCCGGGGAGGGGGACGGGGTACGGGTCCATCCCTGGGAGGGGGATGGGGGAGGGTCCGTGACGGGGAGGGGGACGGGAGACGTTGTCCGTGCCAGAGATGGGGACGAGGTGGGTCCATGTCGGGGAGGAGGACGGGGGGGTCCGTGCCGGGGAAGGGGACGGGGGACAGTGTCCGTGCTGGGGTAGGGGGCGTGGGATGGGGTCTGTGCCGGGCAGGGGGACGGGGGACATGGTCCATGCCGGGGAGGGGGGACGGGGGACGGGGTCCGTGCCGGGGAGCGGAAAGGGAGACGGGTCCGTGCCGGGGACGTGGTCCATGCCGGGGAGGGGGACAGGGGACGAGGTCCATGCCGGGAACGGAGAGGGGGTGGTCCGTGCCGGGGAGTGGGATGGAGTCGGTGCCAGGGAGGGGGACGGGGGACGGGGTCTGTGCCGGGGACGTGGTCCGTGCTGGGGAGGGGGACGGGGGGGTGGTCCGTGCCGGGGAGGAGGACGAGGGCGGCCCCGTGCCGGGGAGGGGGACTGGGTACGGCGTCCGTGCCAGGGAGGGGAATGGGGGGGATACGTGGCGGGGAGGGGGACGGGGGACTGAGTCCTTGCCGGCGAGGGGGATGGGGGACGGGGTCCGTGCCGGGTAGGGGAACAGGGGGCTCCATGCCGGGGAGGAGGGCGGGGAGGTGGTCCGTGCCGGGGAAGGGGACAGGGGACGGGGTCCGTGCCGGGTAGGGGGATTGGGGGTGGTCCGTGCCGGGGAGGGAACGGGGGACAGGGGACGGGGTCCGTGCCGGGGAGGACAGGGTGGGGGTCCGTGCCGGGGAGGGGGACGGGAGACGGTGTCCGTGCCAGGGATGGGGACGGGGTGGGTCCATGCCGTGGAGGAGGACGGGGGGGTCCGTGCCGGGGAAGGGGACGGGGGACAGGGTCCGTGCAGGGAGTGGGATGGGGGGGGTCCGTGCCGGGGAGGGGGACTGGAGACAGTGTCCGTGCTGGGGTAGAGGACGTGGGATGGGGTCCGTGCCGGGGAGGGGGACGGGGGACGCGGTCCATGCCGTGGATGGGAACGGGGGACGGGGTCCGTGCCGGGGAGCGGGAAGGGCGACGGGTCCGTGCCGGGGAGGGGGACAGGGGACGGGGTCCGTGCTGGGGAGGGGGGGCGGGGGACGGGGTCCGTGCCGGGGAGGGGGACGGGTGCGGGTCTGTGCCGGATAGGGGGACGGGGGACGGAGTCCCTGCCGGGGAGGGGGACGGAGTCCCTGCCAGGGTGGTGGACGGGGGACGGGGTCCATGCCGGGGAGGGGGACGGGGGGGTGTCCATGCCGGGGAGGGGAAAGGGGGACGGGGTCCTTGCCGGGGAGGGGATGCGGGGGGGGGGTCCGTGCCGGGGAGGGGGACGGAGGACTGGCTCCATGCCGGGGAGGGTGTCGCGGGTCGGCGTCAGAGCCGGGGAGGGTGACAGGGGACGGGGTCCGTGCCGGGAAGCGGGACGGGGGACGGGCCAGTGCCGGGGAGGGGGACGGGGACGGGGGAGTTGGTCCATGCCCGGGAGGGGGTAGGGTGACGGGATCCGTGCCGGGGTGGGGGACGGGGGTGGCCGTGCCGTGGAGGGGACGGGTGTTTCCGTGCTGAGGAGGGGGACGGGGGACGGGGTCCGTGCCGGCGAGAGGGACGGGGGATTTTCTGTGCCGGGGAGGGGGATGGGGGACAGGGTCCGTGCCGGGAAGTGGGAGGCGGTGTCAGTGCCGGGGAGGGGGACGGAGTCCGTGCCGCGGAGGGGGATGGGGGACGTGGTCTGTGCCAGGGTCGGGATCCGTGCTGGGGAGGCGGACGGGGGTGTCCGTGCCATGGAGGGGACGGGTGTTTCCGTGCAGAGGAGGGGGACGGGGTCCGTGCCGGCGAGAGGGACGGGGGATGTTCTGTGCCGGGGAGGGGGATGGGGGACAGGGTCCGTGCCGGGAAGTGGGAGGGGGGGGTCAGTGCCGGGGAGGGGGGATGGGGGACGGGGTCTGTGCCAGGGTCGGGATCCGTGCTGGGGAGGCGGACGGGGGGGGGGGGTCTCCATGCCGGGGAGGAGGACAGGGACGGGCCCGTGCCGGGGAGGGGGATGGGGGACGGAGTCCGTGCCAGGGAGGGGAATGGGGGGGGGGACCGTGCTGGGGGAGGGGGACGGGGGACGGAGTCCATACCAGGGAATGGGACGGGGGACAGGGTCTGTGCCGGGGAAGGGGACGTGGGATGGGGTCCATGCCGGGGAGGGGGACGCGCGACGGGGTCCGTGCAGGGGAGGAGGATCGGGGAGGGGGACTGTGTCCGTTACGGGGAGGGGGACGAGGGGGGGTCGTGCCAGTGAGGGGACCGGGGGACGGGGTCCGTGCAGGGGAAGGGGACGGGTGAGGGTCCGTGACGGGGAGGGGGACGGGTGACGGGGCCGTGCGGGGGAGGGGGATGCGGTGGGTGGGGTGGGGGTCCGTGCCGGGGAGGGGGACGGAGGTTGAAGTCCGTGCCGGGCAGGGTGATTGGGGATGGGGATCATGCCATGGAGGGGAACAGGTGACGGGGGAAGGTTCGGGGTGGGGGACGGGTGAAGGTTCGTGACGGGGAGGGGGACGGAGGACGGGGTCAGTGCCTATGCAGCGGACGGGGTCCGTGCCGGGGAGGGGGACGGGGGGGGTGGTCCGTGCCGGGGAGGGGGATGGGGGAGGGTCCGTAACGGGGAGGGTGACGGGAGACGGTGTCCGTGCCAGGAATGGGGACGGGGGTGGGTCCATGCCGGGGAGGAGGACGTGGGGGTCCGTGCCGGGGAAGGGGACGGGGGACAGGGTCCATGCCGGGAGTGGGATGGGGGGGGGTCCGTGCCGGGGAGTGGGACGGGGGACAGTGTCCGTACTGGGGTAGGGGACGTGGGATGTGGTCCGTGCCGGGGAGGGGGACGGGGGACGCGGTCCATGCCAGGGAGGGGGACGGGGGATGGGGTCCGTGCCGGGCAGCGGGAAGGGGGACGGGTCCGTGCCTGGGACGTGGTCCATGCCGGGGAGGGGGACGGGGGGACGAGGTCCATGCCGGGATCGGGGAGGGGGTGGTCCATGCCGGGGAGGGGGACGGGGGATGGGGTCTGTGCCGGGAACGTTGTCCGTGCTTTGGAGGGGGGGGGGTCCGTGCCGGGGAGGAGGACGAGGGCAGGCCCGTGCCGGGGAGGGGTACTGGGGACAGCGTCCGTGCCAGGGAGGGGAATGGGGGGGGATACGTGGCGGGGGACTGAGTCGTTGCCGGGGAGGGGGACGGGGTCCGTGCCGGGGAGGGGGACGGGGTGGTCCATGCCGGGGAGGAGGGCGGGGGGGGTCCGTGCCGGGGAAGGGGACGGGGGACGGAGTCCCTGCCGGGGAGGGGGACGGAGTCCGTGCCAGGGTGGTGGACAGGGGACGGTGTCCATGCCGGGGAGGGGGACGGGGGGGGTCAGTGCCGGGGAGGGGGACGGAGTCCGTGCCGCGGAGGGGGATGGGGGGACGGGGTCTGTGCCAGGGTCGGGATCCGTGCTGGGGAGGCGGACGGGGGGGGGCTCCATGCCAGGGAGGAGGACGGGGGCGGTCCCGTGCCGGGGAGGGGGACGGGGGACGGTGTCCGTGCCAGGGAGGGGAATGGGGGGGGATCCGTGCCGGGGAGGGGGACAGGGGACTGTGTCCGTGCCGGGGAGGGGGACGGTGACGGGGACGTGCTGGGGAGGGGGACGGGGGGGGGTGTCCATGCTGCGGAGGAGGACGGGGGTGTCCGTGCCGGATAAGGGGACTGGGGACGGGGTCCGTGCCGGGGAGGGGGATTGAGGGGGTCCATGCCGGGGAGGGGGACGGGGGATAAGTCCGTGCCAGGGAGGGGGAATGGGGGGGAACAGTGCTGGGGAGGGGGACGGGGGACGGAGTCCATACCAGGGAATGGGACGGGGGACAGGGTCTGTGCCGGGGAGGGGGACGGGGTGGGTCCATGCCGGGAGGAGGACGGGGGACAGTGTCCGTGCTGGGGTAGGGGACGTGGGATGGGGTCCGTGCCGGGGAGGGGGACGGGGGATGCGGTCCATGCCGGGGGAGGGGGACGGGGAGGACGGTGTCCGTGCCAGGGATGGGGACGGGGTGGGTCCATGCCGGGGAGGAGGACGGGGGGGTCCGTTCCGGGGAACGGGACGGGGGACAGGGTCCGTGCAGGGAGTGGGATGGGGGGGGTCCGTGCCGGTGAGGGGGGACAGTGTCCGTGCTGGGGTAAGGGACGTGGGATGGGGTCCGTGCTGGGGAGGGGGACGGGGAACGCGGTCCATGCGGGGAGGGGTTGGGGGACGGGGTCCGTGCCGGGGTGCGGGAAGGGGGACGGGTCCATGCCGGGGGACGTGGTCCATGCCGGGGAGGGGGACGGGGGACGAGGTCATTCGGGGAACGGGGAGGGGTGGTCCGTGCCGGGGGGGGGGACTGGGGACAGCGTCCGTGCCAGGGAGGGGAATGGGGGGGGATACGTGGCGGGGGAGGGGGACGGGGGACTGAGTCCTTGCCGGGGGAGGGGGATGGGGGACAGGGTCCGTGCCGGGGAGGGGGACGGGGGGGTCCATGCGGGGGAGGAGGGTGGGGAGGGGTCCGTGCCGGGGAAGGGACAGGGGACGGCGTCCGTGCCCGGTAGGGGGATTGGGGGAGGTCCGTTGCCGGGGTGGGAACGGGGGACAGGGGACGGGGGTCCGTGCCGGGGAGGGACAGGGTGGGGGGTCCGTGCCAGATAGGTGGACGGGAGACAGTGTCCGTGGCCAGGGATGGGGACGGGTTGGGTCCATGCCGGTGAGGAGGACGGGGGGTGTCCGTGCCGGGGAAGGGGACGGGGGACAGGGTCCGTGCAGGGAGTGGGATGGGGGAGGTCCGTGCCGGGGAGGGGGGACGGGGGACAGTGTCCGCGCTGGGGTAGGGGACGTGGATGTGTCCGTCCCGTGGAGGGGGGATGGGGGACGCGGTCCATGCCGGTGAGAGGGATGGGGTCCGTGCCGGTGAGGGGAAGGGGGACGGGTCCGTGCCGGGGAGGGGGACCGGGGACGGGGTCCGTGCTAGGGAGGGGAGGCGTGGGACGGAGTCCGGTCCCGGGGTGGGGGACGGGGGCGTGTCTGTGCCGGGGAGGGGGACGGAGTCCGTGCCAGGGTGGTGGACAGGGACGGTGTCCATGCCGGGGAGGGGGACGGGGGGGGTCAGTGCCGGGGAGGGGGGACGGAGTCCGTGCCGCGGAGGGGGATGGGGGACGGGGTCTGTGCCAGGGTCGGGATCCGTGCTGGGGAGGCGGACGGGGGGGGGGGGCTCCATGCCAGGGAGGAGGACGGGGGCGGTCCCGTGCCGGGGAGGGGGACGTGGGACGGTGTCCGTGCCAGGGAGGGGAATGGGGGGGGATCCGTGCCGGGGAGGGGGACAGGGGACTGTGTCCGTGCCGGGGAGGGGGGACGGGGACGGGGACGTGCTGGGGAGGGGGACGGGGGGGGTGTCCATGCTGCGGAGGAGGACGGGGGTGTCCGTGCCGGATAAGGGGGACTGGGGACGGGGTCCGTGCCGGGGAGGGGGATTGAGGGGGTCCATGCGGGGAGGGGGGACGGGGGGGTGTCCATGCCGGGGAGGGGGAAGGGGGACGGGGTCCTTGACGGGGAGGGGGATGCGGGGGGTGTCCGTGCCGGGGAGGGGGACGGAGGATGGGCTCCATGCCGGGGAGGGGGTCGGGGGACGGCGTCAGTGCCGGGGAGGGTGACAGGGAACGGGGTCCATGCCGGGAGCGGGACGGGGGACGGGCCAGTGCCGGGAAGGGGGACGGGGGACGGGGGACAGGGTCCGTGCCCGGGAGGGGGTAGGGTGACGGGATCCGTGCCGGGGAGGGGGACGGGGGTGTCATTGCCGTGGAGGGGACGGGTGTTTCCGTGCTGAGGAGGGGGACGGGGGACGGGGTCCGTGCGGCGAGAGGGACGGGGGATGTTCTGTGCCGGGGAGGGGGATGGGGGACAGGGTCCGTGCCGGGAAGTGGGAGGGGGGGGTCAGTGCCGGGGAGGGGGACGGGGTCCGTGCCGTGATGGGGACGGGTGAGGGTCCGTGACGGGGTGGGGGACGGGTGACGGGGCCATGCCGGGGAGGGGATGCGGGGGGTGGGGTGGGGGTCCGTGCCGGGGAGGGGACGGAGGTCGAAGTCCGTGCCGGAGAGGGTGATGGGGGACGGGGATCGTGCCATGGGAGGGGAACAGGGGATGGGGGAAGGAACGGGGAGGGGGACGGGGGATGGTTCGTGACGGGGGAGGGGGACAGAGGACTGGGTCAATGCCTATGAGGTGGACGGGGTCCGTGCCGGGGAGGGGGACGGGGTACGGGTCCATCCCTGGGAGGGGGATGGGGGAGGGTCCGTGACGGGGAGGGGGACGGGAGACGTTGTCCGTGCCAGAGATGGGGACGAGGTGGGTCCATGTCGGGGAGGAGGACGGGGGGGTCCGTGCCGGGGAAGGGGACGGGGGGACAGTGTCCGTGCTGGGGTAGGGGGCGTGGGATGGGGTCTGTGCCGGGCAGGGGGACGGGGGACATGGTCCATGGCCGGGGAGGGGGACGGGGACGGGGTCCGTGCCCGGGGAGCGGAAAGGGGGACGGGTCCGTGCCGGGGACGTGGTCCATGCCGGGGAGGGGGACAGGGGACGAGGTCCATGCCGGGAACGGAGAGGGGGTGGTCCGTGCCGGGGAGGGGGATGGAGGTCGGTGCCAGGGAGGGGGGACGGGGGACGGGGTCTGTGCCGGGGACGTGGTCCGTGCTGGGGAGGGGGACGGGGGGGTGGTCCGTGCCGGGAGGAGGACGAGGGCGGCCCCGTGCCGGGGAGAGGGGGACTGGGTACGGCGTCCGTGCCAGGGAGGGGAATGGGGGGATACGTGGCGGGGAGGGGGACGGGGGACTGAGTCCTTGCCGGCGAGGGGGATGGGGGACGGGGTCCTTGCCGGGTAGGGGAACAGGGGGCTCCATGCCGGGGAGGAGGGCGGGGAGGTGGTCCGTGCCGGGGAAGGGGACAGGGGGACGGGGTCCGTGCGGGTAGGGGGATTGGGGGAGGTCCGTGCCGGGGAGGGAACGGGGGACAGGGGACGGGGTCCGTGCCGGGGAGGACAGGGTGGGGGTCCGTGCCGGGGAGGGGGACGGGAGACGGTGTCCGTGCCAGGGATGGGGACGGGGTGGGTCCATGCCGTGGAGGAGGACGGGGGGGGTCCGTGCCGGGGAAGGGGACGGGGGACAGGGTCCGTGCAGGGAGTGGGATGGGGGGGGTCCGTGCCGGGGAGGGGGACTGGAGACAGTGTCCGTGCTGGGGTAGGGGACGTGGGATGGGGTCCGTGCCGGGGAGTGGGACGGGGGACGCGGTCCATGCCGTGGATGGGAACGGGGGACGGGGTCCGTGCCGGGGAGCGGGAAGGGGGACGGGTCCGTGCCGGGGAGGGGGACAGGGGACGGGGTCCGTGCTGGGGAGGGGGGGCGGGGGACGGGGTCCGTGCCGGGGAGGGGGACGGGTGCGGGCCTGTGCCGGATAGGGGGACGGGGGACGGAGTCCCTGCCGGGGAGGGGGACGGAGTCCCTGCCAGGGTGGTGGACGGGGGACGGGGTCCATGCCGGGGAGGGGGACGGGGGGGGTGTCCATGCCGGGGAGGGGAAAGGGGGACGGGGTCCTTGCCGGGGAGGGGGATGCGGGGGGGGGGGGGTCCGTGCCGGGGAGGGGGACGGAGGACTGGCTCCATGCCGGGGAGGGTGTCGCGGGACGGCGTCAGAGCCGGGGAGGGTGACAGGGGACGGGGTCCGTGCCGGGAAGCGGGACGGGGGACGGGCCAGTGCCGGGGAGGGGGACGGGGACGGGGGAGTTGGTCCATGCCCGGGAGGGGGTAGGGTGACGGGATCCGTGCCGGGGAGGGGGACGGGGGTGGCCGTGCCGTGGAGGGGACGGGTGTTTCCGTGCTGAGGAGGGGGACGGGGGACGGGGTCCGTGCCGGCGAGAGGGACGGGGGATTTTCTGTGCCGGGGAGGGGGATGGGGGACAGGGTCCGTGCCGGGAAGTGGGAGGGGGTGTCAGTGCCGGGGAGGGGGACGGAGTCCGTGCCGCGGAGGGGGATGGGGGACGTGGTCTGTGCCAGGGTCGGGATCCGTGCTGGGGAGGCGGACGGGGGTGTCCGTGCCATGGAGGGGACGGGTGTTTCCGTGCTGAGGAGGGGGACGGGGTCCGTGCCGGCGAGAGGGACGGGGGATGTTCTGTGCCGGGGAGGGGGATGGGGGGACAGGGTCCGTGCCGGGAAGTGGGAGGGGGGGGTCAGTGCCGGGGAGGGGGATGGGGGACGGGGTCTGTGCCAGGGTCGGGATCCGTGCTGGGGAGGCAGACGGGGGGGGGGGTCTCCATGCCGGGGAGGAGGACAGGGACGGGCCCCGTGCCGGGGAGGGGGACGGGGGACGGAGTCCGTGCCAGGGAGGGGAATGGGGGGGGGGACCGTGCTGGGGAGGGGGACGGGGGACGGAGTCCATACCAGGGAATGGGACGGGAGACAGGGTCTGTGCCGGGGAAGGGGACGTGGGATGGGGTCCATGCCGGGGAGGGGGGACGCGCGACGGGGTCCGTGCAGGGGAGGAGGATGGGGGACGGAGTCCATACCAGGGAATGGGACGGGAGACAGGGTCTGTGCCGGGGAAGGGGACGTGGGATGGGGTCCATGCCGGGGAGGGGGACGCGCGACGGGGTCCGTGCAGGGGAGGAGGATGGGGGACGGGGTCCGTGCCGGGGAGGGGGACTGTGTCCGTTACGGGGAGGGGGACGAGGGGGGGTCGTGCCAGTGAGGGGACCGGGGGACGGGGTCCGTGCAGGGGAAGGGGACGGGTGAGGGTCCGTGACGGGGAGGGGGACGGGTGACGGGGCCGTGCGGGGGAGGGGGATGCGGTGGGTGGGGTGGGGGTCCGTGCCGGGGAGGGGGACGGAGGTTGAAGTCCGTGCCGGGCAGGGTGATTGGGGATGGGGATCATGCCATGGAGGGGAACAGGTGACGGGGGAAGGTTCGGGGTGGGGGACGGGTGAAGGTTCGTGACGGGGAGGGGGATGGAGGACGGGGTCAGTGCCTATGCAGCGGACGGGGTCCGTGCCGGGGAGGGGGACGGGGGGGGGGGTCCGTGCCGGGGAGGGGGATGGGGGAGGGTCCGTAACGGGGAGGGTGACGGGAGACGGTGTCCGTGCCAGGAATGGGGACGGGGTGGGTCCATGCCGGGGAGGAGGACGTGGGGGTCCGTGCCGGGGAAGGGGACGGGGGACAGGGTCCATGCCGGGAGTGGGATGGGGGGGGGTCCGTGCCGGGGAGTGGGACGGGGGACAGTGTCCGTACTGGGGTAGGGGACGTGGGATGTGGTCCGTGCCGGGGAGGGGGACGGGGGACGCGGTCCATGCCAGGGAGGGGGACGGGGGACGGGGTCCGTGCCGGGCAGCGGGAAGGGGGACGGGTCCGTGCCTGGGACGTGGTCCATGCCGGGGAGGGGGACGGGGGACGAGGTCCATGCCGGGATCGGGGAGGGGGTGGTCCATGCCGGGGAGGGGGACGGGGGATGGGGTCTGTGCCGGGAACGTGGTCCGTGCTGTGGAGGGGGGGGGGTCCGTGCCGGGGAGGAGGACGAGGGCAGGCCCGTGCCGGGGAGGGGTACTGGGGACAGCGTCCGTGCCAGGGAGGGGAATGGGGGGGGATACGTGGCGGGGGACTGAGTCGTTGCCGGGGAGGGGGACGGGGTCCGTGCCGGGGAGGGGGACGGGGTGGTCCATGCCGGGGAGGAGGGCGGGGGGGGGTCCGTGCCGGGGAAGGGGACGGGGGAGGGAGTCCCTGCCGGGGAGGGGGACGGAGTCCGTGCCAGGGTGGTGGACAGGGGACGGTGTCCATGCCGGGGAGGGGGACGGGGGGGGTCAGTGCCGGGGAGGGGGACGGAGTCCGTGCCGCGGAGGGGGATGGGGGACGGGGTCTGTGCCAGGGTCGGGAACCGTGCTGGGGAGGCGGACGGGGGGGGGGGCTCCATGCCAGGGAGGAGGACGGGGGGCGGTCCCGTGCCGGGGAGGGGGACGGGGGACGGTGTCCGTGCCAGGGAGGGGAATGGGGGGGGATCCGTGCCGGGGAGGGGGACAGGGGACTGTGTCCGTGCCGGGGAGGGGGACGGGGACGGGGACGTGCTGGGGAGGGGGACGGGGGGGGGTGTCCATGCTGCGGAGGAGGACGGGGGTGTCCGTGCCGGATAAGGGGACTGGGGACGGGGTCCGTGCCGGGGAGGGGGATTGAGGGGGTCCATGCCGGGGAGGGGGACGGGGGATGGAGTCCGTGCCAGGGAGGGGAATGGGGGGGAACAGTGCTGGGGAGGGGGACGGGGGACGGAGTCCATACCAGGGAATGGGACGGGGGACAGGGTCTGTGCCGGGGAGGGGGACGGGGTGGGTCCATGCCGGGGAGGAGGACGGGGGACAGTGTCCGTGCTGGGGTAGGGGACGGGGGATGGGGTCCGTGCCGGGGAGGGGGACGGGGGATGCGGTCCATGCCGGGGAGGGGGACGGGAGACGGTGTCCGTGCCAGGGATGGGGACGGGGTGGGTCCATGCCGGGGAGGAGGACGGGGGGGTCCGTTCCGGGGAACGGGACGGGGGACAGGGTCCGTGCAGGGAGTGGGATGGGGGGGGTCCGTGCCGGTGAGGGGGACAGTGTCCGTGCTGGGGTAAGGGACGTGGGATGGGGTCCGTGCTGGGGAGGGGGACGGGGAACGCGGTCCATGCCGGGGAGGGGTTGGGGGACGGGGTCCGTGCCGGGGAGCGGGAAGGGGGACGGGTCCATGCCGGGGACGTGGTCCATGCCGGGGAGGGGGACGGGGGACGAGGTCCATTCGGGGAACGGGGAGGGGGTGGTCCGTGCCGGGGAGGGGGACGGAGTCCGTGCCGGGGGGGGGACTGGGGACAGCGTCCGTGCCAGTGAGGGGAATGGGGGGGGATACGTGGCGGGGAGGGGGACGGGGGACTGAGTCCTTGCCGGGGAGGGGGATGGGGGACAGGGTCCGTGCCGGGGAGGGGGACGGGGGGGTCCATGCGGGGGAGGAGGGTGGGGAGGGGTCCGTGCCGGGGAAGGGGACAGGGGACGGGGTCCGTGCCGGGGAGGACAGGGTGGGGGTCCGTGCCAGATAGGTGGACGGGAGACAGTGTCCGTGCCAGGGATGGGGACGGGTTGGGTCCATGCCGGTGAGGAGGACGGGGGGGTCCGTGCCGGGGAAGGGGACGGGGGACAGGGTCCGTGCAGGGAGTGGGATGGGGGAGGTACGTGCCGGGTAGGGGGACGGGGGACAGTGTCCGTGCTGGGGTAGGGGACGTGGGATGTGTCCGTCCCGGGGAGGGGGATGGGGGACGCGGTCCATGCCGGGGAGGGGGATGGGGTCCGTGCCGGGGAGCGGGAAGGGGGACGGGTCCGTGCCGGGGAGGGGGACCGGGGACGGGGTCCGTGCTAGGGAGGGGAGGCGTGGGACGGAGTCCGTCCCGGGGTGGGGGACGGGGGCGTGTCTGTGCCGGGTAGGGGGATGGGGGACGGAGTCCCTGCCGGGGAGGGGGACGGAGTCCGTGCCAGGGTGGTGGACAGGGGACGGTGTCCATGCCGGGGAGGGGGACGGGGGGGTCAGTGCCGGGGAGGGGGACGGAATCCGTGCCGCGGAGGGGGATGGGGGACGGGGTCTGTGCCAGGGTCGGGATCCGTGCTGGGGAGGCGGACGGGGGGGGGGGCTCCATGCCAGGGAGGAGGACGGGGCGATCCCGTGCCGGGGAGGGGGACGGGGGACGGTGTCCGTGCCAGGGAGGGGAATGGGGGGGGGTCCGTGCCGGGGAGGGGGACAGGGGACTGTGTCCGTGCTGGGGAGGGGGACGGGGGGGGGGGGGTGTCCATGCTGCGGAGGAGGACGGGGGTGTCCGTGCCGGATAAGGGGACTGGGGACGGGGTCCGTGCCGGGGAGAGGGATTGAGGGGGTCCATGCCGGGGAGGGGGATGGGGGATGGAGTCCGTGCCAGGGAGGGGAATGGGGGGGAACAGTGCTGGGGAGGGGGACGGGGGACGGAGTCCATACCAGGGAATGGGACGGGGGACAGGGTCTGTGCCGGGGAGGGGGACGGGGTGGGTTTTTGCCGGGGAGGAGGACGGGGGACAGTGTCCGTGCTGGGGTAGGGGACGTGGGATGGGGTCCGTGCCGGGGAGGGGGACGGGGGATGCGGTCCATGCCGGGGAGGGGGACGGGGGACGGGGTCCGTGCCGGGGAGCGGGAAGGGGGACGGGTCCGTGCCGGGGACGTGGCCCGTGCCGGGGAGGGGGACGGAGTCCGTGCCGGGGAGCGGGACGGGGGACGGGGTCGGTGCCGGGGACGTGGTCCGTGCTGGGGAGGGGGACGGGGGGGGTCCGTGCCGGGGAGGAGGACGAGGGCGGGTCCGTGCCGGGGAGGGGGACTGGGGACGGCGTCCGTGCCAGGGAGGGGATTGGGGTGGGATACGTGGCGGCGAGGGGGACGGGGGACTGAGTCCTTGCCGGCGAGGGGGATGGGGGACGGGGTCCGTGCCGGGAAGGGGGACGGGGGGTTCCATGCCGGGGAGGAGGGCGGGGGGGGTCCGTGCCGGGAAGGGGACAGGGGACGGGGTCCGTGCCGGGTACGGGGATTCGGGGAGGTCCGTGCCCGGGACGGGACGGGGGACGGGGTCCGTGCCGGGGAGGAGGACAGGGTGGGGGTCCGTGCCAGGGAGGGGGGGGCGGGAGACGGTGTCCGTGCCATGGATGGGGACGGGGTGGGTCCATGCCGGGGAGGAGGACTGGGGGGTCCGTGCCGGGGAAGAGGACGGGGGACATGGTCCGTGCAGGGAGTGGGATGGGGGGTGTCCGTGCCGGGGAGGGGGACGGGGGACAGTGTCCGTGCTGGGGTAGGGGACGTGGGATGGGGTCCGTGCCGGGGAGGGGGACGGGGGATGCGGTCCATGCCGGGGAGGGGGACGGGGGACGGGGTCCGTGCCGGGGAGCGGGAAGGGGGACGGGTCCGTGACGGGGAGGGGGACAGGCGACAGGGTCCGTTCAGGGGAGGGGGGGGGGCGGGGGGGTCCGTGCCGGGGAGGGGGACGGGGGCGGTTCTGTGCCGGGTAGGGGGACGGGGGGCGGAGTCCCTGCCGGGGAGGGGGACGGAGTCCGTGCCGGGGTGGTGGACGGGGGATGGGGTCCATGCCGGGGAGGGGGACGGGGGGGAGTCCGTGCCGGGGAGAGGGAAGGGGGACGGGGTCCTTGCCTGGGAGGGGGATGCGGGGGGGGGGGACCGTGCCGGGGAGGGGGACGGAGGACGGGCTCCATGCCGGGGAGGGAGTCGGGGGACGACGTCCGTGCCGGGGAGGGTGACAGGTGACGGGGTCCGTGCCGGGGTGCGGGACGGGGGATGGGTCAGAGCCGGGGAGGGGGACGGGGGACAGGGTCTGTGCCCGGGAGGGGGACGGGGGACGGGATCCGTGCCGGGGAGGGGGACGGGGGCGTCCAAGCCGGGGAGGGGACGGGGGTTCCGTGCTAAGGAGGGGGACGGGGGACGGGGTCCCTGCCGGGGAGAGGGATGGGGGGTGTTCCGTGCCGGGGAGGGGGACCGGGGACGGGGTCCGTGCCGGGAAGTGGGAGGGGGGGTCAATGTCAGGGAGGGGGACGGAGTCCGTGCCGGGGAGGGGGACGGGGGACGGGGTCTGTGCCGGGGACGTGGTCCGTGCTGGGGAGGGGGACGGGGGGGTCCGTGCCGGGGAGGAGGACGAGGGCGGGCCCGTGCCGGGGAGGGGGACTGGGGACGGCGTCCGTGCCAGGGAGGGGATTGGGGGTGGGATACGTGGCGGGGAGGGGGACGGGGGACTGAGTCCTTGCCGGCGAGGGGGATGGGGGACGGGGTCCGTGCCGGGAAGGGGGACGGGGGGTTCCATGCCGGGTAGGAGGGCGGGGGGGGTCCGTGCCGGGGAGGAGGACAGGGTGGGGGTCCGTGCCAGGGAGGGGGGCGGGAGACGGTGTCCGTGCCAGGGATGGGGACGGGGTGGGTCCATGCCGGGGAGGAGGACGGGGGGGGGTCCGTGCCGGGGAAGGGGACGGGGGACATGGTCCGTGCAGGGAGTGGGATGGGGGACGGGTCCGTGACGGGGAGGGGGACAGGCGACGGGGTCCGTGCTGGGGAGGGGGGGGGCGGGGGACGGGGTCCGTGCCAGGGAGGGGGACGGGGGCGGGTCTGTGCCGGGGAGGGGGACGGGGGACGGAGTCCCTGCCGGGGAGGGGGACGGAGTCCGTGCCGGGGTGGTGGACGGGGGATGGGGTCCATGCTGGGGAGGGGGACGGGGGGGAGTCCGTGCCGGGGAGGGGGATGCGGGGGGGGGACCGCGCCGGGGAGGGGGACGGAGGACGGGCACCATGCCGGGGAGGGAGTCGGGGGACGGCGTCCGTGCCGGGGAGGGTGACAGGTGACGGGGTCCGTGCCGGTGTGCGGGACGGGGGATGGGTCAGTGCCGGGGAGGGGGACGGGGGATGGGGGACAGGGTCCGTGCCCGGGAGGGGGACGGGGGACGGGATCCGTGCCGGGGAGGGGGACGGGGGTTTCCGTGCCGGGGAGGGGACGGGGGTTTCCGTGCCGGGGAGGGGACGGGGGGTTCCGTGCTGAGGAGGGGGACGGGGGACGGGTTCCGTGCCGGGGAGAGGGATGGGGGTGTTCCGTGCCGGGGAGGGGGACCGGGGACGGGGTCCGTGCCGGGAAGTGGGAGGGGGGGTTCAATGTCGGGGAAGGGGACGGAGTCCGTGCCGCGGAGGGGGATGGGGGACGGGGTCTGTGCCAGGGTCGGGATCCGTGCTGGGGAGGTGGATGGGGGGGCTCCATGCCGGGGAGGAGGACGGGGGCGGGCCCGTGCCGGGGAGGGCGACGGGGGATGGTGTCCGTGCCAGGGAGGGGAATGGGGGGGATCCGTGCCGGGGTGGAGGACAGGGGACTGTGTCCGTGCCGGGGAGGGGGACGGGAACGGGGACGTGCTGGGGAGGGGGACGGGGGGATGGTCCATGCTGGGGATGGGGGACGGTGTCCGTGCCGGGGTGGGGGACGGGGCCAGGGTGAGGTCCATGCCGGGGGGGGGACCGGCGGGGTACGTGTCGGGGACGGGAACGGTGTCCGTGCCGGGGAAGGGGACGTGGGACGGCGTCCGTGCCGGGGAGGGGTACGGGGGACGTGGTCCGTGCCGGGGCAGGAGATGGGGGACGGGGTCCGTGCCGGGGATGGGGCCGGGGGCGGGGGTCCGTGCCGGGGAAGGGGACGGGTGATGGGGTCCGTGCCGGGAAGGGGGAACAGGGGGAGGTTCATGCCGTGGAGGGGGACGGGGGACGGTGTCCGTTCCGTTGAGGTGGACGCGGCCGGGTGGGGGGTCCGTGCCATGGAGGGGGACGGGCTCTGTGCCGGGGAGGGGGGGAAGGGTCCGTGCCGGGGAGATGGACGGAGGACGGGGTCCGTGCTGGGGAGGGGGACGGGAGATGGGGTCGGTGCCAGGCAGGGAGACGGGGTCCGTGACGGGGAGGGGACGCGGTGGGGGGTTTGTTCCGGGGAGGGGAACGGGGGACGTGGTCCGTGCCGGGGAGGGGTATGGGGGAGGGTCCGTGACGGGGAGGGGGTCGGGTGATGGGGCCGTGCCGTGGAGGGGGATGCGGTGGGAGGGGAGGTGGGGGTCCGTGCCAGGGAGGGGGACGGAGGACGAGGTCCGTGCCGGGGAGGGGGATGGGGGACAGTGATCGTGCCGTGGAGGGGAATGGGGGACGGGGTCCGTGCCAGGGAGGGGGAAGGGTGACGGTGTCCGTGCCTATGAGGGGGATCGGGTCCGTGCCGGGGAGTTGGACGGGGGGTGTCCGTGCCGGGGAGGGGGACGGGGGAGGGTCCGTGACGGGGAGGGGGACGGAGGGAGATCCGTGCCGTGGAAGGGAACGGGCGACGGTGTCCGTGCCGGGGAGGGGTCGGGGGCGGGGGTCCGTGCTGGGGAAGCGGACGGGTGACGGGGTCCGTGCCGGGGAGGGGGATGGGGGTGTCCATGCCGGGGAGGGGACGGGGGTTCCGTGCTGAGGAGGGGGACGGGGGACGGGGTCCCTGCCGGGGAGAGGGATGGGGGGTGTTCCGTGCCGGGGAGGGGGACCGGGGACGGGGTCCGTGCCGGGAAGTGGGAGGGGGGGTCAATGTCGGGGAGGGGGATGGAGTCCGTGCCGGGGAGGGGGACGGGGGACGGGGTCTGTGCCGGGGACGTGGTCCGTGCTGGGGAGGGGGACGGGGGGGGTCCGTGCCGGGGAGGAGGACGAGGGCGGGCCCGTGCCGGGGAGGGGGACTGGGGACGGCGTCCGTGCCAGGGAGGGGATTGGGGGTGGGATACGTGGCGGGGAGGGGGACGGGGGACTGAGTCCTTGCCGGCGAGGGGGATGGGGGACGGGGTCCGTGCCGGGAAGGGGGACGGGGGGTTCCATGCCGGGTAGGAGGGCGGGGGGGTCCGTGCCGGGGAGGAGGACAGGGTGGGGGTCCGTGCCAGGGAGGGGGGCGGGAGACGGTGTCCGTGCCAGGGATGGGGACGGGGTGGGTCCATGCCGGGGAGGAGGACGGGGGGGGGTCCGTGCCGGGGAAGGGGACGGGGGACATGGTCCGTGCAGGGAGTGGGATGGGGGACGGGTCCGTGACGGGGAGGGGGACAGGCGACGGGGTCCGTGCTGGGGAGGGGGGGGCGGGGGACGGGGTCCGTGCCAGGGAGGGGGACGGGGGCGGGTCTGTGCCGGGTAGGGGGACGGGGGACGGAGTCCCTGCCGGGGAGGGGGACGGAGTCCGTGCCGGGGTGGTGGACGGGAGATGGGGTCCATGCTGGGGAGGGGGACGGGGGGGAGTCCGTGCCGGGGAGGGGGATGCGGGGGGGGGGACCGCGCCGGGGAGGGGGACGGAGGACGGGCACCATGCCGGGGAGGGAGTCGGGGGACGGCGTCCGTGCCGGGGAGGGTGACAGGCGACGGGGTCCGTGCCGGTGTGCGGGACGGGGGATGGGTCAGTGCCGGGGAGGGGGACGGGGGATGGGGGACAGGGTCCGTGCCCGGGAGGGGGACGGGGGACGGGATCCGTGCCGGGGAGGGGGACGGGGGTTTCCGTGCCGGGGAGGGGACGGGGGTTTCCGTGCCGGGGAGGGGACGGGGGGTTCCGTGCTGAGGAGGGGGACGGGGGACGGGTTCCGTGCCGGGGAGAGGGATGGGGGTGTTCCGTGCCGGGGAGGGGGACCGGGGACGGGGTCCGTGCCGGGAAGTGGGAGGGGGGGTTCAATGTCGGGGAGGGGGACGGAGTCCGTGCCGCGGAGGGGGATGGGGGACGGGGTCTGTGCCAGGGTCGGGATCCGTGCTGGGGAGGTGGATGGGGGGGCTCCATGCCGGGGGGGAGGACGGGAGCGGGCCCGTGCCGGGGAGGGCGACGGGGGACGGTGTCCGTGCCAGGGAGGGGAATGGGGGGGATCCGTGCCGGGGTGGAGGACAGGGGACTGTGTCCGTGCCGGGGAGGGGGACGGGAACGGGGACGTGCTCGGGAGGGGGACGGGGGGGATGGTCCATGCTGGGGATGGGGGACGGTGTCCGTGCCGGGGTGGGGGACGGGGCCAGGGTGAGGTCCATGCCGGGGGGGACCGGCGGGGTACGTGTCGGGGACGGGGACGGGGGACGGTGTCCGTGCCGGGGAAGGGGACGTGGGACGGCGTCCGTGCCGGGGAGGGGTACGGGGGACGTGGTCCGTGCCGGGGCAGGAGATGGGGGACGGGGTCCGTGCCGGGGATGGGGCCGGGGGCGGGGGTCCGTGCCGGGGAAGGGGACGGGTGATGGGGTCCGTGCCGGGAAGGGGGACAGGGGGAGGTTCATGCCGTGGAGGGGGACGGGGACGGTGTCCGTTCCGTTGAGGTGGACGCGGCCGGGTGGGGGGTCCGTGCCATGGAGGGGGACGGGCTCTGTGCCGGGGAGGGGGGGAAGGGTCCGTGCCGGGGAGATGGACGGAGGACGGGGTCCGTGCTGGGGAGGGGGACGGGAGATGGGGTCGGTGCCAGGCAGGGGGACGGGGTCCGTGACGGGGAGGGGACGCGGTGGGGGGTTTGTTCCGGGGAGGGGAACGGGGGACGTGGTCCGTGCCGGGGAGGGGTATGGGGGAGGGTCCGTGACGGGGAGGGGGGACGGGTGATGGGGCCGTGCCGTGGAGGGGGATGCGGTGGGAGGGGAGGTGGGGGTCCGTGCCAGGGAGGGGGACGGAGGACAGTGATCGTGCCGTGGAGGGGGATGGGGGACAGTGATCGTGCCGCGGAGGGGAATGGGGGACGGGGTCCGTGCCAGGGAGGGGGAAGGGTGACGGGGTCCGTGCCTATGAGGGGGATCGGGTCCGTGCCGGGGAGTTGGACGGGGGGTGTCCGTGCCGGGGAGGGGGACGGGGGAGGGTCCGTGACGGGGAGGGGGACGGAGGGAGATCCGTGCCGTGGAAGGGAACGGTCGACGGTGTCCGTGCCGGGGAGGGGTCGGGGGCGGGGGTCCGTGCTGGGGAAGCAGACGGGTGACGGGGTCCGTGCCGGGGAGGGGGATGGGGGTGTCCATGCCGGGGAGGGGACGGGGGTTCCGTGCTGAGGAGGGGGACGGGGGACGGGGTCCCTGCCGGGGAGAGGGATGGGGGGTGTTCCGTGCCGGGGAGGGGGACCGGGGACGGGGTCCGTGCCGGGAAGTGGGAGGGGGGTCAATGTCGGGGAGGGGGACGGAGTCCGTGCCGGGGAGGGGGACGGGGGACGGGGTCTGTGCCGGGGACGTGGTCCGTGCTGGGGAGGGGGACGGGGGGGGTCCGTGCCGGGGAGGAGGACGAGGGCGGGCCCGTGCCGGGGAGGGGGACTGGGGACGGCGTCCGTGCCAGGGAGGGGATTGGGGGTGGGATACGTGGCGGGGAGGGGGACGGGGGACTGAGTCCTTGCCGGCGAGGGGGATGGGGGACGGGGTCCGTGCCGGATAGTGGGACGGGGGGTTCCATGCCGGGTAGGAGGGCGGGGGGGTCCGTGCCGGGGAGGAGGACAGGGTGGGGGTCCGTGCCAGGGAGGGGGGCGGGAGACGGTGTCCGTGCCAGGGATGGGGACGGGGTGGGTCCATGCCGGGGAGGAGGACGGGGGGGGTCCGTGCCGGGGAAGGGGACGGGGGACATGGTCCGTGCAGGGAGTGGGATGGGGGACGGGTCCGTGACGGGGAGGGGGACAGGCGACGGGGTCCGTGCTGGGGAGGGGGGGGCGGGGGACGGGGTCCGTGCCAGGGGTGGGGACGGGGGCGGGTCTGTGCCGGGTACGGGGACGGGGGACGGAGTCCCTGCCGGGGAGGGGGACGGAGTCCGTGCCGGGGTGGTGGACGGGGGATGGGGTCCATGCTGGGGAGGGGGACGGGGGGGAGTCCGTGCCGGGGAGGGGGAAGGGGGATGGGGTCCTTGCCGGGGAGGGGGATGCGGGGGGGGGGGACCGTGCCGGGGAGGGGGACGGAGGACGGGCTCCATGCCGGGGAGGGATTCGGGGGACGGCGTCCGTGCCGGGGAGGGTGACAGGTGACGGGGTCCGTGCCGGGGTGCGGGACGGGGGATGGGTCAGTGCCGGGGAGGGGGACGGGGGATGGGGGACAGGGTCCGTGCCCGGGAGGGGGACGGGGGACGGGATCCGTGCCGGGGAGGGGGACGGGGGTGTCCGTGCCGGGGAGGGGACGGGGGGTTCCGTGCTGAGGAGGGGGACGGGGGACGGGTTCCGTGCCGGGGAGAGGGATGGGGGTGTTCCGTGCCGGGGAGGGGGACCGGGGACGGGGTCCGTGCCGGGAAGTGGGAGGGGGGGTTCAATGTCGGGGAGGGGGACGGAGTCCGTGCCGCGGAGGGGGATGGGGGACGGGGTCTGTGCCAGGGTCGGGATCCGTGCTGGGGAGGTGGATGGGGGGGCTCCATGCCGGGGGGGAGGACGGGAGCGGGCCCGTGCCGGGGAGGGCGACGGGGGACGGTGTCCGTGCCAGGGAGGGGAATGGGGGGGATCCGTGCCGGGGTGGAGGACAGGGGACTGTGTCCGTGCCGGGGAGGGGGACGGGAACGGGGACGTGCTGGGGAGGGGGACGGGGGGATGGTCCATGCTGGGGATGGGGGACGGTGTCCGTGCCGGGGTGGGGGACGGGGCCAGGGTGAGGTCCATGCCGGGGGGGACCGGCGGGGTACGTGTCGGGGACGGGGACGGGGGACGGTGTCCGTGCCGGGGAAGGGGACGTGGGACGGCGTCCGTGCCGGGGAGGGGTACGGGGGACGTGGTCCGTGCCGGGGCAGGAGATGGGGGACGGGGTCCGTGCCGGGGATGGGGCCGGGGGCGGGGGTCCGTGCCGGGGAAGGGGACGGGTGATGGGGTCCGTGCCGGGAAGGGGGACAGGGGGAGGTTCATGCCGTGGAGGGGGACGGGGGACGGTGTCCGTTCCGTTGAGGTGGACGCGGCCGGGTGGGGGGTCCGTGCCATGGAGGGGGACGGGCTCTGTGCCGGGGAGGGGGGGAAGGGTCCGTGCCGGGGAGATGGACGGAGGACGGGGTCCGTGCTGGGGAGGGGGACGGGAGATGGGGTCGGTGCCAGGCAGGGGGACGGGGTCCGTGACGGGGAGGGGACGCGGTGGGGGGTTTGTTCCGGGGAGGGGAACGGGGGACGTGGTCCGTGCCGGGGAGGGGTATGGGGGAGGGTCCGTGACGGGGAGGGGGGACGGGTGATGGGGCCGTGCCGTGGAGGGGGATGCGGTGGGAGGGGAGGTGGGGGTCCGTGCCAGGGAGGGGGACGGAGGACAGTGATCGTGCCGTGGAGGGGAATGGGGGACGGGGTCCGTGCCAGGGAGGGGGACGGGTGACGGGGTCCGTGCCTATGAGGGGGATCGGGTCCGTGCCGGGGAGTTGGACGGGGGGTGTCCGTGCCGGGGAGGGGGACGGGGGAGGGTCCGTGACGGGGAGGGGGACGGAGGGAGATCCGTGCCGTGGAAGGGGACGGGCGACGGTGTCCGTGCCGGGGAGGGGTCGGGGGCGGGGGTCCGTGCTGGGGAAGCGGACGGGTGACGGGGTCCGTGCCGGGGAGGGGGATGGGGGACCAGTTCCGTTCCGGGGAGTGGGACGGGGGAAGGGATCCGTGCCGTGGAGGGGGACGGGGGGAGGTCCTTGCCGTGGAGGGGGACGGGGGACAGTGTCCGTGGCGGGGAGGAGGACTGGGGGGGGTACGTGCCGGGGACGGGTGACGGTGTCCGTGCTGGGGAAGGGGACGTGGGACGGGTCCGTGCTGGGGAGGGGTACGGGGGACGTGGTCTGTGCCGGGGCAGGAGATGGGGGACATGGTCCGTGCCGGGGATGGGGCCGGGGGCGGGGGTCCGTGCCGGGGAAGGGGACGGGTGACGGGGTCCGTGCCGTGGAAGGGGATGGGGGAACAGTTCCATGCCGGGGAGGGAGTCGGGAAAGGGGTCCGTGCCGGGGAGGGGGACGGGGGGATGTCCGTGCCATGGCGGAGGACGGGCTCTGTGCCGGGGAGGGGGGGAAGGGGTCCGTGCCGGGAAGATGGACGGAGGACGGGGTCCGTGCAGGGGAGGGGGAGGGGAGACGGGATCGGTGCCGGGGAGGGGGACGGGGTCCATGACGGGGAGGGGGACGCGGGGGGGGACTTGCCGGGGAGGGGAACGGGGGACGGGGTCCGTGCCGGGGATGGGGACGGTGGAGTGTCCGTAATGGGGAGGCGGATGGGTGACGGGGCCGAGCCGGGGAGGGGGATGCGGGGGGGGGGGGAGTGAGGTGGGGGTCCGTGCCAGGGAGGAGGGCGGAGGACGAGGTCCGTGCTGTGGAGGGGGGCGGGGGGGCCGGAGACGGGATCCGTGCCGGGGTGGGGAACGGGGGACGGGGTCCGTGCCAGGGAGGGGGACGGGGGCGGGTCTGTGCCGGGTAGGGGGACGGGGGACGGAGACCCTGCCGGGGAGGGGGACGGAGTCCGTGCCGGGGTGGTGGACGGGGGATGGGGTCCATGCTGGGGAGGGGGACGGGGGGGAGTCCGTGCCGGGGAGGGGGAAGGGGGACGGGGTCCTTGCCGGCGAGGGGGATGCGGGGGGGGGTACCGTGCCGGGGAGGGGGACGGAGGACGGGCTCCATGCCGGGGAGGGAGTCGGGGGACGGGGTCCGTGCCGGGGATGGGGACGGGGGAGTGTCCGTAATGGGGAGGCGGATGGGTGACGGGGCCGAGCCGGGGAGGGGGATGCGGGGGGGGGGGGGGTGAGGTGGGGGTCCGTGCCAGGGAGGAGGGCGGAGGACGAGGTCCGTGCTGTGGAGGGGGGCGGGGGGCGGGAGACGGGATCCGTGCCGGGGTGGGGAACGGGGGACGGGGTCCGTGCCAGGGAGGGGGACGGGGGCGGGTCTGTGCCGGGTAGGGGGACGGGGGACGGAGTCCCTGGCGGGGAGGGGGACGGAGTCCGTGCCGTGGTGGTGGACGGGGGATGGGGTCCATGCTGGGGAGGGGGACGGGGGGGAGTCCGTGCCGGGGAGGGGGAAGGGGGACGGGGTCCTTGCCGGGGAGGGGGATGCGGGGGGGGTACCGTGCCGGGGAGGGGGACGGAGGACGGGCTCCATGCCGGGGAGAGAGTCGGGGGACGGCGTCCGTGCCGGGGAGGGTGACAGGTGACGGGGTCCGTGCCGGGGTGCGGGACGGGGGATGGGTCAGTGCTGGGGAGGGGGACGGGGGATGGGGGACAGGGTCCGTGCCCGGGAGGGGGAACGGGGGACGGGATCCGTGCCGGGGAGGGGGACGGGGGTGTCCGTGCCGGGGAGGGGACGGGGGGTTCCGTGCTGAGGAGGGGGACGGGGGACGGGTTCCGTGCCGGGGAGAGGGATGGGGGTGTTCCGTGCCGGGGAGGGGGACCGGGGACGGGGTCCGTGCCGGGAAGTGGGAGGGGGGGTTCAATGTCGGGGAGGGGGACGGAGTCCGTGCCGCGGAGGGGGATGGGGGACGGGGTCTGTGCCAGGGTCGGGATCCGTGCTGGGGAGGTGGATGGGGGGGCTCCATGCCGGGGAGGAGGACGGGGGCGGGCCCGTGCCGGGGAGGGGAATGGGGGGGATCCGTGCCGGGGTGGAGGACAGGGGACTGTGTCCGTGCCGGGGAGGGGGACGGGAACGGGGACGTGCTGGGAGGGGGACGGGGGGATGGTCCATGCTGGGGATGGGGGACGGTGTCCGTGCCGGGGTGGGGGACGGGGCCAGGGTGAGGTCCATGCCGGGGGGGGACCGGCGGGGTACGTGTCGGGGACGGGGACGGGGGACGGTGTCCGTGCCGGGGAAGGGGACGTGGGACGGCGTCCGTGCCGGGGAGGGGTACGGGGGACGTGGTCCGTGCCGGGGCAGGAGATGGGGGACGGGGTCCGTGCCGGGGATGGGGCCGGGGGCGGGGGTCCGTGCCGGGGAAGGGGATGGGTGATGGGGTCTGTGCCGGGAAGGGGGACAGGGGGAGGTTCATGCCGTGGAGGGGGACGGGGGACGGTGTCCGTTCCGTTGAGGTGGACGCGGCCGGGTGGGGGGTCCGTGCCATGGAGGGGGACGGGCTCTGTGCCGGGGAGGGGGGGAAGGGTCCGTGCCGGGGAGATGGACGGAGGACGGGGTCCGTGCTGGGGAGGGGGACGGGAGATGGGGTCGGTGCCAGGCAGGGGGACGGGGTCCGTGACGGGGAGGGGACGTGGTGGGGGGGTTTGTTCCGGGGAGGGGAACGGGGGACGTGGTCCGTGCCGGGGAGGGGTATGGGGGAGGGTCCGTGACGGGGAGGGGGGACGGGTGATGGGGCCGTGCCGTGGAGGGGGATGCGGTGGGAGGGGAGGTGGGGGTCCGTGCCAGGGAGGGGGACGGAGGACGAGGTCCGTGCCGGGGAGGGGGATGGGGGACAGTGATCGTGCCGTGGAGGGGAATGGGGGACGGGGTCCGTGCCAGGGAGGGGGACGGGTGACGGGGTCCGTGCCTATGAGGGGGATCGGGTCCGTGCCGGGGAGTTGGACGGGGGGTGTCCGTGCCGGGGAGGGGGACGGGGGAGGGTCCGTGACGGGGAGGGGGACGGAGGGAGATCCGTGCCGTGGAAGGGGACGGGCGACGGTGTCCGTGCCGGGGAGGGGTCGGGGGCGGGGGTCCGTGCTGGGGAAGCGGACGGGTGACGGGGTCCGTGCCGGGGAGGGGGATGGGGGACCAGTTCCGTTCCGGTGAGTGGGACGGGGGAAGGGATCCGTGCCGTGGAGGGGGACGGGGGGGGGGTCCTTGCCGTGGAGGGGGACGGGGGACAGTGTCCGCGGCGGGGAGGGGGACGGGGGCCGGGGGGTTTCCGTGCCGGGGATGAGGACCGGGGGGGGTACGTGCCGGGGACGGGTGACGGTGTCCGTGCTGGGGAAGGGGACGTGGGACGGGTCCGTGCTGGGCTGGGGAGGGGTACGGGGGACGTGGTCTGTGCCGGGGCAGGAGACGGGGGACATGGTCCGTGCCGGGGATGGGGCCGGGGGCGGGGGTCCGTGCCGGGGAAGGGGACGGGTGACGGGGTCCGTGCCGTGGAAGGGGATGGGGGAACAGTTCCATGCCGGTGAGGGAGTCGGGAAAGGGGTCCGTGCCGGGGAGGGGGACGGGGGGATGTCCGTGCCATGGCGGAGGACGGGCTCTGTGCCGGGGAGGGGGGGGGGAAGGGGTCCGTGCCGGGAAGATGGACGGAGGACGGGGTCCGTGCAGGGGAGGGGGAGGGGAGACGGGATCGGTGCCGGGGAGGGGGACGGGGTCCATGACGGGGAGGGGGACGCGGGGGGGGACTTGCCGGGGAGGGGAACGGGGGACGGGGTCCGTGCCGGGGCTGGGGACGGGGGAGTGTCCGTAATGGGGAGGCGGATGGGTGACGGGGCCGAGCCGGGGAGGGGGATGCGAGGGGGGGGGGGTGAGGTGGGGGTCCGTGCCAGGGAGGAGGGCGGAGGACGAGGTCCGTGCTGTGGAGGGGGGCGGGGGGCGGGAGACGGGATCCGTGCCGGGGTGGGGAACGGGGGACGTGTCCATGCCGGGGAGGGGGAATGGGGGACGGGGTCCGTGACGGGGAGGGGGACGGGGATGGGGGCGGGTCTGAACTGGGGAGGGGAACGGGGATGGAGTCCGTGCCGGGGAGGGGGACGGGGTCCATGCCGGGGAGGAGGACGGGGTCCGTGTCGGGGAGGGGGATGGGGGACGGTGTCCTTGCCGGGGAGGAGGACGCGGGGGGGTGTTCCGTGCCGGGGAGGGGGAACGGGACGGGTCCGTGCCAGGGAGGGGGACGGGGGCGGGTCCGTGCCATGGAGGGGGACGGGTGGCGGGGGATACGTGCCGCGGAGGGGGACGGAGTCCGTGCCGTGGTGGTGGACGGGGGACGGGGTCCGTGCCGGGGAGGGGGTCGGGGGATGGGTCCTTGCCGAGGAGGGGGACGGGGGGGATACGTGCCGCGGACGGGGACAGCGGACGGGGACCGTGCCGGGGAGGGTGACGTGGGACGGGGTCCGTGCCGGGGAGGGGGATGGGGGACGGGCCAGTCCCGGGGAGGGGGACGGGGGACAGGGTCCCTGCCGGGGAGGGGTACGATGGGCAGAGTCCGTGCTGGGGTGGGGGACGGGGGTGTCCGTGCCAGGGAGGGGGATGGGGGTGGTCCGTGCTGGGGAGGGGGACGGAGTCCGTGCCGGGGAGGGGGACGGGGGACGGGGTCTGTGCCGGGGACGTGGTCCATGCCGGGGAGGGGAACGGGGGACGAGGTCCATGCCGGGAACGGGGAGGGGCTGGTCCGTGCCGGGGAACGGGACAGAGTCCGTGCCGGGTAGTGGGACGGGGGACGGGGTCTGTGCTGGGGACGTGGTCCATGCTGGGGAGGGGGACGGGGGGGGGGTCCATGCCGGGGAGGGGACGAGGGCGGGCCCGTGCCGGGGAGGGGGACTGGGGGCGGTGTCCGTGCCAGGGAGGGGAATGGGGGGGGAGGGATACGTGGCGCGGAGTGGGACGGGGACGCAGTCCTTGCCGGCGAGGGGGACGGGGGACCGGGTCCATGCTGGGGAGGGGGAAGGGGGGGGTCCATGCCGGGTAGGGGGATTGGAGGACGGGGTCCGTGTCGGGGAGGGGGATGGGGGACGGTGTCCTTGCCGGGGAGGAGGACGCGGGGGGGTGTTCCTTGCCGGGGAGGGGGAATGGGACGGGTCCGTGCCAGGGAGGGGGACGGGGGCGGGTCCGTGCCATTGAGGGGGAAGGGTGGCGGGGGATACGTGCTGCGGAGGGGGACGGAGTCTGTGCCGTGGTGGTGGACGGGGGACGGGGTCCGTGCCGGGGAGGGGGTCGGGGGATGGGTCCTTGCCGAGGAGGGGGACGGGGGGGATACGTGCCGCGGACGGGGACGGCGGACGGGGACCGTGCGGGGAGGGTGACGTGGGACGGGGTCCGTGCCGGGGAGGGGGACGGGGGACGGGCCAGTCCCGGGGAGGGGGACGGGGGACAGGGTCCCTGCCGGGGAGGGGTACGATGGGCAGAGTCCGTGCCGGGGTGGGGGACGGGGGTGTCCGTGCCGGGGAGGGGACGGGGGTTCCGTGCTGGGGAGGGGGACGGGGGACGGGGTTCGTGCCGGGGAGGGGGATGGGGGTGGTCCGTGCTGGGGAGGGGGACGGAGTCCGTGCCGGGGAGGGGGACGGGGGACGGGGTCTGTGCCGGGGACGTGGTCCATGCCGGGGAGGGGAACGGGGGACGAGGTCCATGCCGGGAACGGGGAGGGGGTGGTCCGTGCCGGGGAGGGGGACAGAGTCCGTGCCGGGTAGTGGGACGGGGGACGGGGTCTGTGCTGGGGACGGGGTCCGTGCTGGGGAGGGGGACGGGGGGGTCCATGCCAGGGAGGGGACGAGGGCGGGCCCGTGCCGGGGAGGGGGACTGGGGACGGTGTCCGTGCCAGTGAGGGGAATGGGGGGTAGGGATACGTGGCGGGGAGTGGGACGGGGGACTCAGTCCTTGCCGGCGAGGGGGACGGGGGACCGGGTCCATGCTGGGGAGGGGGAAGGGGGGGTCCATGCCGGGGAAGGGGACAGGGGACGGGGTCCGTGCCGGGTAGGTGGATTGGGGGAGGTCCGTGCCTGGGAGGGAACGGGGGACGGGGACGGGGTCCGTGCCGGGGAGGACAGGGTGGGGGTCCGTGCCGGGGAGGGGGACGGGAGACGGTGTCCGTGCCAGGGATGGGGACGGGGTGGGTCCATGCCGGGGAGGGGGACGGGAGGGTCCGTGCCGGGGAAGGGAACGGGGGACAGGGTCCGTGCAGGGAGTGTAATGGGGGGGGGTCCGTGCCGGGGAGGGGGACGGGGGACGCGGTCGATGCCGGGGAGGGGGACGGGGGACGGGGTCCGTGCCAGGGAGCGGGAAGGGGGGACCGGTCCGTGCCGGGGACGTGGTCCATGCCGGGGAGGGGCACGGGGGACGAGGTCCATGCCGGGAACGAGGAGGGGGTGGTCCGTGCCGGGGAGGGGGACGGGGGACGGGTTCTGTGCCGGGGACGTGGTCCGAGCTGGGGAGGGGGACGGGGGGGGGGGTCTGTGCCGGGGAGGAGGACGAGGGCGGGCCCGTGCCGGGGAGGGGGACTGGGGACGGCTTCCGTGCCTGGGAGGGGAATGGGGGGGGGATACGTGGAGGGGAGTGGGACGGGAGACTGTGTCCTTGCCGGCGAGGGGGATGGGGACGGGGTCCGTGCCGGGGAGGGGGACTGGGGGGGTCCATGCCGTGGAGGAGGGTGGGGGGGGTCCGTGCCGGGGAAGGGGACAGGGGACGGGGTCCGTGCCGGGTAGGGGGATTGGGGGAGGTCCGTGCCGGGGAGGGAACGGGGGACGGGGGACGGGGTCCATGCCGGGGAGGAGGACAGGGTGGGGGTCCGTGCCGGGGAGGGGGACGGGAGACGGTGTCCATGCCAGGGATGGGGACGGGGTGGGTCCATGCCGGGGAGGAGGACGGGGGGGTCCGTGCCGGTGAAGGGGACGGGGGCAGGGTCCGTGCAGGGAGTGGGATGGGGAGGGTCCGTGCCGGGGAGGAGGACGGGGGACAGTGTCCGTGCTGAGTTAGGGGACGTGGGATGGGGACCGTGCCGGGGAGGGGGACAGGGGACGCGGTCCATGCCGGGGAGCGAGAATGGGGACGGGTCCATGCCGGGGAGGGGGACGGGGGCGGGTCTGTGCCGGGTAGGGGGACGGGGAACGGAGACCCTGCCGGGGAGGGGGACGGAGTCTGTGCCGGGGGTGGTGGACGGGGGACGGGGTCCATGCCGGGGAGGGGGACGGGGTGTGTCCATTCTGGGGAGGGGTAAAGGGGACGGGGGTCCTTGCCGGGGAGGGGGATGCGGGGGGGGGGGTCCGTGCCGGGGAGGGGGACGGGGGCGGGTCTGTGCCGGGTAGGGGGACGGGGGACGGAGTCCCTGCCGGGGAGGGGGACGGAGTCCGTGCCGGGGTGGTGAACGGGGGGACGGGGTCCATGCCGGGTAGGGGGACGGGGGGTGTCCGTGCTGGGGAGGGGGAAAGGGGACGGGTCCTTGCCGGGGAGAGGGATGCGGGGGGGGGGGGTCCGTGCCGGGGAGGGGGACGGAGGACGGGCTCCATGCAGGGGAGGGGGTCGGGGGACGGCGTCCGTGCCGGGGAGGGTGACAAGGGACGGTGTCCGTGCCGGGGAGCGGGACGGGGGAAGGTCCGCGGAGGGGGATGGAGTCCGTGCCGTGGTGGTGGACGGGGGACTGGGTCCGTGCCGGGGAGGGGGACGGGGGATGGTTCCTTTCCGAGGAGGGGGACGGGGGGAGGATACGTGCCGCGGAGGGGGACAGCGGACGGGGACCATGCCGGGGAGGGGGACGGCGGACGGTTTCCGTGCCAGGAAGGGGGACGGGGGACGGCCTCCGTGCCGGGGAGGGTGACGGGGGACGGGGTCCGTGCCGGGGAGGGGGACGGGGGACGGGCCAGTCCCGGGGAGGGGGACGGGGGACAGGGTCCCTGCCGGGGAGGGGGTCGGGGGAAAGAGTCCGTGCCGGGGTGGGGGACGGGGGTGTCCGTGCCGGGGAGGGGACGGGGGTTCCGTGCTGGGGAGGGGGACGGGAGACGGGGTCCGTGCCGGGGAGGGGGATGCAGGTGGTCCGTGCCGGGGAGGGGGACGGAGTCCGTGCCGGGGAGGGGGACGGGGGACGGGGTCTGTGCCGGGGACGTGGTCCATGCCGGGGAGGGGAACGGGGGACGAGGTCCATGCCGGGAACGGGGAGTGGGTGGTCCGTGCCGGGGAGGGGGACAGAGTCTGTGCCGGGTAGGGGGACGGGGGACGGGGTCTGTGCCGGGGACGTGGTCCGTGCTGGGGAGGGGGACGAGGGGGGGGGGTCCGTGCCGGGGAGTGGACGAGGGCGGGCCCGTGCCGGGGAGGGGGGACTGGGGACGGCGTCCGTGCCAGGGAGGGGAATGGGGGGGAGGGATACGTGGCGGGTAGGGGGACGGGGGACTGAGTCCTTGCCGGCGATGGGGACGGGGGACGGGGTCCGTGCCGGGGAGGGGGACGGGGGGGTCCATGCCGGGGAGAGGGGCGGGGTGGGGTCCGTGCCGGGGAAGGGGACAGGGGACGGGGTCCGTGCCGGGTAGGTGGATTGGGGAGGTCCGTGCCGGGGAGGGAACGGGGGACGGGGGACGGGGTCCGTGCCGGGGAGGACAGGGTGGTGGTCCGTGCCGGGGAGGGGGACGGGAGATGGTGTCCGTGCCAGGGATGGGGACAGGGTGGGTCTATGCGGGGAGGAGGACGGGAGGGTCCGTGCCGGGGAAGGGGACGGGGACAGGGTCCGTGCAGGGAGTGGGATGGGGGGGGTCCGTGCTGGGGAGGGGGACGGGGGACAGTGTCCTTGCTGGGGTAGGAGACGTGGGATGGGGTCCGTGCCGGGGCGGGGGACAGGGGACGCGGTCCATGCCGTGGAGGGGGGAATGGGGACGGTGTCCGTGCCGGGGAGCGGGAAGGGGGGACGGGTCCGTGCCGGGGACGTGGTCCATGCCGGGGAGGATCACGGGGGACGAGGTCCATGCCGGGAACGGGGAGGGGGGTGGTCCGTGCCGGGGAGGGGGACGGAGTCCGTGCCGGGGAGGGGGACGGGGGACGGGTTCTGTGCCGGGGACGTGGTCCGAGCTGGGGAGGGGGACGGGGGGAAGACGGGGTAGTCTGTGCCGGGGAGGAGGACGAGGGTGGGCCCGTGCCGGGGAGGGGGACTGGGGACGGCGTCCGTGCCTGGAAGGGGAATTGCGGGGGGATACGTGGCGGGGAGGGGGACGGGGGACTGAGTCCTTGCCGGCGAGGGGGATGGGGGACGGGGGGGTCCATGCCGGGGAGCAGGGTGGGGTGGGGTCCGTGCCGGGGAAGGGGACAGGGGACGGGGTCCGTGCCGGGTAGTGGGATTGGGGGAGGTCCGTGCCGGGGAGGGAACGGGGGACGGGGGACGGGGCCCATGCCGGGGAGGAGGACAGGGTGGGGGTCCGTGCCGGGGAGGGGGACGGGAGATGGTGTCCGTGCCAGGGATGGGGACGGGGTGGGTCCATGCCGGGGAGGAGTACGGGGTTCTTGCCGGGGAGGAGGATGCGGGGGGGGGGGGGTCCGTGCCGGGGAGGGGGACGGGGGCGGGTCTGTGCCGGGTAGGGGGACGGGGGGCGGAGTCCCTGCCGGGGAGGGGGACGGAGTCTGTGCCGAGGTGGTGGACGGGGGACGGGGGTCCATGCCGGGGAGGGGGACGGGGGGGGGGGCTCCGTGCCGGGGAGGGGGACGGAGGACGGGCTCCATGACGGGGAGGGGGTTGGGGGACGGCGTCCGTGCCGGGGAGGGTGACAGGGGACGGTGTCCGTGCCAGGGAGCGGGACGGGGGACGGGCCAGTGCCGGGTAGGGGGACGGGGGACGGGGGACAGGGTCCGTGCCCGTGAGGGGACTTGGGACGGGATCCGTGCCGGGGAGGGGGACGGGTGTGTCCGTTCCGGGGAGGGGACGGGGGGTTCCGTGCTGAGGAGGGGGACGGGGGACGGGGTCCGTGCCGGGGAGAGGGACGGGGGGTGTTCCGTGCCGGGGAGGGGGACGGGGGACGGGGTCCGTGTCGGGAAGTGGGAGGGGGGGGTCAGTGCCGGGGAGGGGGATGGAGTACGTGCTGCGGAGGGGGATGTGGGACGGGGTCTGTGCCAGGGTCGGGATCCGTGCTGGGGAGGCGGACAGGGGGGGCTCCATGCCGGGGAGGAAGACGGGGGCGGGCCCGTGCCGGGGAGGGGGACGGTGTCCATGCCAGGGAGGGGGACAGGGGTCGGGGACGTGCTGGGGAGGGGGACGGGGGGGTGGTCCATGCTGGGGAGGAGGACGGGGGTGTCCGTGCCGGGGAAGCGGACGGGGGACGGGGTCCGTGCCGGGGAGGGGGATTGAGGCGGTCCGTGCCGGGGAGGGGGACGGGGGACGGTGTCCGTGCCAGGGAGGGGAATGGGGGGGGGAACCGTGCTGGGGAGGGGGACGGGGGACGGAGTCCATACCAGGGAATGGGGCGGGGGACAGGGTCTGTGCCGCGGAGGGGGACGGGGTGGGTCCATGCCGGGGAGGAGGACGGGGGGGTCCGTGCCGGGGAGGGAAACGAGGGGGGGTCCGTGCCGGGGAGGGGACCGAGTCCGTGCCGGGGAGGGGGACGGGGGACGGTGTCCGTGCCGGGGAAGGGGACGTGGGACGGGGTCCATGCCGGGGAGGGGGACGGGGGACGGGGTCCTTGCCGGGGAGGAGGACGTGGGACGGTGTCCGTGCCGGGGAGGGGGAAGGGGGACGGGTCCGTGCCGGGGAGGGGGACGGTGTCCGTTATGGGGAGGAGGACGCGGGGGGGGTCGTGCCGGTGAGGGGAACGGGGGACAGGGTCCGTGCCGGGGATGGGAACGGGTGAGGGTCCGTGACGGGGAGGGGGACGGGTGACGGGGCCGTGCCGGGGAGGGGGTTGCGGGGGGTGGGGTGGGAGTCCGTGCCGGGGAGGGGGACGGAGGTCGAAGTCCGTGCCGGGGAGGGGAACAGGGGACGGGGGAAGGTTCGGGGAGGGGGACGGGGGAAGGTTCGTGACGGGGAGGGGGACGGAGGTCGGCGTCAGTGCCAATGAGGCGGACGGGGTCCGTGCCGGGGAGGGGGACGGGGGGGGGGTCCGTGCCAGGGAGGGGGACGGGGAGGGTCCGTGACGGGGAGGGGGACGGAGTCCGTGCCGCGGAGGGGGACGGTGTCCGTGCTGGGGAAGGTGACGGGGGAAGTGAACCGTGCCGGGGTGGGGGACGGGGGGAGGTCCGTGCCATGGAAGGGGATGGGGGACGGTGTCTGTGCCGGGGACGGGGACGGGAGCGGTGGTCCGTGCCGGGAAAGGGGATGGGTGACAGGGTCTGTGCCGGGGAAGGGGACGGGGGACCAGTTCCGTGCCGGGGAGGGGGGCGGGGAAAGGGATCCGTGCCTGGGAGGGGGAGGGGGAGGTCCGTGCCGTGGAGGGGGACGGGGGACGGTGTCTGTGCCGGGGAGGGGGACGGGACCGGGGGGGGTACGTGCCGGGGACGGGGACGGGGGACGGTATCCGTGCCGGGGTAGGTGACGTGGGACAGGGTCCGTGCCAGGCAGTGATACGGGGGACGTGGTCCGTGCCGGGGCAGGAGACGGGGGACGGGGTCCGTGCCGGGAATGGGGCCGGGGTTCCGTGCCGGGGAAGGGGATGGATGACGGGGTCCGTGCCGGGGAGGGGTTCGGGTGACCAGTTCCATGCCGGGGAGGGAGTCGGGGAAGGGGTCCGTGCCGGGGAGGTGAATGGAGGGAGGTCCGTGCCGTGGAGCGGGACGGGGGACGGTGTCCGTGCCGGGGAGGGGGACGGGCTCTGAGCCGGGGAGGGGGGCGAGGAGTCCGCGCCAGGGAGATGGACGGAGGACGGGGTCCGTGCTGGGGAGGGGGACGGGTTCCGAGACGGGGAGGGGGATGCGGGGGGGGGTCGTGCCGGGGAGGGGAACGGGGGACGGGGTCCGTGCCGGGGTGGGGGGCGAGGGAGGGTCGGTGACGGGGAGGGGGACGGGTGAAGGGGCCGTGCCGGGGAGGGGGATGCGGGGGGAGTGGGTGGGGGTCCGTGCCGGGGAGGGGGACGGATGACGAGGTCCGTGCAGGGGAGTGGGATGGGGGAGGGGGACCGTGCCGTGGAGGGGGACTGGGGACGGCTTCCGTGCCTGGGAGGGGAATGGGGGGGGGATACGTGGAGGGGAGTGGGACGGGAGACTGTGTCCTTGCCGGCGAGGGGGATGGGGACGGGGTCCGTGCCGGGGAGGGGGACTGGGGGGGTCCATGCCGTGGAGGAGGGTGGGGGGGGGTCCGTGCCGGGGAAGGGGACAGGGGACGGGGTCCGTGCCGGGTAGGGGGATTGGGGGAGGTCCGTGCCGGGGAGGGAACGGGGGACGGGGGACGGGGTCCATGCCGGGGAGGAGGACAGGGTGGCGGTCCGTGCCGGGGAGGGGTACGGGAGACGGTGTCCATGCCAGGGATGGGGACGGGGTGGGTCCATGCCGGGGAGGAGGACGGGGGGGGTCCGTGCCGGTGAAGGGGACGGGGGCAGGGTCCGTGCAGGGAGTGGGATGGGGAGGGTCCGTGCCGGGGAGGAGGACGGGGGACAGTGTCCGTGCTGAGTTAGGGGACGTGGGATGGGGACCGTGCCGGGGAGGGGGACAGGGGACGCGGTCCATGCCGGGGAGCGAGAATGGGGACGGGTCCATGCCGGGGAGGGGGACGGGGGCGGGTCTGTGCCGGGTAGGGGGACGGGGAATGGAGACCCTGCCGGGGAGGGGGACGGAGTCTGTGCCGGGGTGGTGGACGGGGGACGGGGTCCATGCCGGGGAGGGGGACGGGGTGTGTCCATTCTGGGGAGGGGTAAAGGGGACGGGGTCCTTGCCGGGGAGGGGGATGCGGGGGGGGGGTCCGTGCCGGGGAGGGGGACGGGGGCGGGTCTGTGCCGGGTAGGGGGACGGGGGACGGAGTCCCTGCCGGGGAGGGGGACGGAGTCCGTGCCGGGGTGGTGAACGGGGGACGGGGTCCATGCCGGGTAGGGGGACGGGGGGTGTCCGTGCTGGGGAGGGGGAAAGGGGACGGGTCCTTGCCGGGGAGAGGGATGCGGGGGGGGGGGGGGTCCGTGCCGGGGAGGGGGACGGAGGACGGGCTCCATGCAGGGGAGGGGGTCGGGGGACGGCGTCCGTGCCGGGGAGGGTGACAAGGGACGGTGTCCGTGCCGGGGAGCGGGACGGGGGAAGGTCCGCGGAGGGGGATGGAGTCCGTGCCGTGGTGGTGGACGGGGGACTGGGTCCGTGCCGGGGAGGGGGACGGGGGATGGTTCCTTTCCGAGGAGGGGGACGGGGGGAGGATACGTGCCGCGGAGGGGGACAGCGGACGGGGACCATGCCGGGGAGGGGGACGGCGGACGGTTTCCGTGCCAGGAAGGGGGACGGGGGACGGCCTCCGTGCCGGGGAGGGTGACGGGGGACGGGGTCCGTGCCGGGGAGGGGGACGGGGGACGGGCCAGTCCCGGGGAGGGGGACGGGGGACAGGGTCCCTGCCGGGGAGGGGGTCGGGGGAAAGAGTCCGTGCCGGGGTGGGGGACGGGGGTGTCCGTGCCGGGGAGGGGACGGGGGTTCCGTGCTGGGGAGGGGGACGGGAGACGGGGTCCGTGCCGGGGAGGGGGATGCAGGTGGTCCGTGCCGGGGAGGGGGACGGAGTCCGTGCCGGGGAGGGGGACGGGGGACGGGGTCTGTGCCGGGGACGTGGTCCATGCCGGGGAGGGGAACGGGGGACGAGGTCCATGCCGGGAACGGGGAGTGGGTGGTCCGTGCCGGGGAGGGGGACAGAGTCCGTGCCGGGTAGGGGGACGGGGGACGGGGTCTGTGCCGGGGACGTGGTCCGTGCTGGGGAGGGGGACGAGGGGGGGGGGTCCGTGCCGGGGAGTGGACGAGGGCGGGCCCGTGCCGGGGAGGGGGACTGGGGACGGCGTCCGTGCCAGGGAGGGGAATGGGGGGGAGGGATACGTGGCGGGTAGGGGGACGGGGGACTGAGTCCTTGCCGGCGATGGGGACGGGGGACGGGGTCCGTGCCGGGGAGGGGGACGGGGGGGTCCATGCCGGGGAGAGGGGCGGGGTGGGGTCCGTGCCGGGGAAGGGGACAGGGGACGGGGTCCGTGCCGGGTAGGTGGATTGGGGAGGTCCGTGCCGGGGAGGGAACGGGGGACGGGGGACGGGGTCCGTGCCGGGGAGGACAGGGTGGTGGTCCGTGCCGGGGAGGGGGACGGGAGATGGTGTCCGTGCCAGGGATGGGGACAGGGTGGGTCTATGCGGGGAGGAGGACGGGAGGGTCCGTGCCGGGGAAGGGGACGGGGACAGGGTCCGTGCAGGGAGTGGGATGGGGGGGGTCCGTGCTGGGGAGGGGGACGGGGGACAGTGTCCTTGCTGGGGTAGGAGACGTGGGATGGGGTCCGTGCCGGGGCGGGGGACAGGGGACGCGGTCCATGCCGTGGAGGGGGAATGGGGACGGTGTCCGTGCCGGGGAGCGGGAAGGGGGACGGGTCCGTGCCGGGGACGTGGTCCATGCCGGGGAGGATCACGGGGGACGAGGTCCATGCCGGGAACGGGGAGGGGGTGGTCCGTGCCGGGGAGGGGGACGGAGTCCGTGCCGGGGAGGGGGACGGGGGACGGGTTCTGTGCCGGGGACGTGGTCCGAGCTGGGGAGGGGGACGGGGGAGACGGGGGGTCTGTGCCGGGGAGGAGGACGAGGGTGGGCCCGTGCCGGGGAGGGGGACTGGGGACGGCGTCCGTGCCTGGAAGGGGAATTGCGGGGGGATACGTGGCGGGGAGGGGGACGGGGGACTGAGTCCTTGCCGGCGAGGGGGATGGGGGACGGGGGGGTCCATGCCGGGGAGCAGGGTGGGGTGGGGTCCGTGCCGGGGAAGGGGACAGGGGACGGGGTCCGTGCCGGGTAGTGGGATTGGGGGAGGTCCGTGCCGGGGAGGGAACGGGGGACGGGGGACGGGGCCCATGCCGGGGAGGAGGACAGGGTGGGGGTCCGTGCCGGGGAGGGGGACGGGAGATGGTGTCCGTGCCAGGGATGGGGACGGGGTGGGTCCATGCCGGGGAGGAGTACGGGGTTCTTGCCGGGGAGGAGGATGCGGGGGGGGGGGGTCCGTGCTGGGGAGGGGGACGGGGGCGGGTCTGTGCCGGGTAGGGGGACGGGGGGCGGAGTCCCTGCCGGGGAGGGGGACGGAGTCTGTGCCGAGGTGGTGGACGGGGGACGGGGTCCATGCCGGGGAGGGGGACGGGGGGGGGGGGCTCCGTGCCGGGGAGGGGGACGGAGGACGGGCTCCATGACGGGGAGGGGGTTGGGGGACGGCGTCCGTGCCGGGGAGGGTGACAGGGGACGGTGTCCGTGCCAGGGAGCGGGACGGGGGACGGGCCAGTGCCGGGTAGGGGGACGGGGGACGGGGGACAGGGTCCGTGCCCGTGAGGGGACTTGGGACGGGATCCGTGCCGGGGAGGGGGACGGGTGTGTCCGTTCCGGGGAGGGGACGGGGGGTTCCGTGCTGAGGAGGGGGACGGGGGACGGGGTCCGTGCCGGGGAGAGGGACGGGGGGTGTTCCGTGCCGGGGAGGGGGACGGGGGACGGGGTCCGTGTCGGGAAGTGGGAGGGGGGGGTCAGTGCCGGGGAGGGGGATGGAGTACGTGCTGCGGAGGGGGATGTGGGACGGGGTCTGTGCCAGGGTCGGGATCCGTGCTGGGGAGGCGGACAGGGGGGGCTCCATGCCGGGGAGGAAGACGGGGGCGGGCCCGTGCCGGGGAGGGGGACGGTGTCCATGCCAGGGAGGGGGACAGGGGTCGGGGACGTGCTGGGGAGGGGGACGGGGGGGTGGTCCATGCTGGGGAGGAGGACGGGGGTGTCCGTGCCGGGGAAGCGGACGGGGGACGGGGTCCGTGCCGGGGAGGGGGATTGAGGCGGTCCGTGCCGGGGAGGGGGACGGGGGACGGTGTCCGTGCCAGGGAGGGGAATGGGGGGGGGAACCGTGCTGGGGAGGGGGACGGGTCCATACCAGGGAATGGGGCGGGGGACAGGGTCTGTGCCGCGGAGGGGGACGGGGTGGGTCCATGCCGGGGAGGAGGACGGGGGGGTCCGTGCCGGGGAGGGAAACGAGGGGGGGTCCGTGCCGGGGAGGGGACCGAGTCCGTGCCGGGGAGGGGGACGGGGGACGGTGTCCGTGCCGGGGAAGGGGACGTGGGACGGGGTCCATGCCGGGGAGGGGGACGGGGGACGGGGTCCTTGCCGGGGAGGAGGACGTGGGACGGTGTCCGTGCCGGGGAGGGGGAAGGGGGACGGGTCCGTGCCGGGGAGGGGGACGGTGTCCGTTATGGGGAGGAGGACGCGGGGGGGGTCGTGCCGGTGAGGGGAACGGGGGACAGGGTCCGTGCCGGGGATGGGAACGGGTGAGGGTCCGTGACGGGGAGGGGGACGGGTGACGGGGCCGTGCCGGGGAGGGGGTTGCGGGGGGTGGGGTGGGAGTCCGTGCCGGGGAGGGGGACGGAGGTCGAAGTCCGTGCCGGGGAGGGGAACAGGGGACGGGGGAAGGTTCGGGGAGGGGGACGGGGGAAGGTTCGTGACGGGGAGGGGGACGGAGGTCGGCGTCAGTGCCAATGAGGCGGACGGGGTCCGTGCCGGGGAGGGGGACGGGGGGGGGGTCCGTGCCAGGGAGGGGGACGGGGAGGGTCCGTGACGGGGAGGGGGACGGAGTCCGTGCCGCGGAGGGGGACGGTGTCCGTGCTGGGGAAGGTGACGGGGGAAGTGAACCGTGCCGGGGTGGGGGACGGGGGGAGGTCCGTGCCATGGAAGGGGATGGGGGACGGTGTCTGTGCCGGGGACGGGGACGGGGGCGGTGGTCCGTGCCGGGAAAGGGGATGGGTGACAGGGTCTGTGCCGGGGAAGGGGACGGGGGACCAGTTCCGTGCCGGGGAGGGGGGCGGGGAAAGGGATCCGTGCCTGGGAGGGGGAGGGGGAGGTCCGTGCCGTGGAGGGGGACGGGGGACGGTGTCTGTGCCGGGGAGGGGGACGGGACCGGGGGGGGTACGTGCCGGGGACGGGGACGGGGGACGGTATCCGTGCCGGGGTAGGTGACGTGGGACAGGGTCCGTGCCAGGCAGTGATACGGGGGACGTGGTCCGTGCCGGGGCAGGAGACGGGGGACGGGGTCCGTGCCGGGAATGGGGCCGGGGTTCCGTGCCGGGGAAGGGGATGGATGACGGGGTCCGTGCCGGGGAGGGGTTCGGGTGACCAGTTCCATGCCGGGGAGGGAGTCGGGGAAGGGGTCCGTGCCGGGGAGGTGAATGGAGGGAGGTCCGTGCCGTGGAGCGGGACGGGGGACGGTGTCCGTGCCGGGGAGGGGGACGGGCTCTGAGCCGGGGAGGGGGGCGAGGAGTCCGCGCCAGGGAGATGGACGGAGGACGGGGTCCGTGCTGGGGAGGGGGACGGGTTCCGAGACGGGGAGGGGGATGCGGGGGGGGGTCGTGCCGGGGAGGGGAACGGGGGACGGGGTCCGTGCCGGGGTGGGGGGCGAGGGAGGGTCGGTGACGGGGAGGGGGACGGGTGAAGGGGCCGTGCCGGGGAGGGGGATGCGGGGGGAGTGGGTGGGGGTCCGTGCCGGGGAGGGGGACGGATGACGAGGTCCGTGCAGGGGAGTGGGATGGGGGAGGGGGACCGTGCCGTGGAGGGGGACGTGGGGGTGTCTGTGCCGGGGAGGGTGAAGGGGGATGGGGTCCTTGCCGGGCAGGGGGTTGCGGGGGGGGGTCCATGCCGGGGAGGGGGACGGAAGACGGGGTCCATGGGGGGAGGGGGACAGGGGACGTCGTCCGTGCCGGGGAGGGTGACGGGGGATGGTGTCCGTGCCGGGGAGGGTGACGGGGGATGGGCCAGTCCCGGGGTGGGGGACGGGGGACAGCGTCCGTGCCGGGAAGGGGGACGGGGGAAGGAGTCCGTGCCGGGGAGGGGGACGGGGGTGTCCGTGCCGGGGAGGGGACGGGGGGTTCCATGCTGGGGAGGGTGACGGGGGACGTGGTCCGAGCCGGGGAAGGGGATGGGGGGAGTTCCGTGCCGGGCAGGGGGGGGCGGGGGACGGGGTCCGTGCTGGGAAGGGGGAGGGGGGGCCGGGGCGGGGAGGGGGACGGAGTCCGTGCCGGGGAGGGGGATGGGGGACGGGGTCTGTGCCGGGGATGGGGTCCGTGCCGGGGAGGAGGACGGGGGGGCCCGTGCCGGGGATGGGGACGGGGGACGGTGTCCGTGCCAGGGAGGGGAATGGGGGGGCATCCGTGCCGGGGAGGGGGACGGGGGACTGAGTCCGTGCCGGGGAGGGGGACGGGGTCCGTGCCGGGGAAGGGGACGGGGACGGGGTCCGTGCCGGGTAGGGGGATTGGGGATGGTGCGTGCCGGGGAGGGAGATGGGTGACAGGGGACGGGGTCCATGCCGGGGAGGAGGACGGGGGGGTGGGGGTCCGTGCCGGGGAGGGGGACGGGGGACGGTGTACATGCTGGGTAGGGGGACGGAGGACGGGGTCCGTGCCTATGAGGCTGACGGGGTCCGCGCCGGGGAGGGGTCGGGGACGGGGTTCCGTGCCGGGGAGGGGGACGGGGGAGCGTCCGTGACGGGGAGGGTGACGCAGTCCGTGCCGGGGAGGGGGACGGTGTCCGTGCCGGGGAAGAGGACGGGGGAAGTGAACCGTGCCGGGGAGGCGGACGGGTGGAGGTCCGTGCTGTGGAAGGGGACGGGGGAACGGTGTCCGTGCCGGGAAAGGGGACGGGTGACGGGGTCTGTGCCGGGGAGGGGGACGGGGGACCAGTTCCGTGCCGGGGAGGGGGACGGGGAAAGGGATCCGTGCCGGGGAGGGGGAGGGGGAGGTCCGTGCCGTGGAGGGGGACAGGGGACGGTGTCCGTGCCGGGGAAGGGGATTTGGGACAGGGTCCGTGCTGGGCAGGGGTACGGGGGACGTGGTCCGTGCCAGGGCAGGAGACGAGGGACAGGGTCCGTGCCGTGGATGGGGCCGGGGGCGGGGTTCCGTGCCGGGGATGGGGACGGGTGACGGGGTCCGTGCCGGGGAGGGGGTCGGGGGACCAGTTCCATGCCGAGGAGGGAGTCGGGGAAGGGGGACGGGGGGAGGTCCGTGCCGTGGAGTGGGACGGTGTCCTTGCCGGGGAGGGGGCCGGGGGCCGGGGAGCTCCGTGCCGTGGAGGGGGACGGGCTCTGTGCCGGGGAGGGGGGGGGGAGGGGTCCGTGCCGGGGAGATGGACGGAGGACGGGGTCCGTGCTGGGAGGGGGACGGGAGATGGGGTTGGTGCCGGGGAGGGGGACGGGGTCCGTGACAGGGAGGGGGATGCGGGAGGGGCGTGCCGGGGAGGGGAACTGAGGACGGGGTCCGTGCCGGGGTGGGGGACGAGGGAGGGTCCGTGACGGGGAGGTGGACGGGTGACGGGGCCATGCCGGGTAGGGGGATGCGCGGGGAGGGGATGGGGGTCCGTGCCGGGGAGGGGGACGGAGGACGAGGTCCATGCACGGCAGTGGTGGGTGACGGGGACCGCGCCGTGGAGGGGGACGGGGTTCGTGCCGGGGAGGGGAACGGGGGACGGGTCCGTGCCGGGGAGGGGGAACGGGGGACGGGATCCGTGACGGGGAGGGGGACAGGGTCCGTGCCGGGGAGGGGAATGGGGACAGGGGCGGGTCCGAACCGGGGAGGTGGACGGGGGGTGGAGCCCGTGACGGGGAGGGGGACGGGGACGGAGTCTGCGCCGGGCAGGGGGGAACGGGGACGGGCCCGTGACGGGGAGGGGGACGCGGGGGGGGGTCCGTGCCGGGTAGGTTGACGAGTGATGGGGTCCGTGCCGGGGAGGGGACGGGGACGGTGTATGTGCCGGGGAGGGGGGAACGGGGACGGGCCCGTGCCAGGGAGGGGGACGGGGGCGTGTCCGTGCCGGGGGACAGGGGAAACGTGCCGCGGAGGGGGATTGGGTCCGTGCCATGGTGGGGGACGGGTGACGTGTCCTTGCCGGGGAGGGGGACGGGGCGGGGATACGTGCCACGGAGGGGGACAGCGGACGGGGACCATGCCGGGGAGGGGGACGGGGGACGGTGTCCGTGCCAGGGAGGGGAATAGGGGGGGATCCGTGCCAGGCAGGGGGACGGAGTCCATACCGGGGAGTGGGACGGGGACGGGCTCCGTGCCGGGGAAGCGGACGGGGTGGGTCAATGCCGAGGAGGAGGACGGGAGGGTCCGTGCCGGGGAAGGCGACGGGGGATGGGGTCCGTGCCGTGGAGGGGGATTGGGGGAGGTCTGTGCCGGGGAGGGAGACTGTGGATGGGGGACGGGGTCCGTGCCGGGGAGGGGGACGGGGGGGGTCCGTGCTGGGGAGGGGGACGGAGTCCGTGCCGGGGAGGGGGACGGGGGAAAGTGTCCTTGCAGGGAAAGGGGACGTGGGATGGGGTCCGTGCTGGGGAGGGGGACGGGGTCTGTGCCGGGGAGGGGGTCGGGGGACGGGTCCGTGGCGGGGAGGGGGACAGGGGACGGGGTCCGTGCTGGGGAGGGGGATGGGGGACGGGGTCCGTGCCGGGGAGGGGGATGTGGGGAGTTTCGGCCGGGGAGGGGGACGGGGGACGGGGTCCGTGCCGGGAAGTGGGAGGGGGGGTCAGTGCCGGGGAGGGGGATGGAGTCCGTGCCGGGGAGGGGGGTGGGGGACGGGGTCTGTGCCAGGGGACGGGATCCGTGCCGGGCAGGGAACGAGGGGGGTCCGTGCCAGGGAGGAGGACGGGGGCGGGGGCCTGTGCCGGGAGGGGGACGGGGGACGGTGTCCGTGCCAGGGAGGGGAATGGGGGGGGGATCCGTGCCGGGGAGGGGGACGGGGGACTGAGTCCGTGCCGGGGAAGGGGACGGGGGACGGTGTCCGTGCCAGGGAGGGGAATGGTGGGGGAACCGTGCCGGGGAGGGGGACGGGGGACGGAGTCCATACCAGGGAGTGGGACGGGGGACAGGGTCCGTGTCGGGGAGGGGGACGGGGTGGGTCCATGCCGGGGAGGAGGACGGGGGTCCCTTGCCGGGGAGGGGGACGGGGGGGGTCCATGCCGGGGAGGGGGCCGGAGTCCGTCCTGGGGAGGGGGACGGTGTCCATGCCGGGGAAGGGGACGTGGGATGGGGTCCATGCCGGGGAGGGGGACGGGGGACGGGGTCCGTGCCGGGAGGAAGACGGGGGATGGGGTCCGTGCCGGGGAGGGGGAAGGGGGACGGGTCCGTGCCGGGGAGGGGGACGGTGTCTGTTATGGTGAGGGGGACGCGGGGGGGGGTCGTGCCATGGAGGGGAATGGGGGACGGGGTCCGTGCCGGGGATGGGGACAGGTGAGGTTCCGTGACGGGGAGGGGGACGGGTGACGGGTGACGGGGCCATGCCGGGGAGGGGGATGCGGGGGGGGGTGGGGTGGGGCTCCGTGCCGGGGAGTGGGACGGAGGACGAGGTCCGTGCCGGGGAGGGTGATGGGGGTTGGGGATCGTGCCGTGGAGGGGAACGGGGGACCGGGACCATGCCGGGGAGGGGAACGGGGGAGGGTTCGTGACGGGGAGGGGGACGGAGGATGTGGTCCGTGCCTATGAGGCGGACGGGGTCCGTGCCGGGGAGGGGGACGGGGGGGGGTTCCGTGCCGGGGAGGGGGACGGGGGTGGGTCCGTGACGGGGAGGGGGACACAGTCCGTGCCGGGGAGGGGGACGGTGTCCGTGCCGGGGAAGGGGACGGGGGAAGTGAACCGTGCCGGGGAGGGGGACGGGTGGAGGTCCGTGCTGTGGCAGGGGACGGGGGACGGTGTCCGTGCCGGGGAGGGGGACAGGGGCGGGGGTCCGTGCCGGGTAAGGGGACGGGTGACGGGGTCTGTGCCAGTGAGGGGGACGGGGGACCAGTTCCGTGCCGGGGAGGGGGACGGGGAATGTGATCAGTGCCGGGGAGGGGGAGGGGGGAGGTCCGTGCCGTGGAGGGGGACGGGAGGGTCCGTGCCAGGGAAGGGGACGGGGGATGGGGTCCGTGCCGTGGAGGGGGATTGGGGAGGTCCGTGCCGGGGAGGGAGACTGGGGATGGGGGACGGGGTCCGTGCCGGGGTGGGGGACTGGGGGGGGTCCGTGCTGGGGAGGGGGACGGAGTCCGTGCCGGGGGACGGGGGACAATGTCCTTGCCGGGGAAGGGGACGTGGGATGGGGTCCGTGCCGGGGAGGGGGACGGGGTCTGTGCCGGGGAGGGGGACGGGGGACGGGTCCGTGGCGGGGAGGGGGACAGGGGACGGGGTCCGTGCTGGGGAGGGGAATGAGGGACGGGGTCCGTGCCGGGGAGGGTGATGTGGGGAGTTCCGTGCCGGGGAGGGGGACGGGGGACGGGGTCCGTGCCGGGAAGTGGGAGGGGGGGTCAGTGCCGGGGAGGGGGACAGAGTCCGTGCCGGGGAGGGGGATGGGGGACGGGGTCTGTGCCAGGGGACGGGATCCGTGCCGGGGAGGGAACGAGGGGTGTCCGTGCCAGGGAGGAGGACGAGGGGGGGGGCCCGTGCCGGGGAGGGGGACGGGGGACGGTGTACATGCCGGGTAGGGGGACGGAGGACGGGGTCCGTGCCTATGAGGCTGACGGGGTCCGCGCCGGGGAGAGGGACGGGGGGGGGTTCCGTGCCGGGGAGGGGGACGGGGGAGCGTCCGTGACGGGGAGGGGGACGCAGTCCGTGCCGGGGAGGGGGACGGTGTCCGTGCCGGGGAAGAGGACGGGGCAAGTGAACCGTGACGGGGAGGCGGACGGGTGGAGGTCCGTGCTGTGGAAGGGGACGGGGGAACGGTGTCCGTGCCGGGAAAGGGGACGGGTGACGGGGTCTGTGCCGGGGAGGGGGACGGGGGACCAGTTCCGTGCCGGGGAGGGGGACGGGGAAAGGGATCCGTGCCTGGGAGGGGGAGGGGGAGGTCCGTGCCGTGGAGGGGGACAGGGGACGGTGTCCGTGCCGGGGAAGGGGATGTGGGACAGGGTCCGTGCCGGGCAGGGGTACGGGGGACGTGGTCCGTGCCAGGGCAGGAGACGAGGGACAGGGTCCGTGCCGTGGATCGGGCCGGGGGCGGGGTTCCGTGCCGGGGATGGGGACGGGTGACGGGGTCCGTGCCGGGGAGGGGGTCGGGGGACCAGTTCCATGCCGAGGAGGGAGTCGGGGAAGGGGTCCGTGCCGGGGAAGGGGACGGGGGGAGGTCCGTGCCGTGGAGTGGGACGGTGTCCTTGCCGGGGAGGGGGCCGGGGGAAGGAGTCCGTGCCGGGGAGGGGGACGGGGGTGTCCGTGCCGGGGAGGGGACGGGGGGTTCCATGCTGGGGAGGGTGACGGGGGACGTGGTCCGAGCCGGGGAAGGGGATGGGGGGAGTTCCGTGCCGGGCAGGGGGGGGCGGGGGACGGGGTCCGTGCTGGGAAGGGGGAGGGGGGGCCGGGGCGGGGAGGGGGACGGAGTCCGTGCCGGGGAGGGGGATGGGGGACGGGGTCTGTGCCGGGGATGGGGTCCGTGCCGGGGAGGAGGACGGGGGGGCCCGTGCCGGGGATGGGGACGGGGGACGGTGTCCGTGCCAGGGAGGGGAATGGGGGGGCATCCGTGCCGGGGAGGGGGACGGGGGACTGAGTCCGTGCCGGGGAGGGGGACGGGGTCCGTGCCGGGGAAGGGGACGGGGACGGGGTCCGTGCCGGGTAGGGGGATTGGGGATGGTGCGTGCCGGGGAGGGAGATGGGTGACAGGGGACGGGGTCCATGCCGGGGAGGAGGACGGGGGGGGGTGGGGTCCGTGCCGGGGAGGGGGACGGGGGACGGTGTACATGCCGGGTAGGGGGACGGAGGACGGGGTCCGTGCCTATGAGGCTGACGGGGTCCGCGCCGGGGAGGGGTCGGGGACGGGGTTCCGTGCCGGGGAGGGGGACGGGGGAGCGTCCGTGACGGGGAGGGGGACGCAGTCCGTGCCGGGGAGGGGGACGGTGTCCGTGCCGGGGAAGAGGACGGGGGAAGTGAACCGTGCCGGGGAGGCGGACGGGTGGAGGTCCGTGCTGTGGAAGGGGACGGGGGAACTGTGTCCGTGCCGGGAAAGGGGACGGGTGACGGGGTCTGTGCCGGGGAGGGGGACGGGGGACCAGTTCCGTGCCGGGGAGGGGGACGGGGAAAGGGATCCGTACCGGGGAGGGGGAGGGGGAGGTCCGTGCCGTGGAGGGGGACAGGGGACGGTGTCCGTGCCGGGGAAGGGGATGTGGGACAGGGTCCGTGCTGGGCAGGGGTACGGGGGACGTGGTCCGTGCCAGGGCAGGAGACGAGGGATAGGGTCCGTGCCGTGGATGGGGCCGGGGGCGGGGTTCCGTGCCGGGGATGGGGACGGGTGACGGGGTCCGTGCCGGGGAGGGGGTCGGGGGACCAGTTCCATGCCGAGGAGGGAGTCGGGGAAGGGGGACGGGGGGAGGTCCGTGCCGTGGAGTGGGACGGTGTCCTTGCCGGGGAGGGGGCCGGGGGCCGGGGAGCTCCGTGCCGTGGAGGGGGACGGGCTCTGTGCCGGGGAGGGGGGGTGAGGGGTCCGTGCCGGGGAGATGGACGGAGGACGGGGTCCGTGCTGGGAGGGGGACGGGAGATGGGGTTGGTGCCGGGGAGGGGGACGGGGTCTGTGACAGGGAGGGGGATGCGGGAGGGGCGTGCCGGGGAGGGGAACTGAGGACGGGGTCCGTGCCGGGGTGGGGGACGAGGGAGGGTCCGTGACGGGGAGGTGGACGGGTGACGGGGCCATGCCGGGTAGGGGGATGCGCGGGGAGGGGATGGGGGTCCGTGCCGGGGAGGGGGACGGAGGACGAGGTCCATGCACGGCAGTGGTGGGTGACGGGGACCGCGCCGTGGAGGGGGACGGGGTTCGTGCCGGGGAGGGGAACGGGGGACGGGTCCGTGCCGGGGAGGGGGAACGGGGGACGGGATCCGTGACGGGGAGGGGGACAGGGTCCGTGCCGGGGAGGGGAATGGGGACAGGGGCGGGTCCGAACCGGGGAGGTGGACGGGGGGTGGAGCCCGTGACGGGGAGGGGGACGGGGACGGAGTCTGCGCCGGGCAGGGGGGAACGGGGACGGGCCCGTGACGGGGAGGGGGACGCGGGGGGGGGGGGTCCATGCCGGGTAGGTTGACGAGTGATGGGGTCCATGCCGGGGAGGGGACGGGGACGGTGTATGTGCCGGGGAGGGGGGAACGGGGACGGGCCCGTGCCAGGGAGGGGGACGGGGGCGTGTCCGTGCCGGGGGACAGGGGAAACGTGCCGCGGAGGGGGATTGGGTCCATGCCATGGTGGGGGACGGGTGACGTGTCCTTGCCGGGGAGGGGGACGGGGCAGGGATACGTGCCACGGAGGGGGACTGCGGAGGGGGACCATGCCGGGGAGGGGGACGGGGGACGGTGTCCGTGCCAGGGAGGGGAATAGGGGGGGATCCGTGCCAGGCAGGGGGACGGAGTCCATACCGGGGAGTGGGACGGGGACGGGCTCCGTGCCGGGGAAGGGGACGGGGTGGGTCAATGCCGAGGAGGAGGACGGGAGGGTCCGTGCCGGGGAAGGCGACGGGGGATGGGGTCCGTGCCGTGGAGGGGGATTGGGGGAGGTCTGTGCCGGGGAGGGAGACTGGGGATGGGGGACGGGGTCCGTGCCGGGGAGGGGGACGGGGGGGGGTCCGTGCTGGGGAGGGGGACGGAGTCCGTGCCGGGGAGGGGGACGGGGGAAAGTGTCCTTGCAGGGGAAGGGGACGTGGGATGGGGTCCGTGCTGGGGAGGGGGACGGGGTCTGTGCCGGGGAGGGGGTCGGGGGACGGGTCCGTGGCGGGGAGGGGGACAGGGGACGGGGTCCGTGCTGGGGAGGGGGTTGGGGGACGGGGTCGGTGCCGGGGAGGGGGATGTGGGGAGTTCCGGCCGGGGAGGGGGACGGGGGACGGGGTCCGTGCCGGGAAGTGGGAGGGGGGGTCAGTGCCGGGGAGGGGGATGGAGTCCGTGCCGGGGAGGGGGGTGGGGGACGGGGTCGGTGCCAGGGGACGGGATCCGTGCCGGGCAGGGAACGAGGGGGGTCCGTGCCAGGGAGGAGGACGGGGGCGGGGGCCCGTGCCGGGAGGGGGACGGGGGACGGTGTCCGTGCCAGGGAGGGGAATGGGGGGGGGGATCCGTGCCGGGGAGGGGGACGGGGGACTGAGTCCGTGCCGGGGAAGGGGACGGGGGACGGTGTCCGTGCCAGGGAGGGGAATGGTGGGGGAACCGTGCCGGGGAGTGGGACGGGGGACGGAGTCCATACCAGGGAGTGGGACGGGGGACAGGGTCCGTGTCGGGGAGGGGGACGGGATGGGTCCATGCCGGGGAGGAGGACGGGGGTCCCTTGCCGGGGAGGGGGACGGGGGGGGGGTCCATGCCGGGGAGGGGGACGGAGTCCGTCCTGGGGAGGGGGACGGTGTCCATGCCGGGGAAGGGGACGTGGGATGGGGTCCATGCCGGGGAGGGGGACGGGGGACGGGGTCCGTGCCGGGAGGAAGACGGGGGATGGGGTCCGTGCCGGGGAGGGGGAAGGGGGACGGGTCCGTGCCGGGGAGGGGGACGGTGTCTGTTATGGTGAGGGGGACGCGGGGGGGGTCGTGCCATGGAGGGGAATGGGGGACGGGGTCCGTGCCGGGTATGGGGACAGGTGAGGTTCCGTGACGGGGAGGGGGACGGGTGACGGGTGACGGGGCTATGCCGGGGAAGGGGATGCGGGGGGGGTGGGGTGGGGCTCCGTGCCGGGGAGTGGGACGGAGGACGAGGTCCGTGCCGGGGAGGGTGATGGGGGTTGGGGATCGTGCCGTGGAGGGGAACGGGGGACCGGGACCATGCCGGGGAGGGGAACGGGGGAGGGTTCGTGACGGGGAGGCGGACGGAGGATGTGGTCCGTGCCTATGAGGCGGACGGGGTCCGTGCCGGGGAGGGGGACGGGGGGGGTTCCGTGCCGGGGAGGGGGACGGGGGTGGGTCCGTGACGGGGAGGGGGACGGTGTCCGTGCCGGGGAAGGGGACGGGGAAGTGAACCGTGCCGGGGAGGGGGACGGGTGGAGGTCCGTGCTGTGGCAGGGGACGGGGGACCCTGTCCGTGCCGGGGAGGGGGACAGGGGCGGGGGTCCGTGCCGGGTAAGGGGACGGGTGACGGGGTCTGTGCCAGTGAGGGGGACGGGGGACCAGTTCTGTGCCGGGGAGGGGGACGGGGAAAGTGATCAGTGCCGGGGAGGGGGAGGGGGGAGGTCCGTGCCGTGGAGGGGGACGGGAGGGTCCGTGCCAGGGAAGGGGACGGGGGATGGGGTCCGTGCCGTGGAGGGGGATTGGGGAGGTCCGTGCCGGGGAGGGAGACTGGGGATGGGGGACGGGGTCCGTGCCGGGGTGGGGGACTGGGGGGGGGGTCCGTGCTGGGGAGGGGGACGGAGTCCGTGCCGGGGGACGGGGGACAATGTCCTTGCCGGGGAAGGGGACGTGGGATGGGGTCCGTGCCGGGGAGGGGGACGGGGTCTGTGCCGGGGAGGGGGACGGGGGACGGGCCCGTGGCGGGGAGGGGGACAGGGGACGGGGTCCGTGCTGGGGAGGGGGATGAGGGACGGGTTCCGTGCCGGGGAGGGTGATGTGGGGAGTTCCGTGACGGGGAGGGGGACGGGGGACGGGGTCCGTGCCGTGAAGTGGGAGGGGGGGTCAGTGCCGGGGAGGGGGACAGAGTCCGTGCCGGGGAGGGGGATGGGGGACGGGGTCTGTGCCAGGGGACGGGATCCGTGCCGGGGAGGGAACGAGGGGTGTCCGTGCCAGGGAGGAGGACGAGGGGGGGGGCCCGTGCCGGGGAGGGGGACGGGGGACGGTGTACATGCCGGGTAGGGGGACGGAGGACGGGGTCCATGCCTATGAGGCTGACGGGGTCCGCGCCGGGGAGAGGGACGGGGGGGGGTTCCGTGCCGGGGAGGGGGACGGGGGAGCGTCCGTGACGGGGAGGGGGACGCAGTCCGTGCCGGGGAGGGGGACGGTGTCCGTGCCGGGGAAGAGGACGGGGGAAGTGAACCGTGACGGGGAGGCGGACGGGTGGAGGTCCGTGCTGTGGAAGGGGACGGGGGAACGGTGTCCGTGCCGGGAAAGGGGACGGGTGACGGGGTCTGTGCCGGGGAGGGGGACGGGGGACCAGTTCCGTGCCGGGGAGGGGGACGGGGAAAGGGATCCGTGCCGGGGAGGGGGAGGGGGAGGTCCGTGCCGTGGAGGGGGACAGGGGACGGTGTCCGTGCCGGGGAAGGGGATGTGGGACAGGGTCCGTGCCGGGCAGGGGTACGGGGGACGTGGTCCGTGCCAGGGCAGGAGACGAGGGACAGGGTCCGTGCCGTGGATGGGGCCGGGGGCGGGGTTCCGTGCCGGGGATGGGGACGGGTGACGGGGTCCGTGCCGGGGAGGGGGTCGGGGGACCAGTTCCATGCCGAGGAGGGAGTCGGGGAAGGGGTCCGTGCCGGGGAGGGGGACGGGGGGAGGTCCGTGCCGTGGAGTGGGACGGTGTCCTTGCCGGGGAGGGGGCCGGGGGCCGGGGGGGTCCGTGCCGTGGAGGGGGACGGGCTCTGTGCTGGGGAGGGGGGGGGGGAGGGGTCCGTGCCGGGGAGATGGACGGAGGACGGGGTCCGTGCTGGGAGGGGGACGGGAGATGGGGTTGGTGCCGGGGAGGGGGACGGGGTCCGTGACAGGGAGGGGGATGCGGGAGGGGCGTGCCGGGGAGGGGAACTGAGGACGGGGTCCGTGCCGGGGTGGGGGACGAGGGAGGGTCCGTGACGGGGAGGTGGACGGGTGACGGGGCCATGCCGGGTAGGGGGATGCGCGGGGAGGGGATGGGGGTCCGTGCCGGGGAGGGGGACGGAGGACGAGGTCCATGCACGGGAGTGGTGGGGGACGGGGATCGTGCCGTGGAGGGGGACGGGGTTCGTGCCGGGGAGGGGAACGGGGGCCGGGGCCGTGCCGGGGAGGGGGAACGGGGGACGGGATCCGTGACGGGGAGGGGGACAGGGTCCGTGCCGGGGAGGGGAATGGGGACAGGGGCGGGTCCAAACCGGGGAGGGGGACGGGGGCGGAGCCCGTGACGGGGAGGGGGACGGAGACGGAGTCTGCGCCGGGCAGGGGGACGGGGTCCTTGTTGGGGAGGGGGACGCGGGGGGGGGGGTCCGTGCCGGGTAGGTTGACGAGTGATGGGGTCCGTGCCGGGGAGGGGACGGGGACGGTGTATGTGCCGGGGAGGGGGGAACGGGGACGGGCCCGTGCCAGGGAGAGGGACGGGGGCGTGTCCGTGCCGGGGGACAGGGGAAACGTGCCGCGGAGGGGGATTGGGTCCGTGCCATGGTGGGGGACAGGTGACGTGTCCTTGCCGGGGAGGGGGACGGGGCGGGGATACGTGCCACGGAGGGGGACAGCGGACGGGGACCATGCCGGGGAGGGGGACGGGGGACGGTGTCCGTGCCAGGGAGGGGAATGGGGGGGGATCCGTGCCAGGCAGGGGGACGGAGTCCATACCGGGGAGTGGGACGGGGACGGGCTCCGTGCCGGGGAAGGGGACGGGGTGGGTCAATGCCGAGGAGGAGGACGGGAGGGTCCGTGCCGGGGAAGGCGACGGGGGATGGGGTCCGTGCCGTGGAGGGGGATTGTGGGAGGTCTGTGCCGGGGAGGGAGACTGGGGATGGGGGACGGGGTCCGTGCCGGGGAGGGGGACGGGGGGGGGGTCCGTGCTGGGGAGGGGGACGGAGTCCGTGCCGGGGAGGGGGACGTGGGAAAGTGTCCTTGCCGGGGAAGGGGACGTGGGATGGGGTCCGTGCCGGGGAGGGGGTCGGGGGACGGGTCCGTGGCGGGGAGGGGGACAGGGGACGGGGTCCGTGCTGGGGAGGGGGATGGGGGACGGGGTCCGTGCCGGGGAGGGGGATGTGGGGAGTTCCGGCCGGGGAGGGGGACGGGGGACGCGGTCCGTGCCGGGAAGTGGGAGGGGGGGTCAGTGCCGGGGAGGGGGATGGAGTCCGTGCCGGGGAGGGGAGTGGGGGACGGGGTCTGTGCCAGGGGACGGGATCCGTGCCGGGCATGGAACGAGGGGGGTCCGTGCCAGGGAGGAGGACGGGGGCGGGGGCCCGTGCCGGGAATGGGACGGGGACGGTGTCCGTGCCAGGGAGGGGAATGGGGGGTGATCCGTGCCGGGGAGGGGGACGGGGGACTGAGTCCGTGCCGGGGAAGGGGACGGGGGACGGTGTCCGTGCCAGGGAGGGGAATGGTGGGGGAACCGTGCCGGGGAGTGGGACGGGGGACGGAGTCCATACCAGGGAGTGGGACGGGGGACAGGGTCCGTGTCGGGGAGGGGGACGGGGTGGGTCCATGCCGGGGAGGAGGACGGGGGTCCCTTGCCGGGGAGGGGGATGGGGGGGGTCCGTGCCGGGGAGGGGGACGGAGTCCGTCCTGGGGAGGGGGACGGTGTCCATGCCGGGGAAGGGGACGTGGGATGGGGTCCATGCCGGGGAGGGGGATGGGGGACGGGGTCCGTGCCGGGAGGAAGACGGGGGATGGGGTCCGTGCCGGGTAGGGGGAAGGGGGACGGGTCCGTGCCGGGGAGGGGGACGGTGTCTGTTAAGGTGAGGGGGACGCGGGGGGGGGGGTCGTGCCATGGAGGGGAATGGGGGACGGGGTCCGTGCCGGGGATGGGGACAGGTGAGGTTCCGTGACGGGGAGGGGGACGGGTGACGGGTGACGGGGCCATGCCGGGGAGGGGGATGCGGGGGGGGGGGGTGGGGTGGGGGTCCGTGCCGGGGAGTGGGACGGAGGACGAGGTCCGTGCCGGGGAGGGTGATGGGGGTCGGGGATCGTGACGTGGAGGGGAAGGGGGGACCGGGACCATGCCGGGGAGGGGAACGGGGGAGGGTTCGTGACGGGGAGGGGGACGGAGGATGTGGTCCGTGCCTATGAGGCGGACGGGGTCCGTGCCGGGGAGGGGGACGGGGGGGGGTTCCGTGCTGGGGAGGGGGACGGGGGTGGGTCCGTGACGGGGAGGGGGACACAGTCCTTGCCGGGGAGGGGGGCGGTGTCCGTGCCGGGGAAGGGGACGGGGGAAGTGAACCGTGCCGGGGAGGGGGACGGGTGGAGGTCCGTGCTGTGGAAGGGGACGGGGGACGGTGTCCGTGCCGGGGAGGGGGGACAGGGGCGGGGGTCCGTGCCGGGTAAGGGGACGGGTGACGGGGTCTGTGCCAGTGAGGGGGACGGGGGACCAGTTCCGTGCCGGGGAGGGGGACGGGGAAAGTGATCCGTGCCGGGGAGGGGGAGGGGGGAGGTCCGTGCCGTGGAGGGGGACGGGAGGGGGAAGGGGGACGGGTCCGTGGCGGGGAGGGGGACAGTGGACGGGGACCATACCGGGGAGGGGGATGGCGGATGGAGTCCGTGCCAGGAATGGGAACGGGGGACGGGGTCCGTGCCGGGGAGTGGGAAGTGGGGGTGTCCGTGCTGGGAGGGGGAAGGGGTACGGGGTCCGTTCCGGGGAGGGGGAGGGGGGTTCCGTGCCGGGGAGGGGGACGGAGTCCGTGCCAGGGAGGGGGACGGGGTCTCTGCCGGGGAGACGGGTTCCGTGCCGGGGAGGGGGACTGGGGGGGTCCGTGCCGGGGAGGAGGATGGGGGGGCCGGTGCCGGGGAAGGGGACGGGGGACGGTGTCCGTGCCAGGGAGGGGAATGGGGGGGGATCCGTGCCGGGGAGGGGGAACGGGGGACTGAGTCCGTGCCGGGGAGGGGGACGGGGTCCGTGCTGCAGAGTGGGACGGGGCGGGTCCATGCCGGGGAGGAGGACGGGGATGTCCGTGCCGGGGAAGGGGACGGGGGACGGGATCCGTGCCGGGGAGGGGGATTGGGGGAGGTCCGTGCTGGGGAGGGAGACGGGGGACGGGGGACTGGGTCCATGCCGGGGAGGATTACGGGGGGGGTCCATGCCGGGGAGGGGGACGGGGGACGGTGTCCGTGCCAGGGAGGGGAATGGGGGGTGATCCGTGCCGGGGAGTTGGACGGGGTCCGTGACGGGGAGGGGGATGCGGGGGGTGGGGTCGTGCCGGGAAGGGGAACTGGGGACGGGGTACTTGCCGGGGAGGGGGACGCGGGGGGGTGGATCCGCGCTTGGTAGGTAGACGGAGGATGAGGCCGTGCCGGGGAGGGGGATGTGGGGTGGAGGGGATGGGGGTCCGTGCCGGGGAGGGGGAGGGAGGACGAGGTCCGTGCAGGGGAGTGGTGGGGGACGGCAGACGGGGCTCGTGCCGGGAAGGGGAACGGGGGCCTGGTCCGTGCCGGGGAGGGCGAACGGGGGACGGGGTCCGTGACGGGGAGGTGGACAGGGTCCATGCCCGGGAGTGGGACGGTGTCAGGGGCGGGTCCGAACCGGGGAGGGTGACGGGGGGGTGGAGCCCGTGCCAGGGAGGGGGACGGGGGGGCGGGGTCCGCGCCGGGCACAGGGACGGGGTCCTTGCCGGGGAGGGGGACGCGGGGGGGGGGGGGGGATCCGTGCCGGGTAGGTGGACGGAGGATGGGGACCGTGCCGGGGAGGGGACGGGGACGGTGTCCGTGCCGGGGAGGGGGGACCGGGGACGGGCCCGTGCCAGGGAGGAGGACGGGGGCGGGTCCGTGCCGGGGGGCGGGGGATACGTGCCACGGAGGGGGACGGAGTCCGTGCCGTGCTGGGGGACGGGTGACGTGTCCTTGCCGGGGAGGGGGACGGGGGGGGGATACGTGCCGTGGAGGGGGACAGCGGACGGGGACCATGCCGGGGAGGGGGACGGCGGACGGAGTCCGTGCCTGGAAGGGGGACGGGGGATGGGGTCCGTGCCGGGGAGGGGGACGTTGGGTGTCCGTGCTGGGAGGGGGAAGGGGGCCGGGGTCCTTGCCGGGAGGGGGACGGGGGACGGCGTCCGTGCCGGGGAGGGTGATGGGGGACGGGGTCCGTGCCGGGGAGGGAGATGGGGGATGGGCCAGTCCCGAGGAGGGGGACGGGGGACAGGGTCCGAGCCGGGGAGGGGGACGGGGGAAGGATTCCGTGCCGATGAGGGGGACAGGGGGTGTCCGTGCCGTGGAGGGGACGGGGGGGTTCCATGCTGGGGAGGGGGACGGGGGACGGGGGTCCGTGCCGGGGAGGGAGATGGGGGGAGTTCCGTGCCGGGGAGGGGGACGGGGTCCGTGCCGGGAATGGGGAGGGGGGTTCTGTGCCGGGGAGGGGGACGGAGTCCGTGCCGGGGAGGGGGACGGGGGACGGGGTCTGTGCCGGGGATGGGGTCCGTGCCGGGGAGGGGGACGCGGGGGGGGTCCGTGCCGGGGAGGAGGACGGGGGGGGGGTCCGTGCCGGGGAGGGGGACGGGGTTGGTGTCCGTGCCAGGGAGGGGAATGGGGGGGAACCGTGCCAGGGAGGGGGACGGGGGACGGCGTCCATACCGGGGAGTGGGACGGGGACGGTCTCCGTGCCGGGGAGGGGGACGGGGTGGGTCAATGCCGAGGAGGAGGACGGTTGGGTCCGTGCCAGGGAAGGGGACGGGGGATGGGGTCCGTGCCGTGGAGGGGGATTGGGGAGGTCCGTGCCGGGGAGGGAGACTGGGGATGGGGGACGGGGTCCGTGCCGGGGTGGGGGACTGGGGGGGTTCGTGCTGGGGAGAGGGACAGAGTCCGTGTCGGGGACCGGGACGGGGGACAGTGTCCGTTCCGGGGAAAGGGACGTGGGATGGGGTCCGTGCCGGGGAGGGTGATGGTGTACGGGGTCCGTGCCGGGGAGGGGGACGGGGACGGGGTCCGTGCCGGGGAGGGGGAAGGGGGACGGGTCCGTGGCGGGGAGGGGGCAGGGGCCGTGGTCCGTGCCGGGAAGTGGGGGGGGGGCAGTGCCGGGGAGGGGGACGGAGTCCGTGCCGGGGAGGGGGATGGGGGACGGGGTCTGTGCCAGGGGACGGGATCCGTGCCGGGGAGGGAACGGGGGGGGGGGTCCGTGCCAGGGAGGAGGACGGGGGAGGGGGCCCGTGCCGGGGAGGGGGACGGGGGGAACGGTGTCCGTGCCAGGGAGGGGAATGGGGGGGATCCGTGCCGGGGAGGGGGACGGGGGACTGAGTCCGTGCCGGGGAGGGGGACGGGAGGGACCATGCCGGGGAGGAGGACGGGGGTGTCCGTGCCGGGGAAGGGGACGGGGGATGGGGTCTGTGCCGGGGAGGGGGATTGGGGCGGGGTCCATGCCGGGGACGGGGACGGGGACGGTGTCCGTGCCAGGGAGGAGAATGGGGGGGGGAACCGTGCCGGGGAGGTGGACGGGGGACGGAGTCCATACCAGGTAGTAGGACGGGGGACAGGGTCCGTGTCGGGGAGGGGGACGGGGTGGTTCCATGCCGGGGAGGAGGACGGGGGTTCCGTGCCGGGGAGGGGGACGGGGGCCTGGTCCATGCCGGGGAGGGGGAACGGGGGACGGGGTCCGTGACGGGGAGGGGGACAGGGTCCGTGCCGGGGAGTGGGACGGTGACAGGGGCGGGTCCGAACCACGGAGGGTGACGGGGGGGCGGAGCCCGTGCCAGGGAGGGGGACGGGGGGCGGGGTCCGCGCCGGGCAGGGGGACGGGGGAAGGATTCCGTGCCGATGAGGGGGACGGGGGTGTCCGTGCCGTGGAGGGGACGGGGGGTTCCATGCTGGGGAGGGGGACGGGGGACGGGGTCCGTGACGGGGAGGGAGATGGGGGGAGTTCCGTGCCGGGGAGCGGGACGGGGTCCGCGCCGGCAATGGGAGGGGGGTTCCGTGCCGGGGAGGGGGACGGAGTCCGTGCCGGGGAGGGGGACGGAGGACGGGGTCTGTGCCGGAGATGGGGTCCGTGCCGGGGAGGGGGACGCGGGGGGGTCCGTGCCGGGGAGCAGGACGGGGGGGGGGTCCGTGCCGGGGAGGGGGACGGGGGACGGTGTCCGTGCCAGGGAGGGGAATGGCGGGGGGGGGAACCGTGCCAGGGAGGGGGACGGGGGACGGAGTCCATACCGGGGAGTGGGACGGGGACGGTCTCCGTGCCGGGGAGGGGGACGGGGTCCGTGCCAGGGAGGGGAATGGGGGGGAACCGTGCCAGGGAGGGGGACGGGGGACGGCGTCCATACCGGGGAGTGGGACGGGGACGGTCTCCGTGCCGGGGAGGGGGACGGGGTGGGTCAATGCCGAGGAGGAGGACGGTTGGGTCCGTGCCAGGGAAGGGGACGGGGGATGGGGTCCGTGCCGTGGAGGGGGATTGGGGAGGTCCGTGCCGGGGAGGGAGACTGGGGATGGGGGACGGGGTCCGTGCCGGGGTGGGGGACTGGGGGGGTTCGTGCTGGGGAGAGGGACAGAGTCCGTGTCGGGGACCGGGACGGGGGACAGTGTCCGTTCCGGGGAAAGGGACGTGGGATGGGGTCCGTGCCGGGGAGGGGAATGGGGGGGAACCGTGCCAGGGAGGGGGACGGGGGACGGCGTCCATACCGGGGAGTGGGACGGGGACGGTCTCCGTGCCGGGGAGGGGGACGGGGTGGGTCAATGCCGAGGAGGAGGACGGTTGGGTCCGTGCCAGGGAAGGGGACGGGGGATGGGGTCCGTGCCGTGGAGGGGGATTGGGGAGGTCCGTGCCGGGGAGGGAGACTGGGGATGGGGGACGGGGTCCGTGCCGGGGTGGGGGACTGGGGGGGTTCGTGCTGGGGAGAGGGACAGAGTCCGTGTCGGGGACCGGGACGGGGGACAGTGTCCGTTCCGGGGAAAGGGACGTGGGATGGGGTCCGTGCCGGGGAGGGTGATGGTGTACGGGGTCCGTGCCGGGGAGGGGGACGGGGACGGGGTCCGTGCCGGGGAGGGGGAAGGGGGACGGGTCCGTGGCGGGGAGGGGGCAGGGGCCGTGGTCCGTGCCGGGAAGTGGGGGGGGGGCAGTGCCGGGGAGGGGGACGGAGTCCGTGCCGGGGAGGGGGATGGGGGACGGGGTCTGTGCCAGGGGACGGGATCCGTGCCGGGGAGGGAACGGGGGGGGGGGTCCGTGCCAGGGAGGAGGACGGGGGAGGGGGCCCGTGCCGGGGAGGGGGACGGGGGAACGGTGTCCGTGCCAGGGAGGGGAATGGGGGGGATCCGTGCCGGGGAGGGGGACGGGGGACTGAGTCCGTGCCGGGGAGGGGGACGGGAGGGACCATGCCGGGGAGGAGGACGGGGGTGTCCGTGCCGGGGAAGGGGACGGGGGATGGGGTCTGTGCCGGGGAGGGGGATTGGGGCGGGGTCCATGCCGGGGACGGGGACGGGGACGGTGTCCGTGCCAGGGAGGAGAATGGGGGGGGGAACCGTGCCGGGGAGGTGGACGGGGGACGGAGTCCATACCAGGTAGTAGGACGGGGGACAGGGTCCGTGTCGGGGAGGGGGACGGGGTGGTTCCATGCCGGGGAGGAGGACGGGGGTGCTGTGCCGGGGAGGGGGACGGGGGCCTGGTCCATGCCGGGGAGGGGGAACGGGGGACGGGGTCCGTGACGGGGAGGGGGACAGGGTCCGTGCCGGGGAGTGGGACGGTGACAGGGGCGGGTCCGAACCACGGAGGGTGACGGGGGGGCGGAGCCCGTGCCAGGGAGGGGGACGGGGGGCGGGGTCCGCGCCGGGCAGGGGGACGGGGGAAGGATTCCGTGCCGATGAGGGGGACGGGGGTGTCCGTGCCGTGGAGGGGACGGGGGGTTCCATGCTGGGGAGGGGGACGGGGGACGGGGTCCGTGACGGGGAGGGAGATGGGGGGAGTTCCGTGCCGGGGAGCGGGACGGGGTCCGCGCCGGCAATGGGAGGGGGGTTCCGTGCCGGGGAGGGGGACGGAGTCCGTGCCGGGGAGGGGGACGGAGGACGGGGTCTGTGCCGGAGATGGGGTCCGTGCCGGGGAGGGGGACGCGGGGGGGTCCGTGCCGGGGAGTAGGACGGGGGGGGGGTCCGTGCCGGGGAGGGGGACGGGGGACGGTGTCCGTGCCAGGGAGGGGAATGGCGGGGGGGGGAACCGTGCCAGGGAGGGGGACGGGGGACGGAGTCCATACCGGGGAGTGGGACGGGGACGGTCTCCGTGCCGGGGAGGGGGACGGGGTCCGTGCCAGGGAGGGGAATGGGGGGGAACCGTGCCAGGGAGGGGGACGGGGGACGGCGTCCATACCGGGGAGTGGGACGGGGACGGTCTCCGTGCCGGGGAGGGGGACGGGGTGGGTCAATGCCGAGGAGGAGGACGGTTGGGTCCGTGCCAGGGAAGGGGACGGGGGATGGGGTCCGTGCCGTGGAGGGGGATTGGGGAGGTCCGTGCCGGGGAGGGAGACTGGGGATGGGGGACGGGGTCCGTGCCGGGGTGGGGGACTGGGGGGGTTCGTGCTGGGGAGAGGGACAGAGTCCGTGTCGGGGACCGGGACGGGGGACAGTGTCCGTTCCGGGGAAAGGGACGTGGGATGGGGTCCGTGCCGGGGAGGGTGATGGTGTACGGGGTCCGTGCCGGGGAGGGGGACGGGGACGGGGTCCGTGCCGGGGAGTGGAAAGGGGGACGGGTCCGTGGCGGGGAGGGGGCAGGGGCCGTGGTCCGTGCCGGGAAGTGGGGGGGGGCAGTGCCGGGGAGGGGGACGGAGTCCGTGCCGGGGTGGGGGATGGGGGACGGGGTCTGTGCCAGGGGACGGGATCCGTGCCGGGGTGGGAACGGGGGGGGGGGGGTCCGTGCCAGGGAGGAGGACGGGGGAGGGGGCCCGTGCCGGGGAGGGGGACGGGGGAACGGTGTCCGTGCCAGGGAGGGGAATGGGGGGGATCCGTGCCGGGGAGGGGGACGGGGGACTGAGTCCGTGCCGGGGAGGGGGACGGCGGACGGGGTCCGTGCTGGGGAGGGGGACGGGAGGGACCATGCCGGGGAGGAGGACGGGGGTGTCCGTGCCGGGGAAGGGGACGGGGGATGGGGTCTGTGCCGGGGAGGGGGATTGGGGCGGGGTCCATGCCGGGGACGGGGACGGGGACGGTGTCCGTGCCAGGGAGGAGAATGGGGGGGGGAACCGTGCCGGGGAGGTGGACGGGGGACGGAGTCCATACCAGGTAGTAGGACGGGGGACAGGGTCCGTGTCGGGGAGGGGGACGGGGTGGTTCCATGCCGGGGAGGAGGACGGGGGTTCCGTGCCGGGGAGGGGGACGGGGGCCTGGTCCATGCCGGGGAGGGGGAACGGGGGACGGGGTCCGTGACGGGGAGGGGGACAGGGTCCGTGCCGGGGAGTGGGACGGTGACAGGGGCGGGTCCGAACCGGGGAGGGTGACGGGGGGGCGGAGCCCGTGCCAGGGAGGGGGACGGGGGGCGGGGTCCGCGCCGGGCAGGGTGACGGGGGAAGGATTCCGTGCCGATGAGGGGGACGGGGGTGTCCGTGCCGTGGAGGGGACGGGGGGTTCCATGCTGGGGAGGGGGACGGGGGACGGGGTCCGTGACGGGGAGGGAGATGGGGGGAGTTCCGTGCCGGGGAGCGGGACGGGGTCCGCGCCGGCAATGGGAGGGGGGTTCCGTGCCGGGGAGGGGGACGGAGTCCGTGCCGGGGAGGGGGACGGAGGACGGGGTCTGTGCCGGAGATGGGGTCCGTGCCGGGGAGGGGGACGCGGGGGGGTCCGTGCCGGGGAGTAGGACGGGGGGGGGTCCGTGCCGGGGAGGGGGACGGGGGACGGTGTCCGTGCCAGGGAGGGGAATGGCGGGGGGGGAACCGTGCCAGGGAGGGGGACGGGGGACGGAGTCCATACCGGGGAGTGGGACGGGGACGGTCTCCGTGCCGGGGAGGGGGACGGGGACGGGGTCCGTGCCATGGTGGGGGAATGGGGAGGTCCGTGCCAGGGAGGGATACTGGGGATGGGGGACGGGGTCCGTGCCGGGGAGGGGGACGGGGGGGGTTCGTGCTGGGGCGGGGGACGGAGTCCGTGCCGGGGACCGGGACGGGGGACAGTGTCCGTTCCGGGGAAGGGGACGTGGGATGGGGTCCGTGCCGGGGAGGGGGATGGGGTACGGGGTCCGTGCCGGGGAGGGGGACGGGGGACGGGGTCCGTGCCGGGGAGGGGGAAAAGGGACGGGTCCGTGGCGGGGAGGGGGCAGGGGCCGGGGTCCGTGCTGGGGAGGGGGACAGGGTCCATGCTGGGGAGGGGGACGGGGTCCGTGCCGGGAATTGGGAGGGGGGGTCAGTGCCGGGGAGGGGGACGGAGTCCGTGCCGGGGAGGGGGGATGGGGGACGGGGTCTGTGCCAGGGGACGGGATCCGTACCGGGGAGGGAACGGGGGGGGGTCCATGCCAGGAGGAGGACGGGGGGGGGCCCGTGCCGGGGAGGGGAAGGGGGACGGTGTCCGTGCCAGGGAGGGAATGGGGGGGATCCGTGCCGGGGAGGGGACGGGGGACTGAGTCCGTGCCGGGGAGGGGGACGGCGGACGGGGTCCGTGCTGGGGAGGGGGACGGGAGGGACCATGCCGGGGAGGAGGACGGGGGTGTCCGTGCCGGGGAAGGGGACGGGGGATGGGGTCTGTGCCGGGGAGGGGGATTGGGGCGGGGTCCATGCCGGGGACGGTGTCCGTGCCAGGGAGGAGAATGGGGGGTGGGGACCGTGCCGGGGAGGTGGACGGGGGAACGGAGTACATACCAGGTAGTGGGACGGGGGACAGGGTCCGTGTCGGGGAGGGGGACGGGGTGGGTCCATGCCGGGGAGGAGGACGGGGGTTCCGTGCTGGGGAGGGGGACAGGGTCCGTGCCGGGGAGGGGGACGGGGTCCGTGCCGGGAATTGGGAGGGGGGGGTCAGTGCCGGGGAGGGGGACGGAGTCCGTGCCGGGGAGGGAGATGGGGGACGGGGTCTGTGCCAGGGGACGGGATCCGTGCCGGGGAGGGAACGGGGGGGGGGGGGGGTCCATGCCAGGGAGGAGGACGGGGGGGGCCGTGCCGGGGAGGGGGGACGGGGGACTGTGTCCGTGCCAGGGAGGGGAATGGGGGGGATCCGTGCCGGGGAGGGGGACGGGGGACTGAGTCCGTGCCGGGGAGGGGGACGGCGGACGGGGTCCGTGCTGGGGAGGGGGACGGGAGGGACCATGCCGGGGAGGAAGACGGGGGTGTCCGTGCCGGGGAAGGGGACGGGGGGTGGGGACCGTGCCGGGGAGGTGGACGGGGGACGGAGTACATACCAGGTAGTGGGACGGGGGACAGGGTCCGTGTCGGGGAGGGGGACGGGGTGGGTCCATGCCGGGGAGGAGGACGGGGGTTCCGTGCTGGGGAGGGGGACGGGGGGGTCCGTGCCGGGAAGGGGGATGGAGTCTGTCCTGGGGAGGGGGACGGGGGACGGTGTCCATGCCGGGGAAGGGGACGTGGGATGGGGTCATGCCGGGGAGGGGGACGGGGGACGGGGTCCGTGCCGGTGTGGAGGATGGGGGATGGGGTCCGTGCCGGGGAGGGGGAAGGTGGACGGGTCCGTGCCGGGGAGGGGGACGGTGTCCGTTACGGTATGGGGGACGCGGGCGGGGGTGGTGCCGGAGAGGGGAATGGGGGACGGGGTCCGTGCCGGGGATGGGGACGGGTGAGGTTCCGTGACGGGGAGGGGGACGGGTGACGGGGATGTGCCGGGGAGGGGGATGCGGGGGGTGGGTGGGGGTCCGTGCCTGGGAGGGGGACGGAGGACGAGGTCCGTGCCGGGGAGGGTGATGGGGGCGGGGATCGTGCCTTAGAGGGGAACGGGGGACCGGGTCCATGCCGGGGAGGGGGACGGGGGGGGTTCCGTGCCGGGGAGGGGGACGGTGTCCGTGCCGGGGCAGGGGACGGGGGAAGTGAACTGTGCCGGGGAGGGGGAGGTCTCCGCCGTGGAGGGGGACGGGTGAAGGTGTCGGTGCCGGGGAAGAGGATGTGGGACAGGGTCCGTGCCGGGCAGGGGTACGGGGGACGTGGTCCGTGCCGGGGCAGGTGACAGCGGATGGGGTCCGTGCCGTGGATAAGGCCGGGGGCGGGGTTCCGTGCCGGGGAAGGGGACGGTGACGGGGTCCGTGCCGGGGAGGGGGTCGGGGAACCAGTTCCATGCCGAGGAGGGAGTCGGGGAAGGGGTCCGTGTGGGGGAGGGGGACGGGGGGGGGAGGTCCGTGCCGTGGAGGGGGACGGGAGACGGTGTCCGTGCCGGGGAGGGGGCCGGAGGCCTGGGGGTGGTCCGAGCCGTGGAGGGGGACGGGCTCTGTGCCGGGGAGGGGGGGGAGGTGTCCGTGGCGGGGAGATGGACGGAGGACGGGGTCCGTGCTGGGGAGTGGGACGGGAGATGGGGTCGGTGCCGGGGAGGGGGACGGGGTCCGTGACGGGGAGGGGGACAGGGTCCGTGTCGGGTAGGGGGACGGGGACAGGGGCGGGTCCAAACCGGGTAGGGGGATGGGGGACGGAGCCCGGGCCGGGGAGGGGGACGGGGTCCGCGCCGGGCAGGGGGACGGGGTCCTTGCCGGGGAGGGGGACGCGGGGGGGGGAGTCCGTGCCGGGTAGGTGGACGGAGGATGGGGTCCGTGCCGGGGAGGGGACGGTGACGGTGTCCGTGCCGGGGAGGGGGGAACGGGACGGGCCCTTGCCGGGGAGGGGGATGGGGGGATACGTGCCGCGGAGTGGGACAGCGGACGGGGACCATGCCGGGGAGGGGGACGGCGGACGGAGTCCGTGCCAGGAAGGGGGAACGGGGGACGTGGTCCGTGTCGGGGAGGGGGACGTGGGGGTGTCTGTGCCGGGAGGGGGAAGGGTGACGGGGTCCTTGCCAGGGAGGGGGACGGGGGACGGCGTCCGTGCCGGGGAGGGGGACGGGGGACGGGCCAGTCCCGGGGAGGGGGACGGGGGACAGGGTCCGTGCCGGGGAGGGGGACGGGGGAAGGAGTCCGTGCCGTGGGTTCCATGCTGGGGAGGGGGACGGGGTCCGTACCGGGAAGGGGGAGGGGGGTCCGTGCCGGGGGAGGGGGATGGAGACCGTGCCGGGAGGGGGACGGTGGATGTGGTCTGTGCCGGGGGATGGGGTCCGTGCTGGGGAGGGGGACGCGGGGGGATGGGGTCCGTGCTGGGGAGGGGGACGGGGGACGGGTCTGTGCCGGGGGACGGGTTCCGTGCCGGGGAGGGGGACGGGGGGGTCCGTGCCGGGGAGGAGGACGGTGGGGGCCCGTGCCGGGGAAGGGGACGGGGGATGTTGTCCATGCCAGGGAGGGAATGGGGGGGGGGGATCCGTGCCATGAAGGGGGACGGGGGACTGAGTCCGTGCCGGGGTGGGGGTACGGGTGCGGGGTCCGTGCTGCGGAGTGGGACGGTGGGGTCCATGCCGGAGAGGAGGACGGGGGTGTCCGTGCCGGGGAAGGGGACGGGGGACGGGGTCCGTGCCGGGGGAGGGGGATTGGGGGAGGTCCGTGCCGGGGAGGGAGACGGGGGACGGGGGTACTGGGTTCCTGCCGGGGAGGAGGACGGGGAGGGTCCGTGCCGGGGAGGGGGACGGGGGGACGGTGTCCGTGCCAGGGAGGGGAATGGGGGGTGATCCGTGCCGGGGAGCGGGACGGGGGACGGAGTCCATACCGGGGAGACAGACGGGGGACTGGGTTTGTGCCGGGGAGGGGGGCGGGGTGGGTCCATGCCGGGGAGGAGGACGGGGGGGTCCGTGCCGGGGAAGGGACGGGGGATGGGTCCGTGCCAGGAGGGGGATTGGGGGAGGTCCGTGCCAGGGAGGGAGACGGGGGATGGGGGACGGGGTCCGTGCCGTGGAGGGGAATGGGGGGGGGGTGTCCGTGCCGGGGAGGGGGACGGGGGACGGTTTCCGTGCAAGTGAAGGGGACGTGGGGCGGGGTCCGTGCCGGGGTGGGGGACGGAGATGGGGTCTGTGCCGGAAGGGGGACGGGGACGGGGTTTGTGCCGGGGAGGGGAACGGGTGCCGGGTCTGTGCCGGGGACGAGGACGGGGGAGGGAGCCCGTGCCGGGGTTGGGGCCGGGGGACGGTGTCCATGCCAGGGAGGGGAATGGGGGGGGATCCGTGCCGGGGGAGGGGGATGGGGGACTGAGTCCGTGCCGGGGAGGGGGACGGGGGACGGGGTCCGTGCGGGGTAGGAGGATGTGGGGGGTCCGTGCCGTGGAGGGGGACGGGGACGGTGTCCGTGCCAGGGAGGGGAATGGGGGGGATCCGTGCCAGGGAGGGGAACGGGGGACGGAGTCCATACCGGGGAGTGGGACGGGAGCGGGCTCCGTGCCGGGGAGGGGGACGGCGTGGGTCAATGCCTAGGAGGACGGGAGGGTCCGTGCCGGGAAGGGGACGAGAACCGGGTCCATGCCGTGGAGGGGGATTGGGGGAGGTCCGTGCCGTGGAGGGAGACAGGGGATGGGGGACGGGGTCCGTGCCGGGGAGGGGGACGGGGGGGGGTCCGTGCTGGGGAGGGGGACGGAGTCCATGCGGGGAGGGGGACGGGGGACAGTGTCCGTGCCGGGGAAGGGGACGTGGGATGGGGTCCGTGCCGGGGAGGGGGACAGGGACGGGGTCCGTGCCGGGGAGGGGGACGGGGTCCGTGCCGGGGAGGGGGAAGGGGGACGGGTCCGTGCCGGGGAGGGGGACAGGGGACAGGGTCCATGCTGGGGAGGGGACGTGGGACGGGGTCCGTGCCGGGGAGGGGGACGGGGGCGGGTCCGTGCCCGGGAGGGGGACGGGGACGCAGTCCGTGCCAGGCAGCGGTATCGGAGTCCGTGCCGGGGTGGTGGACGGGGGACGGGGTCCGTGCCGGAGAGGGGGACGGGGGGGGGAGTCCGTGCCTGGGAGGGGAAGGGGGAACGGGGTCCTTGCCGGGGAGGGGGATGCGGGGGGGGGGTCCGTGCCGGGGAGAGGGAAGGAGGACGGGGTCCATGCTGGGGATGGGGACAGGGGACGGCGTCCGTGCCGGGGAGGGTGACGGGGGACGGGGTCCGTGCCGGGTAGCGGTCGGGGGACGGGCCCAGTGCCGGGGAGGGGGGACTGGGGACAGGGTCCGTGCCCGGGAGAGGGACGGGGGACGGGACCCGTGCCGTGGAGGGGACGGGGGGTTCCGTGCTTGGGAGGGGGACGGGGTCCGTGCCGGGAGGGGGACGGGGGGAGTTCCGTGCCAGGGAGGGGGACGGGGTACGGGGTCCGTTCCGGGAAGGGGGAGGGGGGTTCCGTGCCGGGGAGGTGGACGGAGTCCGTGCCAGGGAGGGGGACGGGGGACGGGGTCTGTGCCGGGGGACGGGTTCCGTGCCGGGGAGGGGGACGGGGGGGGGTCCGTGCTGGGGAGGAGGACGGTGGGGGCCCGTGCCGGGGAAGGGGACGGGGGATGTTGTCCATGCCAGGGAGGGGAATGGGGGGGGGGATCCGTGCCAGGAAGGGGGACGGGGGACTGAGTCCGTGCCGGGGTGGGGTACGGGGTGCGGGGTCCGTGCTGCGGAGTGGGACGGTGGGGTCCATGCGGAGAGGAGGACGGGGGTGTCCGTGCCGGGGAAGGGGACGGGGGACGGGGTCCGTGCCGGGGGAGGGGGATTGGGGGAGGTCCGTGCCGGGGAGGGAGACGGGGGACGGGGTACTGGGTTCCTGCCGGGGAGGAGGACGGGGAGGGTCCATGCCGGGGAGGGGGACGGGGGGACGGCGTCCGTGCCAGGGAGGGGAATGGGGGGTGATCCGTGCCGGGGAGCGGGACGGGGGACGGAGTCCATACCGGGGAGACAGACGGGGGACTGGGTTTGTGCCGGGGAGGGGGGCGGGGTGGGTCCATGCCGGGGAGGAGGACGGGGGGGTCCGTGCCGGGGAAGGGACGGGGGATGGGGTCCGTGCCGGGAGGGGGATTGGGGGAGGTCCGTGCCAGGGAGGGAGACGGGGGATGGGGGACGGGGTCCGTGCCGTGGAGGGGAATGGGGGGGGGTCCGTGCCGGGGAGGGGGACGGGGGACGGTTTCCGTGCAAGTGAAGGGGACGTGGGGCGGGGTCCGTGCCGGGGTGGGGGACGGAGATGGGGTCTGTGCCGGAAGGAGGACGGGACGGGGTTTGTGCCGGGGAGGGGAACGGGTGCCGGGTCTGTGCCGGGGACGAGGCCGGGGGGGGGGCCCGTGCCGGGGTTGGGGCCGGGGGACGGTGTCCATGCCAGGGAGGGGAATGGGGGGGATCCGTGCCGGGGAGGGGGATGGGGGACTGAGTCCATGCCGGGGAGGGGGACGGGGGACGGGGTCCGTGCGGGGTAGGAGGATGTGGGGGGTCCGTGCCATGGAGGGGGACGCTGTCCGTGCCAGGGAGGGGAATGGGGGGGATCCGTGCCAGGGAGGGGAACGGGGGACGGAGTCCATACCGGGGAGTGGGACGGGACGGGCTCCGTGCCGGGGAGGGGGACGGCGTGGGTCAATGCCGAGGAGGACAGGAGGGTCCGTGCCGGGGAAGGGGACGGGGGACGGGGTCCGTGCCGTGGAGGGGGATTGGGGGAGGTCCTTGCCGGGGAAGAAGACTGGTGATGGGGGACGGGGTCCGTGCCGGGGACGGGGACGGGGGGGGGTCCGTGCTGGGGAGGGGGACGGAGTCCATGCCGGGGAGGGGGACGGGGGACAGTGTCCGTGCCGGGGAAGGGGTCGTTGGATGGGGTCCGTGCCGGGGAGGGGGACAGGGGACGGGGTCCGTGCCGGGGAGGGGGACGGGGTCCGTGCCGGGGAGGAGGAAGGGGGACGGGTCCGTGCCGGGGAGGGGGACAGGGGACAGGGTCCGTGCTGGGGAGGGGGACGTGGGACGGGGTCCGTGCCGGGGAGGGGGGCGGGGGCGGGTCCGTGCCCGGGAGGGGGACGGGGGAAGGAGTCCATGCCAGGCAGGGGGACGGAGTCCGTGCCGGGGTGGTGGACGGGGGATGGGGTCCGTGCCGGAGAGGGGGACGGGGGGGGAGTCCATGCCGGGGAGGGGGAAGGGGCAACGGGGTCCTTGCCGGGGAGGGGGATGCGGAGGTGAGGGGTCCGTGCCGGGGTGGGGGAAGGAGGACGGGGTCCATGCTGGGTATGGGGACAGGGGCCGGCGTCCGTGCCGGGGAGGGAGACGGGGTCCGTGCCGGGTAGGGGTCGGGGGATGGGCCAGTGCCGGGGAGGGGGACTGGGGACAGGGTCCGTGCCCGGGAGAGGGACGGGGGACGGGACCCGTGCCGTGGAGGGGACGGGGGGTTCCGTGCTGGGGAGGGGGACGGGGACCGTGCCGGAAGGGGACGGGGGGAGTTCCGTGCCAGGGAGGGGGACGGGGTACGGGGTCCGTTCCGGGAAGGGGGAGGGGGGTTCCGTGCCGGGGAGGTGGACGGAGACCGTGCCAGGGAGGGGGACGGGGAACGGGTCTGTGCTGGGGGACGTGGTCCGTGCCGGGGAGGGGGACGGGGGGGGGTGGTCCGTGCCGGGGAGGAGGACGGGGGGGGGGCCCGTGCCGGGGAAGGGGACGGGGGATGTTGTCCATGCCAGGGAGGGGAATGGGGGGGGGATCCGTGCCAGGGAGGGGGACGGGGACTGAGTCCGTGCCGGGGAGCGGGACGGGGGACGGAGTCCATACCGGGGAGACAGACGGGGGACTGGGTTTGTGCCGGGGAGGGGGGGCGGGGTGGGTCCATGCCGGGGAGGAGGACGGGGGGGTCCGTGCCGGGGAAGGGACGGGGATGGGGTCCGTGCCGGGAGGGGGATTGGGGGAGGTCCGTGCCAGGGAGGGGAGACGGGGGATGGGGGACGGGGTCCGTGCCGTGGAGGGGAATGGGGGGGGGTCCGTGCCGGGGAGGGGGACGGGGGACGGTTTCCGTGCAAGTGAAGGGGACGTGGGGCGGGGTCCGTGCCGGGGTGGGGGACGGAGATGGGGTCTGTGCCGGGAAGGAGGACGGGGACGGGGTTTGTGCCGGGGAGGGGAACGGGTGCCGGGTCTGTGCCGGGGACGAGGCCGGGGGGGGGCCCGTGCCGGGGTTGGGGCCGGGGGACGGTGTCCATGCCAGGGAGGGGAATGGGGGGGATCCGTGCCGGGGAGGGGGATGGGGGACTGAGTCCATGCCGGGGAGGGGGACGGGGGACGGGGTCCGTGCGGGGTAGGAGGATGTGGGGGGTCCGTGCCATGGAGGGGGACGGTGTCCGTGCCAGGGAGGGGAATGGGGGGGATCCGTGCCAGGGAGGGGAACGGGGGACGGAGTCCATACCGGGGAGTGGGACGGGGACGGGCTCCGTGCCGGGGAGGGGGACGGCGTGGGTCAATGCCGAGGAGGACAGGAGGGTCCGTGCCGGGGAAGGGGACGGGGGACGGGGTCCGTGCCGTGGAGGGGGATTGGGGGAGGTCCTTGCCGGGGAAGAAGACTGGTGATGGGGGACGGGGTCCGTGCCGGGGACGGGGACGGGGGGGGGTCCGTGCTGGGGAGGGGGACGGAGTCCATGCCGGGGAGGGGGACGGGGGACAGTGTCCGTGCCGGGGAAGGGGTCGTTGGATGGGGTCCGTGCCGGGGAGGGGGACAGGGGACGGGGTCCGTGCCGGGGAGGGGGACGGGGTCCGTGCCGGGGAGGAGGAAGGGGGACGGGTCCGTGCCGGGGAGGGGGACAGGGGACAGGGTCCGTGCTGGGGAGGGGGACGTGGGACGGGGTCCGTGCCGGGGAGGGGGGCGGGGGCGGGTCCGTGCCCGGGAGGGGGACGGGGGAAGGAGTCCATGCCAGGCAGGGGGACGGAGTCCGTGCCGGGGTGGTGGACGGGGGATGGGGTCCGTGCCGGAGAGGGGGACGGGGGGGGAGTCCATGCCGGGGAGGGGGAAGGGGCAACGGGGTCCTTGCCGGGGAGGGGGATGCGGAGGTGAGGGGTCCGTGCCGGGGTGGGGGAAGGAGGACGGGATCCATGCTGGGTATGGGGACAGGGGCCGGCGTCCGTGCCGGGGAGGGAGACGGGGTCCGTGCCGTGTAGGGGTCGGGGGATGGGCCAGTGCCGGGGAGGGGGACTGGGGACAGGGTCCGTGCCCGGGAGAGGGACGGGGGACGGGACCCGTGCCGTGGAGGGGACGGGGGGTTCCGTGCTGGGGAGGGGGACGGGGACCGTGCCGGGAGGGGGACGGGGGGAGTTCCGTGCCAGGGAGGGGGACGGGGTACGGGGTCCGTTCCGGGAAGGGGGAGGGGGGTTCCGTGCCGGGGAGGTGGACGGAGTCCGTGCCAGGAAGGGGGACGGGGAACGGGGTCTGTGCTGGGGGACGTGGTCCGTGCCGGGGAGGGGGACGGGGGGGGGTGGTCCGTGCCGGGGAGGAGGACGGGGGGGGGGCCCGTGCCGGGGAAGGGGACGGGGGATGTTGTCCATGCCAGGGAGGGGAATGGGGGGGGGGATCCGTGCCAGGGAGGGGGACGGGGACTGAGTCCGTGCTGGGGTGGGGGACGGGGGGCGGGGTCCGTGCTGCGGAGTGGGACGGGGGTGGTCCATGCCGGGGAGGAGGACGGGGGTGTCCGTGCCGGGGAAGGGGACGGGGTCCGTGCCGGGGAGGTGGACGGGGGGACGGTGTCCGTGCCAGGGAGGGGAATGGGGGGGTGATCCGTGCCGGGGAGCGGGACGGGGGACGGAGTCCATACCGGGGAGACAGACGGGGGACTGGGTTTGTGCCGGGGAGGGGGGCGGGGTGGGTCCATGCCGGGGAGGAGGACGGGGTGGTCCGTGCCGGGGAAGGGACGGGGGACGTGGTCCGTGCCGGGAGGGGGATTGGGGGAGGTCCGTGCCGGGGAGGGAGACGGGGGATGGGGGACGGGGTCCGTGCCGTGGAGGGGAATGGGGGGGGGTGTCCGTGCCGGGGAGGGGGACGGGGGACGGTTTCCGTGCCGGGAAGGGGGACGGGGTTCGTGCCGGGGAGGGGAACGGGGGCCGGGTCTGTGCCGGGGAGGGGGAACGGGGGACGTGGGATACGTGCCGCGGAGGGGGACGGAGTCCGTGCCGTGGTGGGGGACGGGTGACGTGTTCTTGCCGGGGAGGGGGACGGGAGGGGATACGTGCCGCGTAGGGGGACAACGGACGGGGACCATGCCGGGGAGGGGGACGGCGGACGGAGTCCGTGCCGGGGAGGGTGACGGGGGACGGGGTCCGTGCCGGGTAGGGGTCGGGGGACGGGCCAGTGCCGGGGAGGGGGACTGGGGACAGGGTCCATGCCCGGGAGAGGGACGGGGGACGGGACCCGTGCTGTGGAGAGGACGGGGTCCGTGACAGGGAGGGGGGCGGGGTACGGGGTCCGTTCCGGGAAGGGGGAGGGGGGTTCCGTGCCGGGGAGGTGGACGGAGTCCGTGCCAGGGAGGGGGACGGGGACGGGTTCTTTGCCGGGGGACGGGTTCCGTGCCGGGGAGAGGGACGGGGGGGGGTCCGTGCCGGGGAGGAGGACGGGGGGGGCCCATGCCGGGGAAGGGGACGGGGGATGTTGTCCGTGCCAGGGAGGGGAAAGAGGGGGGGGGATCCGTGCCAGGGAGGGGGACGGGGGACTGAGTCCGTGCCGGGGTGGGGTACGGGTGCGGGGTCCGTGCTGCGGAGTGGGACGGGGGGGGGGGGTCCATGCCGGGGAGGAGGACGGGGGTGTCCGTGCCGGGGAAGGGGACGGGGGACGGGGTCCGTGACGGGGGTGGGGGATTGGGGGAGGTCCGTGCCGGGGAGGGAGACGGGGGACGGGGTACTGGGTTCCTGCCGGGGAGGAGGACGGGGAGGGTTCGTGCCGGGGAGGGGGACGGGGGGACGGTGTCCGTGCCAGGGAGGGGAATGGGGGGGTGATCCGTGCCGGGGAGCGGAACGGGGGACAGAGTCCATACCGGGGAGACAGACGGGGGACCGGGTTTGTGCCGGGGAGGGGGGCGGGGTGGGTCCATGCCGGGGAGGAGGACGGGGGGGTCCGGCCGGGGAAGGGACGGGGGATGGGGTCCGTGCCGGGAGGGGGATTGGGGGAGGTCCGTGCCGGGGAGGGAGACGGGGGATAGGGGACGGGGTCCGTGCCGTGGAGGGGAATGGGGGGGGTGTCCGTGGCGGGGAGGGGGACGGGGGACGGTTTCCGTGCCAGTGAAGGGGACGTGGGGCGGGGTCCATGCCGGGGTGGGGGACGGGGATGGGGTCCGTGCCGGGAAGGGGGACGGGGACGGGGTTTGTGCCGGGAGGGGAACGGGGGCCGGGTCTGTGCCGGGGACGAGGACGGGGGGGGGGGCCGTGCCGGGGTTGGGGCCGTGGGACGGTGTCCGTGCCAGGGAGGGGAATGGGGGGGATCCGTGCCGGGGAGGGGGATGGGGGACTGAGTCCGTGCCGGGGAGGGGGACGGGGGACGGGGTCCGTGCGGGTTAGGAGGATGGGTGGGGTCCGTGCCGTGGAGGGGGACGGGGGTGTCCGTGCCGGCGAAGGGGACGTGGGACGGGGTCCGTGCCGGGGGAGGGGGATTGGGGAGGTCCGTGCCGGGGAGGGAGACGGGGGACGGGGTACTGGGTTCCTGCCGGGGAGGAGGAAGGGGTGGGTCCGTGCTGGGGAGGGGGACGGGGGGTCGGTGTCCGTGCCAGGGAGGGGGACGGGGGGACGGTGTCCGTGCCAGGGAGGGGAATGGGGGGGTGATCCGTGCCGGGGAGCGGGACGGGGGACGGAGTCCATACCGGGGAGACAGACGGGGGACTGGGTTTGTGCCGGGGAGGGGGGCGGGTTGGGTCCATGCCGGGGAGGAGGACGGGGTGGTCCGTGCCGGGGAAGGGACGGGGGGTTCCGTGCTGGGGAGGGAGACGGGGTCCGTGCCGGGAGGGGGACGGGGGGAGTTCCGTGCCAGGGAGGGGGACGGGGTACGGGGTCCGTTCCGGGAAGGGGGAGGGGGGTTCCGTGCCGGGGAGGTGGACGGAGTCCGTGCCAGGGAGGGGGACGGGGGACGGGGTCTGGGCCGGGGACGTGGTCCGTGCCGGGGAGGGGGACGGGGGGGTGGTCCGTGCCGGGGAGGAGGACGGGGGAGGGGCCCGTGCCGGGGAAGGGGACGGGGGATGTTGTCCATGCCAGGGAGGGGAATGGGGGGGGGGATCCGTGCCAGGGAGGGGGACGGGGGACTGAGTCCATGCCGGGGGAGGGGGATTGGGGGGGGTCCGTGCCGGGGAGGGGGACGGGGGGACGGCGTCCGTGCCAGGGAGGGGAATGGGGGGGTGATCCGTGCCGGGGAGCGGGACGGGGGACGGAGTCCATACCGGGGAGACAGACGGGGGATTGGGTTTGTGCCGGGGAGGGGGGCGGGGTGGGTCCATGCCGGGGAGGAGGACGGGGTGGTCCGTGCCGGGGAAGGGACGGGGGACGTGGTCCGTGCCGGGAGGGGGATTGGGGGAGGTCCGTGCCGGGGAGGGAGACGGGGGATGGGGGACGGGGTCCGTGCCGTGGAGGGGAATGGGGGGGGTTTCCGTGCCGGGGAGGGGGACGGGGGACGGTTTCCGTGCCGGGAAGGGGGACGGGGTTCGTGCCGGGGAGGGGAACGGGGGCCGGGTCTGTGCCGGGGAGGGGGAACGGGGACGTGGGATACGTGCCGCGGAGGGGGACGGAGTCCGTGCCGTGGTGGGGGACGGGTGACGTGTTCTTGCCGGGGAGGGGGACGGGGGGGGGATACGTGCCGCGTAGGGGGACAACGGACAGGGACCATGCCGGGGAGGGGGACGGCGGACGGAGTCCGTGCCGGGGAGGGTGACGGGGGACGGGGTCCGTGCCGGGTAGGGGTCGGGGGACGGGCCAGTGCCGGGGAGGGGGACTGCGGACAGGTTCCGTGCCCGGGAGAGGGACGGGGGACGGGACCCGTGCCGTGGAGGGGACGGGGGGTTCCGTGCTGTGGAGGGGAACGGGGTCCGTGCCGGGAGGGGGACGGGGGGAGTTCCGTGCCAGGGAGGGGGACGGAGTCCGTGCCAGGGAGGGGGACGGGGGACGGGGTCTGTGCCGGGGAGGAGGACGGGGGGGGTCCGTGCCGGGGAGGGGGATTGGGGGAGGTCCGTGCCGGGGAGGGAGACGGGGGACGGGGTACTGGGTTCCTGCCGGGGAGGAGGACGGGGAGGGTTCGTGCCGGGGAGGGGGAAGGGGGGACGGTGTCCGTGCCAGGGAGGGGAATGGGGGGGTGATCCGTGCCGGGGAGCGGGACGGGGGTCGGAGTCCATACCGGGGAGACAGACAGGGGGACCGGGTTTGTGCCGGGGAGGGGGGCAGGGTGGGTCCATGCCGGGGAGGAGGACGGGGGGGTCCGGCCGGGGAAGGGACGGGGGATGGGGTCCGTGCCGGGAGGGGGATTGGGGGAGGTCCGTGCCGGGGAGGGAGACGGGGGACGGGGGACGGGGTCCGTGCCGGGTGGGGGACGGGGATGGGGTTCGTGCCGGGAAGGGGGACGGGGACGGGGTTTGTGCCGGGGATGGGAACGGGGGCCGAGTCTGTGCCGGGGACGAGGACGGGGGGTGGCCCGTGCCGGGGTTGGGGCCGTGGGACGGTGTCCGTGCCAGGGAGGGGAATGGGGGGGGATCCGTGGCGGGGAGGGGGATGGGGGACTGAGTCCGTGCCGGGGAGGGGGACGGGGGACGGGGTCCGTGCAGGGTAGGAGGATGGGGGGGGTCCGTGCCGTGGAGGGGGACGGGGGTGTCCGTGCCGGGGAAGGGGACGGGGGACGGGGTCCGTGCCGGGGGAGGGGGATTGGGGGAGGTCCGTGCCGGGGAGGGAGACGGGGGACGGGGTACTGGGTTCCTGCCGGGGAGGAGGACGGGGTGGGTCCGTGCCGGGGAGGGGGACGGGGGGACGGTGTCCGTGCCAGGGAGGGGGACGGGGGGACGGTGTCCGTGCCAGGGAGGGGAATGGGGGGGTGATCCATGCCGGGGAGCGGGACGGGGGACGGAGTCCATACCGGGGAGACAGACGGGGGACTGGGTTTGTGCCGGGGAGGGGGGCGGGGTGGGTCCATGCCGGGGAGGAGGACGGGGTGGTCCGTGCCGGGGAAGGGACGGGGGGTTCCGTGCTGGGGAGGGAGACGGGGTCCGTGCCGGCAGGGGGACGGGGGGAGTTCCGTGCCAGGGAGGGGGACGGGGTACGGGGTCCGTTAAGGGAAGGGGGAGGGTGGTTCCGTGCCGGGGAGGTGGACGGAGTCCGTGCCAGGGAGGGGGACGGGGGACGGGGTCTGGGCCGGGAAGGGGGACGGGGTTCGTGCCGGGGAGGGGAACGGGGGCCGGGTCTGTGCCGGGGAGGGGGAACGGGGGACGTGGGATACGTGCCGCGGAGTGGGACGGAGTCCGTGCCGTGGTGGGGGACGGGTGACGTGTTCTTGCCGTGGAGGGGAATGGGGGGGGTGTCCGTGCCGGGGAGGGGGCCGGGGGATGGTTTCCGTGCCGGGAAGGGGGACGGGGTTCGTGCCGGGGAGGGGAACGGGGGCCGGGTCTGTGCCGGGGAGGGGGAACGGGTGACGTGGGATACGTGCCGCGGAGGGGGACGGAGTCCGTGCCGTGGTGGGGGACGGGTGACGTGTTCTTGCCGGGGAGGGGGACGGGGGGGGGGGATACGTGCCGCGTAGGGGGACAACGGACGGGGACCATGCCGGGGAGGGGGACGGGGGACGGGGTCCGTGCCGGGTAGGGGTCGGGGGATGGGCCAGTGCCGGGGAGGGGGACTGGGGACAGGGTCCGTGCCCGGGAGAGGGACGGGGGACGGGACCCGTGCCGTGGAGGGGACGGGGAGTTCCGTGCTGGGGAGGGGGACGGGGTCCGTGCCGGGAGGGGGACGGGGGGAGATCCGTGCCAGGGAGGGGGACGGGGTACCGAGTCCGTTCCGGGAAGGGGGAGGGGGGTTCCGTGCCGGGGAGATGGACGGAGTCCGTGCCAGGGAGGGGGACGGGGGACGGGGTCTGTGCCGGGGAGGAGGACGGGGGGGGGGGGGCCCGTGCCGGGGAAGGGGACGGGTGATGTTGTCCGTGCCAGGGAGGGGAATGGGGGGGGGATCCGTGCCAGGGAGGGGGACGGGGGACTGAGTCCGTGCCGGGGTGGGGTACGGGTGCGGGGTCCGTGCTGTGGAGTGGGACGGGGGGGGTCCATGCCGGGGAGGAGGACGGGGGTGTCCGTGCCGGGGAAGGGGACGGGGGACGGGGTCGGTGCCGGGGGAGGGGGATTGGGGGAGGTCCGTGCGGGGAGGGAGACGGGGGACGGGGTACTGGGTTCCTGCCGGGGAGGAGGACGGGGAGGGTTCGTGCCGGGGAGGGGGACGGGGGGACGGTGTCCGTGCCAGGGAGGGGAATGGGGGGGTGATCCGTGCCGGGGAGCGGAACGGGGGACGGAGTCCATACCGGGGAGACAGACAGGGGGACCGGGTTTGTGCCGGGGAGGGGGGCGGGGTGGGTCCATGCCGGGGAGGAGGACGGGGGGGTCCGGCCGGGGAAGGGACGGGGGATGGGGTCCGTGCCGGGAGGGGGATTGGGGGAGGTCCGTGCCGGGGAGGGAGACGGGGGATGGGGGACGGGGTCTGTGCCGTGGAGGGGAATGGGGGGGGGTGTCCATGCCGGGGAGGGGGACAGGGGACGGTTTCCGTGCCAGTGAAGGGGACGTGGGGCGGGGTCCGTGCCGGGGTGGGGGACGAGGATTGTGTCCGTGCCGGGAAGGGGGACGGGGACGGGGTTTGTGCCGGGGACGGGAACGGGGGCCGGGTCTGTGCCGGGGACGAGGACGGGGGGGCCCCGTGCCGGGGTTGGGGCCGTGGGATGGTGTCCGTGCCAGGGAGGGGAATGGGGGGGGATCCGTGCCGGGGAGGGGGATGGGGGACTGAGTCCGTGCCGGGGAGGGGGACGGGGGACGGGGTCCGTGCGGGTTAGGAGAATGGGGGGGGTCCGTTCCGGGAAGGGGGAGGGGGTTCCGTGCCGGGGAGGTGGACGGAGTCCGTGCCAGGGAGGGGGACGGGGACGGGGTCTGGGCCGGGGGACGTGGTCCGTGCAGGGGAGGGGGACGGGGGGGGTGGTCCGTGCCGGGGAGGAGGACGGGGGAGGGGCCCGTGCCGGGGAAGGGGACGGGGGATGTTGTCCATGCCAGGGAGGGGAATGGGGGGATGGGGTCCGTGCTGGGGAGGGGGACGGGGGACGGGGTCTGTGCCGGGGGACGGGTTCCGTTCCGGGGAGGGGGACGGGGGGGGTCCGTGCCGGGGAGGAGGACGGTGGGGGCCCGTGCCGGGGAAGGGGACGGGGGATGTTGTCCATGCCAGGGAGGGGAATGGGGGGGGGGATCCGTGCCATGAAGGGGGACGGGGGACTGAGTCCGTGCCGGGGTGGGGTACGGGTGCGGGGTCCGTGCTGCGGAGTGGGACGGTGGGGTCCATGCCGGAGAGGAGGACGGGGGTGTCCGTGCCGGGGAAGGGGACGGGGGACGGGGTCCGTGCCGGGGGAGGGGGATTGGGGGAGGTCCGTGCCGGGGAGGGAGACGGGGGACGGGGTACTGGGTTCCTGCCGGGGAGGAGGACGGGGAGGGTCCGTGCCGGGGAGGGGGACGGGGGGACGGTGTCCGTGCCAGGGAGGGGAATGGGGGGTGATCCGTGCCGGGGAGCGGGACGGGGGACGGAGTCCATACCGGGGAGACAGACGGGGGACTGGGTTTGTGCCGGGGAGGGGGGCGGGGTGGGTCCATGCCGGGGAGGAGGACGGGGGGGTCCGTGCCGGGGAAGGGACGGGGGATGGGGTCCGTGCCGGGAGGGGGATTGGGGGAGGTCCGTGCCAGGGAGGGAGACGGGGGATGGGGGACGGGGTCCGTGCCGTGGAGGGGAATGGGGGGGGTGTCCGTGCCGGGGAGGGGGACGGGGGACGGTTTCCGTGCAAGTGAAGGGGACGTGGGGCGGGGTCCGTGCCGGGGTGGGGGACGGAGATGGGGTCTGTGCCGGGAAGGGGGACGGGGACGGGGTTTGTGCCGGGGAGGGGAACGGGTGCCGGGTCTGTGCCGGGGACGAGGACGGGGGGGGGGGCCGTGCCGGGGTTGGGGCCGGGGGACGGTGTCCATGCCAGGGAGGGGAATGGGGGGGGATCCGTGCCGGGGAGGGGGATGGGGGACTGAGTCCGTGCCGGGGAGGGGGATGGGGGACGGGGTCCGTGCGGGGTAGGAGGATGTGGGGGGTCCGTGCCGTGGAGGGGGACGGGGACGGTGTCCGTGCCAGGGAGGGGAATGGGTGGGATCCGTGCCAGGGAGGGGAACGGGGGACGGAGTCCATACCGGGGAGTGGGACGGGGGCGGGCTCCGTGCCGGGGAGGGGGACGGCGTGGGTCAATGCCGAGGAGGACGGGAGGGTCCGTGCCGGGGAAGGGGACGAGGGACGGGGTCCATGCCGTGGAGGGGGATTGGGGGAGGTCCGTGCCGTGGAGGGAGACTGGGGATGGGGGACGGGGTCCGTGCCGGGGAGGGGGACGGGGGGGGGTCCGTGCTGGGGAGGGGGACGGAGTCCATGCCGGGGAGGGGGACGGGGGACAGTGTCCGTGCCGGGGAAGGGGACGTGGGATGGGGTCCGTGCCGGGGAGGGGGACAGGGGACGGGGTCCGTGCCGGGGAGGGGGACGGGGTCCGTGCCGGGGAGGGAGAAGGGGGACGGGTCCGTGCCGGGGAGGGGGACAGGGGACAGGGTCCATGCTGGGGAGGGGGACGTGGGACGGGTTCCGTGCCGGGGAGGGGGACGGGGGCGGGTCCGTGCCCGGGAGGGGGACGGGGGACGCAGTCCGTGCCAGGCAGCGGTATCGGAGTCCGTGCCGGGGTGGTGGACGGGGGACGGGGTCCGTGCCGGAGAGGGGGACGGGGGGGGGAGTCCGTGCCTGGGAGGGGGAAGGGGGAACGGGGTCCTTGCCGGGGAGGGGGATGCGGGGGGGGGGTCCGTGCCGGGGAGAGGGAAGGAGGACGGGGTCCATGCTGGGGATGGGGACAGGGGACGGCGTCCGTGCCGGGGAGGGTGACGGGGGACGGGGTCCGTGCCGGGTAGCGGTCGGGGGACGGGCCAGTGCCGGGGAGGGGGACTGGGGACAGGGTCCGTGCCCGGGAGAGGGACGGGGGACGGGACCCGTGCCGTGGAGGGGACGGGGGGTTCCGTGCTGGGGAGGGGGACGGGGTCCGTGCCGGGAGGGGGACGGGGGGAGTTCCGTGCCAGGGAGGGGGACGGGGTACGGTGTCCGTTCCGGGAAGGGGGAGGGGGGTTCCATGCCGAGGAGGTGGACGGAGTCCGTGCCAGGGAGGGGGACGGGACACGGGGTCTGTGCCGGGGGACGGGTTCCGTGCCGGGGAGGGGGACGGGGGGGGTCCGTGCCGGGGAGGAGGACGGTGGGGGCCCGTGCCGGGGAAGGGGACGGGGGATGTTGTCCATGCCAGGGAGGGGAATGGGGGGGGGATCCGTGCCAGGAAGGGGGACGGGGGACTGAGTCCGTGCCGGGGTGGGGTACGGGTGCGGGGTCCGTGCTGCGGAGTGGGACGGTGGGGTCCATGCCGGAGAGGAGGACGGGGGTGTCCGTGCCGGGGAAGGGGACGGGGGACGGGGTCCGTGCCGGGGGAGGGGGATTGGGGGAGGTCCGTGCCGGGGAGGGAGACGGGGGGCGGGGTACTGGGTTCCTGCCGGGGAGGAGGACGGGGAGGGTTCGTGCCGGGGAGGGGGACGGGGGACGGTGTCCGTGCCAGGGAGGGGAATGGGGGGTGATCCGTGCCGGGGAGCGGGACGGGGGACGGAGTCCATACCGGGGAGACAGACGGGGGACTGGGTTTGTGCCGGGGAGGGGGGCGGGGTGGGTCCATGCCGGGGAGGAGGACGGGGGGGTCCGTGCCGGGGAAGGGACGGGGGATGGGGTCCGTGCCGGGAGGGGGATTGGGGGAGGTCCGTGCCAGGGAGGGAGACGGGGGATGGGGGGCGGGGTCCGTGCCGTGGAGGGGAATGGGGGGGGGTCCGTGCCGGGGAGGGGGACGGGGGACGGTTTCCGTGCAAGTGAAGGGGACGTGGGGCGGGGTCCGTGCCGGGGTGGGGGACGGAGATGGGGTCTGTGCCGGGAAGGAGGACGGGGACGGGGTTTGTGCCGGGGAGGGGAACGGGTGCCGGGGACGAGGACGGGGGGGGGGCCCGTGCCGGGGTTGGGGCCGGGGGACGGTGTCCATGCCAGGGAGGGGAATGGGGGGGATCCGTGCCGGGGAGGGGGATGGGGGACTGAGTCCGTGCCGGGGAGGGGGACGGGGGACGGGGTCCGTGCGGGGTAGGAGGATGTGGGGGGTCCGTGCCGTGGAGGGGGACGGGGACGGTGTCCGTGCCAGGGAGGGGAATGGGTGGGATCCGTGCCAGGGAGGGGAACGGGGGACGGAGTCCATACCGGGGAGTGGGACGGGGGCGGGCTCCGTGCCGGGGAGGGGGACGGCGTGGGTCAATGCCGAGGAGGACGGGAGGGTCCGTGCCGGGGAAGGGGACGAGGGACGGGGTCCATGCCGTGGAGGGGGATTGGGGGAGGTCCGTGCCGTGGAGGGAGACTGGGGATGGGGGACGGGGTCCGTGCCGGGGAGGGGGACGGGGGGGGGTCCGTGCTGGGGAGGGGGACGGAGTCCATGCCGGGGAGGGGGACGGGGGACAGTGTCCGTGCCGGGGAAGGGGACGTGGGATGGGGTCCGTGCCGGGGAGGGGGACAGGGGACGGGGTCCGTGCCGGGGAGGGGGACGGGGTCCGTGCCGGGGAGGGAGAAGGGGGACGGGTCCGTGCCGGGGAGGGGGACAGGGGACAGGGTCCATGCTGGGGAGGGGGACGTGGGACGGGGTCCGTGCCGGGGAGGGGGACGGGGGCGGGTCCGTGCCCGGGAGGGGGACGGGGGACGCAGTCCGTGCCAGGCAGCGGTATCGGAGTCCGTGCCGGGGTGGTGGACGGGGGACGGGGTCCGTGCCGGAGAGGGGGACGGGGGGGGAGTCCGTGCCTGGGAGGGGGAAGGGGGAACGGGGTCCTTGCCGGGGAGGGGGATGCGGGGGGGGGGTCCGTGCCGGGGAGAGGGAAGGAGGACGGGGTCCATGCTGGGGATGGGGACAGGGGACGGCGTCCGTGCCGGGTAGGGTGACGGGGGACGGGGTCCGTGCCGGGTAGCGGTCGGGGGACGGGCCAGTGCCGGGGAGGGGGACTGGGGACAGGGTCCGTGCCCGGGAGAGGGACGGGGGACGGGACCCGTGCCGTGGAGGGGACGGGGGGTTCCGTGCTGGGGAGGGGGACGGGGTCCGTGCCGGGAGGGGGACGGGGGGAGTTCCGTGCCAGGGAGGGGGACGGGGTACGGTGTCCGTTCCGGGAAGGGGGAGGGGGGTTCCATGCCGAGGAGGTGGACGGAGTCCGTGCCAGGGAGGGGGACGGGACACGGGGTCTGTGCCGGGGGACGGGTTCCGTGCCGGGGAGGGGGACGGGGGGGGTCCGTGCCGGGGAGGAGGACGGTGGGGGCCCGTGCCGGGGAAGGGGACGGGGGATGTTGTCCATGCCAGGGAGGGGAATGGGGGGGGGATCCGTGCCAGGAAGGGGGACTGAGTCCGTGCCGGGGTGGGGTACGGGTGCGGGGTCCGTGCTGCGGAGTGGGACGGTGGGGTCCATGCCGGAGAGGAGGACGGGGGTGTCCGTGCCGGGGAAGGGGACGGGGGACGGGGTCCGTGCCGGGGGAGGGGGATTGGGGGAGGTCCGTGCCGGGGAGGGAGACGGGGGACGGGGTACTGGGTTCCTGCCGGGGAGGAGGACGGGGAGGGTTCGTGCCGGGGAGGGGGACGGGGGGACGGTGTCCGTGCCAGGGAGGGGAATGGGGGGTGATCCGTGCCGGGGAGCGGGACGGGGGACGGAGTCCATACCGGGGAGACAGACGGGGGACTGGGTTTGTGCCGGGGAGGGGGGCGGGGTGGGTCCATGCCGGGGAGGAGGACGGGGGGGTCCGTGCCGGGGAAGGGACGGGGGATGGGGTCCGTGCCGGGAGGGGGATTGGGGGAGGTCCGTGCCAGGGAGGGAGACGGGGGATGGGGGACGGGGTCCGTGCCGTGGAGGGGAATGGGGGGGGGTCCGTGCCGGGGAGGGGGACGGGGGACGGTTTCCGTGCAAGTGAAGGGGACGTGGGGCGGGGTCCGTGCCGGGGTGGGGGACGGAGATGGGGTCTGTGCCGGGAAGGAGGACGGGGACGGGGTTTGTGCCGGGGAGGGGAACGGGTGCCGGGGACGAGGACGGGGGGGGGGGCCCGTGCCGGGGTTGGGGCCGGGGGACGGTGTCCATGCCAGGGAGGGGAATGGGGGGGATCCGTGCCGGGGAGGGGGATGGGGGACTGAGTCCGTGCCGGGGAGGGGGACGGGGGACGGGGTCCGTGCGGGGTAGGAGGATGTGGGGGGTCCGTGCCATGGAGGGGGACGGTGTCCGTGCCAGGGAGGGGAATGGGGGGGATCTGTGCCAGGGAGGGGAACGGGGGACGGAGTCCATACCGGGGAGTGGGACGGGGACGGGCTCCGTGCCGGGGAGGGGGACGGCGTGGGTCAATGCCGAGGAGGACAGGAGGGTCCGTGCCGGGGAAGGGGACGGGGGACGGGGTTCGTGCCGTGGAGGGGGATTGGGGGAGGTCCTTGCCGGGGAGGGAGACTGGTGATGGGGGACGGGGTCCGTGCCGGGGACGGGGACGGGGGGGGGGGGTCCGTGCTGGGGAGGGGGACGGAGTCCATGCCGGGGAGGGGGACGGGGGACAGTGTCCGTGCCGGGGAAGGGGACGTTGGATGGGGTCCGTGCCGGGGAGGGGGACAGGGGACGGGGTCCGTGCCGGGGAGGGGGACGGGGCCCGTGCCGGGGAGGAGGAAGGGGGACGGGTCCGTGCCGGGGAGGGGGACAGGGGACAGGGTCCGTGCTGGGGAGGGGGACGTGGGACGGGGTCCGTGCCTGGGAGGGGGGCGGGGGCGGGTCCGTGCCCGGGAGGGGGACGGGGGAAGGAGTCCGTGACAGGCAGGGGGACGGAGTCCGTGCCGGGGTGGTGGACGGGGGATGGGGTCCGTGCCGGAGAGGGGGACGGGGGGGGAGTCCATGCCGGGGAGGGGGAAGGGCCAACGGGGTCCTTGCCGGGGAGGGGGATGCGGAGGTGAGGGGTCCGTGCCGGGGTGGGGGAAGGAGGACGGGGTCCATGCTGGGTATGGGGACAGGGGGCGGCGTCCGTGCCGGGGAGGGAGATGGGGGACGGGGTCCGTGCCGGGTAGGGGTCGGGGGATGGGCCAGTGCCGGGGAGGGGGACTGGGGACAGGGTCCGTGCCCGGGAGAGGGACGGGGGACGGGACCCGTGCCGTGGAGGGGACGGGGGGTTCCGTGCTGGGGAGGGGGACGGGGACCGTGCCGGGAGGGGGACGGGGGGAGTTCCATGCCAGGGAGGGGGACGGGGTACGGGGTCCGTTCCGGGAAGGGGGAGGGGGGTTCCGTGCCGGGGAGGTGGACGGAGTCCGTGACAGGGAGGGGGACGGGGGACGGGGTCTGTGCCGGGGGACGTGGTCCGTGCCGGGGAGGGGGACGGGGGGGGTGGTCCGTGCCGGGGAGGAGGACGGGGGGGGGCCCGTGCCGGGGAAGGGGACGGGGGATGTTGTCCATGCCAGGGAGGGGAATGGGGGGGGGATCCGTGCCAGGGAGGGGGACGGGGACTGAGTCCGTGCTGGGGTGGGGGACGGGGGGCGGGGTCCCTGCTGCGGAGTGGGACAGGGGTGGTACATGCCGGGGAGGAGGACGGGGGTGTCCGTGCCGGGGAAGGGGACGGGGGACGGGGTCCGTGCCGGGGGAGGGGGATTGGGGGAGGTCCGTGCCGGGGAGGGAGACGGGGGACGGGGGTACTGGGTTCCTGCCGGGGAGGAGGACGGGGGGGGGGGTCCGTGCCGGGGAGGTGGACGGGGGGACGGTGTCCGTGCCAGGGAGGGGAATGGGGGGGTGATCCGTGCCGGGGAGCGGGACGGGGGACGGAGTCCATACCGGGGAGACAGACGGGGGACTGGGTTTGTGCCGGGGAGGGGGGCGGGGTGGGTCCATGCCGGGGAGGAGGACGGGGTGGTCCGTGCCGGGGAAGGGACGGGGGACGTGGTCCGTGCTGGGAGGGGGATTGGGGGAGGTCCGTGCCGGGGAGGGAGATGGGGGATGGGGGACGGGGTCCGTGCCGTGGAGGGGAATGGGGGGGGGTGTCCGTGCCGGGGAGGGGGACGGGGGACGGTTTCCGTGCCGGGAAGGGGGACGGGGTTCGTGCCGGGGAGGGGAACGGGGGCCGGGTCTGTGCCGGGGAGGGGGAACGGGGGACGTGGGATACGTGCCGCGGAGGGGGACGGAGTCCGTGCCGTGGTGGGGGACGGGTGACGTGTTCTTGCCGGGGAGGGGGACGGGGGACGGAGTCCATACCGGGGAGACAGACGGGGGACCGGGTTTGTGCCGGGGAGGGGGGCGGGGTGGGTCCATGCCGGGGAGGAGGACGGGGGGGTCCGGCCGGGGAAGGGACGGGGGATGGGGTCCGTGCCGGGAGGGGGATTGGGGGAGGTCCGTGCCGGGGAGGGAGACGGGGGATAGGTGACGGGGTCCGTGCCGTGGAGGGGAATGGGGGGGGTGTCCGTGCCGGGGAGGGGGACGGGGGACGGTTTCCGTGCCAGTGAAGGGGACGTGGGGCGGGGTCCATGCCGGGGTGGGGGACGGGGATGGGGTCCGTGCCGGGAAGGGGGACGGGGACGGGGTTTGTGCCGGGGAGGGGAACGGGGGCCGGGTCTGTGCCGGGGACGAGGACGGGGGGGGGGGGCCCGTGCCGGGGTTGGGGCCGTGGGACGGTGTCCGTGCCAGGGAGGGGAATGGGGGGGTATCCGTGCCGGGGAGGGGGATGGGGGACTGAGTCCGTGCCGGGGAGGGGGACGGGGGACGGGGTCCGTGCGGGTTAGGAGGATGGGGGGGTCCGTGCCGTGGAGGGGGACGGGGGTGTCCGTGCCGGGGAAGGGGACGTGGGACGGGGTCCGTGCCGGGGGAGGGGGATTGGGGGAGGTCCGTGCCGGGGAGGGAGACGGGGGACGGGGTACTGGGTTCCTGCCGGGGAGGAGGAAGGGGTGGGTCCGTGCCGGGGAGGGGGACGGGGGGTCGGTGTCCGTGCCAGGGAGGGGGACGGGGGGACGGTGTCCGTGCCAGGGAGGGGAATGGGGGGGTGATCCGTGCCGGGGAGCGGGACGGGGGACGGAGTCCATACCGGGGAGACAGACGGGGGACTGGGTTTGTGCCGGGGAGGGGGGCGGGGTGGGTCCATGCCGGGGAAGGGACGGGGGGTTCCGTGCTGGGGAGGGAGACGGGGTCCGTGCCGGGAGGGGGACGGGGGGAGTTCCGTGCCAGGGAGGGGGACGGGGTACGGGGTCCGTTCCGGGAAGGGGGAGGGGGGTTCCGTGCCGGGGAGGTGGATGGAGTCCGTGCCAGGGAGGGGGACGGGGGACGGGGTCTGGGCCGGGGACGTGGTCCGTGCCGGGGAGGGGGACGGGGGGGTGGTCCGTGCCGGGGAGGAGGACGGGGGAGGGGCCCGTGCCGGGGAAGGGGACGGGGGATGTTGTCCATGCCAAGGAGGGGAATGGGGGGGGGATCCGTGCCAGTGAGGGGGATGGGGGACTGAGTCCGTGCCGGGGGAGGGGAATTGGGGGGGGTCCGTGCCGGGGAGGGGGACGGGGGGACGGCGTCCGTGCCAGGGAGGGGAATGGGGGGGGTGATCCGTGCCGGGGAGCGGGACGGGGGACGGAGTCCATACCGGGGAGACAGACGGGGGACTGGGTTTGTGCCGGGGAGGGGGGCGGGGTGGGTCCATGCCGGGGAGGAGGACGGGGTGGTCCGTGCCGGGGAAGGGACGGGGGACGTGGTCCGTGCCGGGAGGGGGAGGTCCCTGCCGGGGAGGGAGACGGGGGATGGGGGACGGGGTCCGTGCCGTGGAGGGGAATGGGGGGGGTTTCCGTGCCGGGGAGGGGGACGGGGGACGGTTTCCGTGCCGGGAAGGGGGACGGGGTTCATGCCGGGGAGGGGAACGGGGGCCGGGTCTGTGCCGGGGAGGGGGAACGGGGACGTGGGATACGTGCCGCGGAGGGGGACGGAGTCCGTGCCGTGGTGGGGGACGGGTGACGTGTTCTTGCCGGGGAGGGGGACGGGGGGGGGATACGTGCCGCGTAGGGGGACAACGGACAGGGACCATGCCGGGGAGGGGGACGGCGGACGGAGTCCGTGCCGGGGAGGGTGACGGGGGACGGGGACCGTGCCGGGTAGGGGTCGGGGGACGGGCCAGTGCCGGGGAGGGGGACTGGGGACAGGGTCCGTGCCCGGGAGAGGGACGGGGGACGGGACCCGTGCCGTGGAGGGGACGGGGGGTTCCGTGCTGTGGAGGGGAACGGGGTCCGTGCCGGGAGGGGGGCGGGGGGAGTTCCGTGCCAGGGAGAGGGACGGGGTACGGGGTCCGTTCCGGGAAGGGGGAGGGGGGTTCCGTGCCGGGGAGGTGGACGGAGTCCGTGCCAGGGAGGGGGACGGGGTCTGTGCCGGGGAGGAGGACGGGGGGGGTCCGTGCCGGGGAGGAGGATTGGGGGAGGTCCGTGCCGGGGAGGGAGACGGGGGACGGGGTACTGGGTTCCTGCCGGGGAGGAGGACGGGGAGGGTTTGTGCCGGGGAGGGGGAAGGGGGGACGGTGTCCGTGCCAGGGAGGGGAATGGGGGGGTGATCCGTGCCGGGGAGCGGGACGGGGGACGGAGTCCATACCGGGGAGACAGACAGGGGGACCGGGTTTGTGCCGGGGAGGGGGGCGGGGTGGGTCCATGCCGGGGAGGAGGACGGGGGGGTCCGGCCGGAGAAGGGAAGGGGGATGGGGTCCGTGCCGGGAGGGGGATTGGGGGAGGTCCGTGCCGGGGAGGGAGACGGGGGACGGGGGACGGGGTCCGAGCCGGGGTGGGGGACGGGGATGGGGTCCGTGCCGGGAAGGGGGACGGGGACGGGGTTTGTGCCGGGGATGGGAACGGGGGCCGAGTCTGTGCCGGGGACGAGGACGGGGGGTGGCCCGTGCCGGGGTTGGGGCCGTGGGACGGTGTCCGTGCCAGGGAGGGGAATGGGGGGGGATCCGTGGCGGGGAGGGGGATGGGGGACTGAGTCCGTGCCGGGGAGGGGGACGGGGTCCGTGCGGGGTAGGAGGATGGGGGGGGTCCGTGCCGTGGAGGGGGACGGGGGTGTCCGTGCCGGGGAAGGGGACGGGGGACGGGGTCCGTGCCGGGGGAGGGGGATTGGGGAAGGTCCGTGCCGGGGAGGGAGACGGGGGACGGGGTACTGGGTTCCTGCCGGGGAGGAGGACGGGGTGGGTCCGTGCCGGGGAGGGGGACGGGGGGACGGTGTCCGTGCCAGGGAGGGGGACGGGGGGACGGTGTCCATGCCAGGGAGGGGAATGGGGGGGTGATCCATGCCGGGGAGCGGGACGGGGGACGGAGTCCATACCGGGGAGACAGACGGGGGACTGGGTTTGTGCCGGGGAGGGGGACGGGGTGGGTCCATGCCGGGGAGGAGGACGGGGTGGTCCGTGCCGGGGAAGGGACGGGGGGTTCCGTGCTGGGGAGGGGGACGGGGTCCGTGCCGGCAGGGGGACGGGGGGAGTTCCGTGCCAGGGAGGGGGACGGGGTACGGGGTCCGTTAAGGGAAGGGGGAGGGAGGTTCCGTGCCGGGGAGGTGGACGGAGTCCGTGCCAGGGAGGGGGACGGGGGACGGGGTCTGGGCCGGGAAGGGGGACGGGGTTCGTGCCGGGGAGGGGGACGGGGGACGTGGGATACGTGCCGCGGAGTGGGACGGAGTCCGTGCCGTGGTGGGGGACGGGTGACGTGTTCTTGCCGTGGAGGGGAATGGGGGGGGTGTCCGTGCCGGGGAGGGGGACGGGGGACGGTTTCCGTGCCGGGAAGGGGGACGGGGTTCGTGCCGGGGAGGGGAACGGGGGCCGGGTCTGTGCCGGGGAGGGAGACGGGGGACGGGGTACTGGGTTCCTGCCGGGGAGGAGGACGGGGAGGGTTCGTGCCGGGGAGGGGGACGGGGGGACGGTGTCCGTGCCAGGGAGGGGAATGGGGGGGTGATCCGTGCCGGGGAGCGGGACGGGGGACGGAGTCCATACCGGGGAGACAGACAGGGGGACCGGGTTTGTGCCGGGGAGGGGGGCGGGGTGGGTCCATGCCGGGGAGGAGGACGGGGGGGTCCGGCCGGGGAAGGGACGGGGGATGGGGTCCGTGCCGGGAGGGGGATTGGGGGAGGTCCGTGCCGGGGAGGGAGACGGGGGATGGGGGACGGGGTCTGTGCCGTGGAGGGGAATGGGGGGGGGGTGTCCGTGCCGGGGAGGGGGACGGGGGACGGTTTCCGTGCCAGTGAAGGGGACGTGGGGCGGGGTCCGTGCCGGGGTGGGGGACGAGGATTGTGTCCGTGCCGGGAAGGGGGACGGGGACGGGGTTTGTGCCGGGGACGGGAACGGGGGCCGGGTCTGTGCCGGGGACGAGGACGGGGGGGCCCCGTGCCGGGGTTGGGGCCGTGGGATGGTGTCCATGCCAGGGAGGGGAATGGGGGGGGTGGATCCGTGCCGGGGAGGGGGATGGGGGACTGAGTCCGTGCCGGGGAGGGGGACGGGGGACGGGGTCCGTGCGGGGTAGGGGAATGGGGGGGGTCCGTTCCGGGAAGGGGGAGGGGGGTTCCGTGCCGGGGAGGTGGACGGAGTCCGTGCCAGGGAGGGGGACGGGGACGGGGTCTGGGCCGGGGGACGTGGTCCGTGCAGGGGAGGGGGACGGGGGGGGGTGGTCCGTGCCGGGGAGGAGGACGGGGGAGGGGCCCGTGCCGGGGTAGGGGACGGGGGATGTTGTCCATGCCAGGGAGGGGAATGGGGGGGGGGGATCCGTGCCAGGGAGGGGGACGGGGGACTGAGTCCGTGCCGGGGTGGGGGACGGGGGGCGGGGTCCGTGCTGCGGAGTGGGACGGGGGTGGTCCATGCCGGGGAGGAGGACGGGGGTGTCCGTGCCGGGGAAGGGGATGGGGTCGGGGTCCGTGCCGGGGGAGGGGGATTGGGGGAGGTCCGTGCCGGGAGGGAGACGGGGAATGGGGTACTGGGTTCCGGCAGGGGAGGAGGACGGGGGGGGTCCGTGCCGGGGAGGGGGACGGGGGGACAGTGTCCGTGCCAGGGAGGGGAATGGGGGGGGGTGATCCGTGCCGGGGAGCGGGACGGGGGACGGAGTCCATACCAGGGAGACAGACGGGGGACTGGGTTTGTGCCGGGGAGGGGGGCGGGGTGGGTCCATGCTGGGGAGGAGGACGGGGTGGTCCGTGCCGGGGAAGGGACGGGGGACGTGGTCCGTGCCGGGAGGGGGATTGGGGGAGGTCCGTGCCGGGGAGGTAGACGGGGGATGGGGGACGGGGTCCGTGCCGTGGAGGGGAATGGGGGGGGGTGTCCGTGCCGGGGAGGGGGACGGGGGACGGTTTCCGTGCCGTGAAGGGGGACGGGGTTCGTGCCGGGGAGGGGAACGGGGGCCGGGTCTGTGCCGGGGAGGGGGAACGGGGGACGTGGGATATGTGCCGCGGAGGGGGACGGAGTCCGTGCCGTGGTGGGGGACGGGTGACGTGTTCTTGCCGGGGAGGGGGACGGGGGGGGATACGTGCCGCGTAGGGGGACAACGGACGGGGACCATGCCGGGGAGGGGGACGGCGGACGGAGTCCATGCCGGGGAGGGTGACGGGGACGGGGTCCGTGCCGGGTAGGGGTCGGGGGACGGGCCAGTGCCGGGGAGGGGGACTGGGGACAGGGTCCGTGCCCGGGAGAGGGACGGGGGACGGGACCCGTGCCATGGAGGGGACGGGGGGTTCCGTGCTGGGGAGGGGGACGGGGTCCGTGCCGGGAGGGGGACGGGGGGAGTTCCGTGCCAGGGAGGGGGACGGGATACGGGGTCCGTTCCGGGAAGTGGGAGGGGGGTTCCGTGCCGGGGAGGTGGACGGAGTCCGTGCCAGGGAGGGGGACGGGGGACGGGGTCTGTGCCGGGGAGGAGGACGGGGGGGGGCCCGTGCCGGGGAAGGGGACGGGGGATGTTGTCCGTGCCAGGGAGGGGAATGGGGGGGGGGATCCGTGCCAGGGAGGGGGACGGGGGACTGAGTCCGTGCCGGGGTGGGGTACGGGTGCGGGTTCCGTGCTGCGGAGTGGGACGGGGGGGGGGGTCCATGCCGTGGAGGAGGACGTGGGTGTCCGTGCCGGGGAAGAGGACGGGGGACGGGGTCCGTGCCGGGGGAGGGGGATTGGGGAGGTCCGTGCCGGGGAGGGAGATGGGGGACGGGGTACTGGGTTCCTGCCGGGGAGGAGGACGGGGAGGGTCCGTGCCGGGGAGGGGGACGGGGGGACGGTGACCGTGCCAGGGAGGGGAATGGGGGGGTGATCCGTGCCGGGGAGCGGGACGGGGGACGGAGTCCATACCGGGGAGACAGACGGGGGACTGGGTTTGTGCCGGGGAGGGGGGTGGGGTGGGTCCATGCCGGGGAGGAGGACGGGGGGGTCCGTGCCGGGGAAGGGACGGGGGATGGGGTCCGTGCCGGGAGGGGGATTGAGGGAGGTCCGTGCCGGGAGGGAGACGGGGGATGGGGGACGGGGTCCGTGCCGTGGAGGGGAATGGGGGGGGTGTCCGTGCCGGGGAGGGGGACGGGGGACGGTTTCCGTGCCAGTGAAGGGGACGTGGGGCGGGGTCCGTGCCGGGGTGGGGGACGGGGATGGGGTCCGTGCCGGGAAGGGGACGGGGTTTGTGCCGGGGAGGGGAACGGGGGCCGGGTCTGTGCCGGGGACGAGGACGGGGGGGGGGGCCCGTGCCGGGGTTGGGGCCGTGGGACGGTGTCCGTGCCAGGGAGGGGAATGGGGGGGATCTCTGCCGGGGAGGGGGATGGGGGACTGAGTCCGTGCCGGGGAGGGGGACGGGGGACGGGGTCCGTGCGGGGTAGGAGGATGGGGGGGTCCGTGCCGTGGAGGGGGACGGGGGTGTCCGTGCCGGTGAAGGGGACGGGGGACGGGGTCCGTGCCGGGGGAGGGGGATTGGGGGAGGTCCGTGCCGGGGAGGGAGACGGGGGACGGGGTACTGGGTTCCTGCCGGGGAGGAGGACGGGGTGGGTCCGTGCCGGGGAGGGGGACGGGGGGACGGTGTCCGTGCCAGGGAGGGGGACGGGGGGACGGTGTCCGTGCCAGCGAGGGGAATGGGGGGGTGATCCGTGCCGGGGAGCGGGACGGGGGACGGAGTCCATACCGGGGAGACAGACGGGGGACTGGGTTTGTGCCGGGGAGGGGGGCGGGGTGGGTCCATGCCGGGGAGGAGGACGGGGTGGTCCGTGCCGGGGAAGGGACGGGGGACGGGGTCCGTGCCGGGGGACGGGGGGGTTCCGTGTCGGGGAGGAGGACCGGGGGGGCCCGTGCTGGGGAAGGGGACGGGGGACGGTGTCCGTGCCAGGGAGGGGAATGGGGGGGATCCGTGCCGGGGAGGGGTACGGGGGACTGAGTCCGTGCCGGGGAGGGGGACGGGGGATGGGGTCCGTGCTGCGGAGTGGGACGTGGGGGGTCCATGCCGGGGAAGGGGACGGGGACGGGGTCCGTGCCGGGGAGGGGGATTGAGGGAGCTCCGTGCCGGGGAGGGAGACGGGGGATGGGGGACTGGGTCCGTGCCGGGGAGGAGGACGGGGGGGTCCGTGCTGGGGAGTGGGACGGGGGACAGTGTCCGTGCCAGGGAGGGGAATGGGGGGTGATCCGTGCCGGGGAGGGGGACGGGGGACGGAGTCCATAACGGGGAGATAGACGGGGTTCATGCCGGGGAGGGGGTCGGGGTGGGTCCATGCCGGGGTAGAGGACGGGGGGGTCCGTGCCGGGGAAGGGAACGGGGGACGGGGTCCGTGCCGGGGAGGGAGACGGGGGATGGGGGACGGGGTCCGTGCTGGGGAGGGGGATGGGGGGGGTCCGTGCTGGGGAGGGGGACGGAGTCCATGCCAGGGTGGGGGACGGGGGACGGTGTCCGTGCCAGGGAAGGGGACGTGGGACGGGGTCCATGCCGGGGAGGGGGACGGGGATGGGGTCCGTGCCGGGGAGGGGGACGGGGTTCGTGCCGGGGAGAGGAACGGGGGCCGGGTCCGTGCCGGGGAGGGGGGACGGGGGACGGGGTCCTTGATGGGGAGGGGGACAGGGTCCGTGCCGGGGAGGGGGAAGGGGACAGGGGCGGGTCCGAACCGGGGAGGGGGACGGGGACGGAGCCCGTGCCGGGGAGGGGGACGGGGTACGGAGTCCGCGCCGGGCAGGGGGACGGGGTCCTTGCCGGGGAGGGGGATGCGGGGGGGGGGTTCCGTGCCGGGTAGGTGGACGGAGGATGGGGTCCATGCCGGGGAGGGGACAGGGACGGTGTCCGTGCCGGGGAGGGGGGAACGGGGACGGGCCCGTGCCAGGGAGGGGGACGGGGCGGGTCCATGCCGGGGAGGGAGACAGGGGACGGCGTCCATGCCGGGGAGGGTGAAGGGGGACGGGGTCCGTGCCGGGGAGGGGGATGGAGACCGTGCCGGGGAGGGGGACGGTGGATGGGGTCTGTGCCGGGGATGGGGTCCGTGCTGGGGAGGGGGACGCGGGGGGAGGGGTTCCGTGCCGGGGAGGAGGACGGGGGGGGCCCGTGCCGGGGTTGGGGCCGGGGGACGGTGTCCGTGCCAGGGAGTGGAATGGGGGGGGGATCCGTGCCGGGGAGGGGGATGGGGTACTGAGTCCGTGCCGGGGAGGGGGACGGGGGACGGGGTCCGTGCCGGGGAGGAGGATGGGGGGGTCCGTGCCGGGGAGGGGGACGGGGACGGTGTCCGTGCCAGGGAGGGGAATGGGGGGGATCCGTGCCAGGGAGGGGAACGGGGGACGGAGTCCATACCGGGGAGTGGGACGGGGACGGGCTCCGTGCCGGGGAGGGGGACGGCGTGGGTCAATGCCGAGGAGGACGGGAGGGTCCGTGCCGGGGAAGGGGACGGGGGACGGGGTCCGTGCCGTGGAGGGGGATTGGGGGAGGTCCGTGCCGGGGAGGGAGACTGGGGATGGGGGACGGGGTCCGTGCCGGGGAGGGGGACGGGGGGGGGTCCGTGCTGGGGAGTGGGATGGAGTCCATGCCGGGGAGGGGGACGGGGGACAGTGTCCGTGCCGGGGAAGGGGACGTGGGATGGGGTCCGTGCCGGGGAGGGGGACAGGGGACGGGGTCCGTGCCGGGAAGGGGGACGGGGTGCGTGCCGGGGAGGGGGAAGGGGGACCGGTCCGTGCCCGGGAGGGGGACAGGGGACAGGGTCCGTGCTGGGGAGGGGGACGTGGGACGGGGTCCGTGCCGGGGAGGGGGACGGGGGACGGAGTCCGTGCCAGGCAGGGGGACGGAGTCCGTGCCGGGGTGGTGGACGGGGGACGGGGTCCGTGCCATTGAGGGGGACGGGGGGGAGTCCGTGCCGGGGAGGGGGAAGGGGGGAGGGGGTCCTTGCCGGGGAGGGGGATGCGGGGGGGGGGGGTCCGTGCCGGGGAGGGGGAAGGAGGATGGGTCCATGCTGGGGATGGGGACAGGGGACGGCGTCCGTGCCGGGGAGGGTGACGGGGGACGGGGTCCGTGCCGGGTAGGGGTCGGGGGACGGGCCAGTGCCGGGAAGGGGGACTGGGGACAGGGTCCATGCACGGGAGAGGGACGGGGGACGGGACCCGTGCCGTGGAGTGGACGGGGGGTTCCGTGCTGGGGAGGGGGACGGGGTCCGTGCCGGGAGGGGGCCAGGGGGAGTTCCGTGCCAGGGACGGGGACGGGGTACGGGGTCCGTTCCGGGAAGGTGGAGGGGGGTTCCGTGCCGGGGAGGTGGACGGAGTCCGTGCCAGGAAGGGGGACGGGGGACGGGGTCTGTGCCGGGGGACGGGGTCCGTGCCGGGGAGGGGGATGGGGGGTCCGTGCCGGGGAGGAGGACGGGGGGGCCCGTGCCGGGGAAGGGGACGGGGGATGGTGTCCGTGCCAGGGAGGGTAATGGGGGGGTGATCCGTGCCGGGGAGCGGGACGGGGGACGGAGTCCATACCGGGGAGACAGACGGGGGACTGGGTTCGTGCCGGGGAGGGGGGCGGGGTGGGTCCATGCCGGGGAGGAGGACGGGGGGGGTCCGTGCCGGGGAAGGGACGGGGGACGGGGTCCGTGCCGGGAGGGGGATTGGGGGAGGTCCGTGCCGGGGAGGGAGACGGGGGATGGGGGACGGGGTCCGTGCCGTGGAGGGGAAGGGGGGGGTGTCCGTGCCGGGGAGGGGGACGGGTGACGGTGTCCGTGCCAGGGAAGGGGACGTGGGGCGGGGTCCGTGCCGGGGTGGGGGACGGGGATGGGGTCCGTGCCGGGAAGGGGGACGGGGACGGGGTTCGTGCCGGGGAGGGGAACGGGGGCCGGGTCCGTGCCGGGGAGGGGGAACGGGGGACGTGGGATACGTGCCGCGGAGGGGGACGGAGTCCGTGCCGTGGTGGGGGACGGGTGACGTGTTCTTGCCGGGGAGGGGGACGGGGGGGGGGATACGTGCCGCGTAGGGGGACAACGGACGGGGACCATGCCGGGGAGGGGGACGGCGGACGGAGTCCGTGCCAGGAAGGGGACGGGGGACGGGGTCCGTGCCGTGGAGGGTGACGTGGCGGTGTCCGTGCCGGGAGGGGGAAGGGGACCGAGTCCGTGCCAGGAAGGGGACGGGGTCCGTGCCGGGGAGGGGTCGTGGGTGTGTCCGTGCCGGGAGGGGGAAGGGGGACGGAGTCCGTGCCAGGGAGGGGGACGGGGGACGGGGTCTGTGCCGGGGGACGTGGTGCGTGCCGGGGAGGGGAACGGGGGACGGGTCCGTGTCGGGGAGGGGGACGGGGGACGTGGTCCGTGACGGGGAGGGGGACGGGGGATGGGGTCCGTGCCGGGGAGGGGGATGGGGGGTTCCGTGCCGGGGAGGGTGGGGTGGGGGACGGGGTCCGTGTCGGGGAGGGGGACGCGGGGGGGGGGGGGGTCCGTGCCCGGGAGGGGGACGGTGGTCGAGGTCCGTGCCGGGGAGGGGGACGGGGTCCGTGCCGGGGAGGGGGACGGGTTCCATGCCGGGGAGGGGGACGGGGGACGGGTCCGTGCCGGGGAGGGGGACGGGGGACGTGGTCCGTGATGGGGAGGGGGACGGGTGATGGGGTCCATGCCGGGGAGGGGGACCGGGAAGGGGTACGTGCCGGGGAGTGGAACGGGGGATGGTGTCCGTGCCGGGGAAGGGAAAGGGGGGTAGGGTCCGTGCCTGACAGGGAGAAGGGGGTGGGGGCGGTTCGTGCCGGGGAGGGGGGTGCGAGAGCAAGTGAGTTAGTCCACCTGGCCAGGTGATGGCCTCCAACAGTCGGACCCATGCGGTCCATGCCACCTGGCTGGGGGAAGGAGGGGTTATGGGCAATGATGACATGTCATCGTTCCCCCCCCCCCACCCACAGGCCGTCATGTTTTCCGGTCTGCCAGCGATGTTGGCCGCCGTGGCGGCAGCCGCTATTGACCATGTTGCCCTGGATGAGGAGGAGGACCGTGCCAGAGAGGCGGTGCAGGCTCCCTCACTGGGGCAGGCGGCGGGAGCCGACCAGGCTGGAGGGACACCCGCCCGACAGGACGAGGCGTGGGAGGAGGACGTCGCGGCCCCACGGCAACGGAGGCACCCAAGGACGCTCCGTGTGTACCGGCCCCGGCTTTCGTACCAGGACCTCACGGACCGGGAATGCAGGAGGAGACTCCGGATGAGCTGGGGAACCGTGGCACACATCTGCCACCTGCAGGCACACCTGTCACCGCATGGCACTGGCGGGGGACACCCTCTCCCTGTGTCCATCAAGGTTACGGGGGCCCTGAACTTTTATGCAATGGGGTCATTCCACGCACCGAGTGGGGATCTGTCCGGCATATTGCAGACATCGGTGCACCGGTGCATCCGGGCAGTGACAGATGCCCTATATGCCATTGCGCACCGCTACATCCACTTCCCTGTGGTCCGGGCCAGCCAAGATGTCCGGGCCGTGGGCTTCTCTGCCGTGGCCGGGTTCCCCATGGTCCAAGGCGCGATTGACGGCATGCAAGTCGCCGTGCGGCCACCTGCGGATAACAGGGCCGTGTTCACCAATAGGAAGGGGACCTATTCGATGAACATACAGGAGGTCTGCGACCACCGCATCATGATCCTGCACGTCTGCGCCCGTTACCCCGGCAGTGTACACGACGCATACGTGTTGTCGCGGTTATACGTCCCCGGTATGAACGAGGGACACCATCCCTGGCTGAGGGGCTGGTTGCTCGGCGACAGGGGCTACCCATTGCGATCGTGGCTGATGATACCTATACAGAGGCCACGCAATGAGGCGGAGAACCGCTACAATGATGCCCATGTAGCGACAAGGGGAGTGATAGAGAGGTGCTTTGGCGTGCTGAAGATGCGTTTCAGGTGCCTGGACCTCTCTGCGGGCGCCCTCCAGTATCGGTCAGATAGGGTCGGCCGCATAATTCTAGTGTGCTGCGTCCTGCACAATATAGCCCAGCAGAGGGGCGATGTGCCGCAGGCAGAGGATGGCGGAGTGGAGGAGCAGCAAAAAGAGGCGCAGTCCTCCCCAGACGAGGGTGATGGGGGCAATGGTCAGGGCAGACGGGCTAGACATGGGCGGGTGGCTGTCCACCGTTACCGGCTGGGCCAGCGGGCACGGGACAGGCTGATAGACGCCCGCTTCACTGACTAGATGGGCATGGGAATCGGGAAGTATGGCCACAGACCGCACACCATGGCAATACCCGACCACCCACTCCCCCACCCATCCACCCACCCAGCACCCTCCCCCCCCCCTCCCCAACCCCCCCTCCCCCCACCCCACCCGCATGCACACCACCACCTCCCCCCCCCCATTGCCGATACACCTGCAGCACAACGGGGGGGGGGGGGGGGAGGGGGCTCACACAGTTGCCGATGGACGCGAGTCTATTGCAGGCCATGGAGGATGATGACAAACCACTCTGCGATGAGCTCCTGGCTCCACATCGTTGGACGATATCTGACCCATGGCCACAGTACCACCATCCACCCGACCATCTCTGCATGCGCCTGTGACACTGGAGCGCACGGTCCCGTCCTCTGCCCGGGGGATGTTGATGGCAGCCCAGGGGGAAGGGGGCAGACTCACCTGGGGCTGAGGTAACACTACCCCTCACACACACACTTGCGCTCAACATACATGACACCACCGCACGCTTTGGACAGAGCACAAAGGCAGCGTCTGTAGGTGTAACAGTGACTTTAATAACGAAAGGAGTTCATGCACGTGCCCTAGCCCCTAAAACTCATATGTGCCCTGCACCCGTGCCACCTTACTCAGTATCTAATTCTTTGGCCTTACAGGCACTTTGACTACGCCTAGGTACCCAGACGGTACTGCAGAACTGGAGGTGGACTCCTGCGATTCCTGCCATCTGACACGGTATCCCTTTGGCGGCCATTTCCTGGGGTGTCCTGGCCTAGATGGGCCAGGCTGAGGCCCGGGCAACTGGGATGGCGAGCTGCCAGCCTGTCCTGCCCGTTGCCCACCCGGTGTACCTGGAAAGGAAGGGGAGGAGCCCAGTGTGTTGACGTGTTCCGGAACCTCCCCTACAATGGGACCCGGAACGGGCCCCAGCACCTCCTCCTCCCTCGGGGTGCCCGATGGATCCCAGGCCTCTACATGGGTGGGGGATCCGAACGGACTGGCCATCCGACCCCCCCACCCGACATTTGGCGCTGCCAGTCCTGGAGGCCCGTGCTGGTATCGACAGGGGTTTGCAGGTGTGCAGCCATGGAGATCAGGGGCTTGGCAAATCCTGTCTGTGACTGTGCGACGCCGGCTCGCACATGGGCACTGGCGCCGATGCCCTCAGCGATGGCTTGCTGAGACTGGGCCATGGCCTGCTGAGACTGGGCCATGGCCTGCTGAGGCTGGGCCATGGCCTGCAGAGACTGGGCCATGGCCTTCAGAGACTGTGCCACGGAGTTGAGCCCCTCTGGTATCTGCCGCTGGCGCTGGCTCATGGCCTCTTGTGAGAGGGCAGCCATGACCTTGCCATAGACGCCGTCTGTACGGAAAGCCCCAGGCCTCGCAAATCGCTCCCCATGTCTGACACCGTCGCACCCATTGCCTCCACCGCGGACGCCACCCGTGCGGTGTCGGCCTGGGTGGCACGCATGACCGGCACCACTTCCAGCTCCTGGTCGTGGGTGGACTCCTCCACCTGCAACTTAAGCCGCCGCAAGCTGGCCGTCACCCTCTTCGCTCGTCCCAGGTTCCGTGGTTGCATAGGACCTATGTGTGGGTGTGGTAACTCCAGGAACCCGGGATCCATCTGGGCGGCAGATGTTCGCATGCACCGGGCTGCCCTCCGACCGCCCGGCCCGTCTGCTGCTCCTACCTCCACTTTCTGTACCAGGACAGCTGTGTTGTGCGCACCAGTGAGTATACCAGACGCCTCATCACTAAAGTGCCCATTCCAGAGTGTCCGGGTCTCTCCGTCTACCGTGGTCTCCGAGGGGCATCGTGCGCGCGTCGCATGCCAGAGTGTCCTGGTCTCTCCGTCTCCCGTGGTCTCCAAGGGGCATCGTGCGGGCATCGCATGCCAGATGGTCCGGGTCTCTCCGTCTCCCGTGGTGTCCGAGGGGCATCATGCGGGCGGTCTGCATTTGCGGGGTTGGGTGCCTTGACATTTGCTCCTGCGATTCACAATGAAGCATGCATGGTTAGACACGCAGGCAGTGATCAGGTGATATGGGGACGGGGGATATGGGAAGGGGGATATGGGGGAGGGGGGCTATGGAGATGGGCTGTCGGTGGCTCACTTGCTGGTGGACCCCCGGCCTCTGCATCAGCAACCTCCCGGTCCTCAGGTCCGCCAGCCAGGTCTATGTTCGTTCAGTGCCTCTCGTCAGCTGGGCTTCCTCCATTCCTCACATGCTCCTTGGAGTTGTGTGCGCGCTTCTCCTGTGGGGGGTGGTGGCAGGGATAAAAGGAAACAGTGAGAGACAGGTATACGAATGCAAGCCATCGGTTGCGCGTGTATTGAAGAGGTTAAGGTTAGGGCTGGATTCACTTGGGGATATGGGGGTGGGGGATATGGAGGATATGGGGGAGTGGGATATGGGGGAGGGGGTAATGGGGAGGGGGGTATGGGTGATCTGGGGGAGGGGGGATATGGGGGATGGGGGCTATGGCGGAGAAGGGATATGGGGGATATGGCGGAGGGGAGATATGGGGAATAGGGGGAGGGGGGATTTGGGGAGGGGTGATGTGGAGGATATGGGGAGGGGGGAATATGGGGATTTGAGGGATATGGGGAGGGGGATATGGGGGATATGCGGGATATGGGGGAGGGGTGATATGGGGCATATGGGTGAGGCGGGATATGGGGGTTATGGGGAGGGGGATATGGGGGATATGGGGAGGGGGATATGGGGATATGGGTGAGGGGGGACATGGGCGATATGGGGAGGGGGAGATATGGGGATATGGGGGAGGGGGGATATGGGGGAGGGGGGATATGGGGACGGGCTGTCGGTGGCTCACTTGCTGGTGGGCCCCCGCCCACTGCGTCAGCAACCTCCCGGTCCTCAGGTCCGCCAGCCAATTCCAGGGCCCTTTCCTTATGTTCGGTCAGTGGCCTCTCGTCAGCTGGGCCTCCTCCAGTCCTCACATGCTCCCTGGTGTTGTGTGCGCACTTCTCCTGTGGGGGGTGGTGGCAGGGGTAAAAGGCAACAGTGTGAGACCGGTATACAAATGCACGCCATCGGTTGCGCGTGCATTGCAGAGGTTAAGGTTAGGGCTGGATTCACTTGGGGATATGGGGGAGGGGGATATGGGGGAGGGGGGATATATGGGATATGGGGAGGGGGGATATGGGGAGGGGTGATATGGGAGAGGGGGGATATGGGGGATATGGATATCGGGAAGGGGGGCTCACCCTGGCTGCCCTGACGAGGTCGTTCACCTTCTTATGGCACTGGGTGCCTGTCCGTGCTGTCAGGGCCACAGCGCTGACGTCCTCTGCCACCTCCCTCCACAGACGCCGGCTGTGGCGTGGGGCGACTCTGCCGCAGTGTGCGTGATACAGGGCCTCCCTCCTCTGCTCCACTGCGTCCAGGAGCGCCTCAATGTCGCGGGACTGGAACCTCAGGGCTGAGCGGCGGGCGACCATCCAGTCGGGTGGAGGGGGGGAGCAGCGCGTCTTTTGAGCCGTCACGCCATGCGGCGTGCATGACGCAGCATGGCGTGAACCACTTGAGCCAGCGCGGATAGCGTCACGTCGTTGCAAGCCCATTCCGGGCCGGAGACGTTGCGACGTTTGGGGCGGCGCAATGCAGATGGGATTTGCGCTGTTTTGGGCACCGGTCTGCGGACATCGCGACGATATCGGAGAATCCCGCCCCAGATGTCGGTCCTTTGAACAGAGAGTGGTGGGAGCGTGCAATGCACTGCCACTGGACGTGGTGGATTCTGATTTTTTTTCGGGACATTTAGGTGACTCTTGGACAGGCAAATGGACAGAAAAAAATTGAAGGGGTGTAGGTTAGGCTGATTTTCGATTAGGATAATTGGCCGCCACAACTTGGAGGGCCGCAGGGCCAGTACAGTGCTGTACTGTTCTATATTCCAAATTATTGAGAAAGGTATTCATGTTATGCTCACTGCCGGCAACTTTGGGTTTTAATTAATCTCATTTTTTCAATACATTTTCGAGTCACCAATTCATTTTTCTACATTAAAGGGCAATTTAACGTTTCAAATCTACCTACCCCGCACATCAATTTATTGTGGCCGATCCAGCTGGCCTGCACATCTTTGAGTTGTGGGGGAGAAACCCACGTAAAAACGGGAGAATGTGTATACGCCACACTCACAGTGACCCAGAGCCGTGATAGAATCTGGGACTTTGTCGCTATGGGGCTGCAATGCTCGTGACTGCGCAACCATGCTACCTGGATTTTAATTAATCTTGAGTTAGTCACATCACCAGCGCTAAAGTTTCAGCTGTCTGGTTTCGCCAGAAGTTGCAGATTCAGGCGTTGTCTTGTTCCTCCCAAAACAATGCTGGAATTCATATCCCATACTCCCTTGAATATAGGATTCATCCAATTTCTGTGTCAATTAATCATGCGCCAAATGTTTCCGTACATTCTTTCGACGCCCCAATCATTGATCCAATGTTTTCGATTCTACAATGTCGTTACTTCCAGAGGAAACATGGACTACTTGCATGAGTGTCTAATTCATTTCTTTCTTTCTTATTTATGGCCAATACGGATTCTACTTTCCAAACTTTAGAACATCTGCCATCTCTCCCTGAATACCATTGCCATCCAAAATTAACTAATCAATACCACTATCGTTCCATGTGTATTACTGATTTGCTTCTCCGTATTTACATTGTTAAGCTCTAAGAATTCCATTCATAATCTGGTGATATCATCCTGGCTCTTCTCGCAACCATCACCTTATCATTTCCCTCTTATTTACCGGAAGTGTGCTCAGTTCGTCCTCACCAGACCAGATTTATTTTCTAACGTAAAAACGTTCTTAATTGTATATCAGATGCAATTTATTTCACTGCAGATATTCATCTGTATTCCTACTAATGACCTGGACTGACACTATGTCAACATCAAGCATGTTATAAAGCAGAGCATTGAAAAAGTTCTCCAAACGGCGCGTTAAAAAACATCCTTGCTTATTTTGCAAGTTGCAATACTTTTACTCTAACCGTTCTGCATTTGATGTTAAGTCAAATACCAGAAATTGATGTCCATAAATGAATTGAGGGCATTTAATCCACGCTGAGACTGCAGAAACTTCTCGGGACATTAATTGATGGGATGTTATAATAACATTGGTAGCGAATCGTGCATCATGTAATATTTTTGACATTATTATATCTTAATTTGTAGCTGTACTCACAAATAAGTCTGTGTCGTTGAGTGATGTATTTTCGTTTCTCTACTTCCATTGGCGGATATGCCTGCATGTCGTTCTATCGTGTATTGTTTTATTGATAGCTAATATTCGTGCATCAACACATTTGCATTCATATCTCTGTATTCCATTTTCTGCTGATCTGTTGTTCACCGAGTTACAATTACATTTTACCTGACCCAATACTAGAAGTAAAATTTCTGAATAGTATTGAAGCTTTCATCACGTTATTAATATGTGTCATTTTCTTCAGCTCAGATTTGGGATTGTTGCTCGCATTTTACTTTGTTCCTGCAGCCCACGGGCTTCTTGCGGCATTGAGTTGTCCGCTATCCCAAACAGGTTTCCCAAATCACAATGGTATGTACATATTCACGTGGATGTGATGAATGAAGCAATGCACTTACAAGCCTCCACCTTCTGTTTGTCTGTTGGGTAAAAAGAATGAAGTTAAACATTGTATCAGAGTTCGTTTGTGCATAGACACATGAAATGGCTTAATGTTCGGAACACCAAACAGTGTGACGAGGCATCGGGACGTCATTTGCCTGCCGTTTGAGTGATTCCATCAGATCGCCATTTGGAGAAAAACATCAACACATCCCATTAAGTGCATAGCCACGTTTGAAATCTACAATTCAGAATGAACAGACTCGACAACTGAAACTTGTATTAAAAGTTAAGATTGCGGATACCGACTAAATTGAAGAATGTCACGTTTCTTGCAAGTGTTATGCAGTGCGTGTTTTCAGCAATCATCTCTGAAAGGTGTTCTTTAATAATATGATGCCAATGCCAAGGCTTAACCGAGCCAACTGTCAGGGATGTCCAGATACGTAAATCTCATTCAGCACACAATCTTTTGACATAGGGATGTTCAATTGCCGATCCGTTCCCCACCATAACCCCCATTCTGCAATTCGTGTCCTTGTAATTATTCAGATTGTTTGTATAAATAATGTTGAATATTTGAATCTACTTGTAGAATTCTGAAAAGTTTAGTATTGCTAATCAAAAACGACGCCGACGTTTTACAACGCGAACGTTCATTTTAAGTCCATCATCAGTTGCCTTAAGCGTTGAATCATCTTTTTAAACGCTTCACCCGTGTAAACATATTTTAAAAATAAATTTAGAGAATCCAATTCATTTTTTCCAATTAAGGGGCAATTTATTGGGTCCAGGAGAACAAAGAAAAGTACAGCACAGGCATAGGCCCTTCGGCCCTCCAAGACCGTGCGACCATGCTGCCCGACAATCTTCTTCACTTCTTTGATTTGTATCCCTCTATTCCCATCCTAATCATGTATTTGTCAAGATGCCCCTTAAATATCACTATCGCCCCTGCTTCCACCACTTCCTCCGGCAGAGAGTTCCAGGCACCCACTAAGCTCTGTGTAAAAAACATGCCTCCTACACCTACTCTAAACCTTGCCCCTCGCACCATAAAGATATGCCCCCGAGTAATTGACCCCTCTCCTCTGGGGAAAATCCTCTGACTATCCACTCTGTCAATGCCCCTCATAAATTTATAGATCTCTATCAGGTCGCCCCTCAACCTCCGCGTTCCAGTGAGAACAAACCGAGTTTTTTCAACCGCTCCTCATAGCTAATGCCCTCCATGACAGGTAACATCCTGGTAAATCTCTTCTGCACCCTCTCTAATGCCTCCACATCCTTCTGGTAGTGTGGCGACCAGAATTGAATACGGTACTCCAAGTGTGGCCTAACTAAGGTTTATACAGCTGCAGCATGACTTGCCAATTCTTATACTCAGTTCCCCGGCCAATGAAGGCAAGCATTCCGTATGCCTTCTTGACTCACATCTCCACCTGTGTTGCCCCTTTCAGTGACCGGTGGACCTGTACACCTTGACCTTTCTTACTTTCAATACTCTTGAGGGTTCAACCATTCACTGCATATTCCCTACCTGCATTTGACCTTCCAAAATGCATTACCTCACATTTGTCCGGATTAAACTCCATCTGCCATCTCTCCGCCAAAGTCTCCAAACGAGCTTAAGCCTGTTGTATCCTCTGACAGTCCTCATCGCTTTCCGCAAATCCACCAACCTTTGTATCGTCTGCAAACTTACTAATCAGACCAGTTATATTTTCCTCCACCTCATTTATATATACTACGAACAGCAAAGGTCCCAGCACTGATCGCTGCGGAACACCACTATTCACAGCCCTCCAATTTGAAAATCACCCTTCCATTGCTACTCTCTGCCTTCTATGACCTAGCCAGTTCTGTATCCACCAAGCCAGCTCACCCTTGATCCCATGTGACTTCATCTTTTGTACCAGTCTACCAATAGGGACCTTGTCAAAAGCCTTATCTAAGTCCATAAAGACAACATCCACTGCGCTATCTGCATCAATAATCTTTGTGACCTCTAAGAAAAAATCTATCAAGTTAGTGAGACACGATCTCTCCTTCACAAAACAATGATACCTCTCACTAATACGTCCATTTGCTTCCAAATGGGAGTAGACCCTGTCTCGAAGAATTCTCTCCAGTAATTTCCCTACCACTGTTGTAAGGCTCACCGGCCTGTAGTTCCTTGGATTATCCTTGCTACCATTCTTAAAGAAAGGAACAACATTGGCTATTCTCCAGTCCTCCGGTCCAATCCAGCGAGCCTGCACATCTTTGGATTGTGGGGGCGAAACCCACGCAAACACGGGGAGAATGTGCAAAATCCACACGGAGACCCAGATGCGGGATCGAACCAGGGACCTTCTGGCCGTGAGGCAGCGCTGCTAACCATTGCGGATCCGTGCTGCCCTCACCCGTGCGGAAGCGTTTTAATCTACCCAAGAACCATTGCAGTAACGCGAGAAATTTCCATAATAATATACGGAAGGGATTCATGCTACGAGTATGCTGATATCTAATACACTTTGTGGCTTATATTTTATTGTGACATTCATCAGTTGTTAGTCTGAGCTCAGCGGTCCTGAATTGAGGATGTTGTATATCTTGGATGAGGGTTGCTTCTTCGAGGAAATGGGGGGTTGGGTTAATCCTTCCTCCTTTAGACGTTGAAACCTGCGGCATTTTCTTAATCAAGTGGCATTCAGATTACATCGCCATGGCAAAAAAGAATCATTTTATCTTTCAAGTGCTCTCGGAAATCGACATGGCAGTGGCATTTGGAGTGACCTATACGACTGGATAATTATTCCTTCAGCATTTGTCGGTCCGCTTACTCATTCAGGTTCTGAGGTCGGTGTTCGAGTTGCATGTGTATGTAGGGATATGGAAGTCGGAAAACTATTGGTCAGTTGGCTTTGCACCTGGAAGAGCAGAAATGCGGCCATCTGCATTTAATAAAGATCATAACAGAATAAGTATATAACCTGACAGCCATCGAGCGAATACATATGGATATCTGCAAAGGAAGGTATGATCGACTAATTCATTTGAGCTATTTATGAAGTAACATGGAAAATGGCGAGTTACACCTGTGCTTAACTTAGATTTCTGGAAGGCTTTTAGAAAATGACCTATCTCATGCCTCTGCTCAAAAGAGACGCACGAGATGTGGAGAGTTCTATACAAACTTTGATTAAGCATCTGTTTGCTCATAGGAAATAGTGAAAAATTCACCTATGTTTTCTATTTGGCAATATGTGGCTTTGGTTGTCCCCTCGGAATCAGTTTTTAATCCTCATTTATTTACGACGAATCCCAATTAATCACATGAGAAGGCGTGAATATATGGTTGACATTATTGCTGATGACGCAAAACTCGGTTGAAATCAACTGGTGACGTTGACATAATGAGTCCTCAAAAATGAGAGCAAAACAAATAAGTTGATGGCAAAAATTTGGCCGAAGAACGTAATAACATAAGATCAACGAGGAGCAGTCTATAATTGGGCCTCTCGAGCCCGCACCGCCTTTTAAAAAGATCAAGCCTGATTTTCTCCCTTCTTGAACTTCGCTTTCTTTCCGTTTCTTCACAATGATTCAGCGCATTACAGATTACAAATCTGTCGCTCTCCTCTTTATATTTACTGTAAATGCCGGCCTACATCGTTCTCTGGAATAATGAATTCCATAGTTCCACGTCCATTTGCAAGTAAGTCAACTCGTCGAATCTCTATTTTAAATCTGCTGGCATTAATCTGAAAACTATGACCTTTCATTCTATTGTCATAAAAATAGGGAGCAACCGGTGTACAACTATATTGTCAATACGGTTTATCGTCACATACACCTCAAATGGATCTCCTCAAAGATTTCTCAACTCGACAGAATTTCGGCCGAAACTGGTCAATCTACCATCATGAGACAAGCTCTTCATCTCCACAATAAATCTCGTGATCGTCCTCTGAACTGCTTCGAACGCAATTAATTGGTTTCTCAAATTGGAACCAAAAATGTACACAGTATTTCATGTGTGGTCTCACCAATGCTTTGAATGGAGCAAATATCATGGGGAAATATTAATTTTCTGTCGTTTACAGAAGTACTTATGAAGCAATATTAATAAAGTGAGAAGCACTGCCGAGCTCCGAGTTTCAGGGGGAATTTTCGTGGTCTTCCATATGAATCCAAAATAATAATACACAGTTAGAAAAATTCATTTGGTATTCACACGATATGTTTTCTTTCATTGCAAGTGGATTGGAATATAAATGTTGGGATATTTTTCCTTAAGTTGCTGTGACCATTGTTGAACAACATGCCGAATACAAAGCGCAAATCCTGGCGCCCTATTTAACATAGTGTCGAAATGAATGTTCTCGTTTCAGCGTAGAGCGATGTGCTTCGCTGCAAATGTAGATGTCAACTGAATCAGCAGTCAACTGCCCAATGTATTACGATTTGTGGAAGTGTTAACTGCTCAATTTTGGAAGAAAAATGTGAGGGGTACATGTTATTGAAATGTCGCGGGATTGCAAAGCTCCGAGGGACTGGTTGATTGATCTGAATTTGCTCTAAAAATGTTAGCATGTAGAAACAGACCTCAAGCACAAAATATATAATAATGTCGTCAATAATAATATGTAAGCACATTGGAAGCAGTTCAGTGAATGCTTATGAGACGAATAGCTGTAATCGTGCATTTCCAAATAATGAGAGGTTGGTCGGGGAACAACTGTTTCCCACAGTGAAAGAGGCGACATTGACCAATTATAGAAAACAAATCCGCAGAGCCGTGACATAATGAACGTTGAGAGAATTTCTCTTGTGCCAAATTCTAGAGTTCGGAGTCACTCGCGAAAAAATATATATTGCCCAAGGAAAACTAAGACAAGGATGAAATCGATCCTTCAGACGATGGTATCGATTGGTATCTGTCTTCCGAAATAATAAAGCCACGGAATGATAGTTTTTTTTAAAGGCAGAGACATATAATTTATTTTGGTGAATAACGAAGTGGTAAATTATCCAGGGAGGGTGGCATTCAGAATAAAGGTTACTATCAGATCAACCATGACCTTTATAATTGTGGAAGCGGCTCCAAGATCGAATGGGTGACTTCTGCCCCCTGTTCGTCTGTGCATCCCTTCGTTCGTGTCCATGGAATCATTGAAACAAAGGAAGCGGTGTAGGCCTTTCAGTCCCTCGGGGCTGGCCCGCCGTTCAACTAGATTATGTTTGGTATGTAGCTTCACTCCACATGCCTCTCGTCCAGATCCCTAATACCTATGCTTAACATAAAATATATCAATCACAGATTCATAATTAACAACTGTTCAAACTTAAACTGCCAACCGTGGTAGGTCGATCCAATTGTACCTGTTATATTATCTATGTCAGCCTCTCAATCAATTTGGCTTTATGCGTATTATATCGATGATTTGTTTCTCAACGTAACGATCCTGCACCATTTCCTCCAGAACCTTATATTCCCCAACGATGCAATGCTGTGATGGTGTGTAGTTAGCAAGCAAACAACTTTCTTTCCGTCGATGGTCCTCTCCCTCTTCCACCACCGCCTCTTTCCCCCGCCACCCTGCAAATGCATTCTCCTTTCAATTGCAACAAGCTGCTCGAAAAGCTCTATCACTTTCATTTTGACTGATTGTAACTTAAATGGCCCATCAATTAGCTTTTAAAGTTGATAATTATGAGAAAGTCTCATGTAGACTAGGGTAACAATGCTTTGAAAACAACATGCCGGTGAATTAAATTCGAAAACGCACAGCGCCTCCATTAACGAATGTTTTCTCTCTGTTCCTCAATCAGTGCATTTGCATTTTTATCTCTCTGGGGAAAAAGAAAGCATCGGTGCTTTGTTCCGTCCATACCACCGAAGTTCTAAAGTTTTCATTATCTTTTTCTTCGCAACTGATGAGGTCTCTCACAACTCGTTTTGCACTATGGAAGAAATCGATATCAGTAAGTCTGCAAATTTCGTTCAAAGATACAACATGTGTGTTGCTGTCTTACCGTTATCGCTCTTGATTGCATCTGTGGAATGTGACACGACGATTGTAAATAGTCTGTCTTCAAATCACTATTTAATGAAACACAAACGTAATTCAATGACACCAATTCAAAAGTTAAGATTCAACTTTGACGGCAGCTCAGGCAGACTCATGGATATCAATTAGTGATAATGTGCAAGCTCGATATTGCGCAGTTATTATCAATCGGACGATATCGAATGGCACGTTTTCATCATGAAGTCTTCGCAAATCCTGAAATGACAACACATCCAGAAACAACAACAAAGAGAATAATTGAAGCACGCGAGTCCTGATTGTTTGGTAGTTTCATCAAGCCAGAAACTTAGATGTTTTTTTCTTCTTCTACGTGCTGTTAGATAAGTTATAAACTTTAGTATTGTTCTGCTATGTTGGAAATAATTCAAATTATTAAAAGTGCAATCACATGCACTGTTCTGAAATACGCCATTATTACTATTTTAAAGCGCAGCAAACCGTTTCATGGAGAGACATGTTTTTTTTTTCTTTGCGACCAGCCCACCTCAGCATCCGTGAGTTGGTAATCTAAATAGTTGGTGAAAACAAGTTTTTACCTCTAAAGGAAAATAAAAATGCGGTCCAGCATTTGGGTTGTTTTGGAGGGACCATCTGAGGTTCGGCTCTGGGCAACCGAAAACAGCCGTCTTACATATAAGAGGAAGTTGGATTGAGAGGGCAGATCCTGAACAGTTTCGGAATTTTCAACTGATTCTATTTTCTTTGATATGATTAACTTGAGCGATACATTGTGCAAGAGAAACTGACTGTCTAATTTTTAAATCAAAGTTTGGCTCCTCGAGCGCCCAGGAAACTCGGAAAACGCAGATGGAAAAGGGGGGTGAGCGACAGAAGCAGATTTCGCTTCTTTCCATCGACTAAATGTGTGGTCTGTGACAAGGTCCTTTGATTATGTACATCAATTGCATTAAACACTTGCAGCCCGCTGTCTGAATATACGTATCAATTATATTCGTGACCTGCAACTATTTCTCTGAAATAGTGGCATCTACTGTATTTAAGACAAGGAACCTTTCAGTCGACTACCTATCACATCCCATTTTGAAACGGATTGCTGAATTCTGGGCCATCACTTTGCATGTCCTGTGTTGGATGCAACGTTCGCTCACTGCATTAAAAGAAGACAACCAAAGCTCACTTGTGGACATTCGTTAATACGTCTATCCCATTTGTGTATTAAATATGAGATGTAATAAATGATTTCAATCGCTTATTTGATGCTTCAATAAAGGAAAACGGCGGGATTGTGTGCAACGTCATGTAATTCCTTTAAAAAGGGAGAATAATTCCAAACGCTCGTTGCTGAAAGTGACACTTAGTTTTTCAATACTTTGTTTCTTTCGCACAATGCCACTTTCAGTATCAGTGCAAGTTGTTCGTTTGGGATGTCGCTCTCTGTTACTCTCAATGGAAGAGATCGATGACACAAGATGGGCAGTAAATAAGAATTTGTTTCTACCCGCTCACATCCCATATTTTGCTGCATTGCCGGCACGCTCTGAGGAATCAGGTCAACGAGATTTAACCACAGATGCAAGGCGAATGACGTGCCGCAGTTATTTGCAACAATTGAAAAAAGACAGAACATGCAACATGGCAAACAGCCATCAGTAGATTTTTTTTATTCATTTCCGATGAGTCCTGAATTAAGTGCAGCGCAAGTCTTTCAACTGCTGTTCTTGTGATTGAAATGTGGAAGCAGACCTCGAGCAATTGCAGTGCAATCGTACGTAGTCCATGCAACATAACTCTAATTCAACTGACGGTAACAAATGACATTCGAAGATGAGATCAAATTACGAATTATTGGACGAACCTTTGAGATATTCCAAAGAAGCAAAATGTGTAGCTGAATAAATATTACCTCCAATATAAGCAATAATTACACCTAAAGCCAGATAATCATCAGAGAACCGTTGAAGCATTTACTGAAGACAGGCATAACCTCATTAGCGCGGTGATCTCTCAAACTATCCCATTACAAACAATTACCATGAGCATTGGGAAGAAACGTAATGTGATCTAAAAAGGAAAATTTGAAAACTTACAAAGAAGAAATTTATTAAATTTCAGAAGTCAACTTTCAGCCCCGAAGAAGACACCCAGTTATTTATTACTCTTATTGCAATATTTTTGGCCATTCCAGAAATAAGTGCAGGCGGTTGTGCCGAACCTTAGTTGGCCTAATAGGCTTTCGGAAACATAATTACCCGAAGGATGCTCCAGGGTATAATCCGGCTGGATGTATCAACATACGCCAGAGAATGCGTATCGGTCGTGGAAGCCAAAGTAACAAATGTTCAGGTGATTTTATTTTTGTGTTCTGCCTGGACTAATGCACTCAAGTCTGTTCTACTGCTGACGGATATAGCGGCCACTCGGTCCTTATTGGGGGAGGAAATATTATCTTCACCCATTGCTAAAATCAGTTAGAATCATTGCTAAAAGCCGATTCAGTGTTTCCTGGCGCTCTCTGTGGCGCTTTACCAGCAGGACTCTATAGTCCAGCTACAATATGAACGGCAAGCCTCTTTCCAGCCTGAATTGCCCAAAATGATCTCTCCGCAGGAATTGACTTCCTCCTTCGAACGTTTTGACTGCCAGCAAGATATTGGCCAACACAAAAGGCGTTTCATTTTCCCAAAACATCTGGAAAAACACCATGGTGTCTGTATATAGGAATAGATTATACATCTCAACATTTACATTGGACATGGTACTAGTTGTTTGGCTGAATATATTTTGCCAATTAAGGGGCAATTTAGCGTGGCCAATCCATCTACCCAGTACAACTTCATGTTGTGGTGGTGAAACCCACGCAGCTACAGTTAGAATGTGCAAACCCCACACGGACAGTGACCCCGGGAGCAGATCCTACACGAATCCTCTGCGCCATGAGGTAGCTGCGCTAACCACTTCACAACACTACACTACAGTTCATATTTTTTTTCAAATGGCCAATTTCCTCTGAACTGTAAACTACTGACATGACGTTCAATTAAATAATCTGGCTAGAGATGTGTCGTTTGCTGCATTTAAATTCATCTACATTTTCTGGGCTTTTATTCTCACTTTTCCAGCATTGTAACAGGATTGTGCTGTTCTGTTCTGATGAATTTTTGCAGCAAAAGCTTCAAAATGTTGCAATGCCAACGCCAGCCCCTCGACTTTCTTTTTGACGTTGAACGTAAGAACATACGAACATAAGAACATAAGAGTATGAGGACATAACGACATAAGAACATAAGAACGTAAGAACGTAAGAACATAAGAAAATAAGGACAAAAGAACTAGGAGCAGGAGTAGCCATCTTGCCCTTCAAGTCTGCTCCGCCTACTAATGAGATCATGGCTGATCTTTTGCGCACTCAGCTCCACTTTCCCGTCCAACTGTATAACAGTTTATTCCTTTATTCTTCAAAAAAACTATCTATATTTATCTTGAAAACACTTAATGAAGGAACCTCAACTGATTCATTGGGCAGGGAATTCCATAAATTCACAACTCTTTGGGTGAAGAATTTTCTCCCAAGCTTAGTCCCATCATGTTTCAAGAATATTCAGCGACTATTCGAACATATTGCTCGAACGTTGGCAATTCTGATTGATCTTCTTTTATCAAGACGTCCTATGGATCCAACACTCAAAGTTTGGAAAATGTAAGAGTTTGGGCGAATTACTTGCTGATAGAACCAGTCTATTGATCAACACTACCTTCTTGTAGCTGTGCCCAACATACCTTCTAATTCTATCTTTTACTCTCGTTCTGTGCTTCTAAAACGTCATCTAACTCATTTAAACTCTCGAACAATATTAGACCATAAGACATAGGAGCGGAAGTAAAGCCATTATGCTATTATGCCCATCGAGTCCACTCCACCATTCAATCATGGCTGATTTCAACTCCATTTACCCGCTCACTCTCCATAGCCCTTAATTTCTCGAGAAATCAAGAATTTATCAACTTCTTTCTTAAAGACACTCAACGTCCCGGCCTCCACCGCCCTCTGTGGCAATGAATTCCACAGAACCACCACTCTCTGGCTGTAGAAATTTCTCCTCATCTCTGTTCTAAAGTGACTCCCTTTTATTCTAAGGCTGTGCCCCCGGGTCCTAGTCTCCCCTGCTAATAAAACAACTTCCCTACGTCAACCCTATCTAAGCCATTCGTTATCTTGTAAGTTTCTATTAGATCTCCCCTCAACCTCCTAAACTCCAATGAATATAATCCCAGGATCCTCAGATGTTCATCGTATGTTAGGCCTACCATTCCTGGGATCATCCGTGTGAATCTCCGCTGGACCCGCTCCAGTGCCAGTATGTCCTTCCTGAGGTGTGGGGCCCAAAATTGCTCACAGTATTCTAAATGGGGTGTAACTAATGCTTTATATAGCTTCAGAAGTACAGCCCTGCTTTTACATTCCAAGCCTCTTGAGATAAATGGCAACATTGCATTTGTTTTCTTAATTACGGACTCAACCTGCAAGTTTACCTTTACAGAATCCTGGACGAGGACTCGCAAGTCCCTTTTCACTTCAGCATTATGAATATTGTCAGCGTTTAGAAAATAGTCCATTCCTCTATTCTTTTTTCCAAAGTGCAAGACCTCGCACTTGCCCACGTTGAATTTCATCAGTCATTTCTTGGACCACTCTCCTAAACTGTCTAAATCTTTCTGCAGCCTCCCCACCTCCTCCATACTACCTGCCCCTCCATCTATCTTTGTATCATCGGCAAACGTAACCAGGATGCCCCCAGAGTCCCGTCATCTAGATCGTTAATATATAAAGAGAACAGCTGTGGCCCCAACAGTGAACCCTGCGGGAAACCACTCGTTACCGTTTGCCATTCCGAAAAATAACATTTTATCCCTACACTCTGCCTTCTGCCTGACAGCCAATCGTCACTCCATGTTAGTACCTTGCCCCGAATACCATGGGCCCTTATTGTACTCAGCAGTGTCCCGTGAGGCACCTTCTCAAAGGCCTTTTGGAAGTCAATATAGATAATATCCATTGGCTCTCCTTGGTCTAACCTATTTGTTGTCTCTTCAAAGAACTCGAACAGGTTTGTCTGGCACGACCTCCCCTTACTAAATCCATGCTGACTTGTCCTAATCCGACCCTGTACCTCCAAGAGATTAGAAATCTCATCCTGAACGATGGATTCTAGAATCTTGCCAACAACCGAGGTTAGGCTAATTGGCCTATAATTTTCCATCTTTTTCCTTGTTTCCTTCTTGAACAGGGGGGGGGGGGTCACAACAGTGATTTTCCAATCCTCTGTGACTTTCCCTGACTCCAGTGACTTTTGAAAGATCATAACTAACGCCTCCACTATATCTTCAGCGTTCTCCTTTAGATCTCTAGGATGTAGCCCATCTGGTCCCGGAGATTTATCAATTTTTAGACCTCTTAGTTTCTCTTGCACTTTCTCCTTTGTGATGGCTACCATATTCAACTCTGCCCACTGACTCTCCTGAATTGTTGGGATATTACTCATGTCTTCTACTGTGAAGACTGACGCAAAGTACTTATTTTGTTCCTCAGCTATTTCCTTGCCTCCCATCACTAGATTACCAGCGTCATTTTGGAGCTGCCCAATGTCTACTTTTGCCACCCGTTTCTTTTTAATGTGTTTAAATAAACTTTTACTATCATTCCTAATGTTACTGGCTAGCCTACCTTCATATTTGATCCTCTCTTTCCTTATTTCTCTCTTTGTTATCCTCTGTTTGTTTTTGTAGCCTTCCCAATCTTCTGACTTCCCACTACTCTTTGCCACATTATAGGCTTTCTCCTTTGCTTTGATGCATTCCCTAACTTTCTTTGTCAGCCATGGCTGCCTAATCCCCCCTCTGATAACCTTTCTTTTCTTTGGGATGAACCTCTGTACTGTGTCATCAATTACTCCCAGAAACTCCTGCCATTGCTGTTCTACTGTCTTTCCCACTAGGCTCTGCTCCCAGTCGATTTTCGTCAGTTCATCCCTCATGCCCCTGTAGTTACCTTTATTTAACTGTAACACCTTTACATCTGATTCTACCTTCTTTGTTTCAAATTGCAGATTGAATTCTACCATATTATGATCACTGCCTCCTAAGTGTTCCCTTACTTTAAGACCTTTAATCAAGTCTGGCTCATTACATAACACTCAGTCCAGAATGGCCTGTTCCCTCGTGGGCTCCATCACAAGCTACTCCAAAAAGCCCTCCTGTAAACATTCAATGAATTCCCTTTCCTTGAGTCCACTGGCAGCATTATTTACCAAGTCCACCTGCATATTGAAGTCCCCTATGATCATTGTGACCTTGCCTTTCTGACATGCACTTTCTATTTCATGGTGCATTTTGTGCCCCTGGTCCTGACCACTGTTAGGAGGCCTGTACATAACTCCCATTATGGGTTTTTGCCTTTGTGGTGTCTCAATTCTACCCACGCAGACTCCACATCATCTGACCTCATGTCGTTTTGTACTATTGATTTAATTTCATACCTAATTAACAAGGCATCCCCGCCCCCTCTTCCCACCTCTCCGTCTTTTCGATAGGTTGCGAATCCCTGGATGTTTAAATGCCAGTCCTGAACCCCCTGCAACCATGTCTCTGTGATGCCTACCACATCATCCCTGCCAGTCACAATCTGGGCCACAAGCTCAGCTACCTTGTCCGTACATTTATATATCACACCTTTAATTCTCTATTGACCGTCTGTTTTTGTTTTCTTAGTGTGGTGGACTTTGGTTTACTGAGCCTTTCCATACACGGTGTCATATTTTGTAAGATGGGGACGACCGTAACCTCTCCTGAGTCTGCCTTTTCGTGCTTTTTTGTATTCCTAAGCAGCTACGCTTCCCACTGATTACTTCATCTCTTGGTTCCCTGACATTCCCTTCCCCCCAATCGCTAGTTTAAAGTCCTACTGACCACCCTATTTACTCTTTTCGACAGAACACTAATCCCAGCTCGGTTCAGGTGGTGATCATTCCAACGGTATAGGTCCCCCTGTCTCAAAACTGATGCCAGTGTCCCATGAAAAGGAACCCCTCTTTCCCACACCACTCTTTCAGCCACGTGTTGTCTTCGCTTATTCTTGCCTCCCTGTGCCAATTTGCACGTGGCTCGGACAGCAATCCGGAGATTATGTTCTTATTCAATTACTTTCAGATTTAGCGATCTTTAGGACCCTGGAGACACCTGAAACTGACGACTTGAAATTGTCTCGGACCAGCCGACCACGTGTGAGTAGCTGCCGGAGCTCCAGTCCCCGACCTGGGCATTCCACGACAGCGGCTGCCAGATACCAGGAAAACGCCCGAGAAGCATGGGCCTTCACTCTACAAGCTTCCAGAGACCTCGAAAACACCACAGATGCCAGGACCTCCACTCTGCTGCTCTCCAACGACCAGACCAAGTCAGCATCGCAGCAGCTGCAACCCTCCCCCCTGCCCTCCACCCCAGTTCCCAACCACTCTGACCCGGAGAGGTGCAACCTCCCGCAGGCCGCAAGGTGGCGACCTGAAATAGACTAGGACCAGCCGACCACGTGTGAGTAGCTGCCGGAGCTGCAGTCCCCGGCCTGGGAATTCCACGACAGCGGCTGCCAGGTACCAGGAAAACATCCGAGAAGCATGGACCTTCACTCTACAAGCTTCCAGAGACCTGAAAAACACCACAGATGCCAGGACCTGCACTCTGCTGCTCTCCAACTACCAGACAAACCAGCATCGCAGCAGCTGCAGCCCTCCCCCCTTGCCCTCCCCCCCAGTTCCCAACCACTCTGACCCGGAGAGGTGCGACCTCCCGCAGGCCGCAAGCTCTCCTTCGACTCCCCCTTCTACATTCGCCCCACACTCCTAAAAATCAACTCCCACAGCCTAACTATAACTAATACTGCTCTGTTAAATTTACGTGCAGATCGAGAGATCCTCCGTCGTCTGAAGGAAGACCGCGATCTGGAAAGGATCCCAACCGCGATCCCAGAGACGTCAGCCACTTACCGGCCTTCACCCCATCGGCGCTGAGGGTGGTCTGGACATCGACCAACCTGTGAAGACGTACCGCAGCCCGACAGCGACCAGGAACGCTTGACCGCGCAGACCCACCGACCGACACAGGAACAGCAAGCACGGCAACACATCCTCGATCCACACACCGATCACAGTGAATAAACACATTGGACACAACTATTGCCTTAAAACTGCATACTCTCACCGTCTCCCAGGCTCGAAAAGAAGCAGCCACTCCAGAAAGCGTGAAAAACGTGCAGGCTTGCAGGTGAGAATGAAACATGCGGCCCCAAAGCCCCTCTGCCGAGCTTGCCCATAACTAAGCAGTCACTCCAGAAAGCGTGGAAAACGTGCAGGCTTGCAGGTGAGAATGAAACAATGCGGCCCCAAAGCCCCTCTGCCTAGCTTACTCATAACTAACGTCCCCTCTCTCGAAAAAAAGCGAGACGAACTTAAAGCCAGACTCATTCTTTCAAAGAGAACTAAGGGACTGCTGTGTGCTCAGCTTCGCGGAGACTGTGTCCGATAACCAGATGGCTTTTCAATACACCGAATGGACCACACGGCGGCCTCATGCAAGGCAAGGGGTGGTGGGGTCTTCCTCCTCATCAACACCTCCTGTTGCCTAGCTGTAGCTACATTGGCGAGTTTCTGCTCCCCGGACCTAGAATACCTGACGCTAAAATGCTGCCCGTACTACCTTCTGCGGGAGTTCTGCTCCGTTATCCTGACAGCAGTTTACATCCCACCCCATGTGAATGTGAAAATCGCACTGGACGAAATATTCACCACCACAAATAGCCTTGAAACGAAAGATCCCGAGGCCTTGTTCATTCTAGCTGGGAACGTCAATCAGGCTAAGCTCAAGAGCGTACTATCAAGTTAGCAACAACACGCCACCTGTTCCACAAGAGGCCGAACCATCCTGGACCACTGCTACACAAATATCAAACATGCCTACCGCTCAATCGCCCGCCCACACTTTGGCAAATCTGACCACAAGACTCTGCTCCTGCTCCCGGCTTATAAGCAAAAGCTGAAGCGGGAGAATCCGTCAAAGAAAATTGTGCATTATTGGTCTGAGGAATCGGATGATTCCCTCCGGCACTGCTTAGAGTCAGTGGACTGGTCAGTATTTAAAAACTCTGCGACCAACCTGAACGAGAACGCCACTACAGTAACTGCCTTCATTAGTAATTGTGTAGAAGACTGTGTGGCAAAGAAGCAAATCCGCGTGTTTCCCAACCGGAAACCCTGGATGAAAAGGGATACCCACTGTTGCTGAAGTCTAGGTCTGAGGCGCTCAAGTTAGGCGACGCTGACCTCGACATGAAAGCCAGAAATTATCTAAAGAAATCCATCAACGATGCCAAAAGACAGTACTGAACCAAGCTCGAGTCCCAGACTAGCCACACGAATCCCCGCCGTCTACGGCAAGGTCTGCAAGACATAACGGGCTACAAGATGAAGGCATGTAAAATCGTCGGCTCCAACGCACCCCTCCCTGATGAGCTCAACGCATGCTATGCCTGCTTTGAGCCAGTCAGCGAGCGCGAGCCCTCCACCCCAGAGGCCGCGGATGCACTTGTATCTGAGATCACCACTGCTGACGTCAGAGCAGCCTTCTCTGAGGACAACCCACGAAAAGTCACTGGCCCGGATGGAGTACCCGGACGAGCATTCATGTCTTGCGTGGATCAGCTGGCGGGCGTATTCGCAGGGATCGTCAACCTCTCTCTACAACAATCTGAGGTCCCTATCTGCTTCAAGAAGACCACCATCATTCCTGTACCAAACAAAAGTCCAGCAGCGTGCCATAATGACTATCGTCCAGTGGCTCTGACATCCATCATCATGAAGCGCTTCGAAAGGTTAGTCAGCCTGCAGGATTGCCTTGATCCACTGCAGTTCACCTACCGCTGCAGCAGGTCCACAGCAGACGCCATATCCACGGACCTGTCCTCTACCCTGGAACACCTAGATAACAAAGACACCTTTATCAGACTCCTATTTATCGACCAGAGCACAGCCTTCAACACCATCATTCCTACAAAACTCATCTCCTAACTCCGTGGCCTTGGCCTCGGCGCCCCCCTCTTTTACTGGATCCTGAACTTTCTAACCCACAGTCAGGAAGGATAGGCAACACCTCCTCCATGATCATCCTCAACACCGGTGCCCCACAAGGCTGTGTCCTCAGCCCCCTACTCAACTCCTTATACATCTATGAGTGTGTGGCCAAATTCCCCTCCAACTCGATTTTCAAATTTGCTGATGGCACCACCGTAGTGGGTCGGATTTCAAACAATGATGAGAGAGAGTACTGGAAGAGATAGGGAATCTGGTGAACTGGTGCGATGACAATAACCTCTCCCTCAATGTCAAAAAAACGAAGGAGATTGTCATCGACTTCAGGAAGCGCAGTGGAATACTTGACCCTGTCTACATCAATGGGAACGAAGTAGAAAGGGTCGAGAGCTTCAAATGTTTAGGTGTACAGATCACCAACAGCCTGCCCTGGTCCCCCCATGCCGACACTATAGTTACGAAAGCCCACGAAAGACTCTACTTTCTCAGAAGATAAAGGACATTTGGTATGTCAGCTACGACCCTCACCAACTTCTACAGATGCACCATAGAAAGCATTCTTTATGGTTGTATCACAGTTTGGTATGGAGCCTGCTCTGTCCAAGACCACAGGAAACTGCAAAAGGTCGTGAATGTAGCCTAGTCCATTACGCAAACCAGCCTCCCATCCATTGACCCTATCTATAATTCCCGCTGCCTCAGAAAGGCAGCCAGCATAATTTCGGACCCCACGCACCCCGGACATATTCTCTTCCACCTTCTTCCTTCAGGAAAAATATATCAGAGTGTGAGGCCAAGTACCAACCGACTCAAGAACAGCTTCTTCCCTACTGCCATCAGACTTTTGAATGGACATACCTCGTATTAAGTTGATCTTTTCCCTATACCTTGCCATAACTGTAATGTTATATTCAGCAGTCACTCCTTCCTTCCCTATGTACGGTATGCATTTATTGTACAGCATGCAAGAAACAATAGTTTTCACTATATACTAATACACGTGACAATAATAAATCAAATCAAATCAAATCAGATCACTATCTTATGTACGCATAATGACAGTCCGGACACACTTTTTGAACAGTGAGTCCATAAAACCAGCTAACTGCTCAAAATAGGCGTAAAGTTCTAACTAAACTCTTTCGTTCTCAAAAGTCTCAACATACCAATTTTTGAAGTATGCTTGTTCTTACAGTCACATCTCGTTGTGCTACCTGAAGAGCCCAAACGGTAGACTTGTGGCCTAAATATATAACTTGTGTCTTCATCAATTCGCCCTTAAGTTCAGCCTCAAATTTGCGTTATGCCTTCTATTAAACATGTTTTAGAGGGGACGCGTGCATCGTGGAGAACATATTTTGAATAAGAAGCAGTCCGAGCTCGTATCTTTGGCAATTTGGACATTCGTCGAAATTCGAAACAGACAGAAAGAGATTCTCTGTGCTTTTGAGAAACTTATAAACCTTTTCACTCTTCGAAAAGTATTTGTCCCTCATACATTTATTGCGTAGCTGGTGAGTACCTCGAAAGCGTTTGGTGCATATTCCATTTATATCCTTTAAATCATGCAACCTCAAGTTATTACAGGCTTCAATTGAGACATTAAGTAAAACACATTTTCTATGGCAGGATAGGTGATTTGACAAAGCGGAACATTTTGTTGCTCTTAGATAACATTGTAAAATTGTAACTTCGGCGCCACCGTGACACAGTGCATGGCATTGCTGCCTCACGTAGACAATGATCCCCCGCCGGATTCCGGTCTTGGGTACCTGGCTGTGTGCAGTTTGTACGTTCTCCTAGTGTTTGTGTGGGTTTCCTCCTGGTGCTTTCGTCCCGCAATCCAAAAAGATGCAGGAAGCAGGTTAGGTGGATTGGTAATGGTGAAAAAAAACATTGTCTCTCAGTGTCCAAAGATGTGCAGGTTAGGACGAGTTAAGTGGATAGCACAGGGAGCGGATCTGGGTATAGTGCTCTTTCAAAGAGTCATTGGAGACTAGATGGGCTGAAAGGCATTCTTTTGCTCTGGAGAAATTTTAGAATTCAGGGCAAACATGCCTGCACTAAGTTATTGGGGTTTGGGGAAATTCGGTTCAGAGTCCTTCAGGTGAATGGTGAAATGCATACATTGCGTCTGCTCAGGGAGGGAGAAACTCATCGAACACATTGTTTCCGAGGCAATCACGCCCCGCAGGAATGGATTTTCTCGTTTGGAAAGCGGGCAAGGACAGTGGGGTGTAATTTCACCTATGGCAGTTGAGGGGACCTAGAGGGCAAGTGTGTCGGACTGCCAGCCTCTGCAATTGTCCGACGGGTTTGATATGCCCTCACGATGTATGCTTCAGAGCTGGGGCTGCAAAGTCGATGAGCTTACTAACCGTAGTGAGGATAGCAGGGATTCAATCAAGCGTGACAGTACTTTCAGGAAGACTGAATCTGTGCGCTTCAGCAAAAATCCAGAGTCAAGACGACGGTGTTGTCTGCCTCTGGTCGCTTTTGTGGCATGTGTTCCGGGCTTGAGAGCAAATTGCGGTCGGCGAGGGATGATTCCGTTTGCGTCTTCCATGCACTTGCCAATGACAAACAAAAAATATAAAAAGGAATAAACCCTACATGAAAATAAACAAAAGCTAAGGTTATATTCTCTGACATATTACGCGAGTCGCGAGCATTTTTCCAGAGGGTACATAATTGATCATGAGTTTAACGATCCAGTTGTTCATGGACTCCACAGCCTGTTTTTTTCATCCATTTATTGACCTTTGTATTGCCGCACTGCCAGGAAATTGGACAATGAGTGATGCAGCACCGTTCGGATTTGTTTGATGCTCCTTAATTTCAACACCACCTGTAACACGTTGCTGCTAAAGGCTGAACCTGTGTGGGAGTCAACGGACTGTGGCATGCCGTGCCTATAAAAGCTTGCTTGAGTTTCTCGATCGTGGCGTGATAATTTACAGAGGCCATGTGATGTACTTTTATTTGTTCTAAAAATATCTATCATAATAAAGAGCATTGCCCCCAAACATCTCAATTTCTGGGTAGCGGAACGCTGCAACTAAATGGATCCTGCACACATCGATTCTAGGTCTATCGTGTCACCGTCACACCAATGGGAGAGGGCTGCTCGAACTGCACAGGGACATGCATGACATGCCATTTTTAGTTATAAGAGAGCAGTAGCATTTTTGCTGAAGTGAAGACTTCATCCTGCAGTGCCTTCCATGAGAACGTTTGATGTTTCTTCATTGAAATATCAAGTGGTGACCGCAACATGGGCAGATTTGGACTGATTTCCCATAATAATTTTTTGATCCCAAAATTGATTCCAACACTGTTATATTTCGTGTTCCAGCATCCTTCAGGACCTCGATCTCATCCTGCACGGGGTATTGGCGTTTCTGAGCTACGCGTTCCGTCAAGTAGGTAGCCTCACCTTGGTGGAATACACATTTTGTTCTCTCAGACAGCCGCCTGCCTTAGCAGTCCGCCTTAATTTCTCCTACTAGTTCGCCAGATGTGCTTACTCTGTCGCCCTGGTAATGAATATGTCGTCGAATTAGGCGGCCACCCACGCGCGAGCCCTTGGGGGCCAATTTACATGATGCGATGAAAGATGACACATGCTGAAGAGATGAGCAGCGTAGTTTCCCAAAGACCCGTTTGGCCCTTATGGGTGTTAACTGTGACCCAATTACTGGGTGCTTGATCTTGTTCGAGCTTGATGTAGCCGTAATTTGCAAAGGATTTCTAATCTGCCACATTATCGTGCAAATCATTTGTACCTGGCGTTGGGTATCGGTCCGAACGTCGGCCTACCTTATTGTGAATTTATAATCCTCGGAAGGCCATCTGACTTGTCTAGTTTGAGAACGCTACCGCAGGTTTTTCAAAATCCGCGAACTGCACTGACCGTAGTACTCCAATGCTTTCCAAAAGCTCAATCACATGTTACAGCTTTTCAAGAAACGAGTAAGGTACTGGCTATGCCTTGAAATACTTTGGCAAGAAATTGTGGTGAACAAAGATCTGGCACTTGCCCCTTATGTTTTCCTCTGGCTCCCTGAGTAAGGCTTTGGGGTATTTTTATAACCACATATAATTCAGCGATCCCCGGTTTAAAAACTAAACAATATGCTCACACATTCCAGTCGAACGTTGAGCTAAACCCTGTTAATGAGCCTGCCCACAAGACTAGCATTGGGACGCAGGTCGAAGCTGTGCAACAGCTGACTCGGTCATGGTGCTCCTGGTAATTTGCAAATTTCCATCCAATATATGGCGACTCTGGCCCTGGTATCTTTTAGGGTTATGGGCAGAATCCTCGCTGTAAGGGACTAGAATGTCTGTTCCAGAATGACCGACTCGGAACGGCAGTATTCACGCTCGGAGGTGGTAGAAAGTCTGTTTCCCAAGTTTGGAAACGGCAGCTCCCGCAACTTGCTACATATCTAAGTACTGACCTTTGGCGCGCAATCTCGGACTGCTGACTAACAGCCTTATTCATCTGGGGACCTCGTTGTGGCCATGCAGTTCAACTGCAGGGTTTCCTCATCTGGTTGTTGGTGCACTTGGAAAGTATGGGCCTTCGTTGGGTTTGTCTTCTCGCTTGGGTGGTATGCGCCTTTCCAATTCCGGCATGTGTGTCCCGGACGTTCCCTTCTGAAGCACTTACACCAGTCCTGCGTGGACAGTTGTATTCATGCGTGTGGCTTCTCAGGTACCAATTAGGTATTACCGTTCGTTCCTTAATAAAAATATATATTTTTGTAAGTATTAGCGTTCCGTCCCACGGAGCACCAGCACGTCCTTATTGCACATTGGTTTGACGATTAGCGATGTATCTGAATGCCTTCTTCTCATACGCAGATCTTTTAATCCACTCCGCCTCGACCCCCAGTCCCCTCAGAAACGTATGAAGCTACTGACCAGCATTCCTTGTAATTCACCATTCCATTTACGAACGTTCACCAAGGGTATGGCGATATCAATATACGTTTCAAATCTAGGTTGGGGTCCTCCAGCCATTTTATTTTTGGTATTGTATTTGTCAATCCCACACACAATGCGATCGTCTAGAATCTCGGTTAGGAATGGGCTGAATGGGTAATGTACACGGGAAGCCCATATCTAGAAGGTTTTCCCAGTTCTATTAAAGCAGTATCATTGGAGGATGAGGAATGCTTCGAGGTATTGGATTGGATTGGATTTGTTTATTGTCACGTGTACCGAGGTACATTGAAAAGTAGTTTTCTGCGAGCAGCTCAACAGATCATTAAATACTTCGGAAGAAAAGGGAATAAAAGAAAATACATAATAGGGCAACACGACATATACAATGTAACAACATAAGCACTGGCATCGGATGAAGCATACAGGGTGTAGTGCTAATGAGGTCAGTCCATAAGAGGGTCATTTAGGAGTCTGGTGAAAGTGGGGAAGAAGCTATTTTTTGAGTCTGTTCGTGCGTGTTCTCAGACATCAGTATTTCCTGCCAGATGGAAGGAGTTGGAAGAGTGAGTAAGACGGGTGGGAGGGATCTTTGATTATGCTGCCCGCTTTCCCCAGGCAGCGGGAGGTGTAGATGGAGTCAATGGATGGGATGCAGGATCGTGTCATGGACTGGGCGGTGTTCCCGACTCTCTGAAGTTTCTCTGCGGTCCTGGGCCGAGCAGTTGCCATACCAGGCTGTGGTGCAGCCCGATAGGATGCTTTCTATGGTGCATCTGTAAAAGTTGGTAAGGGTTAATGTAGACATGCCACATTTCCTTAGTTTCCTGAAGAAGTAATGGCGATGTTGTGATATCTTGGTGGTAGCGTCGACGTGGGTGGACCAGGACAGATTTTTGGAGATGTGCACCCCTAGGAATTTGAAACTGCTCCCATCTCCACCTCGGCCCCGTTGATGCTGACAGGGGTGTGTACAGTACTTTGCTTCCTTAAGTCAATGACCAGCTCGTTAGTTTTGCTGGCATTGAGGGAGAGATTGCTGTCGCTACACCACACCACTAGATTCTCTATCTCTCGCCTGTATTCTGACTCGTCGTTGTTCGAGATCCGGCCCACTATGGTCGTACCGGAAGCAAACTTGAAGATGGAGTTGGAACCAAGTTTTGCTCCGCAGTCGTGTGTGTACAGGGAGTAGAGTAGGGGGCTAAGTACGCAGCCTTGCGGGGCCCCGGTGTTGAGGACTATTGTGGAGGAGGTGTTGTTGTTCATTCTTACCGATTGTGGTCTGTTGCTCCGAAAATCAAGGATCCAGTTGCAGAGTGGCGAGCCAAGTCCTAGGTTTTGGATGTTTGATATGAGCTTGGCTGGGATTATGGTGTTGAAGGCGGAGTTGTAGTCAATAAATAGGAGTCTGATGTAGGAGTCCTTGTTTTCGAGATGCTCTAGGGATGAGTGTAGGGCCAGGGAAATGGCGGCTGATGCAGACCAGTTGCAGCAGTATGCGAATTGCAGTGGACCAAGGCGTTCTGGGAGTATGGAGGTGATGAGCTTCATGATCAACCTCTCGAAGCACTTCATTATGACTAAGACAGGCCACTGAACCGTAGTCATTGAGGCACGTTGCCTGGTTCTTCTTTGGTACCGGTATGATGGTGGTCTTCATGAAGCAGGTGGGGACCTCGGAGTGGAGTGGGGACAGGTTAAAGATGTCCGTGAATACCTCTGCCAGTTGGTCCGCGCAGGCACTGAGTGCACGACCAGGGATCTTGTCCGGGCCCGTTGTCTTCCGAGGGTTCACTTTCAGGAAGGCCAATCTGGCTTCGGAAGCTGTGATGGTGCGTATGGTTTAATTTTGAGCTGCTGGGGCACTCGACAGCGGATTGTTGGTTACCTGCTCGAACCGAGCATAGAATGCATTGAGTTCATCTGGGACGGGTGCGCTGCTGCCAGAGATACTGTTCGGCTTCGCTTTGTAGCCCGTTATGTTGTTTAGTCATTGCCACAACCTCCGAGAGTCTGTCTGTGACTCTAGCTTGGTTTGATATTCTCTCTTGGCATCTCAGATGGCTTTGCGGAGGTCGTACCTGGAATTGCTGTATAGGTCAGGATCGTCTGTCTTCAATGCCTCAGATCTGTCCTTCAGTAGGGAGTCAATCTCGTGATTGAGCCATGGTTTCCGGTTGGGGAACGCAGGTACTGCTTTCTTTGGCACGCAGTCGTCCACACATTTGCTGATGAAGTCTGTGACGGTGGTGGCATACTCATTTAAGTTGGTCGCTGAGTTCTTAAATATGGACCAGTCCAATGTCTCTAAGCAGTCACATAAGAGCTCTTCTGTCTCCTCGGACCAGCACTGCAGTACCTTCTTAGGTGGATTCTCCCGCTTGAGCTTCTGCTGGTGTGCTGGGAGAAGGAGCACCGTCTTATGGTCTGATTTCCCAAAGTGCGGTCGCGGGATGGAATGGTAGGTGCCCTTGATTTTTGCGTAGCAGTGGTCAAGAGTGTTGTCGCGTCTGGTGGGACAGGAGATGCGCTGGTAGAATTTTGGCAGTACACTTTTGAGGTTGGCATTGTTGAAGTCTCCAGTCACGCTGAACAAGGCCTCCGGGTGTTCTGTTTCGTAGTTGTTTATAACTGTGTATAGTTCGCCCAGCGCCATCCTCACTTCTGCCTGGGGTGGGATGTAGACCGCTGTGATAATGGCTGAAGTGAACTCATGTGGAAGATAGTATGGGTGGCACTTCACGGTCAGGTATTCCAGGTCTGGGGAGCAGTAGGTCGCCAGGGTCGCCACATCCACGCACCAGGAGGGGTTCATGAGGAGGCACATCCCTCCACCCTTCGCTTTGCCTCATGCTGCCGTGCAGTCCGCCCAGTGAATTGAGAAGCCTTCAGGTTGTACGGCACAGTCCAGTGAGGCGGGGGGGGGGGGGGGGCGGTGAGCCATGTCTCTATGAAACCGAGCACACAGCAGTCTCTTACTTCCCTCTGAGAGGTAAGTCTGGCGTTAATTTCATCCAGCTTGTTTTCGATCGCTTGGGCGTTTGCCAGGAGTATGCTGGGGAGAGGAGTCTTGAAACCGCGTTGCTTCAGTCTAACCTGCACACCACCGCGTTTCCCTCGCTTCCTCGGTCGGCGGCTGCATCTGGATGATCCTGGGATCCGATGGCAGATGTCAGCTCTTGTTGTAGGTAGGTGGTTGCGTCTGGCGGGGTCCAGGTCGCTGGCGGGGAGTAGGGCGATGTTTACGTATCTGGGGTCGCGTCTGGCAGGGTCCCGGGCACTGGTTGAAGTAGAGGGGTTGCTAGGGGAGCATTTTTGCGATCCGGATGGGTCCCAGCGTTCTTCGGGTGCGGGAATACCTTGCAGCGCATTTGGGTCCTCGAGCCGTTTCGGGGGTCCTGGGTCGTGGGCAGGGGCTTCCTGAGGCAGGTGTGGCTGGGTCACGTGGTCTGTTCCCTCCCTGGTCGCTCCTGGGCTCGGATCTTGAAGTAGGCCCGGTCGGGCCTGCACGTGGATTTTTCATTCTTCCATCACCAGGTAGGTCGGGTTGTTGGGCGGTCCTATCCAGGTAGAGTACCTGGGCGGGTCTCTGAGGATCGCGTTGGGCCGGGTCTTGCCGTCGGGAGTCGGGTCGGAAGCTCCGGGGACTGGGCAAGGCGATCCGGGGGCTAAATCTACGAACTCTATGTTTTCGTGCAAATGTACTCTGGATAAATTAAAGTTTTCATCGTGATAAACTCTGAGTTCCGCATGATGTGAGATGGATTATCGTCAGTTTCTGATGCTCTTCAATTCTTTTGGTGCAAATAATTAGCACATGCGCTCGGCACACTTGCTCCAGTCTTCTTCGGGAAATAATAGCTTGAGTACTTGCAAGTTGCATAAAGACGGTGTTTAAAGCCGTCTGTAATAATGCAGAAAGAAAACAAAAAGTAATGATTACCGAGATATCTGCTGCCCTTTCTCATTGTCGTTGATGGCGGTTTTGTTTTTGAATCTGCTGCCTCAGGAGCCGAAGTGACTCTTCGGAGTGCACCTTTTATATGGGGGTACATTATTCTTACTGGTCATTGGCGTTTAAGTCGGTGAGTGTCTGTGATAGGGCTAACAACCATCGGCTGCGTGATGTTGGATGGTGTCAAGCGTATTAAGTGATGTTTGAACTGTACACATCCAGGCAATTGGAGAATATTCCATCACTCTACCGATGTGTGCCTTTGGATGCTGAGTAGGCTCTGGGGAGTTTGAAGGGATATGCATACATACATAAGTAGGAGATAGAAGCAGGAGGAAGACGTTTGGCCCTTCGAGCCTGCTCCGTCATCCATCGCGATAATGCCTAATCGTCCATCTCAATAGCCTCATCCTGCTTTCTCACCACAGCATTTGATCCCATTCTCCCCAAGTGCGAAATCTCGCCGCCTCTTGAATATATTCAAAGTTTTAGCATCAACTACTTCCTGTGGTAATGAATTCCACAGGCTTATCAAACTTTGTGTGAAGAAATGTCTCCTTATATCAGTCCGAAAGGAGTACCCAGAATCTTCAGACTGTGACCCCTGGTTCTGGACACACCATCATTGGTAACATCTTCCCTGCATCTACACTGCCTTGTCCAGTTAAAATGTTCTGAGTCTCGATGACATCCTCTGTCATTCTTCTGAACTCCAGCGAAAACAATCCCAACCTAGCCAATCGCTCCTGACATGACAGTCCCGCCATTCTTGTAATCAATCTGATAAATCTTCGCTGCACTCCCCCGAAAGCAAGAAAATCCTTCCTCAGAGAGAAGATCAAAACTGCACACAATACTGCAGGTATGGCCTCACCAAGGCTCTGAATAATTGCAGCAATACATCCCTGCTTCTATATACTCGCCGCAGGATTCCTAGAGCCTGACCTACCCTTGTCGCCACAGTACATAGTCTTTATCCAGTTCATATATTCTCTTTGTTTGGTCAATGGTAAACTCTAGGATCTTTACAGTCGGTCATTAGGCGATGGCAATGTCACTGAATGTAAAAATAGCGATCGTTAGATACTCCCTTTCTGCAGATGTCATTACCTGCACTCCGTAGTATGAATGCTAGTTTCGCACGTTCAATCCATGCTTGACTTTTGTCCAGGACTTGCTGCATTTGGCCAAGTATCGTAATGCACGACAGAAATACTACAGCGTCTTCTGGACGGTATCTTCGGATTGAAAATCAAGGCAGTATTGCCTGTGCAGCAAGAATCAAAATGATTTTTAAATATATGGCATTTCTATCGAGTTAGCTATATGAGGAAATAATTAATAATCATTGGATAAATGATTATCGTGTTTTTACATTCAATCATCACAGACTGCCTTTCTGGCACTGACCATCTGTGTGCTTGGGTTGTTTTGATCTCTTCGTTCCCTCTGCTGTCGTCCCTCTGCTGTTGTTCGATTCCCAACTCACTGCCTATGCACACGTTATTTAGCTTTCGCTGTATTTCTGTTATAAGCACATCAATTCAAAGAACAAAGGACATAGACCAGAGAAAAAAGATGAACAAGGAACAATTCAGCACACGAACAGGCCCTTCCGCCTACCAAGTCTGTAAGGGTCGTGATACTGCCCTTGGACAAAACCCTCAACTCTTCTCCCTGCTACATTTCCTGAATAGTGGTGCCAGATTAGCTATTGTCCAGTCCTCTGAGATCTCACCTGCAGCCAATGAGGATGCAAATATGTCAGTTGAGGCCACAGCAATTTCCTCCCTTGCTTTGGCCAGTCGACTGGGGTAAAGCGTGTCGGTCCAAGAGACGTAGCTACCATGTCGTTTTCAAGAACCAATACATCCTCCTTTTCCATGTCAACATGACCCAGACTGTCCACACACTATATCCAGGAATCATCTTCCACAAAGTCCTTTTCTTTGGTGAACACTGATGCAAAGAACTCATTTAGTGTCTCCCCCATTTCCTCTGGCTTAACATATACATTTCGCCACTGTCCTTAAGTGGTCCAATCCTTCCCCAAGCAACCCTCTTGCTTTTACATATGGATAGAAAGTTTTGCGATTCACCTTAATCATGCTTGCCACGGACTTCTCATGATCCCTCTCAGCTCTCCTACTTTCCGGCTTGAGTACGTTCCTACATTCTTTATACTCCTCAATGGTTTCGATAGTCCCCACTATTCTAGACATATAAAAGCCTTCGTTTTCTTCATAGCGAGGTTCATAATACCCCTCTTTTCCAAGACTCCCTAAACTTCCCATACTGACCCTTCTTTCTCTCAGTAATGTGACTTGCCTGAATCCAGAAGAAATGTCGTTGAAACACTCCCACATGTACGATGTTGATTTACCCTCCAGAAGTCTCACACAATCCAAATTCTTCAGTTCCTGCCTAATGCTATCATAATTTGCGTTTCCCCAGTTCAGCAACTAACACAAGGATTAGCCGCATCCTTATCAAAACGTACCCTATAACGTACCGAAGTGTGGCCAGTGCTTCCGAAATGTCCTCCTACTGAAGCTGAACCGCCTGTCCAGGCTCATTACACAATACCAGATTCAGTACTGTACGTTCCAGAGCTGGACTATCGACATATTGCATCAATGCGCCTTACTGGATATACCTTACAAACTGTGCCCCATCCAAGCCCCTCGCACAAAGTCAGTCCCAGTCAAGATAAGGGAAATTAAAATCTCCTACCACAACAACCCTGTAATCTTTGCACCGATCCAAAATCTCTACCTACCTGCTCTTCTATCCCTCGTTAGCAGCAGTTGGGGGGCCTATAATAAATAGCAAAATTGTGATTGCCTACTTCCTGTTTCTGAGCTCAACCCCGATTGCTTCGTTGTATGAGCCCTCCGAAGTGTGCTCCCGCAGTACGGCTACAATATACTTCTTAACCAGCAATGCGACACTACCAACCCTTGTACTTTCCCCTCCATCTCTCCTGAAGCATTTATCTCCTCCAACGTTCAGTTGCCAACCCTGCCCTTTAACGTTTAACCACGTTTCTGTGTTAGCCACAACATCATAGTTCCAAGTACTAATAGTCATCTGCCTTAACTTAATATACTTCTGGCTTTGAAAATAATACACTTCAAAACACTACGTTTGAGCACACAGGGTGATGTTGTTCTCTTATTTTTGTTGTCTATTTCTACTTCAGTTTTTACACCTTCCCAGCCAACGTTCTGGTTCCCACCCCTCTGCCATACTAGTATGACTCCTCCTGAGTGACAATAGCAAATATCCCAACACGGATGTTGGTGCCCCTCCAGTTTAGATGCACCCCGTCCATCATGCACATCACACCTGCCCCGGAAGAGATTCCAGCCGTCCAGAAATCCCTCATACAACACCTGTCTAGCCACGGATTTAGCAGCACTACCCTCCTATTTCTCGCCTCACTGGCGCGTTATACATGGTGTAATCCTGAGTTTACAAACCATGAGGTCCTGCTTTTTAACTTACTGCCTAACTCTCTCAACTCCTTCTGCAGGCCCTCATTACTCGTCCTGCCTGTGTCATTAGCACATTTGTGTACTACCACCTCTGTCTGTTCAGCCGCCCCGTTTCCGAGACCTGTGTTTGTTCAAAGACATATTTGACCCTAGCACCAGAAAACAAAATAAAATTCTAGAGTCTTTTTTTACGCATAGAAGTACCTATCTGTGCGCATTACAATATAATCCCCTTTAACTATCGCTCTCCTGCACTCTTCTGGCTGTTGTTGCTTCCCCTGATAGTTTACCCCTAGTTTACAGCATCCAAAACTGTATAGTGTTGAGAGGGGACAGCCACAAGGTAATCCTGCACTGATATACTGCCCTTTCTGGCGGTCTCCCATCTGTCTATCTGCACCGTGTGTGTCAGCACGAGCTATAAATCCTATCTACGGCGCTTTCTGCCACCTGCATTCTTCTAAGTGCATCTAACTGCCTGTCCAACGGAACCACACGAAATGTGGAAGAGCTGCCAGGTGCGACACGCCCTGCAGACATAGTCAATCGGAAAGCTGGAAGGGTCACGGATCGCCCAAATCTCTCAGTTGGAGAACTGCACCCCGATGAGTGACATTTGAGCACAAGTTAATGAATTTAATATAAGTACTTCCATCGTTAAGTTCCAATTAACTATATGGTCTCTTGGGCTAACTTGTAACTGTAGACATAAATGCTAAATATTAATTGCTGCCCTCAGGTTTAGATACTCCTTTTCCCATTTAATAAAATAGTTTTAATTAGTTTTTCAATGCTTTTTTAAATAAATTTAGAATCCAAATTCAGTTTTTCCAATTAAGGAGCAATTTAGCGTGGCCAATCCACCTAATTTACACATCTTTTGGCTTGTGGGGGTGAAAGACACGTATACACGGGAAAATGTGCAAACTCCACACGGGCAGTGACCCAGTGCCGGGATCTAACCTGGGACCTCGGCGTCGTGAGGCAGCAGTGCTAGCTACTGCGCAACCGTGCAGCCCTTCCATGATTTTTTAATTAATTTAAGAAATACTCCCTACCACCCAATCAGGTTACAGCTTTACTGTGACGTCACTTCTCAGGTTGCCCACTCCCCACACACTTTGAAAACAGAGAGGACAGACACGAAGTACCACTTATCTTCCGAGGCTGCTTTCCGTATTTCTCCCGCTCAGCTCCGCTCCCGATATGAAGGACTTACCTGCCTTACCTGCTTCTCAGCAATCAGCTAAAACAAAGAACAATATAGCACACGAATAGTCCCTTCGGCCCTCCAATCCTGCGCCGACCATGCCGCCTGTCTAAACAAAAGCAGTCTGCATTTAAGGAGTCCGTACCGTTCTATTTCCACCCTGTTCATATACTCGTCTAGATGTCCCTTAAATGCCATTATCGCACATGCTACAACTACATCCTCAGACAGTGCAATCCATATATTTACCGCCCTTTCGCACATCTGATCGAAACGTTTCCCCGTGCACATTAAACCTAAGTCCATTAGTTGACACTTCTACTCTAGGAAAGTGCATCTGACTACCACTCTGTCCATGCCACTCAATATCTTTTGGCTACGTGCACCAGGGCAGGGCCAGTCACTGGAAATCTGTGTAACAAATCGAGGGATAAAATATACCTCCTCTCACCCCGCCTCAAATTCCCACCTAGCTTCACATTCCCAGTTCCCAATCTTACTCTTCGATGTGTTTCACTCTGGATGTCTCCTCTCTGCCTCAATGGGGTGCTCCCTCTGACACATAGCTGTATGAAATGCTGAGAATAACCCTGTGCCTTCTAAATCATTAAGACGAGGAATTCGAGTCATAGAATTATAGAGGTGTACAACATGAAAACAGGCCCTTCGGCCAACCTTGTCCATGCTGCACAGTTATTAACCACTAAGCTAGTCCTAATTGCCTGCAGTTGGCAAATATCCCTCGATAACAAGCTTTGCTATATAACTGTCTATAAAGTTTCACTTCTGACGAGAGATTGTTCATTCGCATTTATTTTTCTCTCTGCCACAGATCTGATGTGGCATTTATCCGGCAGCTTTCCATGTATCCATCCCCAGCACATAATCCTGTTCATATTCACGCAGAAAGAAAAGGGATGGAACAATGTCCTTACTTGCTTTCGTCCATTTAATGGCTGTTGGCGAAAAGGGAACATTTAAACATGATACATGAATTCGAATTTCCTTGTACAGATTAAAGGGCTGAATTTTCGCAAGTTGAAAGTCAGTTTGACGAGAAGTATGAAAGTTGATTCTCCCCCCTCCCAACCATGTGTTTCTCGGCATTGGCAGTTTGCTGGCGGTGGTATCATTTCCTCATGCCGTTTCTCAATTGGATTTCTGATGGAAATCGCCCCGCGCTGCTTCAAAACCTCACTGGTGGTGTTGCGCTGCCATCTGGAAAGGTGAATGTCGATCGTCAGAGAATTCGCCCAGATGTCATGTATCACAATTTCCAACATAGCCTCAATTTGCACGAAATAATTGCCATATACAAATAAGTGTAACTCCGAGACTTCAATTTAAATTCGGATTTGTCAGCCTTTATGCCTGAGGCCGTGAAAGAAAAAATCGTTGGGTCAACATTAAGGGGAGACAGAGATCAGAAGGGACCAATTTCTTCTTTCATAGAATCAAAGAAATTACATTGCATGAGGAGGCAATTCGGCCCATCGAGTTTGCACCGGCTCTTGGAAAGAGGACTTTTCTTAAGCCCAGGCCTCCACACTATGCCCGTAACTCAGTAACCCAACCTAACCTTTTTGGACGCAAAGGGCAGTTTAGCATGGCCGATCCACTTAACCTGCTCATATTTGGACTGTGGGAGTAAACCGGAGTACCCGGAGGAAACCCCCGTGGGCACGGGAAGAACGTGAAGACTCCGTACAAACAGTGACCCAAGCCGGGAATCGAACCAGAGACCCTGGAGCTGTGAATCCACTGTGATAATCACTGCTACCGTGCTGCGCTTTGAATCGCAGAGAAGTCCAATTACTTCAGCATTCCTCTGTCACCATCGTTCTGTATTTCAACCCAGTCTGTAATTAATCAAATAACTTACTGGATGCATCATCTCAACCACAACAAGCATTCTGAACATTCTATATCAAAATAAAGCAGTGCTTATAACATTACATGTCATACGTCATTTGTGGATGCTCTGTTAAATCTGCTGATAAACATTTCCCAGTGCAAATATTTCCATCTTACAAATGCCATTGTATCCTTCCGCCGATCTTCAGCTGAGTCAATAATTTTGTCCCATTCAGAAGCCCCTGTTCACGTTGACGTAACGAATGAGGCGAGGCACGTACTCTTGTTCGCTTGCACTAGTTCTGTAAAGCAAAATATGATGATTTAAACACGCTGTCGAATTCGTTTCCCAATAACAAATATGGACTCCGAAACAGCTCAAAACTGAAAAAAAATTGTTTGACGAGAAATCGAATATATCATGGCAAATGCTTCATTCAGAGATTCCACACAAATTGGCATTGTCACAAAACCATCGTCTTAGCCATTTAACGGCAAAACAGAGACTTAATTGGTTAATTGAGATTTAACAGCCAAATAAACTGAGGCCAAAAACGATGGTACCGTGGCGGAAGAGTCAAGATATGAAGCCGTCTGAACGGATACATTTTTGGTGTGTATTTGGCTACAGGAGTTTGTCGAAGCAGGACATGAGGGCAGGAACGAAATTGTCATAATGATGACCAGTTTAGTTCCTAGATGTCATTTAACAGAATGCCTATTTAATACCGACATGCTAAAATTTCGTTCGGTATTTTATGTCTGCTTCGAAATTAAAAACAATATAGCAGCAGCAAATTCATTCCGCTCGGCGATTGAGGCAACCAGACATGTTTTCGCACATATTTCCAGCACAATGCTGGGCCTTCTCTCATATGTTCTAATGCTTTCCCGATCTTTGTCTTCTGAAAAATAAAACAATTCTCCAAGTATGGACAGGCATCTGTTCTTGGCACTTTGCCCGTTGTTTTTCTCATCATGGACCGATACACGTAATGCTCTCGCTGTCTGTCACAGCCCCATAACTTGTTCTCCCTGTACAATTCATTTCCAAAAACTCTCTCTCTGCCTACTAAAACAGAGCTATATATGTCAATCATGATAGTTAGCCTGCATAAGAGTCATAATCTAACAGATCTTTTTCAGCCAGACTGGAACAATTGCTTACCTTCTATACCTTATGAGTGTCAACAGAACTATTATTTTCCCATTACCGTTCCAGCATTTCCTGCAACGCAGTTTCTGACAAATTGAAGATACACGCAAACGGTTTTGTACTGCCTTACCGACGTTCAGATTCTTTATCGCTGTGTGGCATAAGGACACACATGTGAACAGTCTGCACACGTTCCACTTATTCATGAATTTACAAAGGGGAAATCGAATTTCAAAACTGAACCTCGACGATAGATCGGGCAAGTTTATGGCAATTTGGCGACGCAGACACATGTTCAAACGACATGGTGCAGAAGTCCGAAGATGCTGCCGCCATCGAATGACATCGTTTTCGTAAATGGTGAGTGATAACACGAAGGACAATGCAAATAAGAATGTTACGATTGTTTGGTATTTGGTTGACTACGTGGAAATCGATACATGATTCTGTTGGCAATATTTTTCAATGCCGTACAGAATGCAACGCACAGCATGTTATATCAAAGCAGCAATATGCGTGGACTGTTCTTGAGTGCATCATTATTGTTGTAGTGCATTTGAAAATCCGTTGTGGAGTTTCATCTATTATTGCTTGGTGAGTACAAGCTTAAAATATTGATGACATGAATGACCAAACATTTGGGCAACAAAATACTCTCTACTTCTTTCTCAGTCGCTCACGCTATCACATGCCAGATATAAACGAAATCTATATCTACATGTAATGGTTAGTTGGCCGATGAGCAATATTCATGCCTTGCAATTCCCAGCAGTCTTGAATTGTTGGCTACAATATTTTAAAGCTTCCAGTCCTGAGAAAACTCTTTTGCGTTGGAACAAGATTTCACCCTTTAATCGCACTGTTTCTGCCAAGTTCACACATTGATACAGTATGAATTTTGACTGCGTTACCTTCATTTGCTTCTGCTAATTCTGTAGGACACAAGGGCAAGCATGTGACTGTTTTGATGGCATTCCATTTGCGAGGAACAGAAAAGAGAGGTAAATGAGAGCAGAGCAAGAATGCTAACACTTTGTAATAGATCTGGCATACTCATGCCAGGGGGAAACTACAAGACACAGAGACAAGCAGCACTATGTATAAGTACAAGAAATCGGACGCAATGGAATTGGATCTTTGCAGGACATTGTTTTGAGGAAAGGAAGGTTTTGAAAAAGGAAATAACAGCAATAGTTTTTGCTACTTAATACAATAGCAATTTTAGTATTTTTTCTGAATGAATTAACTAGTGCATAAATGTTACTCAGCGGGGTGCAGTGCTTTAACTGTGCGACGTGGGGAATCAGTGGCGCTTCCAGCGTTACGGTCTACGACGCCTGCAGGAAGTGCAATGAATGACAGCTCCTCACATCGAGCGTGGTTCGGTTAGAGCACTATGTATTCATTGATGACATGAATGACCAAACATTTGGGCAACAAAATACTCTCTACTACTTTCTCAGTCGCTCACGCTATCACATGCCAGATATAAACGAAATCTATATCTACGTGTAATGGTTAGTTGGCCGATGAGCAATATTCATGCCTTGCAATTCCCAGCAGGTGGACGCATTTCGGAGAATGCCGGTGGCGGAAAGCGTCATAGATAGGAGTTAGAGAGACGTGGTCACGCCCACGGTGCAGGCAGATAGATGGATGACCGCTAGAAAGGGCAGTCAGTCAGTGCAGGAATGCCCTGTGGCCGTTCCCCTCTCTAACTGGTGTACTGTTTTGGATACCTTGGTGGGGGTGGGGGGGGGGGGGGGAGGTAGACTATCAGTGGAAATCAACAGCAGGCATCACAGTGGCACCACGACTGGTTATGTAGCTCAGTAGGGGAGGGCAAAGTCCAGGAGGACGATGGTTATGGGGACTCAAAGAAAGAGGCACAGATAGCCGCTTCTGCGGATGTGAAAGAGACTCCAGGATGGCATATTGCCAACCTAGTGCCAGGATCGGAACTAACACAGGCCAACCATAGGAGAGGGTAAAATACAGAGGTCATAGTACACATAGGTACGAACGACATAGGCAGGAACTGTGATGAGGTCTTGCAGACGGAGTTCAGGGAGTTAGGTATTAAGCTAAAATGCAGGACATCGAGGGTAGTAATGTCAAATTAACCCCTGTGCCACGTGCCAGCGAGGCTAGAACTAGCAGCATAGTGCACTTACACATGTGGCTAAACTGGTGGAGTCGGAGTGAGGGTTTTATATCTCGGGGCCATTGGGACCTCTTCCGGGGTAGGTGACGAATGTGATATAAAATAGTTAGTTTAAATATATTAGTTACAGTAATGTAGATGTAGGCCGGTCTAATTCCAGGGAGTTCACAGGCAAAGGATTTCAGAAAGCATGGCAAGGAAGGGGGAGGGGTGTCTGGTAGAGGAGGAGAAAATATGTTGGGTAACAAAAGGCCAGGGCAAATGAATGAGAAGTGAGCCAATTAGGATGTATGGCCAGGTCAGGAGGGGTATAGGATGACCTATGGGAATTGTGTATGTGAAACTGGATGCCATTTGAATATATTTGCAGAGATCCCTTTGTCTCCTTCCTCATTCATTTCCAAGGGGTCCAGGAGACTGGCTCTGTGTTCTGTGTCCCTGAGAAGCGAGTCAAACTTGCAAGTTGGTTAAAAATAAATAATACTATGCTTACAAATCCATCTCGAGTTTTATTGAGGCCAGACTGATGGGGAAATAATTCAACATTTGTCATAGGTGCGACATCTGAACGAAGTATGGGTTGCATCTCAACTGGCAATGTACGAATATCCTGCTGGGAGGTTTGATGGAGTCACTCTAGAGGATTTAAACTAGTAGGGCAGGGGATGGGTCCCAGAGTGTTAGCTTAGAAGGTATAATATCTCATGCGAAATCCATAACAAAAATAGGAGATAAACATCAGCCTCAGGCAGTGCAAAAGATCTGACAAATGTGAGAAGGGAGGTGGTAAATGCTGGACTGAGGGTGTTGTACCTAAATAGACGCAGTATACGGAACAAGGTAAATGAACCTGTTGCGCACATTGGCATTGGCCGGTACGATGTTGTGGGCATCACAGAGATGTGGCTGCAAGGGGAGCAGGGCTGGGATCTAAATATACAAGGATATGTGCCCTATCGTAAGGACAGGCAGATGGACAGATGTGCAAAGGGTGCATTGTTCATAAGGAATGAAGTTAAATCGATAGCAAGGAGCGGTATTGGATGGGAAGGCATAGGACGTCTTTGGGAAGAGCTGAGGAATCGCAAAGGTAAAAATACCATGATGGGAGTTATGTGCAGGCCCCCGAGCTGTAGTTAGGGTGTTTGGCAGAAAAATCTCAGGAGGTAGAAAAGGAATCTAACAAAGGCAACATTACAATAATCATGGTGGGACTTAAATTTGCAGGTGGGTTGTGAAAGTCAGGTTAGTAGTAGATCCCAACAAAATGAATTTGTGGCATGTCTAAGAGATTTTTTTTTCCAGCAGCTTGTGACAGCCTACTAGGGAACAGCCAATTCTGGATTTCGTTATTCAACTTGATTAGGGAGCTGAAGGTGAAGGAATACTTTGGAACCAGTCACCACAACGTTTACCTTGCAGTTTGAGAGGGAGAAGCTGGAATCAAATATATCGGTAATACAATTAATTAAATCTAACTACAAAGACTTGAGAGGAGAAGCTGTCCAGAGTTGATTGGAAAACGAGCAAAGCAGGGAATACAGTGGAACAGTAATGGCAGGAATTTCGGGGGCTTATTCTGGAAGGACAGCAGAATTCATCCCAAGGAGGAGGAAACGTGCTTAGGGGAGGAAAAGGCATCCATGACAGACGAGGGTCATCAAGGAGAGCATCAAAGCAAAAGAAATATCACAAAAAGTGGCGAGGATTAGTAGGATGCCAGTGAATTGGGAAACCTTTAAAAGGGAGCTGCGGACAACTAAGAAATCAATACGGGTAGATAAGATGAAATATGAGTGTAAGCTAGCTGGCAATATAAAAGAAGATAGGAAAAGTTTTGTGGAAGGCAAAAATGGACATTGGAGCACTGTATAATTTCGCTGGAGAAGTAATAATAGGATACAAAAATGGCAGAGGAACTGAATACTTACTGTGTATCGGTTGTCACGGTGGAAGACACCAGTGGAATACCAGTACTCCAGGAGAATAATAGGACACAGGTAAGTGTAGTGGCCATCTCTAAGGAGAAGGTTCTGGGGAAATTATAAGGACTGAAGGTGGATAAATCACCTGGACCGGATGGACTATGCCTCAGGGTTCGAAAATAGATAGCTGAGTAGATTGTGGAGGCATTTGTAAGCATCTTTCAGGAATCACTGGAGGCAGGGAAGGTCGGAGAGGAATGAAAATGGCTAATGTAACACGGCTGTTTAAGAAGGGAGGAAGGCTGATGACAGGAAATTATAGGCCAGTTATCGTGACTTCGGACATTGTTAAGAATTTTATTTTCGCTCTTTTATTGGCATTTTTAACATTATGTGCATTGACGTTCGTGTTTATTTATTTTACAGTGCAACACAACAAACATTTTATCTTACTTTATTTTATTTACAGATTGCTGCCGTCAAGTTCGGCGATTCCGCTCCTCCCTCCATAGACCCTCTTTCCCGAACCCCTCCCTTCTCCCTCCCCCACCTTGCTACCCTCCCTGGTCTATCCCGGGATTGATCCCGCTTTACTTGCTCTCCTTTCTCTACAACCTTTGTCGGCTTCAGCCGTTTTTTATTTTGGTGTATGAGTGTGTGTGTGTGTGTGTGTGTGTGTTGGGGGGGGGGGGGGTTACTCCATCCACCGTGTTGCCCCTTTTTTTCCCGTCTCAGCCTGTATTCCACCTCCCCCGCCAACCGGGTTGTGCGTCTCTGGATTTCCTAATTGTGTTTTTTATTTAATTCCTCTCTAATCCTTTCAAGCTCACCCTCTCCTGGTTGTTGCTGTCTCAAATAATTTTTGGAACAGATCAACAAATTGTCCCCATGCATTAAGGAAGCCTTCCTCCGACCCTTGTATGGAGTATGTTATCTTCTCCAAATGGAGAAATGCCGATAGATCAGCTAACCAGCCTGCAGCTGTTGGTGGTGCTTCTGATCGCCAGCGAGCTATTGGAAGGGACTGATTTGGCACAGGGCTAAATCGCTGGCTTTGTAAGCAGACCAAGGCAGGCCAGCAGCACGGTTCAGTTCCTTTACTAGCCTCCCCGAACAGGCGCCGGAATGTGGCGCCCAGTGATTTTTCATAGAAACTTCATTTGAAGCCTACTTGTGACGATCAGCGATTTTCATTTCACGTTTCTCCGGCGTGTGATTAGAGTAGCAAAAGCTAGGGCGACGGCTCTCTTACCATCTGCAGCTATGGCTGCTTTGATATCCCGAAGATAGCCCCATTTGGGCATGATTTCACCCTCACCCCGACAACCTTGGTCATTGCCTCGGAGAAAGCTGTCCAGAACTCGACAAGTTTGAGACATGCCCAGAACATGTGGGTGTGGTTGACATGGCCCCATTGGCACCATTCCCATCTATCCTCCACCTCCGCGAAGAACGTGCTCATTCGGGTTCAGGTCAGGTGTGCTCTGTGAACCAATTTGAACTGCGTGAGGAGGTGGAGGTGGCCCTGCTCAGTGTGTCGCTCCAGATTCCCCACCCCACTTCTATTCCCAGTTCGTCCTCCCATTTCTTTCTGGTCTCGTTCAGTGGTGTTCAGGCTATGCCCAGTAGCTGTCCGAATATTTTCCCACAGAGTACCCCGCTCTTAGGATCCGCGGTCATCAAGTCCTCAATGAGTGTAGTCTCCGGGGCCTTGGCATGTCTCATTTCCTCTCCTATCTGCAATTCCCATTCGTCCGTCAGTTCGTTCATCATCATTAATCTATGCCCTACGTAGAAGGCCCGAACTGTCAACGTTATGTCGTCCTGTCTCCATTTCTTAAACGTTGCGTCTGGCATGACTGGGCTGGGGTGGGGATCTATGGTTACCGCAGATGGGGGCCGTTGCAAACTTCCCGGTCATCCCGAAATGTTGTCATAGCTGGCCCCACGTTTTCAGTGTGGCCATTACCGATGGGTGCGATTAGCATTTCGCCGAGGCGCATGGAGAGGCGCTTCATTTGCGGGGGCGGGAGAGAGAGAGGGAGCCGGTGTGCAGCTTGGGAATCAGGTAGTTTCCTAAACATACCCGCAGGTTCCAGCGGCCTTTATTTCCGGAAGCCAGAAAGAGAGACGGAGCCGTTGAGTAGCTTGGGAATCAGGTAGGTTCTTAAACTTACTCCCAGCTTCCAGCGACCTTCATTTCCGGGAGAGAGAGAGAGAGCCGGAGTCTACTGGGGAATCAGGTAGTTTCTTAAACTTACCCCCAGGTTCCAGCGGCCATCATTTCGGGGAGCGTGAGAGAGAGAGAGGGAGCCGTAGTACAGCTTGTGTATCAGGTAGTTTATTTAACTTACCCCCAGGTTCCAGCTGCCTTCATTTCCGGGAGAGAGAGAGGGAGCCGGAGTCTGCTGGGGAATCAGGTAGTTGCTTAAACTTACCCCCAGGTTCAGGGGCCTTCATTTCGGGGAGCAGGAGAGAGAGAGAGAGAGCCGGAGTGCAGCTTGGGAATGAGGTAGGTTATTAAACTTACCCCCAGATTCCAGCTGCCCTCGTTTCCGAGAGTGGGAGAGAGGGAGGGATCCGGAGTACAGCTAGGGAATGAGGTAGGTTCTTAAACTTACTCCCTTGTTCCAGCGGCCTTCATTTCCGGGAGGGGGAGGGAGAGAGTGAGCCGGAGTGCAGCTTCGGAATCAGGTCGTTTCTTAAACTTATCCCCTAGATTCCATATGCCTTCATTTCCGGGAGCGGGAGAGAGAAAGGGAGCCGGAGTACAGCTTGGGAATCAGGTAGGTTCTTAAACATACCCCCAGGTTCCAGCGGTTCCATTTCCGGGAGCGGGAGAGTGAGAGGGAGCCGGACTGCAGCTTCGGAATCAGGCAGGTTCTTAAACTTACTCCCAGGTTCCAGCGGCCTTAATTTCCTGGAGCGGGAGAGAGAGAGGGAGCCGGAGAGCAGCTTGGGAATCAGGTAGGTTCTTCAGCTTAGCCCCAGGTTCCAGCGGCCTTCATTTCCGGGAGCGGGAGCGAGAGATGTAGCCGGAGTGCAGTTTGGGAATTAGGTAGGTTCTTAAGCTTACCCCCAGATTCCAGCGGCCCTCGTTTCCGGGAGTGGGAGAGAGGGAGGGAGCCGGAGGACAGCTTGGGAATGAGGTAGGTTCTTAAAATTACCACCAGGTTCCAGCGGCCTTCATTTCCGGGAGCGGGAGGGAGAGAGGGAGCCGGAGTGCAGCTTCGGAATCAGGTAGATGCTTAAATGTTTTATTTTTATCTTTATTTATGTTGGGCGGTTGCTAAACCTGAGGCACTCCACTTGTAGTCTCCCGCACCCTTCCACGTCCTCTAACCTGAGGGGGTGAGTGAATATCAGGTAAGCTCCTTCTTTCTTTTCTTTTATCCGCAAGTTATCTAGAGGGGATGGCAAGGAAGGCAGTGCAATGTTACTCCTGCAGAATGTTTGAGGTGAGGCCCGCCGTCACTGTCTCTGCTGATTTCACCTGTGGGAAGTGCAGCCTTCTCCAGCCCCTCAGAAACCGCACTAGGGGACTGGGGCTTGAGATGGATGAACGTCTCATCATTCAGGAGGCAGAGGTGGTCATAAATAGTAGCTTTAGGGATGCAGTTACTCCGAAGAATGTAGATAGATGGGTGACGGCGAGAGGGGCTGGGAGGAAGCAGTCAGTACAGGGATCCCCTGTGATCGTTCCCTTCAATTATATATCTGCCGCTATGGATACTGTTGAGGGGGCGGCCTACCAGTGGTAAGCCACGGTGACCGGTTCTCAGGCACATAGTCCATCCCTGAGGCTCAGAAGGGAAAGTGGGAGAGCAGGAGAGCAATAGTTATGGGGGACTCGATAGTTAGAGGGACACATAAATGGTTCTGCAGCAACGACAGAGACCCACAGATGTTATGTTGCCTCCCGGGTGCCAGGGTGCGTGACGTTTCGGACCATGTTTTCAGCATCCTTAAAGGGAGGGGGAACAATCACAAATGGTGGTACACATCGGTACCAACGACATAGGTAAGAGAAGGGACGGGGATTTAAAACAGGAATTTAGGGAACGAGAGTGGAAGCTGCAAGCCAGGACAAACCATGTTGTCATCTCTGGTTTGTTGCCGGTGCCACGTTCTAGCGAGTTGAGGAACAGGGAGAGAGTGCAGATAAACAAGTGGCTGCAGGTATGATGTAGGAGGGCGGGTTTCAGTTACGTGGGTAACTGGAGCAAATTCTGGGCAAGGTGAGACCTGTACAGATAGGACGGTTTGCATCTGAAGCAGTGGGGCACCAATGTCCTTGGAGGGACATTTGCTACAGCTCTTCCGGGGGGGTTAAACTAATTTGTCAGGGGGATGGTAAAACGAGCTGTCGTCCAGAAACCAGTGTTGGGAGTAGTGAGCTCCTGAGAAGGGTATCAACGTTGCAGGAGTTTACCGACAGCCAGAAGATGGGGTGAAGTGTGACTACGCCAATGCAATGAGCGTCCGGAATAAGGTAGGTTAACTTGGAGCGTGGATTGGCACTTGGGACGACGATGCTGTGGCCATTATGGAGACATGGTTCGAACAGGGACAGAATTAGTTGTTGGACGTTCCGGGGTACAGATGTTTCAGTAAGAGTAGGGAAGGTGGTAAAAGAGGTGGAGGAGTAGCATTATTAATCAAGTATATTTTAACGGCTGCTGAAAGGCAGTTCGAAGGGGATCTGGCTACTGAGGTAATATGGGCGGAAGTTAGAAATAGGAAAGGAACGGTAACGCTGTTATGAGTTTTCTATGGACCCCCAAATAGTAACAGAGATGTGGAGGAAGAAATTGCAAAATAGATTATGGAAAGTTGTGGAGGTCTCAGGGTTCTTGTCATGGGTTACTTTAACTTTCCAAATATTGATTGAAACCTCTAAAGGTCATACAGTTTGGATGGAGCAGTTTTGTACAGCGTGTGCCGGAGGGTTTCCTGACACAATATGTGGATAGGCCGACAAGAGGTGGGGCCACATTACATTTGATACTGGGTAATGAACGGGGCCAAGTGTTAGATTTCTTTGTGAGAGGGCACTTTGGTGATAGTGTCTTTCACGTGTGCATGGAGTCAGAAGAGATAGGAGAGTCGTTGAATGAATACTTTTATTCAGTGTTCACCAAGGAGAGGGGCCATGTTTTTGAGGATGAGAGTGTGATACAGACGGGTAGCCTGGAGGAGGTAGATGCACTGAGGGAGGATGTGTTAGCAATTTTTAAAAACCTCAGGGTCGACCTGGGATGGATGGGGTATTACCTACGATTCTTCGGGAGGCAAGGGATGAGATTGCAGAGCGTTTGGCTTAGATCTTTGGGTCCAAACTATACACGGGGATGGTGCAGAGGACTGGAGATTGGCGAATGTTGCTCCAATGTTCAAGAAAGGGAATAGGAATGACCCTGATAATTAAGGCCGGTTAGTCTTACTTCGATGGCCGGTAAGCTAATGGGAAATGTGCTGAAGGTTAGGATTTATGACCATTTGGAAAGATGCAGCTTAATCCGGGATAGTCCACACGGATTCGTGAATGGTAAATCTTGCCTCACGAATTTGATTGAATTCTTTGAGGATGTAACTAAGTATGTAGATGAAGGTGGAGCAGTTGATGTCGTAGACGTGTATTTAAGTAAGGCGTTTGATAAGGTTCCCCATGGTCGGCTCATGAAGAAAGTAAGGAGATGTGGGATATGGGAAATGTGGCCAATTGGATAAGTAACTGGCTACCACAAAGAAGACAGCAGGTGGTGGCGAATGGAAAATTTTCAGACTGGTGACCAGTTACCAGCGGTGTACCACTGGGATCAGGGCTGGGTCCTCTGCTATTTGTGATTTTTATCAGTGACTTGGAGGAGGGGGCTAAAGGGTGGGTCAGTAAATGTGCTGATGACACCACGATTAGTGGAATAGTGGATGAGGTGGAGGGCTGTTGTAGGCTGCAAAGATATATTGATAGGATGCAGAGCTGGACCGAAAAATGGCAGATGGAGTTTAACCCTGATAAGTCCGAGATGATTCATTTTGCTAGGAAACATTTGAATGCGGATTACAGGCTCAACAGCAGGGTTCTGAGGAATGTGGAGGAACAGAGAGATCTTGGGGTTCATGTCCACAGATCTCTGAAGGATGCCAGTCAAGTAGATAGAGCCGTGAAGAAGGCCTCTCGTGTGTTAGTGTGTGTTAACAGGGGGCTTGAGTTGAAGAGCCGTGCAGTTATGCTGCAACTGTACATGCCCCCGATGAGACCACACTTGGAATATTGTGTGCAGTTCTGGTCACCTCACTATAGGAAAGATGCGGAAGTATTTGAAAGAGTGCAAAGGAGATTTACCAGGATGCTGCCTGGTTTGGAGGGTAGGTATTATGAGGAAAGATTGAGGGAGCTAGGGCTTTTCTCTTTGTAGCGCAGGAGGATGAGAGATGACTGAATAGAGGATTATAAGGTCATGAGGGGGATAGTTAGAGTGGACGTTCAGAGGCTATTTCCTCGGGTGTATGTAGCTGTTACAAGGGGGCATAACTATAAGTTTCAGGGTGGAAGATATAGGAGGGGTGTCCGAGGTAGGTTCTTTACTCAGGGAGTGGTTAGACTGTGGAATGGACTGCCGGCTGTGATAATGGAGTCTGACACTTTAGGAACTTTCAAGCGGTTATTGGATAGGCACATGGAGCACACCACAATGACAGGGAGTGGGATAGCTTTATCTTGGCTTTGGACAAAGCTCGGCAAAATATCGAGGGCCGAAGGCCTATTCTGTGTTGTACTGTTCTATGTTCTATGAAGTGCTGCCGTGGCCAGGGCTCTGATGGCAGTTCCCTTACAGGAGACCTCCTCCACCTGTACACACTCTGAGTTGGACACGTGCACCCATCCCCTCACTCTTTTGGCTGTTCGTACCAGTGGTAATATACTGCAGGTTTGGCAGTGCCAGGTCTCCCTTACTTTTCCTCAGTTGCAGTGTAGATTTGGGGACGCTTGGCTTCTGAAGCTCCCCCCCACCCCCCCCCCCCACCCCACCCCACCCCCCCCCACCTCCCCCCACCCCCACACACAGGAACCCCCAAATAAAGTTACCTACGTTCTCAGGAAAGACCTTAGGGATGATGGTCGGTATGAACTTAAACAGGAAGAGAAACCTCGCCAACACGTGCAATTTGGCCGCCTGCACTCTCCCCGCCAGGAAGAGTGGGAGTGCGTCCCACCTCTGTTGGTCATTTTTGAAATCTTCCACCAGGCTGGTCAGCTTCCATTTGTGGATATTTGTCAAGTATCTGGCTGCTTGGATCCTCGGGAATCGGAATCTGTTTTGGGCCATTTTGATCGGGTGCTCCTCTAGCTCTGTCCCTCCCCCGTTTGGGTTCAGTGGGAATGCCGCACTTTTGCCCAGGTTGAGTCCGGAACCTGAGAAGGTTACGAACGGTTTAAAGATCCGCATGTTAGTTTTCAATCCTTCCTGTGGCTTTGAGACGGACAGGAGCAGGTCATCTGCATACAGTTAAATTCTGTGCTCTCTGCCTCCTCATTGGATGCTTTGCCAGTTTTTACGGCCCCAGTAGGGCTATCGCCAGGGGTTCGGCTGAGAATGCAAACTCTCGCAGGGTCAGTGGGCATCCTTGCCTTCTGCTTCTTTGTAGCAGGAAGTATTCCGAGCTGGTGGTGTTCGTTCGATCGCTCGCCGTGGGAGCATTGTACAGGAGTGTCACCAAGGATGTGAATCCTGCTTTTAGCCAAAGCCGTTCCAGTACCTCTTGACTCTGTCGCAGTTCTTTTCTGCATCCAGGGAGGCGATCGCCTCTGGTGTTCTCTCCCTGGGCGGGGTCATTTTGACGTTCATCAGCCGTCTGATGTTCGCATTGAGTTTCCTACCCTTGACAAAGCCCATCTGGTCTTCAGCGATCATTTCGGAATGCATTCTTCAGCATCCACATTCAGCAGCGAAATGGGTCAATACGATCCACGTTCTGACGGGTCTGTCGTTTTGGGGTTTTAGTGAGATTGTGGCCTGCGCTAGCATGGGATGCAAGGGTGCCACTTGCCAGCGTGTCTGCGAACATGTCATTTCGATGTGGGGGCCAGGGCCAGTGCGAATTTTTTGTCGAAGTCTAACGGGAACCATTTGGTCCCGGCGCCTTCCCTGCCTTCGTGGAGCTGAAGCACTCCATGATTTCTCGCAGAGCGATTGGTGCTTCCAGCTCCACCGTCGGCCGCTCCCACAACCGGCATTTCTAGTCCGTCGAGGAATTGTTTCATCCCCTCTTCCCCATCAGATTCGGAGGTGTGCAGTCCTCGGTAGAAGGTCTCAAATGCTTGATTGACCTCAATTGGTTCCACTACCAGTCTGCCTCTGCCATCTTTTACCTGTGCTATTTGCCTCATGGCTGCCTGGTTTCTCATATGGTGAGTCAGTGGGCGACCAGCCGTTTTTCCGTGTTCGAAAAAGGTTCTCCGTGCCTGGCGGAGTCGGTACACGCTTTCTATTAGATAGCAGGTTAAAGTCAATTTGTAGCATTTTCCTCCACGCCAGCAGATGTACCGACAGAGCCTCGGAGTATTTTCTGTTTACCTCCAAGAGGGAGATCGCATATGGCCTGCGATTTTTTCACAGAAGGGCTTGTCGGCCAGGAGATCTGTGTCCAGTCTCCATATGGGGCGCCAGGCACGGCCCGTCTCCAACCTCACATCCCATATTGCAGAGCATTGTCGGATAGGACTATCGCAGAGTACTGTGCTCCTATAATTCCGGGTAGTACCCATTTCCCCGCTGCAAAGAAGTAGATACAGAATACACATTGGCCACTTTGAAGGAACGAGAATTTCATTTCTCCAGGGTGCAGGAACCTCCACGGAACCAGCGCCCCATCTGCTCCATAAATGTTCCCAGCTCCTTAGCCATGCCTGTCTTTTACCCCGTTCTATGAATTGACCGGTCGGTCAGCGGGTCCTGTACCCAGTTATAATTGCCCCTATAATCAATCAATGTCGGCAATTTCCGCCCTGGTCTTTTTTTTATAAAGTCTGTGTCGGCCCAGTTGGGTGCCATCACATTTACCAGTGCAACCGGTGCCCCTCCCAGCGTGTCTGCGAACATGTCATTTCGATGTGGGGGCCAGGGCCAGTGCGAATTTTTTGTCGAAGCCTGGCATAAGGGAGAAGATGGGGATAAAGGAGCCATTTTCACGATGGCAGCCGCTGACTAATTGTGTGTCTCAGGGGTCTATGCTAGGACCATAGGTTTTCGCAATGTACATTAATACTCTTGAAGAAGTAACTGAAGGTACTGTTGCTATGTTTGCAGATGGTTCAAAGATCTGTAGAGGAACAGGTAGTATTGAAAAGACAGGAGGTTTAAAAAAGGGGATGGCTGATCGGCGGGGGGGGGCGCAATGAGCCCCCCAACTAGGCTGATCACCTGGAATGTTCGAGGGTTAAATGTGCCCGTCCAAAGGGAACGTGTGTTCACGCATCTTACGGGATTGAAGGCGGACATAGCAATGTTGCAGGAGAGGCACTTTAGAGTTATGGACCAGGTTAGACTGAAAAAAGGAAGGGTCAGTCAGGTCTTTCACTCGGGACTAGATTCAAAGACTAGAGGGGTCGCAATCGTGAACAATAAACTGGTGGTGTTTCAGGCAGGTAGAATAGTCTCGGACGTGGGAGGTCGGTACATTATGTCAGTGGGAAGCTAGAGGGCGTGCAGGTGGTCTTAGTAAATGTGTATGCGCCAAATTGGGATGATGTGGAGTTTATAAAGAGGATGCTGGGGAAAATACCAGACCTGGACTCGCACAGGATGGTCATGGGAGGGGACTTCAACACATTTATGCACCCTGGCTTCGACCGGTGAAGCTCGAAAACGGGCAGGGTGCCAGCAATGGCAAAGGAACTAAGAGGATTCATGGAGCTGATGGGGGCGGGGTGCACCCATGGAGAATTGGGCAGCCGAGGGTGAACCATAAGACCATAAGACATAGGAGCGGAAGTAAGGCCATTCGGCCCATCGAGTCCACTCCGCCATTCAATCATGGCTGATTTCAACTCCATTTACCCGCTCTCTCTCCATAGCCCTTAATTCCTCGAGAAATCAAGAATTTATCAACTTCTGTCTTAAAGACACTCAACGTCCCGGCCTCCAGCGCCCTAGGTGGCAATGAATTCCACAGACCCACCACTCTCTGGCTGAAGAAATTTCTCCTCATCTCTGTTCTAATGTGTCTCCCTTTCATTCTAAGGCTGTGCCCCCGGGTCCTAGTCTCCCCTGCTAATGGAAACAACTTCCCGACATCCACCCTATCTAAGCCATTCATTATCTTGAAAGTTTCTATTCGATCTCCCCTCAACCTCCAAAACTCCAATGAATATAATCCCAGGATCCTCAGACGTGTATCATATGTTAGGCCTACCATTCCTGGGATTCTCCTTTTGAGTTCTCCTTTTACTCACAGGTACATAAAGTGTATTCCCGGATTGATTTCTTTGTTTTGAGCAGGGCCTTGCTGGCTGGGGTGGTGTGTACGGGGTACTCGGCGATTACAATCTCAGACCATGCTCAGCACTAGGTTGAACTGCAGGTTAGTAAAGACAGTAACCAGCGCCCGGACTGGAGGTTGGATGTGGAACTTTTGGCGGATGAAGGGGTGTGCGAGCGGCTGAGGAAATGTATTCAGAGCGACCTTCAGGTCAATGACACGGGGGAAATTTCAGCAGCTTTGATGTGGGAAGCACAAAAGGCGATGGTCAGGGGGTAGCTGATCCCGGTCCGGGCCCATATGGAGAAGGTGTACAGTCCGGAGACGGACCAACTGGTAAAGGAGTTACTACAGATTTATGGGAGGTATGCCGAGACCCCGGATCCAGAGCTTTTAAGGGATCGGCGGAGGTTAGAGGCGGAGTTTAGCTTGCTCACCACAGTAAGAGCTGTGGAGCAGCTGAGAAAGGCGAGGGGGGCGATCTCTGAACATGGGGAGGAGGCCAGCAGAATGCTTGCACAGCAGCTTAGGAAGAGGGTGGCAGCTTGGGAGATAGGGAAAGTAAAAGACGGAGATGGGAACCTGGTTGGTGACTCAGTCGGGGTGAATAAGGCGTTTAGGGATTTGTACAACAGGCTGTACAGGTCTGAACCCACTACGGGGTGAGGCACTTCTTGGAGGGACTGAATTTCCCAAAGGTGGACGGGGAGCGGGTAGAAGGGCTGGAGGCCCCAATCGTGCTGGTGGAGATAGTGGAAGGCTTGAAGGCCATGCAGGCGGGAAATGCCCTGGGTCCGGACAGGTACCCCATTGGAGTTTTATAAAATGTTCTCGGGGATATTGGGGTCGTTGTCGTTGAGGATGTTCAATGAGGCAAGGGAAAATGGGGTGTTGCCCCCGACGATGTCACAGGCAACAATGTCGGTGATTCTTCCGCGGGCCAAGAACACGGAGCTGTGTGGGTCCTGCAGGCCGATCTCCCTGTTGAATGTAGATGCCAAGTTGCTGGCCTAAATCTTGTCCTCCAGGATTGAGGATTGTGTTCCAGACGTGATTGGGGAGGGCCAGACTGGGTATGTAAAGGCAGAAAGTTGCTGACCAATGTAAGAAGCTTTTAAATGTGATCATGATGCCCTCGGGAGGTAGGGAGGTGGAGGTAGTGATCGCAATGAATGCAGAAGAGGCTTTTGATCGGGTAAAATGGGACCAACTGTGGGAGATACTGGGATGGTTCGGATTCGGGCGGGGCTTTATTGACTGGATCAGGTTACTGCATCAGGCTCCTGTAGCACGTGTACGGACAAATAGGAAAACATCTGACTATTTTAGACCATAAGACCAGAAGACATAGGAGCGGAAGTAAGGCCATTCGGCCCATCGAGTCCACTCCGCCATTCAATCATAGCTGATTTCAACTCCATTTACCCGCTCTCTCTCCATAGCCCTTAATTCCTCGAGAAATCAAGAATTTATCAACTTCTGTCTTAAAGACACTCAACGTCCCGGCCTCCACCGCCCTCTGTGGCAATGAATTCCACAGACCCACCACTCTCTGACTGAAGAAATTTCTCCTCATCTCTGTTTTAAAGTGACTCCCTTTTATTCTAAGGCTGTGCCCCCGGGTCCTAGTCTCCCCTGCTAATGGAAACAACTTCCCTACATCCACCCTTTCTAAGCCATTAATTATCTTGTAAGTTTCTATTAGATCTCCCCTCAACCTCCTAAACTCCAATGAATATAATCCCAGGATCCTCAGACGTTCATCGTATGTTAGGCCTACCATTCCTGGGATCATCCGTGTGAATCTCCGCTGGACCCGCTCCAGTGCCAGAATGTCCTTCCTGAGGTGTGGGGCCCAAAATTGCTCACAGTATTCTAAATGGGGCCTAACTAATGCTTTATAAAGCTTCAGAAGTGCATCCCTGCTTTTATATTCCAAGCCTCTTGAGATGAATGACAACATTGCATTTGCTTTCTTAATTACGGACTCAACCTGCAAGTTTACCTTTAGAGAATCCTGGACTAGGACTCCCAAGTCCCTTTTCACTTCAGCATTATGAATTTTGTCACCGTTTAGAAAATAGTCCATGCCTCTATTCTTTTTTCCAAAGTGCAAGACCTCGCACTTGCCCACGTTGAATTTCATCAGCCATTTCTTGGACCACTCTCCTAAACTGTCTAAATCTTTCTGCAGCCTCCCCACCTCCTCCATACTACCTGCCCCTCCACCTATTTTTGTATCATCGGCAAACTTAGCCAGAATGCCCCCAGTCCCGTCATCTAGATCGTTAATATATAAAGAGAACAGCTGTGGCCCCAACACTGAACCCTGCGGGACACCACTCGTCACCGGTTGCCATTCCGAAAAAGAACCTTTTATCCAAACTCTCTGCCTTCTGCCTGACAGCCAATCGTCAAGCCATGTTAGTACCTTGCCTCGAATACCATGGGCCCTTATTTGACTCAGCAGTCTCCCGTGAGCACCTTATCAAAGGCCTTTTGGAAGGCAAGATAGATAACATCCATTGGCTCTCCTTGGTCTAACCTATTTGTTATCTCTTCAAAGAACTCTAACAGGTTTGTCAGGCACGAACTCCCCTCACTAAATCCATGCTGCCTTGTCCTAATCTGACCCTGCACTTCCAAGAATTTAGAAATCTCATCCTTAACAATGGATTCTAGAATCTTGCCAACAACCGAGGTTAGGCTAATTGGCCTATAATTTTCCATCTTTTTCCTTGTTCACTTCTTGAACAGGGGGATTACAACAGCGATTTTCCAATCCTCTGGGACTTTCCCGGACTCCAGTGACTTTTGAAAGATCATAACTAACGCCTACACTATTTCTTCAGCAATCTCCTTTAGAACTCTAGGCTGTAACCCATCTGGTCCCGGAGATTTATCAATTTTTAGACCTATTAGTTTCTCTAGCACTTTCTCCTTAGTGATGGCTACCATATTCAACTCTGCCCCCTGACTCTCCGGAATTGGTGGGATATTACTCATGTCTTCTACTGTGAAGACTGACGCAAAGTACTTATTTTGTTCCTCAGCTATTTCCTTGCCTCCCATCACTAGATTACCAGCGTCATTTTGGAGCGGCCCAATGTCAACTTTTGCCTCCCGTTTGTTTTTAATGTATTTAAAGAAACTTTTTCTATCATTCCTCATGTTACTGGCTAGCCTACCTTCAAATTTGATCCTCTGTTTCCTTATTTCTCTCTTTGTTATCCTCTGTTTGTTTTTGTAGCCTTCCCAATCTTCTGACTTCCCACTACTCTTTGCCACATTATAGGCTTTCTCTTTTGCTTTGATGCATTCCCTAACTTCCTTTGTCAGCCATGGCTGCCTAACCCCACCCTCTGATAACCTTTCTTTTCTTTGGGATGAACCTCTGCACTGTGTCCTCAATTACTCCCAGAAACCCCTGCCATTGCTGTTCTACTGTCTTTCCCACTAGGCTCTGCTCCCAGTCGATTTTCGTCAGTTCCTCCCTCATGCCCCTGTAGTTACCTTTATTTAACTGTAACACCTTTACATCTGATTCTACCTTCTTTCTTTCAAATTGGAGATTGAATTCTACCATATTATGATCACTGCCTCCTAAGTGCTCCCTTACTTTAAGATCTTTAATCAAGTCTGGCTCATTACATAACACTAAGTCCAGAATGGCCTGTTCCCCCGTGGGCTCCATCACAAGCTGTTCCAAAAAGCCCTCCTGTAAACATTCAATGAATTCCCTTTCCTTGGGTCCACTGGCAGCATTATTTACCCTGTCCACCTGCATATTGAAGTCCCCCATGATCACTGTGACCTTGCCTTTCTGACATGCACTTTCTATTTCGTGGTGCATTTTGTGCCCCCGGTCCTGACCACTGTTAGGAGGCCTGTACATAACTCCCATTATGGGTTTTTTGCCTTTGTGGTTCCTCAACTCTACCCACACAGACTCCACATCATCTGACCCTATGTAATTTAGTGCTATTGATTTAATTTCATTCCTAATTAACAAGGCAACCCCGCTCCCTCTGCCCACCTCCCTGTCTTTTCGATAGGTTGTGAATCCCTGGATGTTTAAATGCCAGTCCTGAACCCACTGCAACCATGCCTCTGTGATGCCTACCACATCATCCCTGCCAGTCACAATCTGAGCCACAAGCTCATCTACCTTGTTCCGTACACTGCACGCATTTAAATATAGCACCTTTAATTCTCTATTGACCGTCCCTTTTTGTTTTCTTAGTGTGGTGGACCTTGGTTTACTGAGCCTTTCCATACACTGTGACATATTTTGTGGGATGGGGACTATCGTAACCTCTCCTGAGTTTTGTCTTTTCGTGCTTTTTTGTATTCCTAAGCATCTACGCTTCCCACTGATTACTTCACCTCTTGGTTCCCTGACTTTCCCTCCCCCCGCCCCCCCCCCCCCCCCCCCCCCAATCTTTGGTTTAAAGTCCTATTTACCACCCTATTTATTCTTTTCGCCAGAACAATGGTCCCAGTTCGGTTCAGGTGGAGACCATCCCAAGGGTATAGGTCCCCCCCTGTCCCAAAACTGATGCCAGTGTCCCATGAAAAGGAACCCCTCTTTCCCACACCACTCTTTCAGCCACGTGTTAACTTCCCTTATTCTTGCCTCCCTATGCCAATTTGCACGTGGCTCGGGCAGTAATCCGGAGATTATGACCCTTGAGGACCTGTTTTTTAATTTGAATCCTAGCTCTTTATAATCTCTAAACAGTTCCTCTTTCCTAGACTTGCCTATGTTGTTGGTACCGACATGGACCACAACAACTGGATCCTCCCCCTCCCTCTCCAGTATCCTTTCAAGCCGGTCAGAGATGTCCCGTACCCTAGCACCGGGCAGGCAACATACCATGCGGGACTCTTTATCCTGCTCACAAAGGATACTATCTCTCCCCCTGATAATAGAATCCCCTACAACTACAACTTGCCTATTTACTCCCTCCCCTTGAATGGCCTGCTGACCCATGGTGCCTTGGTCAGCTGACTCATCCTTCCTTCAGCCCTGTTCGCCATCCACACAGGGAGCAAGTGCCTCATACCTGTTGGACAGAGTCAAGGGCTGAGGCTCCTGAGTTCCTGACTGCTGGTTCCCTTTACCTGCCTGACTTGCAGTCACACCCTGCTGTCCCTGGCCACTGGCAGGATTTAAACTACTTACTCTGACAGGTGTGACTGCCTCCTGAAACAGTGTCCAGGTAAGTCTCCCCCTCCCGCATGTGCCTCAGTGTTTGAAGCTCAGACTCCAGCTCATCAACTCTGAGCCGGTGCTCTTCGAGCAGCCAACACTTACTGCAGATGTGGTCGCTGCAGCTCGCAATGGGATCTGCCAGCTCCCACATCAAGCAGCTCAAGCATATCACCTGACCAGCCATCACTAATTAATTAATTAGTTTAATTTAAGTTTATGAGTTTAGCTGTGTTTTTTTTTTAAATTTGGGGCAGATTTGCTATCAACCACTCAGATCACAGCTTCCCTCTGACGTCACTTTTGGGGAAAAAAATGGAAAACAGGAAGTTTCCGTTGGGTTTTTATACTCACAGAGACTGCTCCTCCTCCTCCGAACGGCTCCCGAAATTAGGCCCGAAGAAAGAGAGAGAACAAAACAGTAGGGAAAAAGCACCTTCTCCCACTCTTCACCGAATTACCTCACTGCACCAAATTACCAAATTCTCACTCGGTCTGTATCTCTCTCACTCAGGCTGTGTCTCCTTGACCTGCGCTTTGCTTACTAATGTGCGCTTTCTGTCTGTCTTTTACACAGACTTTAGGATGACTTACACTAAAACTTCAAAGAGAAGAAAACAATATGTACCTTTGTGCCCCTTAACAGGCCTCAGGTGACTGCCAGATAACTGCCTCTCAGCAATTAGGGTGGGGGCAGCTTCAGCCAATCAGACACTAGTCTACACTGCACTTTTAACTGAAAAACAGAAAAATTAGATGAACCACTTACCTTTCCTGGTTACCTCACTGCACCAAATTACCAAATTCTCACTCGGTCTGTATCTCTCCCACCCAGGCTGTGTGTCCTTGACCTGCGCAATGCTTACTAATGTGCGCTTTCTGTCTGTCTTTTATACGGACTTTATGATGACTCACACTAAAACTTCAAAGAGAAGAAAACAATGTGTACCTTTGTGCCCCTGAACAGGCCTCAGGTGACTGCCAGATAACTGCCTCTCAGCAATTAGGGTGGGGGCAACTTCAGCAAATCAGACACTAATCTGCACTGCACATTTAACTGAAAAACAGCAAAATTAGATGAACCACTTACCTTTCCTGGTTACCTCACTGCACCAAATTACCAAATTCTCACTCGGTCTGTATCTCTCTCACTCAGGCTGTGTGTCCTTGACCTGCGCAATGCTAGATTCCATCGGGGGACGAGACAGGGATGCCCCCTGTCCCCAGTGTTGTTTGTGCTGGCTATAGAACCGTTGTGTCCTTGACCTGCGCAATTTTAGTCTACATCGGGGGACGAGACAGGGATGCCCCCTGTCCCCAGTGCTGTTTGTGCTGGCTATAGAACCGTTGGCAATTTCTCTGAGAGCCTCGAAGGGCTGGAGAGGACTGGTCTGTGTGTGTGTGTGTTGGGGGGGTGGGGGGGGGGGGAGGAGGGCACAGGTTTTAGATCTATACGGATGAGCTGCTTCTGTACGTTTCGGACCCAATAGAGGGGATGGACGAAATCATGAGGGCTGCAGGGGACTTTGGTTGGTTTTCAGGGTATTAGCTTAATATGGGAAAGAGTGAGATGATTGTGGTGCAGGAGATAGGAGATGCGACTGGGAGAGCTGCCGTTTAGGTTAGTAAAGGGAAACTTTAGGTATATAGGCGTCCAAGTGGCGCGGGATTGGAATCGGCTGCATAAATTGATTCGGCCCCGGCTGGTGGACCAAATGAAGGATGATTTTCGGAGATGGGTCGCGCTTCCGTTGTCTCTGGTTGGGAGAGTGCCAACGGTGAGGATGACGGTCCTCCCGAGATTCCTATTGTATTTCAGTGTCGCCCCATCTTTATTCCGTGCTCCTTTTTTAAGAGGGTGAACAGAGTGATCACCCGCTTCGTCTGGGCGGGCAAGAACCCGCAAGTAAGGAAGGTAATGCTTTTTAGACGTTTTAGTTGTTGTGGTATGAAGAGTATAAATTTATGTTCCTTTTTCACAAACACACATTTATTTCATTCCAACAGCCTTTGCACAAAACTCTAACTATACATCACCTCACAGAGGCCACCTGAAGCCCCTTTACATATCAGTGTCAATTAATGGATATTTAACATAAATGAGACCACTAATTGCAATGTCTCTTAACCCATTACTCAACAGCCTCCCCTTCCTTGGGGAAAAATAATTAGGTGAAAACAAAATTTCAAGAAACTAAAAAAACACACACATAATTCCCCCCCCCCCCCCCCCCCGCCCCCTTTTCTTTTTTTTTGTTCGGACGAGAAAGAAAAAAAACAGTCACAGAAACAAGCGCCCTTCATTAACAATATCCAAAAGTTTCTGTGAACTCGCCCTTTGTTTCGTAAAACAGTCTGACGGTTGATAGCTCATGTCGACTCATTTAATTTTTGTTATTTCCCCTCTGTCCAAAATCTGCTTCAAACTTGCGATGTCTCTCCGTAACCACTTTTCGTTGACACTTTTTGTAGAGTGCACATTTTACCACAGGGATTTATTGTCAATGTGACAGTCAATAGGTATATTATCCAAATCCCCTAATCCCCAAATTTCTATCAATATCATACTTATATAAAAGGCCATATCCACCGCCTCTACAAGGCTTAACGTCTCAGCAGCCAAAGTGCGTTTTACCACTCTCCTTTTTTTGTTTGTTTCCCACACAAGCGGGCAACATTTCCCATTGTTCATCAAAAGGAAAATTATAAAACCTCCTGCGATTGAAACCCCATCACATAAATTTGCGTAGGACACATCACTATAAACTATGAGTTTCAGGTGCCTAAGGCCACCTAAAACCGAGAACTTCAAAACACACTCCTGCATTTTTAGTTTGGCCAACGCTTTATTTGCTCTTATTATGTCTTCCACTGTGGGATCATTCATTTTTGTACTCAACTCTAAGACATCAAAACTCTCAAGTCCGGACTAGTCTGTCTACCTAACCAGTTCAGTTGCCCAATTAAACTTCGCAGTTGCTCTTTTTCTATCTTTGAAACCATTGCGTCTTTTTGTGAAACTCGGCCACGACTAATTGGTATTGGGCTGATGCTTTCCAAATAAGATTGTTGACGTAAAGTTGCCCCTAACTTAGTCTGTCCAATTTCCAGTCCAATATATTTAAATGCACCGGAAGTCTGACTTCCAACCCTGAACTCAAAGACCAAAGAACAAAGAACAAAGAAATGTACAGCACAGGAACAGGCCGTTCGGCCCTCTAAGCCCGTGCCCACCATGCTGCCCGACTAAACTACAATCCTCTACACTTCCTGGGTCCGTATCCCTCTATTCCCATCCTATTCATGTATTTGTCAAGATGCCCCTTAAATGTCACTATCGTGCCTGCTTTCACCACCTCCTCCGGTAGCGAGTTCCAGGCCCCCACTACCCTCTGCGTAAAAAACTTGCCTCGTACATCTACTCTAAACCTTGCCCCTCTCACCTTAAAACTATGCCCCCTAGTAATTGACCCCTCTACCCTGGGGAAAAGCCTCTGACTGTCCACTCTGTCTATGCCCCTCATAATTTTGTTGACCTCTATCAGGTCTCCCCTCAACCTCCTTCGTTCCAGTGAGAACAAACCGAGTTTATTCAACCGCTCCTCATAGCTAATGCCCTCCATACCAGGCAACATTCTGATCAATCTCTTCTGCAGCCTCTCTTCAGGCTCCACATCCTTCTGGTAGTGAGGCGACCAGAATTGAACACTCTACTCCAAGTGTGGTCTAACTAAGGTTCTATACAGCTGCAACATGGCTTGCCAATTCTTATACTCAATGCCCGGCCAATGAAGGCAAGCATTCCGTATGCATTCTTGACTACCTTCTCCACATGTGTTGCCCCTTTCAATGACCTGTGGACCTGTACTCTTAGATCTCTTTGACTTTGAATACTCTTGAGGGTTCTACCATTCACTGTATATTCCCTACCTGCATTAGATCTTCCAAAATGCATTCCCTCACATTTGTCCGGATTAAACTCCATCTGCCATCTCTCCGCCCAAGTCTCCAAACAATCTAAATCCTGCTGTATCCTCTGACAGTCCTCATCGCTATCCGCAATTCCACCAACCTTTGTGTCGTCTGCAAACTTGCTAATCAGACCAGTTACATTTTCCTCCAAATCATTTCTATATACTACAAAGAGCAAAGGTCCCACCACTGATCCCTGTGGAACACCACTGGTCACAGCCCTCCAATTAGAAAAGCATCCTTCCATTGCTACTCTCTGCCTTCGATGACCTAGCCAGTTCTGTATCCACCTTGCCAGCTCACCCCTGATCCCGTGTGACTTCACCTTTTCTCCTAGTCTACCATGAGGGACCTTGTCAAAGGCCTTACTGAAGTCCATATAGACAACATCCACTGCCCTACCTGCATCAATCATCTTAGTGACCTCCTCGAAAAACTCTATCAAGTTAGTGAGACACGACCTCCCCTTCACAAAACCGTCCTGCCTCTCACTAATACGTCCATTTGCTTCCAAATGGGAGTAGATCCTGTCTCGAAGAATTCTCTCCACTAATTTCCCTACCACTGAAGTAAGGCTCACCGGCCTATAGTTCCCTGGATTATCCTTGCTACCCTTCTTAAACAGAGGAACAACATTGGCTATTGTCCAGTCCTCCGGGACATCCCCTGAAGACAGTGAGGATCCAAAGAGTTCTGTCAAGGCCTCAGCAAGTTCCTCTCCAGCCTCCTTCAGTATTCTGGGGTAGATCCCATCAGGCCCTGGGGACTTATCTACATTAATATTTTTTAAGACACCCAACACCTCGTCTTTTTGGCTCTCAATGTGACCCAGGCTATCTACACACCCTTCTCCAGACTCAACATTTACCAATTTCTTCTCTTTGGTGAATACTGATGCAAAGTATTCATTTAGTACCTCGCCCATTTCCTCTGGCTCCACACATAGATTCCCTTGCCTATCCTTCAGTGGGCCAACCCTTTCCCTGACTACCCTCTTGCTTTTTATGTACGTGTAAAAAGCCTTGGGATTTTCCTTAACCCTATTTGCCAAAGACTTTTCGTGACCCCCCTTCTAGCCCTCCTGACTCCATGCTTGCGTTCCTTCCTACTTTCCTTATATTCCACGCAGGCATCTTCTGTTCCCAGCCTTTTAGCCCTGCCAAATGCCTCCTTTTTCTTTTTGACGAGGCCTACACTATCTCTCGTTATCCAAGGTTCCCGAAAATTGCCGTATTTATCCTTCTTCCTCACAGGAACATTCCGGTCCTGAATTCCTTTCAACTGACACTTGAAAACCTCCCACATGTCAGATGTTGATTTGCCCTCAAACATCCGCTCCCAATCTATGTTCTTCAGTTCCCGCCTAATATTGTTATAATTAGCCTTCCCCCAATTTAGCACATTCATCCTAGGACCACTCTTATCCTTGTCCACCAGTGCTTAAAAACTTACTGAATTGTGGTCACTGTTACCGAAATGCTCCCCTACTGAAACATCTACCACCTGGCCGTGCTCATTCCCCAATACCAGGTCCAGTACCGCCCCTTCCCTAGTTGGACTGTCTACATATTGTTTAAAGAAGCACTTCTGGATGCTCCTTACAAACCTCGCCCCGTCTAAGCCCCTGGCACTAAGTGAGTCCCAGTCAATATTGGGGAAGTTGAAGTCTCCCAAAACAACACTCTTGTTTTTACTCTTTTCCAAAATCTGTCTACCTATCTGCTCCTCTATCTCCCGCTGGCTGTTGGGAGGCCTGTAGTAAACCCCCAACATTGTGACTGCACCCTTCTTATTCCTGATCTCTACCCATACAGCCTCACTGCCCTCTGAGGTGTCCTCCCGCAGTTCCTCAAACGCAGTTCCTCAAACTCGTTCCTCAAACCAGAGATTACAATAGGTTCAAAGTCACTAGCCCCACCCCACAATAAATCATCGACATGCATCATAAAAATGCCATAAAGATTTCCTTTATAGTGCCAGTAAAACATTGCAGGATCTGCTTTCAACTGGCAACAGCCTAACTTTAACAAATATGACCTTACCGAAAAAGCAACAGACGCTAGATGCATCACTTAATCCATAACACATTTGTTCAACCTCCAAAGTCCCCCTTCTGAGTTAGCTGCTTCTTTAGGAGGTCGGAGAAAAATGTCTCTCTGGAGCTGATGCCCCTGCAAGAAGGCAGCTTTTATGTCTATAGATTTGCATTCCCATGCCTTTGTGGCTAATAGAGCCAAGAAGATCTTTAAAGTAACCTTTCCTGCTGTAGCTGAATCTACCCTTAAATCCTGATCTTCTAAGTTTTCTTCAAATCCCCTTGCCACAAGCCTGGCCTTTGCCTGACAAGTTCCATCCGGAAGAACCTTTTCCGTGCAACTTAGTCTGTGGGATAGAGCTCTTTGTCCCCTATCAGGTACGTCCGTGTATACCCCAAATTCAGTCCAACTATGCAATTCTTGCTGTTTAGCTTCTTTGATAACTTTTTCATCTAATTTATTTGAAGCCACCGAAATCTCACGTGCATGTGGGCTTCTACTCCTATTAGTATTCGTAGTCTTACTCATGTTCTGAGATCTTGATCAACTACATCCCCTCTCCCGCCTGGTATGTCGTTCTGTACTGCTACTGCTTGATCTTTCTCTTCAGCTGTGGGATGTCCGTTCAATAGTTCTCGACCTTTTCCTGCGGACCTGTTCACTATCCGATGTACTTTCTGAACTGGCACTGCGTTTCTGTGCCCTCAATTTTTGAAATTCGTTTTCCGAATCCATTGTCTTGACTCCTTCCCCTGAATGCTGTACATTCAACCAATGCTTATACTTTCCAGTGGCCTTCCCTGCTCTACTAATAACAGTTGCATCCTTCCATTGACTAGACCCTTCAAACAAATATGTCACTTTTGTACCAACTGTTGGCAGTTGCCCTTTCGGAAAATTGGCCTGTTCTAATTCATCAGAAGTGTTGTGTTCCTCCACAGAAACCCTGTCCATATCAGTTAATTGACCCTCATAGTTCTGTATCACATGCGTACCAGATGACTCTGGCTCCTCGTCATTTCTGTCTACTCTGTCTAAATTTGAAAGTTTGTCATCTGTACCCATTATCCTTGATGAATGTACCCTAACAGTTTGATTACCATGTCGCAAAATAATTGTTTTGCCATATGTGCCTATGTTCTTCCCTGGGCCTTAGCATTCATTAGCATTGTCTCCCTTGAGTAGACCATGCCTCCTTGCCGAAAAACTTCATCTGATGGCCGTACGTTATGTCTTAAAGCACTGCGAATTCTTTCAGAGACATTTGCTTCCAAAAAAGCTTTTCTACTGCTATGTAATGCATTTAAATGTTCAGCAAAACCAGGGCTAATTGTAGTCCACTCCCAAAATGGACGGAATTTTAGTATTTGTACCAAACACTAATTGATAAGGACTATAGCCCCCCACCATCTGCAATGAATTCTTTGCATGTACTGCCCATGCTAAAGCTGAATGTAGCCTGCAATTTGGTCGAACTGCCAACATTTTCCGAAGCATGTCATCGATGACAGCATGATTTCTTTCACAGACACCATTACTAAATGTGCTTTCTTCAGCCGTATTAATAACCCTGATATTCATATTTTCACACATATCCCTGAACTCATCATTAGCAAATTATCCTCCATTGTCTGTAAGGAATTTAGTCGGTGGACCCATTCCTGTCCCTATCCATTTTTCCACGATTTGATCCAGAATTACTCTCTTTTCTTTACTTCGTCCAATCGTTGATTGACTCAATCTGGTTGCTAAATCTACAAAATGCAAAATAAATATATTATTTGCTTTATCCCAGATCTTAAGGTCCATGGCCACAATGTCGTTAAAATTCCTGGCCCAAGGTAGGGTTACTATCGGTCGTGCTGGTGTCCTTCTGTACTTCCTACAAACTTCACAGTGGTCACTAACCTGTTCTATCTGTTTAGTACAGTCGTCACCCCTTGCCCCTGCATCCTTTCATACATTTTTCAGCCTCCGAGGAGACGGATGTGCAAATTGCCTATGCAGTTTTAATACCACAAGCTTTTTATCAGCTAAAGTCCCATTTTCAACTGCCATGAACACATCCTTAACCACTCTACTTGAAATGTTATTTGTCAGTAATATAATACAATAGTGTCCCGACTGTGTAAATTGTAAGTCCACCGTCTTTCCCAAAACTGTTGCCTTTTCCTGTTCCAGGTCTAGTTTCATGTGTGCTTTCTTCATCGACGGTCTGCTCAGAAGCAAAGGTATCTCACTTGATACAACATCCGTGCTAATGAAATTATTCACTCCGGCAATATTGCAAGGGATCACCACTCTTTTCAGCGACTTCAGAGTATTATCATCCCCAAACCTGAAACTTGTGGAACTTTCAAATTCCTTAACCTTGTTACGATTTTCAGCATTCAAAGCGTCCAGGTAACATTTTAACCAGTCAATTCCACACACAGTAGATGTGCAAGCACTTTCTAGTTCAGCACAGTTGAAGGATTCTGCAACCATCACCCTCATTACCGGCGTAACACTGCTTGTCAATAGGACGATGCCTTCTTTCTGGTCACTATCTTTTCCCTCTTCTGACTCTTCCGTGTCATGTGTCGCTTCAAACACTCTATCATAACGAGTTGGACAGTTGAAAGCATAATGGTATTGAGAGTCACATCGAAAACATCGATGTATCATGCCCCGTGCATTTTTGGGGTTCATCTTCCTATTGTAAGTTCTAACTGGGTTTCTGTCTTTATAATGTCCTTGTCTCGGTCTCCTTCCATAGTCTTGAGCCCTGTTCGTAGTCATACGATTTCGCCATCCTGTTCGTCGTGTATCTTCCATTTTCTGCCTTATTGCAGGATGACCTATTTGGGTCATCAGAGCCATCGGAATCGAATGTTTCCCCAGAAACATTTGTAAAGCTTTTGTCATCTGTTCGAATAAGGTATCCTTATCAGTAAACTGAACTCCTGTCATAACCAGGAGCCTATCCATGTTGCTCACTCTAGCACAGTCAAATTTAAAGGCCAACACAGACTGTAGAAATTCCAGGTTGTGTTTCTGCAGCCTTTTATAAACTGTGCCAAATTCCATTATACAGTGTTCCATGGAGATAACCTCCATTTTCCGGAACCTATCAAAATCCGACCATGCTTCATACGCACTTAACAAGTCATATTTCTCATAAATCTTATCCATATAATGTAATCAAGAATCCAGACCTTCTTCTGAGTCCAGCTCTTCCAATTCCAGTTCAGAAAGCACTTTGTTTCGGGTTTTACTGCCATATGGTAGAGAAAGAGCCAATGCCATACCTTGTTTGCTCTTTCCCAAAGCAGTTACCTTAGTCCACCTAACTACTGCACATTCATAGAATTTACAGAATTTACAGTGCAGAAGGAGGCCATTCGGCCCATCGAGTCTGCACCAGCTCTTGGAAAGAGCACCTTACCCAAGGTCAACACCTCCACCCTATCCCCATAACCTGGGACCCTGGAGCTGTGAAGCAATTGCGCTAACCACTATGCTACCGTGCTGCCCTATCCATGTTGCTCACTCTAGCACAGTCAAGTTTAAAGGCCAACACAGACTGTAGAAATTCCAGGTTGTGTTTCTGCAGCCTTTTATAAACTGTGCCAAATTCCATTATACAGTGTTCCATGGAGATATCCTCCATTTTCCGGAACCTATCAAAATCCGACCATGGTCGTACATTCTCCATTGGTCGTACGATTCCCTTTCAGAAAATAAGGGCGGATAGTCATATCGAGCCATCTTTAACATCGGTTCAGCCATATATACCTGTTTTTTTTCTTTTCTGACTCGCTCCTTGGTTTGATCTGGAAAAGCTGTATCTTTCAACTCTTCACATTTACACAGCAACCATCATCTGCTACCAATTGTTAGATGTTTCAGTTACTGTGGTATGAAGAGTCTAAAGTTCTGTTTATTTTTCACAAACACATATTTATTTCATTCCAACAGCCTTTGTACAAAACTCTAACTATACACCACCTCTCAGAGGCCACCTGAAGACCCTTTACACATCAGTGTCAATTAATGGATACTTAACATAAATGAGACCACTAATTGCAATGTCTCTTGACCCGTTACTGAACAATGTTTGAGCGGTGTCAGGTAGAGGGCGGGCTGGCACTGCCAAATCTTAGCATCTATTACTGGGCGGCTAATATAGCCATGAGAAGGAAGTGGGTGGTGGGGGAGGGGTCGGCATGGGTGCGTATGGAGGCCGCTTCGTGGAAGGGAACCAGTTTGGGAACGTTGGTAACTGTGCCTCTGTCGTTCCCGCCGGCACGGTACTCCACCAGTCCAGTGGTGGTGGCGGGACTGAGAGTTTGGGGGCCAGTAGAGGCGGCATGTGGGAGCAGTGGGAGCATCGGTCTGGGCCCCAGTCTGTGAGAATTACCAGTTTGCCCCAGGGAGTACAGAAAGGGGTTCCGGTTGTGGCTTAGAGCGGGGATTGAGAGGGTGGGGGATATGGTCATAGAGGGAGCTTTCCGTATATGAGGCGGTTGGAGGAAAATTTGGGTTGTCGAGGGGACACGAATTCAGGTGTCTGCAGGTGCGGGACTTCCTTCGTAAACAGGTGTCACCCTTCCCGATCTTACCGCTAAAGCGGATTCAGGAACTGGGTAGTTTCCAGAGGGTGTGGAGGAGAAGGGAGCATCTCGGGCTTTTAGAAGGAGCTGATGATGTTGGAGGAGACGCAGACCGAGGCTGAAGTACAAATGGGAGGAGGAGCTGGAACATAGAACATAGAACATAGAAAATACAGCACAGAACAGGCCCTTCGGCCCACGATGTTGTGCCGAACCTTTGTCCTAGATTAATCATAGATTATCATTGAATCTACAGTGCAGAAGGAGGCCATTCGGCCCCCTGAGTCTGCACCAGCTCTTGGAAAGAGCACCCTACCCAAACTCAACACCTCCACCCAACACCAAGGGCAATTTGGACATTAAGGGCAATTTATCATTGGCCAATTCACCTAACCCGCTCATCTTTGGACTCTGGGAGGAAACCGGAGCACCCGGAGGAAACCCACGCAGACACGGGGAGGACGTGCAGACTCCGCACAGACAATGACCCAAGCCGGAATCGAACCTGGGACCATGGATCTGTGAAGCAATTGTGCTATCCACAATGCTACCGTGCTGCCTTTCAGAACAAATAAATCTACACTATATCATTTTCCCGTAATCCATGTACCTATCCAACAGCTGCTTGAAGGTCACTAATGTTTCCGACTCAACTACTTCCACAGGCAGTGCATTCCATGCCCCCACTACTCTCTGGGTAAAGAACCTACCTCTGATATCCCTCCTATATCTTCCACCTTTCACCTTAAATTTATGTCCCCTTGTAATGGTGTGTTCCACCTGGGGAAAACGTCTCTGACTGTCTACTCTATCTATTCCCCTGATCATCTTATAAACCTCTATCAAGTCGCCCCTCATCCTTCTCCGCTCTAATGGGAAAAGGCCTAGCACCCTCAACCTTTCCTCGTAAGACCTACTCTCCATTCCAGGCAACATCCTGGTAAATCTTCTTTTCACCTTTTCCAGAGCTTCCACATCCTTCCTAAAATGAGGCGACCAGAACTGTACACAGTACTCCAAATGTGGCCTTACCAAAGTTTTGTACAGCTGCATCATCACCTCACGGCTCTTAAATTCAATCCCTCTGTTAATGAACGCGAGCACACCATAGGCCTTCTTCACAGCTCTATCCACTTGAGTGGCAACTTTCAAAGATGTATGAACATAGACCCCAAGGTCTCTCTGCTCCTCCACAATGCCAAGAACTCTACCGTTAACCCTGTATTCCGCATTCATATTTGTCCTTCCAAAAAGGACAACCTCACACTTTTCAGGGTTAAACTCCATCTGCCACTTCTCAGCCCAGCTCTGCATCCTATCTATGTCTCTTTGCAGCCGACAACAGCCCTCCTTACTATCCACAACTCCACCAATCTTCGTATCATCTGCAAATTTACTGACCCACCCTTCAACTCCCTCATCCAAGTCATTAATGAAAATCACAAACAGCAGAGGACCCAGAACTGATCCCTGCGGTACACCACTGGCAACTGGGATCCAGGCTGAATATTTGCCATCCACCACCACTCTCTGACTTCTATCGGTTAGCCAGTTCGTTATCCAACTGGCCAAATTTCCCACTATCCCATGCCTCCTTACTTTGTGCAGAAGCCTACCATGGGGAACTTTATCAAATGCCTTACTAAAATCCATGTACACTACATCCACTGCTTTACCTTCATCCACATGCTTGGTCACCTCCTCAAAGAATTCAATAAGATTTGTAAGGCAAGACCTACCCCTCACAAATCCGTGCTGACTATCCCTAATCAAGCAGTGTCTTTCCAGATGCTCAGAAATCCTATCCTTCAGTACCCTTTCCATTACTTTGCCTACCACCGAAGTAAGACTAACTGGCCTGTAATTCCCAGGGTTATCTCTAGTTCCTTTTTTGAACAGGGGCACGACATTCGCCACTCTCCAATCCCCTGGTACCACCCCTGTTGACAGTGAGGACGAAAAGATAATTGCCAACGGCTCTGCAATTTCATCTCTTGCTTCCCATAGAATCCGTGGATATATCCCGTCAGGCCCGGGGGACTTGTCTATCCTCAAGTTTTTCAAAATGCCCAACACATCTTCCTTCCTAACAAGTATTTCCTCGAGCTTACCAATCTGTTTCACACTGTCCTCTCCAACAATATCGCCCCTCTCATTTGTAAATACAGAAGAAAAGTACTCATTCAAGACCTCGCCTATCTCTTCAGACTCAATACACAATCTCCCGCTACTGTCCTTGATCGGACCTACCCTCGCTCTAGTCATTCTCATATTTCTCACATATGTGTAAAAGGCCTTGGGGTTTTCCTTGATCCTACCCGCCAAAGATTGTTCATGCCCTCTCTTAGCTCTCCTAATCCCTTTCTCCAGTTCCCTCCTGGCTATCTTGTATCCCTCCAATGCCCTGTCTGAACCTTGTTTCCTCAGCCTTACATAAGTCACCTTTTTCCTCTTAACAAGACATTCAACCTCTCTTGTCAACCATGGTTCCCTCACTCGACCATCTCTTCCCTGCCTGACAGGGACATACATATCAAGGACACGTAGCACCTGTTCCTTGAACAAGTTCCACATTTCACTTGTGTCCTTCCCTGCCAGCCTATGTTCCCAACTTATGCACTTCAATTCTTGTCTGACAACATCGTATTTACCCTTCCCCCAATTGTAAACCTTGCCCTGTTGCACGTAGCTATCCCTCCTCCATTACTAAAGTGAAAGTCACAGAATTGTGGTCACTATCTCCAAAATGGGAGGTGAGGTAGAGGATGGTCTATGGGCAGACGCGTTGAGTAGAATCAACACATCGGCAACATGTGCCAGGCTCAGGCTGATACTATTTAATGTTGTTCACCGGGCTCACATGACAGTGATCCGGATGACCAGATTCTTTGGGGTGGAGGACAGGTGCGTAAAATATGCGGGAGGACCGGCGAACCATGTCCACATGTTTTGGATATGTCCAAAGCTTAGTGGATTTTGGCAGGGGTTTGCGGACGTTATGTCCACGGTGTTAAAAGCAAGGATGGTACTGAGTCCAGAGGTGGCGATTTTCGGGGAGTCAGAAGAGCCGGGAATCCAGGAGGAGAAAGAGGCAGGTGTTCTGCCCTTTGCTTCCCTGGTAGCCCGGAGACGGGTATTATTAGCATGAAGGGACTCAAAGCCCCCGAAGTCGGAGACTTGGCTATCGGACAAGGCTGGCTTTCTCTGTTTGGAGAAAATTAATTTCGCCTTGAGAGGGTCACTGTTAGGGTTCACCCGGAGGTGGCAACCGTTCGTCGACATCTTAACGGGAAATAAATCGTCAGCAGACGGAGGCGGGGAGTAGTTTAGATTAGAGTAGGGGGTCAATAAGAGTGGGCCTGTACGAGAGGTTAATGGCTTTTGCACTATGTTTATGGTTTCATGTATATTGTTTATTTTGTTGTTGTCACTATACCAAAAATACCTCTCAATAAAATGTTGACTAAAAAAAATGAAAAATCAGGGGACTGCAGAAGGACTTGGAGATGCTCGGAGAGTGGAATGTAGAAAAGTGGCACGTTATGCTCTTTGGGGTGTGGGATGGAGGCATAGACGATTTTCTAAATTGGGATATGCTCAGGAAATCAGAAGCATAATGGGATTTTGGAGTCCTTGTTCAAGATTCTCTGAAGGTTAACGGGCAGGTAGAGTCGGCAGTTAGGAAGGCACATGCAATGTGAGCATTCAGTCGTGATGTCGAGATCACAGGACCAGGGATGTACCTCTGAGGCTGTATAAGCCTCTGTCTAGACCCCATTTGGAATATTGTTCGCAGTTCTGCACCCGTATCGATGGAAGGATATGTTGGCCTTGGAAAGGGTCCAGAGGAGGTACACAAGAATGATCCCTGTAATGAAGAGCTTATCGTATGACGAACGGTTGAGGACTCTGTGTCTGTACATTGAGTTTGAGTTCAGAAGGATGCGGGCGGGTCTTCTTGAAACAGGTGACTGCGAGGCCTCGATAGAGTGGATATGGAGAGGATGTTTCCACTCGTAGGAACAACTAGAACCAGATGACACAGTCTCAGACTAAAGGAACGATCCGTCAAGACAGAGATGAGGAGGAATATCTTGAGCCAGAGTGTGGTGAATCTGTGGAACTCTTTGCCGCAGAAGGCTGTGGAGGCCAAATCACTAAACGCCTTTAAGACAGAGATAGATTGGTTATTGATTAACCAGGTGGTATGGGGTTATGTCGAGAAGGCAGGAGAATGGTGTTGAGGAAAATATCGACCATAATTGAATGGCAGAGCACACTCGATGGGCCGAGTGGTCTAATTCTGCTCCTATGCCTTCTGGTCATCTGGTCTTATGATACATTAACAACTTTATTAATATGTAGCGATGGTGGAACCAATGTAAACTGGAGAATGTGTGGCCAAACGCAATTGGAGGCTCATAGTGTTCTTACAGACATCATTGCAAATTAAAATCGCAAGTTTCCTTGTGGACCGATGACAACCAGAATTTGATATCAAACACCGTATACATGAAGGACAAATATAGCCATATTATTTCCTAATGTGACAAACTCGAGGTAGCGCATTGACGGTCCTTTGAAGGCAACGCCGGAGGGGCTCATTTGGACAACAGAAACAATGAATTTTAGTTTCTCTGACATTAACATTGTTATCACAGCGCAGGGTAAAGTAAATGAGTTTGTTGAGATGGAGGTTCTGGAATAGGAGGAACTGCAAAAGATTGGGCGCAAGACAATGTGTACAGAAAATCAAGATCAACAATTTAAAAATAAATGCCTGCTTGGTTCTGCGCAAGGTTTAGTCTGTGAACATAGAGCCAAAAGCTGATGCTTTGAGCACAACCATATCGCAGGTGTTTGCATAAACAAAGTTCATAGTTATTGCACTGAAGAGATAGCTGCGTGCAATGCATATTATATTGCATGTTTACATATGTTATGTTTTTGCTGAAATATTGCAGAATTATGACAGGAGTGGAATCGTTCGAATGCTGCTTGAGACAGTATTTGCAAACATCGAAGAGCCGCCTTGACTCTCTCTGGACTATTAGCATTATGACCTTCGGTGATTCTATAATCGAGTTTTAAAAAGAGCGGGGCGGAGATTAGAAAAGCGCGGGAGCTGCGACTCAGAGCGGAGATTTAAAAAGAGCGGGAGCTGCGAGTCGGAGCGGAGATCTAAAAAGCGCGGGAGCTGCGAATCCGAGCCGAGATTTAAAAAGAGCGGGAGCTGTGAGTGGGAGCGGAGATTTAAAAAACGCGGAAGCTGCGAGTCGGAGCGGACATTTAAAAAGAGCGGGTGCTGCGAGTCGGAGCGGAGATTTTAAAAGCGCGGGAGCTGAGAGTCAGAGCGGAGATTTAAAAAGAGCGGGAGCTGCGAGTCGGAGCGGAGATTTAAAAAGATCGCGGTCTAGTTTCGGGAGCCGTTCGGAGGAGGAGGAGCAGTCTGTCAGGGAGATAACCGGAGAACATCTAAGAGCCTCAGATGGTAAGAAGGTAAGTAAGTTATTTTTACTCATTTTTACTATTATTACCTTTTCAAGTTGTGTGTGTGTGTGTGGGGGGGGGGGGGGGGAGGGGGGGGCTGAAGTGACATCACAGAAAAGTAAGCTGTGACCTGAGTGGCTGGTTGGGAATCTACACTAAATTTAAAAAATTAAGCATTGGTAACTAATTAAACATAATCAATTCATGATAATTTAGAGGGGTAACTAAGCCAGAGATCAGAGAGTACTATATTTAGTTTTCACATTTATAGGAGACATCTAGTGCTAGGAAACAGACAGTTAACAGTAACTATCCCCCAAAATATTTAACTTCTAATTTTAATTTACTAATTAATTGACGCAATGTCAGTTAGAGGGACGCAGTGCTCTGACTGTGAGATGTGGCAGGGCCGGGTGTTTCCAGCGTCCCGGATGGCTTCATCTGCAGAAAGTGCACCCAACTGGAGCTCCTCACAGACCGCATGGTTCGGGTGGAGCAACAATTGGATGCACTTAGGAGCATGCAGGTGGCGGAGAGCGTCTTAGATCGCAGTTATATATATGTGGTCACACCCAAGGTGCAGGCAGAGTGATCACCAGAAAGGGGAGGCAGTCAGTGCATGAATCACCTCTGGTTGTCCCCCCTCTGGAACAGGTATACCCCTTTGGATACTGTCTGGGGCGATAGCCTATCAGGGGAAAGCAGCAGCAGCCAGAGCTGTGGCAGCACGGCTGGCTCTGATGTTCTGAAGGGAGGGTCAATGCGAAGAAGAGCAATCGTAATAGGGGACTCTAGAGTCAGGGGCACAGATAGGCGCTTATGTGGACGTGAAATATACTCCAGGATGGTATGTTGCCTCCCTGGTGCCAGGGTCCAGGATGTCTCCGAACGGGTAGAGGCCATCCTGAAGGAGGAGGGCAAACAGGCAGAGGTCGTTGTACATATTGGTACTAACGACGTAGGCAGGAAGGGGCATGAGGTCCTGCAGCAGGAGTTCAGGGAGCTAGGCAGAAAGTTAAAAGACAGGACCTCTAGGGTTGCAATCTCGGGATTACTCCATGTGCCACGTGCCAGTGAGGCTAGAAATAGGAAGATAGAGCAGCTAAACACGTGGCTAAACAGCTGGTGTAGGAGGGAGGGTTTCCGTTATCTGGACCACTGGGAGCTCTTCCGGGGCAGATGTAACCTATAAAAGAAGGACTGGTTGCATCTAATCTGGAGAGGCATAAACATTATGGCCGCGAGGTTTGCTAGTGTCACACGTGAGTGTTTAAACTAATATGGCAGGGGGGTGGGCACGGGAGCAATAGGTCAGAAGGTGAGAGCATTGAGGGAGAACTAGGGAATAGGGGCAGTGTGGCTATGAGGCAGAGCAGACAGGGAGAAGTTGCTGAACACAGCCGGTCTGGTGGCCTGAAGTGCTTATGTTTTAATGCAAGAAGTATTGCGGGTAAGGCAGATGAACTTAGAGCTTGGATTAGTACTTGGAACTATGACGTTGTTGCCATTACAGAGGCCTTGTTGAGGGAAGGGCAGGATTGGCAGCTAAACGTTCCAGGATTTGGTGTTTCACGCGGGATAGAGGGGGATGTAAAAGGCGTGGCGCAGTTGCGCTACTGGTTAGGGAGAATATCACAGCTGTACTATGGGAGGATACCTCAGAGGGCAGTGAGGCTATATGGGTAGAGATCAGAAATAAGAATGGTGCAGTCACAATGTTGGGGGTTTACTACAGGCCTCCCAACAGCCAGCGGGAGATAGAGGAGCAGATAGGTAGACAGATTTTGGATAAGAGTAAAAACAGCAGGGTTGTGGTGATGGGAGACTTCAACTTCCCCAATATTGACTGGGACTCACTTAGTGACAGGGGCTTGTACGGGGCAGAGTTTGAAGGAGAATCCAGGGGGGCTTCTAAAAACAGTATGTAGACAGTCCAACTAGGGAAGTGGCGGAACTGGACCTGGTATTGGGGAATAAGCCCGGCCATGTGGTAGAAGTTTCAGTAGGGGAGCATTTCCGGAACAGTGACCACTATTCAGTAAGTTTTAAAGTGCTGGTGGACAAGGATAAGACTGGTCCTAGGATGAATGTGCTAAATTGGGGGAAGGCTAATTATAACAATATTTGGCGGGAACTGAAGAACCTAGATTGGGGACGGACGTTTAAGGGCAAAATCAAACTCTGACATGTGGGAGGCTTTCAAGTGTCAGTTGAAAGGAATTCAGGACCGGCATGCTCCTGTGAGGAAGCCGGATAAATCCAGCAATTTTCGGGAACCTTGGATAACGAGAGATATTGTAGGCCTCGTCAAAAAGAAAAAGGAGGCATTTGTCAGGGCTAAAAGTCTGGGAACAGACCTGTGTGGAACATAAGGAAAGTAGGAAGGAACTTAAGCATGGAGTCAGGAGGGCTAGAAGGTGTCACGAAAAGCCGTTGGCAAATAGGGTTAAGGAAAATCCCAAGGCGTTTTACACGTACATAAAAAGCAAGAGGGTAGCCAGGGAAAGGGTTGGCCAACTGAAGGATAGGCAAGGGAATCTATGTGTGGAGCCAGAGAAAATGGGTGAGGTACTAAATTAATACTTTGCATCAGTATTCACCAAAGTGAAGGAATTGGTCGATGTTGAGTCTGGAGAAGGGTGTGTAGATAGCCTGGGTCACATTGAGATCCAAAAAGACGAGGTGTTGGGCGTCTTAAAAAATATTAAGGTAGATACGTCCAAAGGGCCTGATGGGATCTACCCCAGAATACTGAAGGAGTCTGGAGAGGAAATTGCTGAGGCCTTGACAGAAATATTTGGATCCTCGCTGTCTTCAGGTGATTACCCGCAAGACTGGAGAATAGCCAATGTTGTTCCTCTGTTTAAGAAGGGTAGCAAGAATAATCCAGGGAACTACAGGGCGGTCAGCCTTACTGCAGTGGTAGGGAAATTACTGGAGAGAATGCTTCGAGACAGGATCTAATCCCATTTGGAAGCAAATGGACGTATTAGCGAGAGGCAACATGGTTTTGTGATGGGGAGGTCGTGTCTCACTAACTTGATAGAGTTTTTCGAGGAGGTCACAAAGATGATTCATGCAGGTAGGACAGTGTATGTTGTCTATATGGACTTCAGTAAGGCCTTTGACAAGGTCCCTCATGGTAGACTAGTACAAAAGGTGAAGTCACACAGGATCAGGGGTGAGCTGGCAAGGTGGATACAGAACTGGCTCGGTCATCGAAGGCAGAGTGTAGCAATGGAGGGATGCAATTCTAATTGGAGGGCTGTGACCAGTGGTGTTCCGCAGAGATCAGTGCTGGGACCTTTGCTGTTGGTAGTATATATAAATGATTTGGAGGAAAATGTAACTGGTCTGATTAGCAAGTTTGCAGACAACACAAAAGTTGGTGGAATTGCGGATAGTGATGAGGGCTGTCAGAGGATACAGCAGGATTTAGATTGTTTGGAGACTTGGGCGGAGCGATGGCAGATGGAGTTTAATCCGGACAAATGTGAGGTAATGCATTTTGGAAGGTCTAATGCAGGTAGGGAATATACAGTGAATGGTAGAACCCTCAAGAGTATTGAAAGTCAGAGAGATCTAGGAGTACAGGTCCACAGGGCATTGAAAGGGGCAACACAGGTGGAGAAGGTAGTCAAGAAGGCATACGGCATGCTTGCCTTCATTGGCCGGGGCATTGAGTATAAGAATTGGCAAGTCATGTTGCAGCTGTATAGAACCTCAGTTAGGCCACACTTGGGGTATGGTGTTCAATTCTGGTCGCCACACTACCAGAAGGATGTGGAGCCTTAAGAGAGGCTGCAGAAGAGATTTACCAGAATGTTGCCTGGTATGGAGGGCATTAGCTATGAGGAGCGGTTGAATAAACTCGGTTTGTTCTCATTGGATCGACGGAGGTTGAGGCGCGACCTGATAGAGTTCTAAAACATTTTTGAGGGACGCAAACAGAGTGGATAGTCAGAGGCTTTTCCCCAGGGTAGAGGGGTCAATTACTAGGGGACATAGGTTTAAGGTGAGTACGGTAAGGTTGAGAGTAGATGTACGAGGCAAGTTTTTTACACAGTGGGTAGTGGGTGCCTGGAACTCGCTACCGGAGGAGGTGGTGGAAGCAGGGACGATAGTGACATTGAAGGGGCATCTTGCCAAATACATGAATAGGATAGGAATAGAGAGATACGCACCCAGGAAGTGTAGAAGATTGTAGTTTAGTCGGGCAGCATGGCCGGCACGGGCTTTGAGGGCCGAAGGGCCTGTTCCTGTGCTGTACATTTCTTTGTTCTTTGTTCTTTGAGTCCTGATATAACCAGTTGCAGACCAAGTATTCCATACCGCCATGCATATTTAAGCAAATAATTCAGATTTGCACAATTGTAAAATCCGTATTGCTGGGTAATTTGTGCGTCGAATATTAACAAACAAATACATTTAGACAACTAATGCTAAACATTAATCTTGAAAATTGAGGACCAGTTAAATGCAATCATGCGGGTGTCTTCATTCAGAGACATTGTTTCCAGCATGACGTAGCAAATATAGTTTTTCCTGACCTCATTTTTTATTATGCTCATTTGGTCTCTCTCCTTATAGCTCTCAATCGTCATCAGTATATTTCTACCTGCCGCGGTTAAATTATATACCTTATCTAGGGCTGCACGGTAGCACAACTTCATAGCACTGTGGCTTCCCAGCGCCAGAGTCCCCAGGTTCGATTCCGTAATGGGTCACTGTCTGTGCGGAGTCTGCATGTTCTCCCCGTCTGTCCATGGGTTTCCTTCGGGTGCTTCGGTTTCCTCCCACAGTCCAAAGACGTGCAGGTTATGTCGATTGGCCACGATAAATTGCCCTTAGTGACCACAAATTCGAGGAGGGTTTATTGGGTTACGGGGATAGGCTGGCAGTGAGGGCTTAAGTGAGTCGAAGCGCCGAGTGTCCTCCTTTCGCACTGCATGTTCTATGTTCTGGACTTCCGAAGGCGACGTATAGCTGATATAAGTCACCCCTTAGCATCTACATTTCACATAAAAATGACACTAGCCTTTGCAATCTCTCACTGCTGAAATTTGATGCACTGACTACAATCTTAAAGAGTTTCACTGCATCACTCCACCACAAATTATGCCTTTTCCGTTATATTTTGATCATGTCCTATGCATGCGTAGAGATGTGGGCTGACCTGCATTTGATACATTTCCGTCATTTCATCATTGCTTCTATGTTTTTTTCGTTTTTTTTAAATTTAGAGTACCCAATTCATTTTGTTTGAATTAAGGGACAATTTGGCGTGGCCAATCCACCTCTTTGGGTTGTGGTGGCGAAACACGGGGAGAATGTGCAAACGCCACACGGACAGTGACCCAGAGCCGGGATCGAACATTGGACCTCGGCGCCGTGTGGCATTAGGGCTAACCCACTGCGCCACCGTGCTGCCCCCATCATTGCTTTTATATTCAATGACACGCTCAATAAATGTTACCATCCACACATGTTCTTCACTATCTAACACGCCTGTCCTGCCAGTTCACGACTGGTTGGAAAGTGTCAGTATTCACTGACTACCTCGACCTCTGGTCATCTCGTCCCGTCTGTGGGCTTTTCCACAACACGGAAACCATTGTTCTGCAGCTGGTGAAATGGCATGTATACCTGGTTGGTAGTTGACTGGGACACCGGTAGCGTTTGAGACTTCTGTCGTTTTACATGATAGGTAATTTGCAGTAGCTAGTCGTGAGTTCAGGTTTCTTCCCTTGCATTATAAATATTGTATGTAAATTCCTGTTTCCAAACTTGGGTTGCCTGTCAACGAGTTATCCTGGTGGCCCGGTTGTTTGCATTTCTTGAAAAATCCTTTAAATTAAAACAAATTTAGTTTTATCTCATGATCAAATCCATGGTCACTCACCGAGCCCTTAATTCGGACCAATAAAAATATGTTTCCCGTGTAATTTTACACTTGGAGCTGTTCAAGACTCAGCGTTCTTCTGTAGATTTTCAACTCCCGGACTTCCGGCGGCCGACAAGACTAGGAAAGGAATATGAATAAACTAAAATGCAAACAAAATACTTCCCTCCCTTTGTCAATCGGAATACTATTCAGCAAACACATAATCAGTCCATTGTGTATCAGTGCACCCCTTGAAAGACCTGTATCCCAGTTAGTGGCCACATGATAACAGTTGTTCATTGTGTTTATTTCTCCTTTTGCCCAGGTGATGGTACATTTTGAGTTTTTCATGCCCTCAAGCCCATAATAAATATGCAAATAAAATGAAGTTGAACAACTACATTGCCAGAAAACAGCAGTACATTTTGCAAAATATTATCTCTTATCATGTAAAATTCCATACACTACTCACGCTTAGTCCTGTCATAGAGTGCTGTATCCGTGTACAGGTAGGTATCGGGATGGAACAGAGAATGAGAGAGTGAGGAGGCGGTGCAGAGCGGGAAAGATATTTATAACGTTACAGGCAAAACGAAATGGAGGCTAAGAATGAAGATAAATCCATCAACGACCATGCGCATCACGGCAGAACAGTGGTTATCACTGTTGCTTCACAGTGCCAGGGTCTCCGGTTCGATTCCCGCCTGGATCTCTTTCTGTACAGAGTCTGCATCTTTTCCCCGTGTCTGCGTCGGTTTCCTCCAGGTGCTCCGATTTCCTCCCACATGTCTGGAAAGATGTGCTGCTGGGAAATTTGGACATTTTGAATTCTTCCTCCGTGTACACGAACAGACGCCAGAATGTGGCGATGAGGGGATTTTGCACGGTAACTTCATTGCACTGTTAATGTAAGCCTACATGTGACAATAAAGATATTATCATTACTGTTTCGAAACACAGTTGCTATGAACATGTGAGAAGTCTTCATTGGAGATATCAGTCGCTGCAAAAAAGGCATGTATCCAGAGTCCAAGATGACTCTCGGCTGCTTCGCTCATTGACAAGGAGAGGTGACTGGCGATTATTTAACCTGAGGGTCGCCACATCTCAGGAGCGGAGCACGTTTGAGAACGCATGGCCGTCATAAATAACCTCACGCAGTACGAAAATTAATCCCGTGTTTATGGTCTCGCTCTCCATGACGAAACGGCTGTCAAGCTGAGATAAACCGGCCCTTCCAGTCTTTGTTGACATTTAGTGCAAACATCTTACGACCCTGACTCCGATGTAAAGTTGTTCATAGTATTGAAAGAAATGTTGTTTACTGTTCTGTTCAGTCGTTTTTGCATTGCATGGAATTATGTAAATACAGTCCCCAATCATACTCCTTAAGCACAGATTAGGAATGAAGTAATTTACGGCCGAACTATGTGTACAGGTCAGGCTATTTCCGATTTTGCGACACTCCTCTTGGTAACCTACGCCTTCTCACACGGACATCCCATAGAGCCGCGCCATTAGTTAACCATGGAGGCGTTTGTATTGATATGTTTTCTAAAAACAAAAACATGTAAACAATAAAGGTTGCTAGTAAGCAATTACTGTGTTAACTATTTGTTGCAGTAATTTAGGCTCTACTACACGTAGTAATTGATAAAGATGTCTCATTAAAGGGTCATTATCATAGCTGCGAACCGGAATTATTTGCAGTTAGCTCGCTGGATATTTGATCGGAGATTGTCTGTTACGTTAAAGCGATCGTTGCAAGTCTTTGTACTGCAGAACGATAAGCACAAGGATGTATTGTGAGCAACTTAAAGAGTTTATGTCACGAACAAATTAAAAACAGAACTCTAAATTGACTCTGACTGCAGCAAACTTCTATTATTTGCTTTCTGCCAGGTAATCTATTCCTCCCGCTGCAGTATTGGTTTCATTTCCAAGCAACTGCTTTTAATATGTCCCCATGTGTCCTAATGTTTGAATGCTCATCAGACGAATCAGTAATTTTGTTTTAAAAGTGAGGACGTAGGATAAAAATACGCAATCTCGGAGACCAGATGATTCATTAACGTATGGTAAATAAACATTGATGAAACACTTCCGGTGCATCTGCATGAGCGTGCGCCTTACAATTCGTCGTGGAAAGAAACGGCTGAAACTATCCACTTGGTTGCGATCATAGCTTATGTGTCTGTGAATTGATTATATGTTTTGTCTCGCCATCGTTGCATTTGTTATTAAGTTCATCTGACTCAAATATCGCCGGTCTACGCTCTCAGGAATATGTAAGGCCCAATATATTTGTAAATATGTATCCTCTTTTATGAATAACGTGCAGCAATCACTGTGATGTCGAATCCCCCACCTGTAAACAAACTCTGTCGACATCCGCTTTGACGGTGCATTTGTTGCTATCTTTCTGTCTATTAAGAAGATCTCACTTCTAAAAATAAATAAATATGTGCCTCGGACGTATGATTCTGTATTCTGTTGCCAATGAGAATGTATCTGTCTCCATATACAAATGCACTTTTCCCTGTTATTTCACGCTCTATGAATCTCAATCTCCTGTAGATTCTGCGGTATGAACCAGTTTTTCAGTTATGCTCTCTCTCTCCGCCTGAAAGTTGGCTACACTGTTAAGCCACCTAAGCCTATCCACAATGTATGTCAATTGCGAATTTGGCACGAACAAAACGTGGATACGTTTACCTCGATCTTAAGCTGTCCACAGAAGTTGATGTTAATTTGCGAAAGATAATTGGTTCCAATAATTAAATCTCCCCATTTCAAAAAGAGTTACAGTAACAAATACTTTGTTTCCTTACCCGTTCTGCACTCATTGTAAGCTGCGGGGGCTAGGAGAAGATAAATAAATACATTAAAGCTGTCCATGTTGTTATACACAACAGCAAATTATAACGGCATCAATTTCTTATTCAAGACGAAAAACTGACGAGCGATCTGGTAAGGACATCACACTGCTTAAGCCACACGGGTCACAATTGCGAACAATCTAACGCCATGAAATTGGATCATTTTATCAAGAAATTATCGAAGTCCCGAATATGATGAAAATAAGGAGATTTCAAGCAAAATATCTCAGGTCGTTTCGCATATTCTCCCTGCAAGTAATCCGAACACAAATCTATTCTTTACACCGTTGCCTTCAGGCATGAAAAGCGTTAACATTGTTAAATTATGATACAAGTAATTTCATCGATAAAACGTGAAATCAGTCGCAGTAGCATCAATACATAGTTCAGAAAAAAAATTGCAAATTAAAAGAAAACTCCTTGCATGACAAGTACCAAACACGATTCGTAGTCAACTCACAAACCAAAATAATGGCATATTTCCGATATTTAATCAAAACGCTGTGTTCCTTCCTACAGTGTGACAATCTTAAAGTGAGGTTCTGAGATGTATTGGTCTTTGCCCTAAAAGTTCCGATTTAGGCTGTCGGGAACAGGAACATAAATATCTGTAGATATGAAATGTCGACATTTAACGATGGCCCGTTTTCGAGTGTCCAGGTTCATGATGCTTTTAGAATAGAAGAAGGTTACTGATAGTGGGAGTGAAGCAATGCACAAGTGAAATCAGAGGTAGGAATTTTTATTTCAGGTGTTGCTTTATCAGGGAAAAATTAAGTCACCTTTCGCAATCAAAAGAAGGTTCAGCCACGACCAGAATATGTCCGTTCGTTGCATCACTTGTGCTTTTGGCTTGCAATTTCATCAACAAAATATGCATCACATATCGTAGTGCTATTGAGTTTCAGAGCGCTAAAAGAGAGACTTCCGTCTATCGTGCCAAGCTGGACTTCAAGCACGGATCTATTTCAAATCCATTTTCCAGTACTTGGGTCGGTAGCCTTCGATGCTGGAACGTTTCAAATGCACGTCTCAAAATGCCTTCTCCGTTGTAAGCGTTCACGCTTCACACGACCTTTGAGGGAGTTCGTTTCAGATGCTCACCGTCGCGATTAAATAAATATTTTCCTCGAATCCCGTCCAAATCTCCTTCTATTGTGATAGTCGATGCTTTTGGGTATTGACTCTTCTAATTAGTGTAAACGTTTATTCCTACCGGAGATAGATACGTCCTGAATATTTTTTGCACCTGAACCCTGTTCCCCACATCAGCCTTCACTATTCCGTAGAAACAACCTCGGCCACGACTGTGTTCCTTCACAGATAAAACACTCCAGCCCAGGCTACATCATGGTGAACTACCCCGCACGCTTTCTGGCGCAATCACATCTTTATTAAATTATAAAGCATGGCTAAGAAATATTCTAACACTTTGCACGGTGCGGGCTGTGATCATAATTCACACATTGCAATGAAATCATTCCAATTGTGAACTTCCGTCAAATCTAAATGCTGTGCAATTTCTCTATCAGATATGGGCAGTCGTAATGCATTCCAATCAATTGTGTCAAACATAAATTCTGATATTTGACGAAAAGTCACCTCAATGTATATAAAATGCGCAATCATTCCATAGACAAGTTGAATAACTAATTCGTGTTTTTATCCTACGGACGGTTGTCAGCAGAATCATTCCCCCTCTCTCACTCTCTGTTGAGTTCCTTTTCAGAGTATTCTGTCTCTCTAAAATAAGGAACTAGACGAGACAATAGCAATATGCAAGGAGGAATGTATCGCTTTCCGATGGCATCGCAAATGTTCATACATTGGAACCGCTCCCTGTGATACGCAGTATTGTTACATTATATTTTTACCCCCAAGATGGAAGGGTTAATGCGCCATAATGTATATCACTTTTGAGTGACAGTTCAAATTAAAATGGCCATTCGACACCTGCCGATATTTCGTTCAAGCGAGCTGTCGGGGACAATACGACATGTCTAGTCCAGTTTCCTTGTAATGTGTCCCTGAATTATGATCAGGAAAAGACTTCTATTCGTATTGCCCACTCGTGAATTCTCAGAGAGATACTTTTTCGCAGTGCACGATCAGTAAACGTGTGCAATCAGTGAAATAAAACTTTAGCTTGAGTGAATAGGGGCCCGAGTGAAGATCCATGGGAATTTCATCCATTATGTGTATTCAGAAAATAAGTGTTTTCGGTCAGGTTGATTGTAAGAATTGCAACGAATAATAACGGTCTTAGCTATTTTTAATTAGGGTGGTAAGGGAAGCAATTCAATAAGATCCCTTTTTCCTTTGATATTTCCTAAATATCTCAGATTTCAGGAAGTGACCTTCGTCTGCTAAAGGGGCTGTTTAGCACAGGGCTAAATCGCTGGCTTTTAAAGCAGACCTGGCCAGCAGCACGGTTCGATTCCCGTAACAGCCTCCCCGAACAGGCGCCGGAATGTGGCTTTTCACAGTAACTTCATTTGAAGCCTACTTGTGACATTAAGCGATTTTAATTTCAAGAATATGTGTAGCTGATGAGGACCTGACTAAGGCTTAGTCTCATACGAAAGTTGAGAAAAAGTCTAGCTAGTCGTAATGAGGTGAGTAAATTAAACGAACGCAAAGAGGTACATTATATAATTGAATGAATTAATGCAAACTGAAATAAAACTGGATGATAACTCGGTCCAGGGCAAAGGCGTCTGCAGTCAATAATTCATGTTTGAGCAGTTCAGCTCAGTTTCTGAACTGGAGGCTGAACTACATTCGATGCAGTGTAATAGGAAGTAGGGGAATTCACGAGGACTCTTTGTCACTTGACGACGCCACATTTAGGAGGAAAGGCCTTCTAATTTGATAGCAGGACATAGACACGATGTAAAGATGAACCTCAAACTTGGCAGAAGCAAATGTGCTCAGTTTTGCAATTGTACCAAATCGTAAAATAAAATATTTACCTTGTTTGGATTTAAAAGGGGCCCCGGTTATAAACAGCCAACTGACCTTGGAACCGTGATAATGTAAACCATTCTAGCGGGGTAAATGAAAGGGAATCAAGTGGCATAAGGGGATCGTCTCTTCCAAGGGAATGACTCAGTTCTTTGCAGCACAGAGCACGATTGAAGACGGGAGATATGCCTGCCTGCTTACAGGTTTTGTGACATCTTCCTTGATAGAAATTGCAGATCGAGGCGGTGGGGTCAGTCGTTGGAGTCCATGAAGGTTGCTGTGATCTAGCCAACGTAGAAAGAAGTTCTGCATCATGTGGGGACGTGGGGAATGGGAGAAGAATAATAACCGAACTGAATCATTGACTGAGTTAAGTGTAAATTGGCAAGGAACAGATCAGATTAGTGAGAAGGACTTGGCTCAAAATATGATGCTGGAGAATACGTTGCCTTCCATAAGACAACATTACTAATATAGGGAAAAGTGCGATCAATGCATTTCGGGAAATTATCTCAAAAAATCTTCTCTGTCCGTTGTTCTTGCAAGCCACATAACTATGCAATTAGTAAGGTTTTTAAATTAATAATGTGGCTATTTGGGTCGAGCTAGTGATGGGACGGGACTGTTGGCATAGTTTTTCTTTCGTTGAGCTGGTAATCCCTTAAAGCAGTAATGCATATATGAGGGGTCAGATTCCCTATTTCATCATGGCATTTGGTGTGATTTCAATTGAACAATGAAAAATCTGGCATCAAAATTCAAAGTAAATCATTGTTCGCAGTCAAAACCCATCCGAAGCTCGTGTGTCTTGTCGGGAGGAACATCTGCCATCCTTCCATCACAAATTAAAAATAAATCAGATAATGGCAGAAAGTGATATGGAACAGGATATCAATGGATGAAACAAGATGAAATGGATAATGCGCATGAACGTCCTGAATGTGAGTACACCTGGGTTTCGAAATAAAACAGCCAAACTGAGAGAATGAATACAGAAATAAGTAAGGAGGATGTAAAAGCCATAATGGAGATTTGGCTGCAGGACATATGAGTGGGCAGCGGTATTTTTGCATCAGAAATTGCTAACCAAATTTGAGGATGCCAGGATGTGAAAAGAGTTTACAGTCAGATGAGAAATTGTAGCAGGAGGAAAATAACTGGCGAGAGTCATGGCAGAGTCGTATATACCATAAATAGTCGCATGCTTGTCAGAAAAGTGCACCAATAATAAGGAGGGATCTTAAACGGAATACAGACTGCTAAAGCCTGGTAGGCTAAGGTCGCCCTGATGAATTGATGAACTCTTTTAAAGATAGTGTCAGAGAATAATCTGTTCTGTCGAAAACCAGAGATTAGTCTATACTAGAGCTGGTGTTGTTCAAGAGGATGGGAATAATTCATGATCTTACAGTGAAGTTGGCCCTAGGTTGCACCGGCCAAAAGGGAATTGAATGTCACATTCTGGTGCAGAAAGACGTGAGTGGACCTCAGGCTGTGTTTTATAACTTAAACAAATTCAATTAGAAGTCCATTACAGCTGTGCATGTTTAAGTGCATTGGACAAACATAATCCGTCAATAGCGATACTATAGCGAACATGTGATTGTATTTACGTGATGATCTGATGTTTAATATCTCGATTACGTTCATTTTACACACAATAGAAGGACATTAATTAATCAAGCTATCAGTATCTTGTCCTTTGTACGAAGAAATTGTTACTTTGACATTTTTGATGACTTCTCTCTGGCTTCATTTTGGAAAGAAATGTACAGCCGGATCTATACACAGGCATAGCGGTAACATACTATTGAATTAATTGCAAGACAACTACCGAACAGTCCCTCTTGTACAGTTTTTCATGTCTCCGCAACATATTACAAACATTTTCAAACTTCAATTTTGAAATGGCCTTGGTGCATCGCAATACCTGATCGGCAATAAGTGTTCTCACCAAGGACATGTTACAAGGACTGCGTCAACGGAGGGGGAAGCATAAATTACAGTATAATTGCAGTTCATAAAATCCAATGTAATTAGTTGTCATTTAGGAGGAAAACACAGTTGTACTTGGCATAATGTTCTCCTTACATTGGAGTCATTTTTGGTAATAGTGTGTAACAAGATTAATAGGTATTTTATCCATAGTTGGCTCCGTGAAAACTGTCTATTCACTTGAAGGAAATACAGGCAGAAATACCGTGTGTTTAAAAAAACGAATTACTGTTATGCAGCTGCATTTGATACACAGTCTATATTATTTGTAAGTACTTACTATTTCATAACATTTTATTTCAGAACTGTATTTCTTTTAAGATTAAAAGTAATTAAGGACACTATCATTTGACATAATAAGGAATGCAACTCACGGCAAGTAACCGAGAGCGAAAGGTACCATTCAAATTGCATTTTTTAAGCCAGAACTGAAAAATGTTTGATTTAATCAAGATCCTTGAGATATTAAGTCAAACCGCAACCATGGATATGTGCGATATGAATGTCCAAACGCCTACAATTGGCAAATAAGGTACAAAATCAAACATGCGTTTATCTCAGCAAAAAAACACAGAAATAACAGAAAAATAATGAGAGTAATTGCCTCCTTTCGGGGCAAGTCAGGGAAATGTAGTTAGCAGATGTCCATCGACCTAGACGATGCTGTTGGAAACTGTTCATGCCCAATAAAACCAAACACAAATTATTTACTCAGCCATTTTGCTAATGAAGAAGTAGTCTCACGATTGTTAGTCCAATGGAACACAATAAAATGGTGGGTCACACTGTGGGATGTGCCTTGAAATGAGTTGGCACCCATAAGCTGCACTGACTAAACTGTGCAGTGAGTGACTTCTTTGCACAGGGTGAGACAGAAGAAACCCAATGCCAACCTGTGCCCAAGGCTCAATCGGCAAGAACGGGACACTATCCAAGTCCCCTTCTGTATTTTATTAATATTAATCTATAATTTAAAAGCTTTCCGAAGTACCTTGCCATTAAGCGGTTAATTAAGTGGGCGGCACGGTGGCCGAGTGGTTGGCACTGCTTCTTACGGCACTGAGGACAACGGGACGATCCAGGCCCCGTGTCACTGCCGTGTGCAGTCTTCACCTTATCCCTGTGTCTGCGTGGGTATCACCCCCACAAGGCAAAGGCGGACAGGTTATGTGGATTGGCCACACAAAATTGTCCTATAATTTGAAAAAAGATAACTGGGTGATCAAAATTATGAAAATAAAAAGAGGTTAAAAATATCGGCATGCTAACTGACCAGGCAAAGATCTGACAAGGGAAGACATTTGTAAGTGCCATTTTGATAGCAAAAGTAATAAAGAACCATGGGAATGAAATGGTGAGAGATCACAGAGCTCAGCTGTTGGGGGAGCCTTGAACAAATGCACGAATCAGAAATGACCACTGTGCAGGATCATCAAGTGATTTGGGCCGCTAAGAGAATCACATCATGACGAGGGTGAATGAATAGAGAACTAGGGAGGTGATGCTTCAGTTTTACAGGGAACTGTTAAGACCCCCTTTCCAGTAATGTGCACAGAATTGGTAATGATTTTTAAGGATAGAACAAAGAACAGTGCAGCACATAAACAGGCCCATCGGCCCTTCAAGCCTGTATGAGTCATGCTACTAACCTTGGTCAAAACGCTCAGCTTCCTGTTGAGCCGTATCCCTCTTTAACCATCTTATCCATGTATTTGTCGAAATACCTTTAGAACACCGATAATGTGTCGGCTTCCACAACCTCCCCTGGCACCGTTTGTACAAGTCTGCCATGAGGCACCTTGTCAAAGGCTTTACTGAAGCATATGTAATTAACATCCACCGGCCACCACTCATCAGTCATCTTTGTTACCTCCTCAAAAAAAACCGATCATGTTAGTAAGACACGAGCTCCTCTTCAGAGAACCATGCCTTCTGTCGCTAAAAGTCCATTTATTACCAGTTGGGTATAACGCCTTTCCCTGATAATTCTCTCCAATAATGTACCGACTACCGTGGTGAGGCGCACCAGCCCACAGTTTCCAGGATTATCCCTGCTACCTTTCTTAAACAGCGGCATCACATTAGCTATTCTACAGTTCTCTAGGATCTCACGTGCAGCAATGAGGATACAGAGATGCCAGTTAAGGACCCAGCAATTTCCTCCCTTGATTCCCCGATTATTCTGGGGTAATTTCCATCCATCCGAAGGAGACGTATCAACTTTAATGTGTTTTTACAGACAGAATACCTCCTCCTTTTCGATGTCATCATGACTCAGACTGTCCACACGCTCACTCAAGAATCATCTTCCATAAAGTCATTTTGTTTAGTGAATACTGATGCAAAGTTTAGTACCTCGACCATTTCCTCTGCCTCAACTCATAGGTGTCCCCACTGTCCTTCAGTGGTCCAATCCTTTCCCTGGCCACCATTTTGATTTTTACATCTGAAGAGATTGCTTTTGGATCAACCTTAATCCAAATTGCCAATTACTTTCCATGATCCCTCCTACACCTCCTAATTACCCGGTTAAGTACCTTCCGATTTTGGTTATGCTCCACAAGCGTTTCCACTGTCCCAACCCTTCATGACCATACAAAACCTCCTTTTTATTTTTGACAAGATTCACAATATCCCTCGTTATCCAAGTCTCCCTAAACCGCCAATACGTACCCTTGGTTCTATCAGGAATCGTAATCAACTGTCGCTTGAAAGAGTCCCACGTGTCCAACACATGCAGCCAATCCAAATTCGCCAATTCCTGTCTAATGTTATCGCAATTTGCCTTTGCCTTTGCCCAGTTTGGAAAATTTACGCTAGGGTTCCACTCAGCCTTAACCCACATTATCCTAAAACGTACGGATTTGCGGTCACTACTCCAAAAATGTATCCCGACTGATACCTCAACAACCTATCCAGGTTCATTCACTAATACCAGGTCCAGTACGCCCCTTCCCGAGTTAGAATATCTACATATTGCATCAAGAAGCGTTCCAGGATATATGACACTCTGCGCTATGCAAGCCCTAACAGTAAGTAAGACCCAGTCAAAATAGGGGAAATTAAAAATCCCTACTGTAACAACCCTATTAATTGTACACCTATCCAAAACCTCTCAACCGATTTGCATCTCGTTGACAGTTGGAGAGCCTGTAATAATCGCCCAACATTGTAATTTCCCCCTTCCTATCCCTGAGCTGTACCCAGATTGCCTCATTGTCTGAGCCCTCCGAGGTGTGCTCCCGTCGTGCGGCTATAATATGCTCCTTAAACAGAAATGCTACCCCCACACTATTGACATCCTTCTCTACCTCACTTTAAATATCTACATCCTCCAACGTTCGGCTGGCAACCCTGCCCATCATTTAACCACGTTTCTGTGATATCCACAATATCATAGTTCCAAGTACTAATAAGTGCTCGAAATCCATCTGCATTACCTGATAAACTACTGGCGTTAAAACAAATACATTTCAAACCACTGCGTTTGAACAGGGTGATGTTGTTCTCTTATTTCTGTTCTCTATTTCCCCATTATTACACCTTCTCAGCGAACTCTCTGGCTCCCAAGCCCCTGCCATACCAATTTAAATCCTCCCGAGTGACTCTAGCAAATCTCCCAGCCAGGATATTGGTGACCCTCTAGTTTAGATGCAGCCGATCTGTTTTGCACAGGTTACAACCGCCCTGAAAGGGAATCCAATCGTTAAGAAATCTGAGATCCTCCCTCCGACCAGTTTAGCTGCGTATTTAGCTGCACTATCCTCCTATTTTTGTAAAGGAAATGGGCAACGCGAAAGCACAGTAGTTACTTCACAGAATCAGGGTCCCAGGTTCGATTTCCGGTTGGGGTCACTGTCTGTGCGGAGTCCGCACTTTCTCCCCGTGTCTGCGGGGATTTCATCCCGGTGATCTGGTTTCCTCCCACAATCCAAAGATGTGAAGGTTAGGTGGATTTGCCATGACAAATTGCTCTTAGTTTCCAAATAAATGGCTGGGTGGAATACCGGCGTTTCGGTGTTAGGGTGAAAGCATGGCCTTAAGTGGGGTGCTCTTTTCAAGGGCCGGTGCAGACTCGATGGGCCGAATGGTCACTTTCTGCACTGTAGATTCTATGGTTTTATGATATTGCTCTCGTCACTGACTGATGGCACAGGGAGTAATCCTGAGGTTATAACGTAGATGTCCTCCTTTTTAGCTTGCTGCCGAACACCCTGAATTCCTTCTGCAGGTCTGCATCACTCTTCCTGGCTATGTCGTTTGTACCGATGAGTCCTACGACCTCTGGTTGTTCAGCAACCACTTTCAGAATCTCCTGTGTTCGGTCAGAGACATCCTTGCCCTGGCACCATGAAGCAACATACCATCCTGGAGGCTCTTTCGCGTCTGCAGAAGCACCTATCTGTGCCTCTTACTAATGAGTCCTTTATAACTATCGCTCTCCTGCACTTTGACCGCCCCTGCTGAGCAACAGAGCAAGTAGTTGTGCCACTCTTCTGGCTTATGTTGTTTTCCCCTGATAGGCTTTGCTCCCCAACAGTATCCAAAACGATATATTTATTAGAGAGGGGGCAGTCACAAGGGATTCCTGTATTGCTTATCTGCTCTTTCGTGCGGCCACCCATCTGTCTGCCTGCATCTTGGGTATGACCACGGCTCTATAACTACTATCAATGCCGCGTTCAGCCACCTGCATTCTCATAGGTACATACAATTGCTTCTCCAGCCGAACTACGCCGTTTGTGATCAGCTGCCATTGGTTACACACCGATGAGAAGACAGGTAAATTACACGATTATCTCATCCGGAGATCGAGCAGAGTGCAAAGCTGGAACTTGAATACACAAGTGCTTCGTTGGATAAGGAAGAGATGCAGCAGAAAGTCTCCTGAGATGCTTCATCTGACTTACATTTTTACGATGTGATCTCAATGGGGACAAATCATGTGTCCAAATTGGCCAAGAGTGAGTTAGGATGATGCGCCACCCCCTACAATTAGAAAGCCTCCACGTGTAAGCATAGCTTCCCATCCGCCATTGTGCCTTTAATCCCCAATACGCAGATGAGTTACAAAGCAGCTGGGCAGGAAATGAACCCGGACAAGCATGGAGCACATGATTTCATACCATGCTACTAACAATCTATAACCTCCCAACGAGCAACCGTACTGGCAGAATGTCATATTCATATAATCAGGGCAGAATGCAAGAGGACATGAGCGAAGTACCTGCTGTTTCCGTACGAATGGAATTTCTACAAGCAAATGTATGTGGTAGACACCAACTGCGAAAGCCCCCAAACCCACACTGGATCTAAATACCCGACAAATGATGAATCCACTTTAACACCTCAGGTTATTGTTAATCTGGCTAACCCAGAGGAATTCTAATCCCCATGCTGCCAAAGTGCATTTTGATGCGAGGCTGGAGAAGAACAGATCAAGATCCAAGAGATATAAAGCCAGAAATCCGGCAGTGTCCTGTAGAACCAGCAGGACAACTTCAGAAACGTACGGCTCTGAAACTCCAGAACCTGTCTGTCACCCACCGAAGAGTAACGCACTCTACAAATCCACAACAGATAAAACGTAGACTGTGCAATTAGGAATAGAACTTGCAGGATACTGAAATCAATTGTTTCACTCTGTCTTTGCCTCCAAATGAGAAGTCTAACCCTGATTCTGGATCCGAGCAAATGCATATCGGAACGTCGCAAATCAAATAAACGTAATAGTTGCCATGACTGCTAATGTGCCATCTTTCAAAGTCAACAATAAAATGCAGCAGAACGCGGCCATTGCTCGATAGATGTGCACCCGACGCGTCAGAATCAATCGCAAAACGCATATAAACAGTTTCATTTCATCATTGTCTGTTTTCGACAACTAAAATAATGGGTCATTTGTAAAATTTCAACAACCGGGCAAATACGTTCAAAACACTGTTGCCATGGATTGGTACGACACAAAAAGTACTAGCCTTCAGGATATGTGAGACCTCTATCACTCTGAAAAGTCAGTAACGCCCTAGCAGTTGCAAAAGAACAATTTGACAGTCCATTTTCATTCCATAAGCCAGGGTTGGTGAACGGCGTCTACGGGTGTTCGCGCACAAAGTACGCCGAAACATCTTTTTAAAAATCGTTATTGACCGAAACGAAAGACACTTGGCGAAACAAAATAGTTTGTTTCAAATATATATAGGATGGCTATGAGTGAGAAGAGCAGACAATGTCAATAATCTCACCGCTCCTACACTCCTCCCCCTCACACATCCACCCCCACCCCCCATCGCACCCAAAGTCCCCAGCAGCATCTGAGACAAACAGTGAATCCACATGAATCTGCCGCTTTGCTTCTCATGCAACGTTGTTGCCAGCGTCTGCCAGTCTAATTCTCAAATTAAATATTTTCTCTTGCAGCAGCGGATAATCAACCATCCCCTTCCACCGACTGACCTCTCTAAATCACGACAGCATTGGACTGAGGGCTCACGATAAGCAAATATTCAGATTTCCTACACGGTCTTTTCCTGTTCCTGTTTTGTTTATACATATATCATTTTGTGCGAATGCACGATGGACGTTCAGGAAACATAGGCTGAAATTTTCGTTGTGCACAACATAACTTGGCCCAATAACTTGGCCCCTAACTGAACATTAACATTGCCTTGCAATTACTAAATAGCCGGGAAATAATTACTGCCATGGTGTTTGCGAAAGGTATCTCTTCACTGCCCCAGTTTCTCACTTTCAGGACATAAACTGGCGAGCGTCAGAAACATGCCCCAGTTGCAGAAACAGATCAATTCGCCGTTTTAATAGATGCATCATAGAATCATATAATTTGCAGTGCAGAAGGAGGCCACTCGGCCCATCTGATCTGCACCGGCACTTGGAAAGAGCGCCCTTCCTAAGCCCCATCCCCACCCTATCCCCATAACCCTGTAATCCCACCCAACCTTATTTGGACACAAAGTGCAATTTAGCATGGTCGATCCACCTAACCTGCACATCGTTGGACTGTGCGACTAAAGGACCCTGGAGGATGCCCACACAGACATGCGGAGAACGTGCTGCCTCCACACAGACAGTGATTCAAGCGGTAGTCAAACTTGGGACCCTGGAGCTGTGAAGCTATAGTGTTAATGACTGTGCTACCGTGTCGCCCCAAATAGTTCCTTACCATGTCTGTACCTTTCCATTTCTGTGGGGTAAGAGATAGTGCTCATGAATATTTTGCCGACATTCCGTTCTGCTGTGAAAAACAAAGTCACTTGATCTGAATTCAAGATCGCACACGTAGGGGAGATTCAGGAAGCGCGCGAAAGACCTTCAACCCACGTGGTGTACATTGCGATCAACCTAACCTTAAGAAACATTATCACTTATGATGGTGTTGTCCGCAAATAGAGAACAAGGCAAGAGTAAAAATAGAAGAAAAGTGCTCCAGAATTTTTGGCTCGAATACAGTACTTTATTGAGCATATTTTAAAAGAAATTACGAATGTGGACGTCCCTGGATAGGTTACCATTTATTGCCCGTCCATTATTGCCCTACAGAAAGTGGTGGTGCATTGTTTTCTTTTTTGAGATTCTTTGTTCCAAACACACTCAAAAAAACAGATAATCATCCAATAAAAATTGTTTTTTCCCATTTCTTTCCCTGACGTAATACAAACACTCCAATCACGCTACCCCCCCCCCCCCCCACCACCACCACCACCCCCCCCAGCCCACTCCACCCCCTAGCGAAAAACAGACTGCTTGAATAGAGAGCGAAAGAACCTGCATCTGCATCAAACATTCCTTTGCAGCGCTAATTTCTTCCTGCTGTCGCACAGCCATTATCTCAAACGACGCCTACTCCTTCGGCGGCACAGCGTATCTGAACCTCAACAGAATGAGCAACCGTGCAATCAGAGTGGCGAACGCTACTACTTCGTCCCCTCCCTTCTATCCGCTTTGGGTCTCTGGGTCTATGAAAATCGCCACCCTTAGGCACTGTGCCGTTTTCACCCCCACATTCTCCGACAGTGTGGTAAAGCTCAAAGTCCAGTTCAATACTTCGTACGATGTAGCCCCTGAGGCGTAGGTGGACACACAACGCTGTTTAGTAGGGAGTTCCATAATTTTGACCAAGCGACAGTGAAGGAACTGCGATAACTTTACAATCATGGTCGTGAGTGACTTGTGCGGAATATTCATATGGTAGGGTTCCCAGCTATCTGTTGTTCATATCCACCTGTATGCTAAGGGTCCTGGGTTCCGAATGCGATGCTGAAGGAACTTTGGCGAATGTTTGCAGTGCATAAAGTAGATGGTACACTTGGCTGCCACGGTCGTTGGTGGAGGAATTGAATGTTTATGGAACGGGTATCAATCAAACAGACTGCTTTGCCCTGGATGGTGTCAGCTTCTTGGGTATTTTTGCCGTTTCCCTCATTCTGAAGTGGATTGCGTCCCACTACCGGAAGACCATAAAACCATAAGACATAGGACCAGGATCCGGCCAATCAGGCTATCGTGTCTGCTCCGCCATTCAATAATGGCTGATATTTTTCTCATCCCCATTCTCCTGCATTATCCCCATGGCTCCTCTTTCCCTTCTTAATTAAGAACCTATCTATCAATGTCTTAAATACATTCAGTGATTTGGCCACCACAGCTTGCTGCGGCAAAGGGTTCCACAGATTCATCAACGTCTCGCTGAAGAAATCCCTTCTAACCTCTGTTTTAAAGGATCATCCCTACAGTCTGACACTGGTTCCTCTGCTTCTAGTTTTTGCTACAAGTGGGAACATCCACTCCACGTCCACTCTATTCAGACCTTGCGGTGTCCTTCTACGTTTCAATAAGATCTCACACCATCCTTCTAAACTCCAACGAGTACAGACACAGAGAGCTCAGTCGTTCCTCATACGTCAAGTTTTTCATTTCAAGGATCATTTTTGTGAACCTCCTCTGGACCCCTTCCAAGGACAGCACGTGCTTCCTTAGATATGAGACCCAAAACTGCTAACAATACTCGAAAGTATTTCTCTATTTCAAAATAGTCTATTCGTCTATTTATTCTTCCAATGTACATAACTTCACACTTTTGCACATTGTATTCCATCTGCCACTTCTTCCCCCATTAATCTAGTCTCCCCAGTCCTTCTGCAACCTGCCTGTCTCCTCAATACTACCTGTCCCGCAACAGAAGTTTGTATTATCTGCAAACTTAGCAATAGTGCCTCCAGTTCCTTCCTCCAGATTATGAACATATATTGTGAAATGTTTTGGTGCCAGCACAGACACCTGAGGCACATCAGTAATCAACGGCTGCCATCCTGAAAAAGGCCCCTTTATCCCGACCCTCTGCCTTCTGCCTGTCAGCCAATCCTCTATCCGTGCCAGGATGTTATCTTTAAAAGCATGGGATCCTAGCGTATTTAACAGTCTCCTATGTGACAATTTATCAAAGGCCTTATAGAAATCTAAATAAATTACGTCCACTGGTTCTCCTTTGTACAACTACATTGTTACGTCCTCAAAGAACTGGAACAGTTTGTCAGACATGACTTCCCCATGACGAAACCGTGCTGACTCTGCCCTGGTTTATCATGCACTTCCAAGTACTCTGCGATCTCATCTGCAATAATGGACTCTAAAATCTTACCAATATCCAAACTCCGGCTTACCGGCCTATAATTCCCCGTCTCCTTCCTCCCTCCCTTGTGGAACAGCGGTGTCACATTATCCACGTTCCAGTCCTCTGCAACTCTTCCTGCCCCCAGTGATTCTAGAAAGATCACCACTATCACCTCCACACACCTCTTAGCTGTCTCCAGTCCAGGTGATTGATCCAACTTCAGACCTTTCAGTTCCCACAGAAGGTTCTCCTTAGTGTTTGCCATTGCTCCCACCTCTGCCCCCTAATTCTTCTGATGTTCTGGAATCCCACTGGCGTCTTACACCGTGAAGACTGATGCAAAGTATTCATTCAGTTCCCCTGCCATTTCTTTTTTTCCTATTATTACTTCTCCAGCCACATTTTCCTATGGTCCAATGTATATTTTTGTCTCTCTCTTACGTTTTCTATGTTGAAAAAAGTCTTTCTATCTTCTTTTTTATTACTGGCTAGTTTGCGTTCTTGTTTCATATTTCATCTCTCACTCCTTGTGGCTTTTTTAGTTGTCCGCTGATCGCGTGTAAAGGCTTCCCAATTCTCGGGCTTCCCACTAACCCTCTCCACTTTGTATCCTCCTTCTTTTGCTTTTATGGTTTCCTTGACTCCCTTCGCCAGCCCGGATGCCTTGTCCTCCCCGGAGCATGTTTCGTCCTCCTCTGGATGAAATTTTGTTGTGCCTGCCGAATTACTCCCCGCCCAACCCCTTCCATTGATGTTCCGCTGTCTTCCATGCTAGGCTCCTTTTCCAATCATTTCTTACCATCTCCTCCCTCTTGTTTTTGTAGTCACCCCTTTTTAGTTGTAATACCGTTACATCTGATTCCAACTTCTTCCTCTCAAACTGCAGGGTAAATTCGATCATATTGTGCTCACTGCTCCTTACGAGTTCATTCTCCTTAAGTGCCCTGCCTCATTGCACATCACCAAATGGCGAATTGCCTGTTCCTATCCTCCTGCAAGATTTGTTGAAGTAGTCGCGAGTGAACCTGCAAAAATCCCAACCAGGATATTGGTGTGCCTCCTGTTTAGATGCAACCACTCCTTTTATAGGCCGCACCTGCCCCAGAAGAGTTTCCAATGGTTCAAATATCTGAACCCCTCCCTCCTACACCACCAGTGTAGCCACGTGTTTAGCTGCACTATCATCCTATTTCTGGCCTCAGTAGCACGTGGCACCGGGAGTAATCCTGTGATTACAACCGTAGAGGTCCTGCTTTGTATCGTACACCTAACTCCTAGAACTCCTTCTGCAAGACCTCCTCATCTTGCTGCTTATGTTGTTAGTACCTATGTGAACCACTGACGAATGTGATATAAAATAGTTACTTGAAAGATATTAGTTACTGTAATGTCGATATAGGCCGGTCTAATTTATGTTAGTTCACAGACAAAGGATTTCAGAGAGCATGGAAAATGAGGGGGGGGGGCGGATGGGGTGTTTAGAGTATGAAGAGAAGACGATGCTGGGTAATAAGAGGCCAGGGGAAGGGATGAGAAGTGAGCCAATTAGGATGTATGGCCAGGTCAGGATGGGTATAGGATGACCTATGGGAATCGTGTATGTGAAACTTGATGCCATTTGAATGTGTTGGTAGAGATATATTTGTTCTTGAGAATCACTCGATTCTGTAGACTAGGAGACTGCTTGTGTTCTCGGTGTGTGTGAAACGAGTCAGACTTGCAAGTCGAATAAAAATAACTAATGCTATGCCTCCAAATCCATCTCTCCTATTGAGGCCAGACTGATGGGTAAAGAACGTTATGTTTTCTCACCACGACCTCCAAATGTTCACCCTTCCCCTTCAGGATGTCATGAGTTCAATCAGAGACGTCCTTGACCCTGGCACGACGGAGGCAACACACCTAGTTGGAGTCTCTTTCTAGTCCTCAGAAGTGCCTATCGGTGACCCTTAATACAGAGTCCCCCATAATTACTTCTCCGCTGCAACCCCCCACCCCCAGCCCCGCCTGTTGAGCAACAGAGAACGTTGTGGAGTCACTGTTCTGGCTGTTATTTTCCCCTGATACACTCCTAATTTGTAGATGGTGCGCAGGGTTTGGGTGGCTCAGGATATCAGTTCCTCGCTGGTGCGTTGCTAACCTTTCATCTGACCTGATAACCTTCATCTTAATATAGAATCATAGCATTGACAGTGCAGAAGGAGGCTATTCGGCCCATCGGGTCTACACCGGCCTTTAGAAAGAGCACCCTACCCAAGTCCACACCTCCACACTGGCCCAATAACCCAGTAACCCCACCCAACACTAAGGACAATTTTAGACACTAAGGACAATTTATCTTAGCCAATCCACCAAACCTGTACGTCTTTGGACTGTGGGAGGAAACCGTAGGAGACGGAGGAAACCCACGTACACGCGGGGAGAACGTGCAGACTCCCCACAGACAGTGACCCAAGCCGGGATTCGAAACTGGGTCCCTGGAGCTGCGAAGCAATTGTGCTAACCACTGTGCTGCCGTGCTGCCTAAATATGGCCAGTCCAGTTCCGTTTCCGTCAACGGTAACCCTCAGGGTGTTGATTTTGGGGATCCAAGAAATATAATGCCATTGAATGTCGAATGGGTGGGGCGGTGATTAGATCCTCTCCCTTAGGGGATGGTCATTTCCGTGCCCCTGTGCAGCAGGACTGTACCTTGCCACTTTTTAGCCCATATGGGCTTGTTGTGTGAGGAACCTGAGCCATATATAAGATACAGAATGTATGATCAAGTGTAGCAGTTTCCAAGCGAAGTTACCAACCAACGTGTTAAGACTGCTGGAAACCAAAATTCGAACAGGGTTGAGAGAAGATCTTTGTTATCATTTGAAATGAAATCAACAGCTGTACCAATACATTGTACTGAACGCCAGAACAGATCCCAACAGTGGTTCGGATTCTGGACAAAATCGCAACGGTAACTTGTCATTTTGTTGCTGTGCAGAAAGTTTAATTCACTCCATGGATGATTACATGAAGAAGAGCGCTTGGTTATTTGAAAAATGAATTTTGTTATTACAAAAGCAAAACAATATTTAAATAATTAAAATCCAAACCGAACACAAACAACTTAAATGTGCCTTTTCACTCTCGGGCAACCTTACTTATTAACCAACACGCAAATTGAACATGCAGCTCTCAGCTCCATTTCGCAGGCAGGCAAAATGATACTTGCATGAAAGAACATATTACTACTGGTAACGAAATTCGTTCAGATCTATTCCGAAATCCTGTCTGTGTGGGAATGTCTTCATGCTTCCTCTCCGTGACTTTCCCTTCTCCAGCCACCTGTTCGAAAGTGATTGTTTGTTCTCCCTGGTTTCCGCCCAGCTCCTCTGGAATGGGTCTTTCTAGCCATGTCCAGACCTGATTATATCATCACTATCTGGACATTGGATTGCCCATTCACGTTTACACTAAAGAACACGGCCCTTCTATGAATATGCAATTAACCTCCAATTTATGGACCGAAGAAGCCGTCACCCTCCGTACTTAGCTAATGCTGGTCAGAAAAAAGTATCCCAGAGGACAAGGATAAGGGATCTTGAGTGAATCACCCCGGCTGAAAATGGGATATCGTTTCCATTCCTATTAACGAATTTAATTCTCAATGCGAACAATGTAACTCAGATCAGATGCGGGTATTTACATCTGAGTCGGTCCTGGCAGTTTGTACACTATAATTGTACACTACATCTCCGATCCAATGCTATAACATAGAATGAAAGACGCATAGCATCCATGCAGTGTAGAAGGATCCCACTGGGCCCATCGAGTTTGCACCGACCCTCTGAAAGAGCACCCAACCTAGGCTCAACGCAACACCTTTCCCCTTAAATCATATTACCCTTTGGACACTATGGGGCAATTTAGAATGGCCAATCCACCTAACCCGCTCATCTTTGGACTGTGGATGCAAACCGGAGTACCAGGCACGTAGAGAACGTGACAGTCAAACAAGGCTGTAATTGGACCCAGGAAACTGGTGCCGTGAGACACCTGTGCCTCATTTTATTGAGTTCAGATTTCAACAGCTTCATTGGTGATATTTGAACGCGAGTCCCTTAGGTTTATGTCTACTCGTTCAGCAACAATACCACTCTACAACCGCCTAACTTACAAATCTGACGCCCAATCCCAAGAGGAGCTGACTGTCCTCTAGAACAAGGTATCCATGTACCATTCCCGCTCCTCAAACCCGCACAATATCTGCAGCTCAGCCTCCAACTGATTGAACAGAAGCCGGAAAAGGGCGCGCCAGAAGTATTTACTCCAGGTATAGTTCTGGGCGTTACACTGGTGCCCGCCAATAAAAGAGAACTAATTTGCTTCACTTAAAATTGTTGTAAATTATGACCCAGCCAAATCAATCCAAAATGAGCAATTAGAGACAATTGCAATTGCGCCTTTTTTTCCATAACATGGAATGAACTGTCTGAAGTAGACATGGAAGTTCATTCAATAAAATTCTTCAACATGAATTGTAGTGTATGGGTAAATAGGAAGGCTTTGCAGGGCTTTGGGGTAAGACCTGAAAAGTGGGACTAATCTGAGAGCTCTTTCAAAGCTCACACAGGCAGGGTGTGCTTATACTGTGCTCTGAAAGTAGATCATCTTCCAAATTTCACACGTCAGTGAGTGGAAAAATACTGTACCAGCACTGAGTTTTACCCATGATCTATTTACAAATAGACATTGGGGACATTTAAATTTAACGCACCCAATGGTGAGTTGTACATAATATCACCAATCTGGGTTAATAGTGGATGTTCGTGAGCATAGCAGTGTTACTTTTGCTGTCGTTACAAACTGCCTTTTCTACCCGTCGTCACAAAATGAATTAGTAGATATTCAAATGCAACAGCGTGTTTTATCCCGTTGGATTGTCTTTGTCAATGCCGTGTGCTCGATGGGGAGACTCCAACAATTTTCCTGTCCTTCATCGATTTCACCACGTTGATTTATTCTCCAAATCGCTTTGAATCATCTGTATTCCTTGTAATGCGTAATGATTTGTGTAAACACCCCGAGGGACATAGAATTTCATAGAATTTACAGTGCAGAAGGAGGCAATTCGGCCCATCGAGTCTGCACCGGCTCTTGGAAAGAGCACCCCACCTAAGGTCAACAGCTCCACCATTACCCATTACCCAGTAACCCCAGCCAACACTAAGGGCAATTTTGGACACTAATGACAATTTATCATGGCCAATCCACCTAACCTGCACATCTTTGGACTGTGGGAGGAAACCGGAGCACCCGGAGGAAACCCAAGCACACACGGGTAGGATGTGCAGACTCCGCACAGACAGTGACCCAAGCCGGAAGCGAACCTGGGACCCTGGAGCTGTGAAGCAATTGTGCTATCCACAATGCTACCGTGCTGCCCAAATGTACGGCAATTGGCCAGCCCCCGGCCTGGGTGGCGGTCCTGAAACACCTGCTTCAGGAACAATGAGAAGCCAGCTTCTTATTGTCCATTTCAGTAAGTATGGCACAAAACCGAAATCTTTTTTCTGGGCTTTGACGCTCCATAAACTGGTAAGAACACTCGGATCACGTTCTGGGTCACGTTCTGATAGTTTCCTGCAGCAATATGTTCTAGATACAAGAAGGGGGCAGTCAATGTTAGATTTAGTAAAGAGTAATGAGCCAAATTTAATTGACAGCCTGACTGTCCGCGAACATGTATAAAATCGTTGTCGCAACATCTTTGGTTTAATTGTAGCAATTGAAATTGAAAATCACGATTCTGATATTAGACTTTTCGGCTTGGGTCAGGCTGACTGAAAAGGGATGAGGCATACACTAGTGGTGTATGACGTCCACAGTCAACACAGAAAATCTATTAATGCCTTCAGCGAATGAAGATCAGAGGAGAATACTGAAAGAAACATTTAACAACACACATGGCGCGTATTTTCGCCGCAGACAAAACAAACAAAAAAACAGTCATGGACAACTAAAAAGCTTAAGGGAGCATAGATCTGAAATAAGGGGCTTAAAATGTGAAATAAAGCACAGATCCCTCGGAATGAGATAGATACAATGAACAACAACGGATCACAAAGCAGCACATAAGATCTACTAAAGGTGGTTATGAAAGGAAATTTGGAAGGAATCAGTAAAGGAAGGATGGATCAATAAAACTTAGGATACGCAGAGAAAAGGAAATCTGGTGGTCCATAGGAAGGTAGGGACACTAACAGCTGAAAATTGAGACATTGTCAGTGATAATAGGTAAATGGTGGACATGTTGAACAATTACGATGCCTTAGTATTTACGGTTGAGAACTTCCTGGAAGTCCTGCAAAAAATGAACAGTCGATAGTGGACTGGGGTTTAATACGTTTAACGTACGTACAGGTTTGGTTGCGCGGAGCGAACCGAAACTAAAGGGCGATACCCAAGGGTATTGAAGGAAGTAAAGGAGCATGGTGTAGATGCCTAAACGATAAAATTTCAGATTACGGTCTGGTCCTTCTTGACTGGGAAATTGGACGTGCTAGTTCACTTTTAAAGATGGGGAAATGATGAAAAGCCAGGTACAACAGGCCGGTTATCCTAGCCCCTGAGGTGGTAAAATTTCAGTAGCCTATTATCAAGGATGTGGAACTGAACTCCACCAACAAAATCATTCTTTCAGGGTAAGCCAGCATGGATTCGTGTCGGCAAGATCATATCTGACTTATCTTCTTGAATTTCTGCGAGGTGATTCACGGAAGGGACAGGCGAATGTCCAAGAAAATTATTTTTATTGCCTTCACGAAGGCATTTGATAACTTTCCACATAAGAACCTGTTAACTAACATGTAAGTCCATGGAGTCAAGGGCAAATTATTGACGTGGTTTGGACATTTGTTGTGTTATGGGCGAGGTGTTTTCATAACCCCAAAATGTATCATGGGTTCCAACCAATCTCCCCCTTTAATGTATTTGTTGCTTTTCCTAGCACACGGCTTGTTCCCTAGGTGTGGGATTACAATTATGGACACGTGGGTTTTTAAACACAAAACCATGTTTATTCCATGAACTCAACTTAACATCTTAAATAAACATTGGATCTCTTAACCGCCCCCCCCTTGCTTCAAAGATAACACCGAAAATATTGCAACAGTAAATAATTTCTCAAAATGTTCCTTCTAACATCCAAGAGGCACAACAACTTTAAACAGAATCACATCAGGTTAAAGGCTTTACTATTATGAGTTTAAATCTCCCAAATGATCCAGAGATTGTCTTTCATGGCACAGATCCAGCTCAATGTAAACACAGACACTGTCAAGCTCTTTGCAATCTGCAGAACTAAAAACTGCAAAGTGGCTGATATAAAATCCAGCTCCACCCACACTGTGACATCACTGAAATTTCTTAAAGGTACATTGCGTAAACATCCATTTATTAAAGGCACTCTCCATGACACCTCCCCCACTCCCCCAAAAAATCCATCAACTGCAAGATGGTTTCAATTTTTATTTTTGCACCATCCACTCAGAAATGTACACAGTAAATATACCTTTTCGTTTAAAAAAAAATAACACGCAAAGAGGCATAATAATATAGTCCATTTTTCTTCGTTCTTCTTTCTCCAACTGAAATCTTTCTCGATTGACAGTCTTTTTGAACAAAGTCTCTGCACGATCCATCCATTCCTCTACTCCTCGGCATTTCTCTTTAGAATCAGACGCTTTAGTTCAATGTGACAACAGAGCCCCTTGCAGTTCTCCAATACAGGAGCATTGGTGATCACAGCTTTCAGGCAGTCAAATACCTGTTGAAGTCCACTGTCCATTGAAATTATTTAGCTTTCTTCAGCAAGTCCATCAGTTGAGTAATCGCGCCACAAATCATTTGCACAAAGGTTCGATCAAATCCATTCATGTTAAGAGATCGCATTGCCTCCCTTCGTCTTGAGGATATCGGAAACGTCTCAAGCAAAGTGATTCGGGCTTCTCCAAATTCACTTTCGACTAGGTTCATCACCAAACCCCCCACAAAGTCGATCGAAAAACTCCATACGATGTTTTAAATGTTCTTTCCATGTCTGGAAGTTGGAAATAAATGCAGATTGTCCCACTTTCTCCATACAATGCTTCAATGTTGGGGCAGGATAAGAGTCCGTTCTTGTAACTCCATTCACCTTTCTATAGTCCACACACAACCGTTCGGTACCATCTGGTCTAGGTACCATCAGTATGGGCGAGCTCCATCGGCTGCAACTCACTTCAATTATGCCATTTTTAAGCACCCTCTCAATACCTTTGTTAACCTGTGCCAATTTTAAAGGGTTACGTCTACATGGATGATGTTTGATAGGAACAGCATTTCCTACATCTACGTCATGTGTAGCCATTTTAGTATTTCCCAATTTATCTCCACAAACTTGCCCATGTGATACCAACAACTCTTTCAGGTCACTTTGTTTTTCCTCTCGAAGGTAACTTAACAATTCATCCCAATTTTTAAGAACATCCTCATTTTCCAATTTAATTTGAGGTATGTCGAATTCACGGTCATCTGGATTTGGTTTGTCGCTTTGAGTAAGAATCATTAAAACCTCCTTTTTCTCTCCTTCCCTTTCAAAGTACTTTTTAAGCATATTCACATGATACACTCGATGAGTCTTCCTTCTATCTGGTGTTTTTAACCACATAATTCACCTCACTTAATTTCCTTTCAATCTGATACGGTCCACAAAACCTAGCTTTTAAAAGCTCACCTACCACTGGTACAAAACTAAAACTTTATCCCCATTGGAAAAGCTACGAACTTTGGATTTCTTGTCCGCTACCCGTTTCATCACATTTTGTGCAACTTTCAAATGTTGTCTAGCCAATTTACCTGCTCTATTGAATCGGTCCCTAAAATTTGACACGTAATCCAATAGTGTAATTTCCGATTTCTCACCCACCAAATTTCCTTAATCAATTCAAGTGGTCCGCTTACCTCATGACCAAAAATTAGTTCAAAAGAACTAAATTTGGTGGACTCATTAGGTGCATCCCTAATTGCAAACAATACGTATGGAATTCCTCTATCCCAATCATCTGGATAATCTTGACAATGCGCCCTCAACATTGCCTGCAATGTCTGATGCCACCTTTCTAATGCTCCCTGCGATTCTGGATGGTACGCAGTTGATGAAAATTGTTTGATTTCTAAGCTATCCATAACTTCTTTGAATGACTTTGAAGTAAAATTTGATCCTTGATCCGATTGAATTTCTGTGGGTAGTCCATATCTAGTAACGAATTTAAGTAACTCCTCCACAATCCTTTTTGCTGTAATATTACGTACTGGAATGGCCTCTGTAAACCTAGTGGACACATCCATTATAGTCAAAAGATATTGATTCCCACTTTTTGTTTTAGGAAGCGGTCCTCCACAATCAATTATGACCCTCGCAATAGGTTCAACGAATGCTGGAATGGGTATTAAGGGCGCTGGTTTTATCACTGCTTGACGTTTCCCTATCACTTGACATGTGTGACATGATTGACAAAATTTAACTACATCTTCATGTAGTCCACGCCAATAAAAATGTTTCCGGTTTTAACTTGAGTTTTCCTTATTCCCAAATGACCTCACACTGGTACCTCATGTGAAACTCGCAACACCTCATTTCTATTCCCTACCGTCAATACTACTTGACGAACGTTTGCCCACTTTTCATCCGCCTGCATATATACAGGTCTCCATTTTCTCATCAAGACATCATTTTTACGGTAATAACACTCTGGTATACCCTCAGATTCCTCTTCCGTATATGCTTTCTGATATATCCGTTTTATTTCTGCATCTTTCCGTTGTAACTCCGCCACTTTTCCTGAACTACAGATATCCGCCTCATCCTCCACCTGTTCTTGTTCTTTTTCAACCATCTGATCAAAAATTGTTTCTGATAATTGCACTTCAACTTCAACTTCACTCTTTGATTTCTCCTCTTATCTTCACCTGTGACATGCGACCATGTTACTACACAATCCTAAAAGATCCCAGGATATTCGTCCTTCCATCCTTCAATTGTCTCATATTCCATTATCAACCATGGTAGGCATCACTCCCACCTGCGATCCAGCTATTTCATTGCCCAAGATAAACTGTAAGTCTGGCCAAGATAGTTTATCTATTTCTCCTATTACCTCTTCACCACTGTTCACTGGACTTTCCAACCTTACCTTATATAATGGAATGCTACTCCTCTCAACCTGAATTCCACATATCACCACCTTTTCTGGCAACATTCTTCCCAAACTAGATAATTCCTCATCTCTGACCATTAAAGATTGACTAGCCTCTGTATCTCATAAAAGTGTGTCTTCTTTACCTGCTCCTCCTGATGCACATGAGTAAACTTTACCCACACAAGTAAATTATTTAAACACATCTGGCACCTTCTTAATAATTACTTCTTGAACAGGCTGTACAATCGTTTGCACCTCCATCGCTTCCGTTGGGTTTCCCTTTACCATTCGAACAACCTCCACTGTCTTATCCTGTTTAACCACTTCAGTCTTCCCAGTGCTTTACTTCAACCACCAACACTGTGACTTTACATGGCCTAGTTTATTACAGTGAAAACACCTGAAACGTTTCATTTCTTTTCCACCCTCCTGGATTTCTTTTGTAATCTGAGGTGCACTCTCTTTATTGTCTCCCATCAGATCGCATTTACCTTTACCACTGGAGTATTTCTCATGTCCCCAGTTTCTATCCCTCACCGGCTGAAACTGATGTCGGGAACCGATGTTTGATTTATGAACTAATTCATAATCATTTGCCATTTCCGCTCCTAATCTCGCAGTTTTAAACCTTTGTTCTTCCACATGAGTTCCCACTACATCAGGAATTGAATTTTTAAACTCCTCCAAAAGTATAATTTCTCTGAGAACTGCATACGTTTGATCTATTTTCAAAACCTTTAACCACCTATCAAAATTACTCTGTTTGAGCCTTTCAAACTCGATGTATTTTTGACCAAATTCTTTCCTTAAATTTCTAAACCTTTGTCTGTAAGCTTCAGGCACTAGCTCATATGCACTTAAGATGGATTTCTTCACCTCCAGATACCTCCTCCGGTAGTGATGGAAACACGTCACTAGCCCCACCAACCAGCTTTGTTTGTATCAGTAATACCCACATGTCCTGTGGCTATTGGATTAGTTTAGCTACCTTCTCAAATGAAATGAAAAAGGCTTCTACCTCCTTCTCGTCAAACCTTGGCAATGCTTGGACATATTTAAATAGATCCCCACCACGTAATCGACTATGAGGCTCTGTCTCATTATCCTCATTCATCTCCTCCAACTGTACGTGTCCCTTTGCGTCTGCCAATTTTAACTGATTTTCATGTTTCAGAGCCAGTTTCCGAATTTCAAACTCTCTCTCTTTTTCCTTTCCTCTCTATCTATTTATTTGTTTCTTTCTTCTCTCTCCTTTTCTTTTTCCTCTCTATCTCTTTCGTATTCAAGCCGCTTTCAATCTTTCTCATGTTCCATTTGTTTAACTTGAAAGTGAATTTTTGCCATTTCTCATTAGTCAAACTCTATCTCAGGCAACTTTAAATGCTTAACCACCGCCATAATTGCCTCATCTTTTCGCATTTTGTCAGGTAATGTTAACTGCAATGTTTTTGCCAGACCCAACAGTCTGCTTTTCGCCTCTGTCCGTAAAGTACTGCGTGTGACAGTCTCCACCCCCAAAAATGTCTGGGCCTCTGAAATGCCATTGTCCACAACGCGCTCCCTACTTAAACTAAAATACCACACCGGAAAAGCAACAATCCTTCACGGTCTTTAAGTTCACAAAAGCCAATCCAATAGATAGACTTTTAGCCCCCTCGAGCCCCCAATTGTTACTGGAGGCGAGTTTTCGGAACCCCAAAATGTATCATGGAGTTCAAACAACCTCCCGCTTTAATGTATTTGTATTTGTATGTGTTACTTTTCCTCACACACGGCTTGTTCCCTAAGTGTGCGATAACAATTCTGGGTTTTTAAACACAAAACTATGTTTATTCCGTGAACTCAACTTAACATCTTAAATAAACGTTGGACCTCTTAACCCCCCTTGCTTCAAAGATAACACCGAAAATATTGCAACAGGAAATAATTCCTCAAAATGTTCCTTCAAACTTCTAAGAGACTTAACACCTTTAACCAGAATCACATCAGGTTAAAGGCTTTACTATTATGCGTTTATATCAACCAAGTGATCCAGAGATAGTCTTTCATGGCAGAGCTCCAGCTCGCTGCAAACACAGACACTGCCAAGCCCTTTTCAAACTGCAAAACTAAAAACTGCAAAATGGCTGATCGAAAGTCCAGCTCCGCCCATACTCTGACATCACTGCATTTTCTGAAAGGTACATTGCGTAAACATCCATTTCTTAAAGGCACTCACACATGACACCTCCCCCCCCCCCCCGAACGAAAAACAAATAAACCACCAACTGCAAGATGGTTTCAATTTCATTTTTGCACCATCCACTCAGAAATGTACACAGTAAATATACCTTTTCGTTTTAAAGAAATACCAACACACGGAAACAGGTATAATAATATAATTAATTTTTCTTCGTTCTTCTTCCTCCAACCGAAATCCTTCTCGATTGACAGTCTCTTTGAACAAAGTCTCTGCACGATCTATCCATTCCTCTACTCCTCGGCATTTCTCCTGAGAATCAGATACTTTAGTTCAATCTGACCACAGAGCCCCTTGCAATTCTCCAATACAGGAGCATTGGTGATCACAGCTTTCAGGCAGTGAAATGCCTGTTTAAAGGCCGCTGTCCATTGATTTTTTTTAGGTTTCTTCAGCAAGTCCATCAGTGGAGTAATCATGCCATAAAACCTTTGCACAAAGATTCGATCACATTAATTCATGTCAAGAGATCGCATTGCCTCCGTTCGTCTTGAGGATTTCGGAAACTCCTCAAGGAAAGTGATTCGGGCTTCTCCAAATTAACTTTCGGCGAGGATCATCACCAAACCCGCCACCTGAAGTCGATCGAAGAATTCCATACGATGTTTCAAATGTTCTTTCCATGTCTGGAAGTTGGAAATTAAAGCAGATTGTCCCACTTTCTCCATACAATCCTTCAATGGTGGGACAGGATAAGAGTCCGTTCTTGTAACGGTATTCACCTTTCTATAGTCCACACACAACCGTTGGGTACCCTATGGTCTAGGTACCATCACTATGGGTGAGCTCCATTGGCTGCAACTGACTTCAATTATGCCATTTTTAAGCATACTCTCAATCTCTTTGTTAACCTGTACCAATTTTAAAGGATTTAGTCCACATGGATGATATTTGATAGGAACAGTATATCCTATATCTACATCATGTATAGCCATTTTGCTACTTCCCAATGTATCTCTACAAACTTGCCTATGTGATATCAATAACTCTTTCAAGTCAGTTCGTTTTTCCTCTGGAAGGTAACTTAACAATTCATCCCAATTTTTAAGAACATCCTCATTTTCCAGTTTAATTTGAGGCATGTCAAATTCACAGTTATCTCGATTCGGTTCGTCACTTTGAGTTAGAATCATTCAAACCTCCTTTTTCTCTCCTTCCCTTTCAAAGTACATTTTAAGCAGATTCACATGACACAATCGGTGAGTCTTCCTTCTATCTGGTGTTTTTACCACATAATTCACCTCACTTAATTTCCTTTCAATCTGATACGGTCCACAAAACCTAGCTTTTAAAGGCTCACCTACCACTGGTACAAATACTAAACCTTTATCCCCACTGGCAAAACTACGAACTTTGGATTTCTTGTCCGCTACCCGTTTCATCACATTTTGGGCAACTTTCTAATGTTGTCTAGCCAATTCTCCAGCTCTATTTAATCTTTCCCTAAAATTTGACACGTAATCCAACTGTGTAATTTCCGATTTCTCACGCACCAATTTTTCCTTCAGAAATTTAAGTGGTCCTCTTACCTCATGACCAAAAATTAGTTCAAACTGACTAAATGTGATAGACTAATTTGGTGCATCCCTAATTGCAAACAATACGGATGGAATTCCTCTATCCCAATCATCTGGATAATCTTGACAATACGCCCTCAATATTGTCTTCAATGTCTGATGCCACCTTTCTAATGCTCTCTGCGATTCTGGATGGTACTCAGTTGACTTAAATTGTTTTATTCATAAGCTATCCATAACTTCCTTAAATTACTTCGAAGTAAAATTTGATCCTTGATCCAATTAAATTTCTGTGGGTAGTCCATACCTAGTAAAGAATTTAACTAACTCCTCCACAATCCTTTTAGCTGTAATATTACGTACTGGAATGTACTCTGGAAACCTAGTAGACACATTCATTATAGTCAAAAGATATTGATTCCCACTTTTTATTTTAGGAAGCGGTCCTCCACAATCAATTATGACCGTCACAAAAGGTTCCTAAAATGCTGGAATGGGCATTAAGGGAGCTGGTTTTATCACTGCTTGAGGATTCCCTATCACTTGACATGTGTGACATGATTGACATAATTGAACCACATCTTTATGTAGTCCAGGCCAATAAAAATGTTTCTGGATTCTAACTTGAGTTTTCCTTATTCCCAAATGACCTCCCAATTGTGTCACATGTGCAACTCGCAACACCTCCTTTCTATACCCTACCGGCAATACTACTTGATGAACTTCTGCCCATTTTTCATCCGCCTGCATATGTACAGGACTCCATTTTCTCATCAAGGCATCATTTTTACGATAATAACACTCTGGCATACCCTGCGATTCCTCTTCCGTATATGCTTTCTGATATATCCGTTTTATTTCAACAGCTTTCTGTTGTAACTCCGCCAATGTTCCTGAACTAAAAATATCCGCTCCATCCTCCACCTGTTCTTGTTCTTTTTCAACCATCTGATCAAAAATCGTTTATGATAATTACACTTCAACTTCATCTTCACTCTTTGATTTGTCCTCTTGTCTTCACCTGTGACATGCGACTTTGTTACTATACAATCCGGAAGAATCCCAGGATATTCATCCTTCCAGCCTTCAGTTGTCTGATTTTACACTGGCGTAGCAACCACAGTAGGCATCACTCCCACCTGCGATCCAGCTACATCATTACCCAAGATAAACTTTATTCCTGGACAAGATAGTTTATCTGTTACTACTACCACCACTTCACCACTCTTCACTGGACTTTCCAACCTTACCTTATATAATGCAACGCTACTCCTCTCACCCTGAATTCCACATATCACCACCTTTTCTGGCAACATTCTTCCCAAGCTACACCATTCCTCATATCTTACCATTAATGATTGACTAGCCCCTGTCTCTCTTAAAATTGTGACTTATTTACCTGCTCGTCCTGATACACATGAGTAAACTTTACCCACACAAGTACATTCTTTAAAGACACCTGGCACCTTCTTAACAATTACTTATTGAACAGGCTGTGCAATCGTTTGCACCTCCTTCACGTCCCTTGGGCTTTCCTTTACCACTCTAACAAACCCCACTGTCTTATCCTGTTTTACCACTTCAGCCTTCCCAGTGCTTTTCTTCACGCACCAACACTGTGACTTTACATGGCCTAGTTTATTGCTGTGAAAACAACTGAAACTTTTCATTTCTTTTCCACCATCCTGGATTTATTTTTAATCTGAGGTGCACTCTCTATATTGTCTCCCATCAGATCACCTTTACCTATACCACTTGAGTATTTCTCATGTCCCCAGTTTCTATCCCTCAGCGGCTGAAACTGATGTCGGAAACCAATCTTCGATTTATGAACTAATTCATAATCATCTACCATTTCCGCTGCTAATCTCGCAGTTTTAACCCTCTGCTCTTCCACATGAGTTCTCATTACATCAGGAATTGAATTTTTAAACTCCTCCAAAGGTATAATCGTTCTGCCAGCTTCATACGTTTGGTCTATTATTAAAGCCCTTATCCACCTATCAAAATTACTCCGTTTGAGCCTTTCAGACTCCATGTATGCTGGACCAAATTCTTTCCTTAAATTTCTAAACCTTTGTCTGTAAGCTTCAGGCACTAGCTCATATGCACTTAAGATGGATTTTTTCACCTCATCATACGTTCCAGATACCTCCTCCGGTAGGGGTGCAAACACCTCACTAGCCCTACAAACCAGCTTTGTTTGAATCATTGCATTTGTTTCGGTACCTTCTCAAATGGCTTCGACCTCCTTTTCGTCAAACCTTGGCAATGTTTGGACATATTTAAATAGATCCCAACCACGTCTTCGACTATGACGCTCTGTCTCACTGTCCTCATCCATCTCCTCCAACTGTACGTGTCCCTTTGCGTCTGCCAATTTTAACTGATTTTCATGTTTCAAAGCCAGTTTCCGAATTTCAAAATGTCTATCTTTTTCGTTTCCTCTGTATCTCTGTCTTTGTTTCTTTCTTCTCTCTCCTTTTCTTTTTCCTCTCTATCACTTTCGTATTCAAGCCGCTTTAAATCTTTCTCATGTTCCTTTTGTTTAATTTATAATTGAATTTTTGCCATTTCCCATGAGTCATACTCTAGCCCAGGCAACTTTAAATGCTTAACCACCGCTATAATCAGCTCACCTTTTCGCATTTTGTCAGGTAATGTTAACTGCAATGTTTTAGCCAGACCCAACAGTCTGCTTTTCGTCTCTATTCGTAAAGTGCTGCGTATGACAGTCTGCACCTCCAAAAACTTCTGAGCCTCTGAAATGCCATTGTCCACAACGCACTCCCTACTTAAACTAAAATACCACACCGAAAAGAATCAATCCTTCACTGTCTTTAAGTTCACAAAAGTCAATCCAATAGATAGCCTTTTATCCCCCTCGGGTCCCCAATTGTTATTGGAGAGGAATTTTCAGAACCCCAAAATGTATCATGGAGTTAAACCAGCGTTAATGTATTTGTTGCTTTTCCTAGCACAGGGCTCGTTCCCTGGGCGTCGGATAACAATTATGGACACGTGTTTTTAAAACACAAAACAATGTTTATTCCATGAACTCAACTTAACATCTTAAATAAACATTGGATGTCTTAGCCCCCTTACTTCAAAAAACTCAGAAAATATTGCAACAGTAAATAATTCTTCAAAATGTTCCTTCAAAGTTCCAAGAGACTTAACACCTTTAAACAGAATCCGATCAGGAAAAAGGCTTTACTATTATGAGTTTAAATCACCCAAATGATCCACAGATAGTCTTTCATGACCGAGATCCAACTCACTGCAAACACAGACACTGCCAACATCTTTTCAAACTGCAAAACTAAAAACTGCAAAATGGCTGACCTAAAGCCCAGCTCCACCCACACTCTGACAGGACTGCATTTTCTTAAAGGTACATTGCGTAAACATCCATTTCTTATCGGCACTCTCACATAACAGTTGAATGGCAAGTGACAGAGTGGGGTTAATGAGTAAATACTCTAACTGACCGGAAGAAACTTGTGGTGTATGACGGCGATTTGTGTTATGGGCCAATTATTCATATTATTATTTTATGATTTATACAATAGCATCGAAAGTCATATAATACATTTACTGATGATGAAAAAGGTGGCGTTGTAGACCGCCTATGTGATAGCCTAAAATTGCGAGGAGATATTGACAGACTAGGTGAATGAGCAAATCCTTTGCAGATGAATGTGAGGTTATTGATTTTGACCGAAAAATGGATAGAGCAGAATACATGCTGAATGGAAAGCGATTAGGTACAATGGATGGCGCTAGAGTCTTGGGGCTGCTGGTACATGGATTCCAAAAATGCCAACTAACAAGTGCTAAACATAATCAAAAAGATGAATGGATTGTTCACGCTTATATCTTGAAGACTGCAGTGTAAAGACAGATGCTATGCGATAAATATACAAAACCCTTGTTATAACCCACTTGGAATATTGTCAGTAGTTCTGAGCAGCACACGTTAGAACATAGAACATAGAACGATACAGCGCAGTACAGGCCCTTCGGCCCACGATGTTGCACCGAAACAAAAGCCATCTAACCTACACTATGCCATTATCATCCATATGTTTATCCAATAAACCTTTAAATGCCCTCATTGTTGGCGAGTTCACTACTGTAGCAGGTAGGGCAGTCCACGGCCTCACTACACTTTGCGTAAAGAACCTACCACTGACCTCTGTCCTATATCTATTACTCGTCAGTTTAAAGCTATGTCCCCTCGTGCAAGCCATTTCCATCCGCGGGAGAAGGCTCTCACTGTCCACCCTAGCTAACCCCCTGATCATTTTGCATGCCTCTATTAAGTCTCCTCTTAAACTCCTTCTCTCCAACAAAAATAACCTCAAGTCCATCAGCCTTTCCTCACAAGATTTTCCCTCCATACCAGGCAACATCCTGGTAAATCTCCTCTTCACCCGCTCCAAAGCCTCCACATCCTTCCTATAATGCGGTGACCAGAACTGTACGCAATACTCCAAATGCGGCCATACCAGAGTTCTGTACAGCTGCAACATGACCTCCTGACTCCGGAACTCAATCCCTCGACCAATAAAGGCCAACACTCCATAGGCCTTCTTCACAACCCTATCAACCTGGGTGGCAACTTTCAAGGATCTGTGTACATGGACACCTAAATCCGTCTGCTCATCCACACTTCCAAGAACTTTACCATTAGCCAAATATTCCGCATTCCTGTTATTCATTCCAAAGTGAATCACCTCACATTTCTCTACATTAAACTCCATTTGCCACCTCTCAGCCCAGCTCTGCAGCTTATCTATATCCCTCTGTATCCTGCTACATCCTTCCACACTATCGACAACACCACCGACTTTAGTATCGTCTGCAAATTTACTCACCCACCCTTCTGCGCCTTCCTCTAGGTCATTGATAAAAATGACAAACAGCAACGGCCCCAGAACAGATCCTTGTGGTACTCCACTTGTAACTGAACTCCATTCCGAACATTTCCCATCAACCACCACCCTCTGTCTTCTTTCAGCTATCCAATTTCTGATCCACATCTCTAAATCACCCTCAATCCCCAGCCTCCGTATTTTCTGCAATAGCCTACTGTGGGGAACCTTATCAAACGCTTTGCTGAAATCCATATACACCACATCAACTGCTCTACCCTCGTCTACCTGTTCAGTCACCTTCTCAAAGAACTCGATAAGGTTTGTGAGGCATGACCTACCCTTCACAAAGCCATGCTGACTATCCCTGATCATATTATTCCTATCTAGATGATTATAAATCTTGTCTCTTATAATCCCCTCCAAGACTTTACCCACTACAGACGTGAGGCTCACCGGTCTATAGTTGCCGGGGTTGCCTCTGCTCCCCTTTTTGAAAAAAGGGACCACATTTGCTATCCTCCAGTCCTCTGGCACAATTCCTGTAGCCAATGATGACATAAAAATCAAAGCCAAAGGTCCAGCAATCCCTTCCCTGGCCTCCCAGAGAATCCTAGGATAAATCCCATCAGGACCCGGGGACTTATATATTTTAAGCCTGTCCAGAATTGCCAACACCTCTTCCCTACGGACCTCAATGCCTTCTATTCTCATAGCCTGGGTCTCAGCATTCTCCTCCAGAACATTATCTTTTTCCTGAGTGAATACTGACGAAAAATATTCATTTAGTATCTCGCCTATCTCTTCAGACTCCACACACAACTTCTCATCCCTGTCCTTGACTGGTCCTACTCTTTCCCTTGTCATTCGCTTATTCCTGACATACCTATCGAAAGCTTTTGGGTTTTCCTAAATCCTGCCTGCCAAAAACTTCTCATGTCCCCGCCTTGCTCGTCTTAGCTCTCTCTTTAGATCCTTCCTCGCTACGTTGTAACTATCCATCGCCCCAACTGAAACTTCACACCTCATCTTCACATAGGCCTCCTTCTTCCTCTTAACAAGAGATTCCACTTCTTTGGTAAACCACGGTTCCCTTGCTCGACGCCTTCCTCCCTGCCTGACCGGTACATACTTATCAAGAACACGCAGTAGCTGATCCTTGAACAAGCTCCACTTATCCAGTGTGCCCAACACTTGCAGCCTACTTCTCCACCTCATCCCCCCCCCCCAAGTCACGTCTAATAGCATCATAATTGCCCTTCCCCCAGCTATAACTCTTGCCCTGCAGTGTATACTTATCCCTTTCCATCATTAACCCTTTCCATCATTAACGTAAACGTCACCGAATTGTGGTCACTGTCCCAAAAGTGCTCTCCTACCTCCAAATCCAACACCTGGCCTGGTTCATTACCCAAAACCAAATCCAACGTGGCCTCGCCTCTTGTTGGCCTGTCAACATATTGTGTCAGGAAACCCTCCTGCACACACTGTACATAAAACGACCCGTCTAATGTACTCGAACTATATCTTTTCCAGTCAATATTTGAAAAGTTAAAGTCTCCCATAATAACTACCCTGTAACTTTCGCTCGTATCCAGGATCATCCTCGCCATCCTTTCCTCTACATCCCTAGAACTATTTGGAGGCCTATAGAAGACTCCCAACAGGGTGACCTCTCCTTTCATGTTTCTAACCTCAGCCCATACTACCTCGGAAGATGAGTCCCCATCTAGCATGCTCTCCCCCACAGTAATACTGATCTTGAATAGCAGCGCCACACTTGCTCCGCTTTTGCCTCTTTCTCTGAGCTTACTAAAACACCTAAACCCCGGAACCTGCAACATCCATTCCTGTCCCTGCTCTCTCCATGTCTCTGAAATGGCCACAACATCGAAGTCCCAGGTACCAACCAATGCTGCCAGTTCCCCTACCTTATTTCGTATACTCCTGGCATTGAAGTAGGCACACTTCAAACCACCTACCTGAACACTGGCCCCCTCCTGCGAAGTCAAATCTGTGCTCCTGACCTCTATACTCTCATCCTCCCTTACCCTAAAACTACAATCCAGGTTCCCATGCCCCTGCTGCATTAGTTTAACCCCCCCCCCCAAAGAGCACTAACAAATCTCACCCCCCCCCCCTCAGGAAATTTGTGCCCCTCAGGTTCAGATGTAGACCATCCTCTCTGTAGAGGTCCCACCTTCCCCAGAAAGAGCCCCAGTTATCCAGAAATCTGAATCCCTCCCGCCTGCACCATCCCTGTAGCCACGTGTTTAATTGCTCTCTCTCCCTATTCCTCATCTCACTATCACGTGGCACGGGCAACAACCCAGAGATAACAACTCTGTTTGTTCTAGTTCTGAGCTTCCATCCTAGCTCCCTGAAAGCCTGCCTGACATCCTTGCCCCCTTTCCTACCTATGTCGTTAGTGCCAATGTGGACCATGACTTGGGGCTGCACCCACCCCCCCTAAGAACCCGGAAAACACGATCCGAGACATCACGTACCCTTGCACCTGGGAGGCAACATACCAAACGTGAGTCTCTCACGCTCCCACAAAATCTCCTACCTGTGCCCTTGACTATCGATTCCCCAATTACTAATGCTCTGCTCCTCTCCCCCCCTTCCCTTCTGAGCAACAGGGACAGACCCCGTGCCAGAGGCCCGTACTCCATGGCTTACTCCTGGTAAGTCCAAAGCGGTATACTTGTTTCTCACGGGATCGACCGCAGGGGATCCCTGCACTGACTGCTTCTTCCCAGTCCCTCTTACAGTTACCCATCTATCTCCAATCTTTGGTGTAACTAATTCCCTGAAGCTGCTACCTATGACCCCCTCTGCCTCCCGAATGATCCGAAGTTCTTCCAACTCCAGCTCCAGTTCCCTAACTCGGTCTTGGAGGAGCTGGTTATGGCAGCACTTCCTGCAGGTAAAACTAGCAGGGACACTAACGGCATCCCTCACCTCAAACATCCTGCAGGAGGAACTTTGCACTCCCTTCCCTGCCATACCTCTAACTTTCTACCAAGATCTGGCTAACAACTAAATTAAATTTAAAAAAAAAATAATAATAATAAAACATGTTACTTACCTCACACCAATGGGTTTTATTATTAGGTTAGAGGAGGAGGGCGGGTGGGAGACACTACACGTGTACTGTCTCGGGTTTCCTTTCCACCACAATTTATTGGTGAGCGTCTTTCCAGAAGTCCGCGGGTCGAACTTCCTGTTCCCGCCTTAAACACTAAAATTAAAAAAAAAAAAACAGCAAAGAGGGACCGAAAACGGGACCAGATAAGTGTTTACCGCTGAAATTGACTAGCCTGCTCCTGTGAAGGTCTCCCAGAAATCACTAACGCACCGCTCCCGCTGAAATCGACTGGCCTGCTCCTGCAAAGACAAGTGTTTTTAAAGGAGAAACTTACCTCCCAGAAATGACTTGCGCACTGCTCCCGCTGAAATTGACTCGCCTGCTCCGCTCCCGCTGAAATCGACTGGCCTGCTCCTGCAAAGACAAGTGTTTTTAAAGGAGAAACTTACCTCCCAGAAATCACTTGCGCACTGCTCCCGCTGAAATTGAAGGATATTTTGGCCTTGAAGGAAATGCAAAAAGGTTTACTAAAATTTACCTGAACTAAGTGGTTTAAGTTACAGGGAAAGATTACAAAAGTTAGGCCTGTCGGCGCATGAATTCAGATGGTTAATAACAGATCTGATTGAAGTAATTACGACAATATCATAAAAATACAGGACATATCGAGATAAACTATTTCCAGTGGTAGGAGATTCTGAAACTGGGATTGGCATAATCTAACATTTCGATCTAGGCAATTGCGCAAAAATATTAGGAAGCACTTCTCAGATCACAGATCATTGATCACAGAATTTACAGTGCATAAGGAGGCCACTCGGCCCATCGAGTCTGCACCAGCCCTTGGAAAGAACATCCCACTTAAGCCCATGCCTCCATTATATCCCAGTAACTGAGTTACTCCAACTAACCTTTTTGAACAATAAAGGCAATTTATCATGGCCAATCCACCTAACCTGCACATATGTTAACTGAGGGTAGAAACCGGAGCACCCGGAGGAAACACACACAGCAATGGGGAGAACGTGCAGACTCCGCACAGACAGTGGCTCAAGCCGGGAATCGAACCTGTGCCCCTGGAGCTGTGAAGAAACTGTGTTAACCACTGTGTTGGCTGCCCTTCTTAATTCAAAGGGTAGGAGAGTTTTGGAACTCTGTCCCACAGCCAGCAGTGGAATCTCGAAAAGTTGCTGAATTTAAATCCGAGATAGGCAGATTTTTGTTAAATAAAGTTATTAAGGGAATGGGTCAGAGGCGGCTATTTGCAGTTCGGCCACATCAACCACGCGAATATTAAATGACGGGACAGGCTACGATGAATAGCTCACTCCTGTAGCCATCTTTCTGTGATACTATCTTCCTTTGTTCCGATGCACTATATATATACTACTTAATATTGCGAGATCGTCGAAGGAAATAAATAGTCGAAGCCCCGTCCCTTTCCAATACCACAACACATATCAGGTTGGTTTATTATTTTAAATACAATACTATGCTTGTGACTCGCAAATGAATATGAATCTAACCTTGAATATACAATATGGAAGCACACTTTGCAAAACTTTGACACAGTTAACATCAACCATTGGGACAATAGTAAACGGCATTTACTTTTTCACATGGCTGTCGTGATCCTCTTTCCAAGTGGATTGATAGTTGTCGAGGTGAAGTAAAAAATTGTGACGTTTTCGAAGAGATTCGTGTACATTCTCTAAACCATTGACTATTTCACCAGAAATTGCACAATGACCTCGGACACCTGCAAAATGCTTCAACTCCATGATTCAGAATCAAAATCTGTTGATCCATTTTTATTTTTCCGGGCACAGACAGACATTGTGACACGACTTTTCCGACTCTCATCATTCACAGCTGGAGGCAAGGTTTTCGAAGTTTGGCTGAAACAAATCTTCCAACCTAAGGGGCGTAATTCTCCGAACTGCGCCGGTTTGGAGAATGTCTGTCACGACAGTAAGTCCTCCAACGCCGGTCCGACGCCGTTTCGCAATTCTCTATTGAAGCGAAAACGACGTGGTTATGAATGGCGCCGCGCGGCCCAGTAAATCGCCTGAGGGGGTCCGCTTAGTGGTTCTCATGGCTCCCGTCGATACTGCGGCCCTGATGGCCCGAGGTCCCAACGGCGTGACCCTAGGCCGGCGCTGTCCTAAACCGCTTATAAAAATCATCAACCAGTCGTGCTTGGCTGACGATGCAGAGGCGAGGGCTCCGCGTTGGGGGAGGGGGAGACCTAGGGTTGGCGGGACGGGCACGGCCGTGACTGGGCGGCAGAGGGGGTTGCCGAGGTCGGAGTCCCTCCAGGTTGGTAGGGGCATGGGGAGGAAAGCCCCGCCGGCTGGGAACGACCCGCCAGAGCAGAGCGGTGCCAAAGCCATTACGTCGGACAGGCTGATGGGTCCCGACCCCGGGCGCTGGCTGAACGCAACCCACGCGGCTGTGCGCATGCATTCCGGATCCGCCCCCCTTCACACACACACACACAGGAGCCGGTCCTCCCGGCCGGCGGCACACACCGGCGGGTAGGTCCACGGCCGCACGCACGACAACGGTGGTGCTTGCAGGACGGACGGGAAACAGGAGTCGGGGCACCGAGGGTGTGGCCGGCATAGAGCCATGCATGGCTGGGGCGCAAGCTGCCATCCAGGGCGGCCATGTAGCCCATGGCACCTGGTTGTGGAGAGGGTCATGCGCCATGGATAAATCCTTTGTCTTCCCCCGCCCCCCCCCCCCCCCCCACCCCCTGCAGATCATAATCTTTCGGCACCAGTCAGCCATGTTGGCCGCCGTGGCTGCTGCCGCTGACTGCATGCAGCCCTGTGGCAGCGTCGGCGCAGGCGGCTCAGAGACGGATCGGAAACTGAAGCAGATGGACAGGCTCCAAAATGGCCAGGTCGCACCGCTCAGGCTGGAGGGCCGCCCGCCCGACAGGCGAAGGACGAGGAGGAGGAAGAGGAGGACAACGACGTGGGAGAGGCACAGGATGAAGATACCGATGAGAATGAGGAGGGGACTGAGGAAGAGCCGGAGGTGAGAGTGGGATCGGGGAGGAGTTGATGTTGGCGCTACGGCGGCGTAGGCGCCCGTTGAGGCCCCGTGTTTACCGGAGCCGCCTGTCCTCACCGGATCTCCTTGACAAATTCCCTGTCCGGGACGCCGGATGAGGCGGCAGTCCGTCGCACATATGTGCCACCTGATGGCACACCTGGCACCGCGTGGAACTGGGGAGGGTTGGGTGGGGGGGGGGCATGAAGGTGACGGTGGCACTGAAGTATAATGCCACGGGGTCGTTCCAGTACCCGAGTGGGGACCTGTCCAACCTCTGTCAGGCATCGGTGCACTGGTGCATCCGTGCAGTGACAGATGCGCTGTCCAACATCGCGGGTACTGCATTCAGTTCCCTGTGTAACGCGCCCAGCAGAAAGCCCGGGCAGCGGGCTTTGCTCTCGTGGCCAGGATACTCATAGCCCAGCGGGTGATCGCTAGGGTGCATGTCGCCATGCGGCCACCAGCGGATAAAGAACCGTGCTCATGAACAGTAAGGGGACCTACTCCATGAACATTCAGGTGGTCTGTGACCACAAGATGAAGATCCTGCACGTCTGCCCTCGTTACGCGGGCAGTGTGCATGGCCCGTTTATCCTCGCACAATCGTTTATCCCCGCCATGTTCGAGGCCGACTGCTGGGCGACAGGGGCTATCCTTTGTGGTCGTGGTTAATGACGCCTCTCAGGAGGCCATAGACCGAAGCGGAGTCCGGCTACAATGATGCCTATTGTGCGACAAGCGGTGTGGTTGAGAGGTGCTTTGGCTTGCTGAAGTTGCGCTTCCAGTCCCTGGACCACCCTTGAGGGGCACACCAGTACCCGTCGCAGAGGGTCGGCCGCTTTGTTGTGGTCTGCTGCGTCCTCCACAATATAGACCAGCAGAGGGGCGATGTGCTGGAGGAGGAGCAGTGGGAGCCAGACGGTCAGGAGGAGCGTGAGGAAGGGCATGCCTCTCCAAATGAGGAGGGTGGGGAGGGGGGGCAATCTATGCGACATGGGGGCTGGATATGGTCCGGAAGCTCCACGGGGCCACCGTCATGGACAGCGAGCATGGCAGGCGGTGATTGCTGCACGTTTCACCAACTAGGGGGGGGGGGGGGGGGGTCGGGGTTCGCTGAGCGGAGGCACTGACACCACTGAACTGCACCACCTCACCTCTCACCACCCCTACCTCCGTCACCCCACATTCGACTCACCACCCCCACCATCCACCACCCTTAGTTCCCACACGACCGCTTGTACAACACCCCTCCATTACACATCCACCTGCGGCACAACGGGCTGGGCTCACACGGTTGCTTGTGGAAGCGTGCGTGATGCAGGCCATGGACCATGATGACAACCTACTCTGCGATGAGCTCTGTTCTCCAAATGGTCACACAATGTCTGACTCACGGCCACCAGTACGCCCTCCACCTGGGTGGTCCCTGTATCCGGGCTGGACATTCCATAACATAGCAATGTCGAATCGCTGGGAGCTGGGTGGCGTGGACGTCCGGGGGCGGAGGGCGGGGCGGGGACGCATAGTGCACCCACCGGGCTCAGTCTTCCAACATCCCTCGACAATAGTGGCACTCAGAAACCTACCTGGCCCCTCAGGCATTGGACTTATCCCACAGTCAGCTTGCATTGGTGCAACAGTGAGTTTAATTAGAAGCGTTACATGCACGTGCCCTCGCCTCTATAACGAAACTGTGCCCTGTAGCCGTGCCGACGTACTAGGTGTCTAACCTTCTGGCCTTACGTGCTCTACCACTATGTCGTTGGGCTTCCCAGACGGTACAGCAGGTATAGAGGCGGACTGCTGAGACTCCTGCCCTGCGACGTCGCTCCACGTTGGCGCTGGTTTCCTGGGGCGGCGCAGTCTGGATGGGCCAGGCTGCTCCTCGGCGTCCTGCATGGCGTGGTGCAACCCTGTTCTGCCCGCTGTCCACCAGATGCACCAGCGACGGAACGGGGGAAGTCTGAGGTGCCACGGTGTTCCGGGACCTCCCATGCAGGAGTCAGCAGCACAGCCCCAGCACCTCCTTCTCCCTCGGGGTGCCCAATCGCAACCGGGCCATTCTATGGGACGGGTGTGCGAGCGGCGATAAGCCACGCGGCACCACCGACACCTGGCACTGCCAGTCTTGGAGGCCCGCTGTGGTATTGACCAGGGTCCGAACATCAGCAGCGATGGAGCTCAGGGATTGAGCTATTCTTGTCTGGGACTCCGCCACCTCCCTCTGGTCCTGTGCGACGCCATCACGCACCTGGGCAATGCCACCGATGCTTTCAGCAAAGGCCTGCTGAGACTCGGCCAGACTACGGAACTGGCTCTGGCACATGGCTGCCTGTGAGATGGCAGCCCTGTCCTGGGCCACGGATGACGCATGCACATGAAGCCCCATGCCTTGCATGACCTGATACATGGCCGACACCATCGTCCCCATTGCCTCCACCGCGCACGCCACCCGTGCGGTGTCGGCCTGAGTGGCAGCCATGAGTGGCATGACATGCTGCTCTGGGATACCTCGAACTGCATCTGCAGCTGCCGGAATCCGGTCATCACCCCGTTTTCTAGTCCCTTGGTGCCTGACTGCATCGGATCTCTGGGTGGGCCTGGTAAGTCAAGGAACCCGGGAGCCGTCTGGGCGGCAGATGTTTGCTGGGGCCGGTCTGCCCTCCGACCAGCTTGTCCCTTGGCTGCTCCTACCTCCACCTGCTGTACGTGTACCCCTGTGTGGTGCGCACCAGTGAGTGTCCAAGTAGCCTCATCACTAAAGTGCCCAGCCGAGGTGAGAATCTCTGCGATGGTGGAAAGTGTGGGAGACAGCAGTGACGAAAAGTCAATGTCGTCATCGGAGCCAACGTCCGGGGCCTCCTGCGTTGTCCCTTGGCCCGATGGCCCCTGTCTCGTCCCCGTCTGTGTGTCACTGTCCGGTCTGTCCATCCTCTGTGTTTCTGTCCTCTTCTGACAGTCCTTCGTGTGTCGGTCCTCTGGGTGACAGTCATCTGTGTGAACGTCCTACCGGTGGCAGTGCTCTGTCTGTCCATCCTCTGGGTGGCAGATCTCTGTGTGTCAGTACTCTGGGTGGCATTCCTCTGTGTGTCCGTCATATATGTGGTAGTCGTCACGGTGTCAGTGTCCTGGGTGTCAGTGTGCTGTGTGTCCGTCCTCTGGGTGTCCGTGTTCTGGTCTCTGTGCCGGTGGCAGGGCTCCCGTGGCATCAGCCCTCCCCGCAGTGGGCTATGTCCCTGGGGGCCTCTGGACATGGCACTGGCCGTGAGCGTGGTATGCTCGACACCCCAGGGCGACCGGCGGCTGGTCCTGTAAGACTCAAGACAGCATGTATCGTTAATCAGGCGGACCGGGGATTAGGGGTGGGTTCGGTACGCCGGTTTGAGGGGGTGGTGTGGGGGACAAGGGTAAGAAAGTGGAGTCAGCGGCTGAGGTGTGGTGTTGGAATGGGGTCTGGGGTGTGTGGGTGGATGGGGGCTGGGATGAGGGTGTGGAGTGGGGGGCTGGGGTGCGGCCGTGGCGTCGGGCACGGGGTCTCACTTGGTGGTGCACCTCCGACCTGGCAACCGGCAACCTCCCGGTCCTCAGCTCCGCCTGCGAGGTCCAGTGCCCTCTGCTCATGGATGGTGAGTGGCTCTTTCCCAGTACTTTTGGTTGTGGGCGCTCTTATCCTGGGGGGGGGGGGGGGGGGGGTGAACGAACATGAGCGTTAGGCCATCCGACGCATGCAGCGCAGCTGTTGGCACATGATGGCATGGATGCACGGGGCACCCGGCCAATGCGGCTGACATGGGTGGGTGCAGCTCGTGAAGGTCACGGAGGAGGTTGTGCCGCCCTCCTGGGGGGAGGGGGGAGCAGGGAGGCTGTTTTCACATGTGTGCGGGCCAGTGGTGTTGGTGCCAGTTGCACGGTGCTGTGTTCTCACCCTGGTTGACCTCGTGCAGCATTTTTGTGGCACTGTTCGTCCGTCCATGTGGTGTGCCCACGGCGCTGACAGCCTGGCCCACCTCCGTCCACATCCGCAGGATGGTGTTACGTGGGTGGCGGTGGCTCCGTCTAGGGCAAAGGACCGCGCTCCTCTCCTCTATCGCGTCCAGGAGTGTGTCCAAGTCTTGGTCCCTAAACCTCAGGGTAACGCGGCAGCCGGCGGCCTAACTTGCCATTGTTGGCAGTGGGCGCCACTAGCACAACGTAAACGACGCAGCACCGCGTAAATGACACAGCCCACATATCCGACGCCGGTCTGGAGCCGCTCCTGCGCTCTTCTCGCGCCGCTCTGCTGGCCCCTTTTGCGGCGCAGAATCACCTCACACAGCGGCCCGTTATGCTGTCATAAAATGCTCCAACGGTTATGACAGCGTCAACACTCTGCCGCTGGATGGGAGTTTCCCTCCCACAATGTGAATAGCAAACCATCGTTCTGATTCTCTGTTCCTTCCATCAGCGCACGCCAATCGCTGGGCTCCCGGTGGCGTGGGTTGGTTTCGATGGGAAATTTCGTGGGCAAGCGGCGGGAAGCGAGAAGCTCGCCACCAGCGAAATACGTGCAGTCAACAAACACGCAGCGATGTGGCGGGGGGCGGGGCTGGTGGCTTAACATCAAACCCATTGTCTTTTCCGTGCGACAGAAGCATCCTGAACAACGTTGTAGTTAACCTGTCTGTTCACTTTCTGAGAAGACATGCTCGCTATTCAAATTGCATACCGGCTGACATTGTTAATGAATGCCATATTCTCAAACTCTCATTCACTTCGAGGCGATGCGAACCTCAGTTTAAACTCGTCACCAGCTAACTTTTCACCTGACCAATATAGTGTTTATTTCACATTGTAGCATAAAACAATGGGTGCTCCAATCTCGCAATTAAATTATTCGCTCTGTCGAAACTGTGCATGGTTAGCGGGATAAATATTTTTCTGCCAGGGTTTCGCTTCGATTGTCAGTAAATAATGTTCAACCGTGACAGCAAATTTATCTTTTACTCCGCTTTGACATGACCTGTGGCTTCGGCAAATTGCATGAATCCTGAAATGTTGTCACTTCAAAAGAATAGTTAATGTGATGCTGATATTGTAGCTCACTCGAGGGGTTTCGCTGTTACTCTTAGGGCCTTGCCTCTCTCTCCGATTGCTCTCTCTGTCTCTCTCTCCCTCTCTCTGTGCCACAAAACAGCATAATCAAATTTAATGTAAAACGGCAATGGATTATTAGTGCCTTACGCGTTCGAACAAGTTGGACTTCTAGAAAATAAAAAAATGAAAACCTGTAAATAGCAAGAATAGATTGGAAATCAAACATATTATTAACGAAATATGTTAAAATATGACGTTAACTTGTGTCAAGATGCTAACATATAATCGAAGAATCAATCTACAACCAGAAATAATATAGCTCGATGGAAGAGCACAGTGTCAGTTTGAAGAGGAATTCGGGCAGATAGCAGAGCAAATGAAGTGTGATGGGTGGCGTCAAGAAGTAGCCTTCAAATAGTCATTTTTATAATATCATCGCACGAGATTAACAATAAAACACCGAGTTCGAAATGTTCCTTTTATCAATGTAAAACGTTGCGAAGTTCTTCCTCCGAATGAAGACATTCAACATTTAGCACAAATCAACTGATAATGAGTGTACCGTGACCCTTATGACTTGCACTAATTTTCAAATGTACCGACTAAGCCTTTGCTGACGAATATAGTGGGCAGAGAGAGAAGGCCTTCGGTCTCAATTCTTGCGTAATGTGGGGTCCAAAGATGGGAGGCCTCCCGACATCGCAGGAAGGTTTTTTCAACAATATTCCCACTTTGCGCTCAACTATTTTTAGTTTTGAAATCGCTGACAGTGTCATACACAAGGAAAAATTATTCCAAAATGGATTCAGCAGTTTAGTTTTGACCTCCAGTTTCTAATTTCACATCTTGCAATGCATATCACTAAATTATCATATTTTTAAAGCATTGTGCATTTAGCGGACATTTGTTCGGCATATTATGTACCAACATATGAGATTGAACATCTTCCAACTCCCCCGGTTAGCACAACTTAAATGTCCTTGAAGGCTCCCCTTCTAGTTGAACTTTTGGAAATCTGCTTTCATATTCTGTATTATTTTCGGCAAATCTTCCAGTATACCCGATCAAAAAGAAACAAACGGACAGACTTTAAAATAATTTGTTACATGATCCTGCATTGCTCAACTCAAAGTTTTGTTTTCGGTAACTCACTCTGCTTTTGTCAGTCAATTTGATGAACATCTATTTTGGAACTGGAGCATACAACCAAGCGAAATTCAAGTTGAACTCCAGATCACAAAATTACATATATTTTCAGCAAAATCACAAGCTGATATCTTAAATCACCGGCTATTTAAAAAAACATATAATTCCTATTTCGCATGCACGCCTTGTTCGTTTTACTAAATGTATTCAGTTTGCTCAAGCTGAACTGGCAATTAACCATGGTTGAAGTATTCTATCCAGTTTGGAACAATTGAATACAATCGTATATTGTTATAGGACCATTATTGGCATTCACTTGCCCCTATCGGTTAATCCTGACCAGTGGTGCATTCGCTCTCTCCCTCCCTCTGCCTCTGTCACAATGATAGAATCAAACAATCCTACATCAATTTCATGAAGGTGTGCGATACTCTCAATCTGCCTTACCGCTTTTAGCACGTACGAGTTCTTCGGGAAATAAAAAAGAGTCAATGTCCAGAGTACATTGAATAACAAACATGTTCCAAATGAATATCCAAGAGCTACCAGACAACCCTGTGACAAGGTCTACCCTCATAAACACATCATCAAGTTTATGAGTGGTAATAATGCACACTGGAAGTAAGGGCATTAATTCAGTCCTAAGAAGACATCAGACAGAGATTGCAAATGAAAAACAAAGTTTTTAGGAGTTAAACCCCAAAAAACGTTGGTCTTGTAATTATATTTCAGCAACATCTCACAATAGTAGGAGAAATATAGACGCATTTTATTCATTTTTTCAACACAAAATGAGAAGTCAGGCTGTTCTGTATAAGATGTTTCAACATCAACTGTTAACAGAAACCCGCCTCTGTGCTGGGGACGGTCAATTGCCACATGTTTGTTCTCAGCGGTAATCAAACGGTTCTTAATTCAGGATAGATGAATGTACATCTGGAAATTATTTTGGAGCACATTTCTGAGATTCCGGCATGGATATATCTAATCTTGAACTCCAGAATCGCAACAATTAAATAAAAATGTATAAAATATGACGCTGAATGTGTTTTGTTTGACTTTTAAAGATAGGTCGTGCACACAGAGAGTGTTGCGGGTTAATTGATATTAGAAGGAAATGAGAACGACTTTACAATCACACGTTTTTAAAAAATTGAACTACGGGATATGGGCGTCGCTGGTCAGGCCAGCATTTAGTGTCCATCCCTAGGTGCCGTTCAGAAGGTGGTGGTGAGTTGCCTTCCTGAGCTGCTGCAGTAATTTAGGTGTAGATACATCCACGGTGCTGTTCGGCAGGTGGTTCCAGTATTTTTCCCATCGGCAGCGAAGGAATGGCGATATACTACCAAGTCAGCGTCCTGAGTGACATGGAGGGGAAACTCCAGGTGATGGGGTTCCCAGGTATCTGCTGGTGCTGTCCTTCGAGATGGCAGTGGTTGTGGGTTTGGACGGTGCTGACAATGGAACCTTGGTGAGTTACTGCATCATGTAGATAGCACACAAGGTGACACTATTCGTCGGTGGTGAAGGGTTTGAACGTTTTGGGAAGGAGGCGAAATCAAGCGTGCTACTTTGTCCTGGATGGTGTCAAGTTTCTTGAATATTTTTGGAGATGCACTCATCTAGACAAGAGGAGAGCATGTCATTACACTCCCGACTTCTGACTTGTAGACGATTGGCAGGCTTTTATTTATTTATTTATTTTCTTTTTTCGGGAGGCGGGGGGTTGGGGGGGGGAGGGGGGCTGGCAGGCGGCGAGTTACTTGCCGTAGGATTCATAGCCTTTGACCTGCTCTGAAAACCACGGTCTATATTTTTAATTTAGAGTAGCCAATTCGTTTTTTCCTTATTAATGGGTAATTTGAGCGTGAGCACTCCACCTACCCCGCACATTTTTGGGTTGAGGGGGGCGAAACCCTCGCAAACACGTTGAGAATGTGCAAACTCCACACGGACAGTGACTCAGAGCCCGGATCGAACCTGCGACCTCGGCACCGTGAGGCAGCATTGCTAACCATTGAGCAACCGTGCTGGGCAGTAGCCACAATATTAATCTGGCTAGACTAGTTCAATTTCTGATCAATGGTAACCCCCGGGATGTTGGTTGTGGGGGATTCAGCGACAGTAATTCCGTTGAATGTCAAGGGGCGATGGTGTGATCTCTCTTATTGGAGATGGTCATTGCCTGAAATTGTGTCGCACGAATGTAACTTGCCACTTGCCAGCCCAAGCCACATATTATCCAGGTCGTGCTGCATTTAGGCATGTACTGCTTCGTTTTCTGAAGAGTTGCAAATGGTGCTGCAAATTGCGCAGTTTTCAGCAAACATCCCCACATCTGGCGTTACAATGGAAGGCAGGTCATTGATGAAGCAGCTGAAGCCGTTTGGGCCTACGACACTACTCTGAGGAACTCCAGCAGTGATGAGCTAGAGCTGAGATGATTGACTTAGAAACACCACAACCATCGAAATGTGTGCCAGGTATGAATTCAACCAGCGGAATGTTTTCCGAACAATTATCACGGACTTCAGTTTTGCAAGGCTCCTTAATGTCTTACTCGAGCAAGTGGTGCCTTGATGTCAAAGGCAGTCGCTTTCACCTCACCTCTGTCAGTCAGTGCTTTTGTCTCTGTTCGGACCAAGGCTTCAATTAGGTCAGGAACTAAATGACACTGGCAGAACCCAAACTGCCGTTGTCGCTTCCGGTGCCCGCTTCTATGTCGTGTGTATCGCCCGGTGCTGTTGTTAAAAATATTCAAATTGAATGTGGACAACTATCACAAGCACTTGCTCATACCTCGATTTCTGCGAGAGTGAAGAGCGCATATTTTGCAGCACTTCTCATTGATTTTCCACGCCTCTTTGAACACAGGATTTGTCCCGGGGGCCGAAGGAATACAAATGGAACGCCCCTGTTTCGGAAAAGCATAAAAGTTAACCCAGGAAACTACAGACCTGTTAGCTTGACATCAACAGTGGGAAAACTGATGGAGGCCTCATTCAAGAAGAAATAAATGTACTTGCAGAGAAACATAATTTAATTCCAGGCCATCAAGGCGGCTTTATCAAGGGCAGGCCATGTCCGACAAACTTAATGGAGTTATTTGTCAATATTACACAGACAGTGAATGAAGGTTGCGCTGCCGAGGAGAGTGTTGGAGGTGGATTCCAGATGAGGTTTCAAAAGAGATCTGGATATATATTTGAATGTGATGAATTTAGAGAGCTGCAGAGATAGGATCGCGGAGTGGAACTAGTTGGGTTGCACTTTCGTGAGCTGGTACGTACACAATGGGCCGAATAGCCTCCTTCTGTAAATAAGGAAGAAAAAACAAATAATATTTGCAACGATCGATTGGTATCTCCAGGTGTCAAAGATAGACGGCAATCGTATGGCTAATTCCTTACCAGATTTGCACTTGGTTAGATCAGGGGGGCCTAAAAGCAAATAAGACGATATTTGCACATATACAGTTTTGTTCCGACGTACAAACAATGTGCCATGATATAAAATATGAATGTAATATTTACATTTGAGGAAAGCCACCAGTTTAAGCCGTAGGCTGTACAGAAGCTGACAATATAATACATGGAACTGCATCTTTTGTAGTGACGTATTAATCGAAATGTGGAAATAAAATCAAACGAAGAGAAACTAAATAAATACGTTCCATATTGTTCCGCATTTTCATGAAACCAGTAATGTTGATTCAAATAGTGCCTTGGAATATGGGATTGATATATGAGAAAAAATAGAGCATGTACACAAAAGCAACACGGTCAGCATGATTCGAAATGCTTCGTTTGACAGGAAAGCGTTTGTGAAAATCATTTGAAAGCAGCTTGAAATCTTTTCCTTGCTTGTTTAATAAAGCGTGCGCGTCCCATTTATTGCCTATCACCGATTGCCCTTGTAACCGCGCCGTGCTGGGCCATTTCTTTCTATCTTTGTCATCAAACATGGATGTTTGCCTTACGACATTTAACAATAGATTCATGATCATACGCTGACATACTTACATAAATTCATAGAATTCAAGTTCCAATGTAAGTCCTGTTGGAGTTTTAATACTAGCCCCAGAGTTTCGGAATTACCAGTCCAATGACGAAGCTTCTACCCCACATATTTTAACAACAAGAGGCATGTGCATATATAAGGTACAATGAGGCTTTTAATTGTTTGAAATTACAAAAGCTGAAGTCCAGCACTTGCGCTGATTGGAAGGGCCCACTTCTACCCATTGATTTCAATATCTGGAGTATTGACATTTTACACACAACCCGCAGGGTCGGAGAGGAGTTTCGAAACGTCGTGCTGATTGGACAGCAGGAAGGATCGGGAACGAGACAAGTTTGCACGTGAAGTGGATGCTAGGAGGTTGAATGTACAGCCTTGCTTAATGGAACACCTCTGTGAGTCTATGCACTTATTCCCAAAGACAGTTAGGCAAAATAAAAACGATATAGTCTTTTTCAAGTCAAAATAGTTTTGGTCTCTCATCTGCTCCCAGAAATATGTATCACATATAATTTTTGAAACGCATTACTGCGGTAGATTTAACTTTGCAGCCCATATGTTCGGCACAACAATATTGCGGTGCATCAGACCATTTCAAGCCCTGAATCGCGAGCCGCCGTTGAGTCGCACGCGGGTATCAAGCGTGGCAGACTATTGGGCGCGATTCTCCACCCTCATGCCGAAGTGGCCGCGCCGTCGTGAACGCCGTCGAGGTTCACGACGGCGTGGAACGGCCCCGGTCAAAACCGATTCAGGCCCTGACAATGGGCCAGTATCGGGGCCGCGTCATCTACACGCGCGAGTTCTTGTCGCCCGCGTAAAAGCGGCGTCGATTAGATGACGCGGCCGGCGCCGCATAACGGACGTCATCCGCGCATGCGCGAATTGGCCGGCGCCAGCCCGCGCATGCGTGGTTGCCGTCCTGTCCATATCCGCCCCGAAAGAAGATGGGGGACGGATCTTGCGGGGCGGCGGAAGGAAGGAGGTCCTCCTTCAGAGAGAATGGCCCGACGATCGGTGGGCACCGATCGCGGGCCACCCCACATTTAAGATACCCCACCCCCCGGTGCAGGATCCCCCCTCGCCCCCCCCCCCCCCCCCCACAGGCCGCCCCCACCCCCAGCGTTCACGCACCACCCACGACTGTAGCGACCAGGTGTGGACGGCGCTGGGGGGAACCCGCCGTTTTGGCCAGGCTGCTCGGCCCATCCGGGCCTCAGAATCGCGGGGGTGCCGGAGAATCGCCATTTTGGGTATCTCCGACGATCCTTCGGCCGGCGGCCCGCGAAACTGGACTGGCCCGTTCCCGCCGCTCGGGAGAATCGCGGGAAATTTCGGAGGCCCAGGCGATTCTCCCAACCGGCGTGGGAGTGGAGAATCGCGCCCCATGTGCGCGGCGTTCCTGATCGCGGGACGATGCGCCGCAGCTTTCACAATTGAACAAAATAGTGTGCAATGGAATGACTGGTATTGAAAATTCCAGCCACGACCTGGTTGTGGAATACCAGTCATTCTGATCGTGCGGCATGCGGGTAGATGACGCGGCCCCGAGCAGAGGAATTGTTTGAAACCCAACTCATTTAGTCCATCAAAGAAAAGATTCTGCCCCCGAGTGTTGTCTATGAGTTCAACTCTCAATAATGTCCACCTGGGACCTTTTTAAGGAAATAGCAGAGTCGAATATAACCTCGCCGATTGTAACGTAAATGGGAAAGATGTCATTTGAAACATGACGGTCTGATAAAACCCGTAGGAATATGAGAAAAAGCAAGCGAAAGTCCCACAAAGTCACATTTAAGGTAAGTGAAACAGGTAGGTCATGATGGCCGTGAGAGCACGTTACGAAAGTTGGCCACTGTGGGTTCCGAAGGTTGTCCAGTTGTTAAAAAAGGGTCCTGGGTAAAAAGTTTGTAAAACACTGCACCCGACTCAGCTATCGGAACCTCCCTTCTGGATTTTCGCCAAACTATCTGTGCTTAGCCATTCGTTTGTCCAGCAAAAGTAGTTTCAATTAATTCAACTGTTCACTGCGCATTTTAATCATGACATTTGACAGTATTTCGGGCAAGCCATTTCACTATTTTTGCAATGCGACACTGGCTCCGTTCGCCCGTCCAAAAAATAACGTTTAAAATCCACTGTACTGTCAGCAATCATTCAAGAAACATCAACTGAACATGACAATCCGGAGTCACCTCACAACTGCACGCATCAATGACTACCTCGTGGGTTGTTACAACTTGAAGAGTTCAACATTGACCACACTGGCTGCATGCAAAAACAGTGAAACATCAGATGGACTAATACAATAGCTACAGTCGATTTTTATGATCTGTCCAGAGATTTGGAGACGAAGGCTCAAACAATTGAGATGATTATTGGAAAGGAAAACTTTGCGATCTCCAAAGAAAGTGGCAAGAACACCGAAAAGGAAACGTAACAAAGGTCGACGGACTTTTAGAATTTAACGGTGCTAATGCTCTCCATATTCTGAAAGTGCCACCTCGGCTTCTGCATCTTTTTATTGCAAGTCTATTGGCCTCTCCGGAGATGTGTGCTCGATATTCTGCCGGAAGCGAGTTGACATTATTGGGCGTCATGCAGATAAGTGTCCGAATGATGTCCGAAAATAGCATGGCGAAATACCGCTGCACAATGTCAGCCTTTTGGCGTATTCTAAATCGTCTCTCTGAAACAAACATGGTCTCTGTTTACCTGGCCATTTTTTGTTATTGTCTGGAAAAGCTTTTTACCTCCATCTTATCGATGCAGAAGCTAGATGCATCTCAACAATTAATGCAAGAGGAATTGTTTGAAACCCAACTCATTTAGTCCATCAAAGAAAAGATTCTGTCCCCGAGTGTTGTCTATGAGTTCAACTCTCAATAATGTCCACCTGGGACCTTTTTAAGGAAATAGCAGAGTCGAATATAACCTCGCCGATTGTAACGTAAATGGGAAAGATGTCATTTGAAACATGACGGTCTGATAAAGCCCGTAGGAATATGAGAAAAAGCAAGCGAAAGTCCCACAAAGGGATAACAGCATTCAGAAAAGCTGGTTTGAAGTGCCGACAACCTTTGTCACACAGGCGTTAAGAGAACAATTCTAAAAAAGGGTTTACTGTAATCTGATACATTTCTTTCAAGTTAGAGAACTTCTAGCAAATTAAGTTTTTAGGTACATAAAGGAAACAATATTTCACCCTATTATCGAAGTTAATTAGCTTAGCAAATAATTGATTAGATTTGCCAGAATCTTAAGTGAATTACGTTAAATAATGTGCATTTGGGAATAATAGAAGCTTCATGTCATCAGTTAAAAGTGAAAGTCTGGAGATAACGGTTGAGTCTACGAAGGCATAAATTATCAGCAAGCAAGAATCAGATTAAACATGGCGAGATCCGGATGTGTCACTCTTCTAAGATTTGACAAGCATCAAAGCATTTTTTACCAATGCTTATCATTGAAATATCCTCGTGTTTGACATTATGTAATCTAAATGAGTACAGTGGACAAACAAAATTACACAAATGAACAGAAGATATTACTTTAAAATAATGGCATGTAACCAGCACAGCTGTTAGAAGGGTAATAAATATCCTGAATCGCTAGCAGCCAAACACTTCCAGCTCTCACAGCTGCTTCGGTAGATGGGAAGGGCTGAATGCAGGAGCCGAACAGGGAATCGAAGTTAATGAGAACACCCGCAGATAAGAAGAGGGATTGTCAAGGGGGCCATGAAGGTCCGAACAACCGGAACGGAAATTCCAGAAGCAATATTTTTTTTACTTGTTGTAAAGACAGTGATGTCATCCTTTGAAGTAAAAAAAAGTATGTTTAAAAACTCACTTTTACCTGAAATCGCGGTTATTACAAAATATCGAAAAGTCTACTGCAGTATTAACTCAGAAAGGCTGGCCTCAGGATCGAAGCTACAGAGTGATAAGTAGATAACATTTTCTTTGTAGATATAGGTTATACCGGTAATAAATTGAAATATTAATTCGACATGAATAGCATCTCCTTAAGTCTGCATTAAGGAATCATGGAGTGAAAATCCGTGTACACCATTTGGAAAATCGTTTTGAACCTTTTTGGTTCAGGGGACATTTCCAATAAAAGTGGTGATTTAAATTCGCGATCTGCAGCAGGGGTGGATTTCTTGCTTCGAAAAAAATCGTTTAAGATTACTGTGTTCGTATAGGGAAAATAAACGTCCAACATGGTGCCATTGCACCCACTAGAATTAAACGAAGGAGACCCGATATTACAGGGCCAAATCAGTACTGGAAGGTTCAGATAGTTCGAATTGGGTCATTTTAGTTTTTTTAATGTGTGGAGATTATGCTACGATTATGGAACAAGCAAGGCTCGGATCCGGAACAGAGATAGCAATGGAGTTGTCCCATGTAACCTAAAATCCTTGGGGAGGCATGTTGGTAATTTCTGAACGGTGACATTAAGGGGCTACCTCAAGTCTGGACAACATACATCTATGAAATTATATAAAATATGACCATGTGAATCCCAAGACAATGAGCAGATAGAAACAAATATGACTCTGCAAGTCAAAAGACGCAGGAGGGAGTAACAGGACGTACGTCTCAACTTAAAATCCGGCGGGCAGCTTTGTGGCGCAGTGGTTAGCATTGCTGCCTCACGGCGCTGAGGTCCCAGGTTCGATTCCGACTCTGTGTCACTGTCCGTGTGGAGTTTGCACATTCGCCCCGTGTTTGCGTAGGTTTCGCCCCCATAACCCAAAAATATGTGCAGGTTTAGATGGATTGGTCACACGGAAGTACCCCTTAATTGAACAAAATGAATTGGGTACACGAATCTATTAAATAAACGTAAAATCAGGCATGTTCCGGTAACAAGGAACAAGCTAAGTGAGCGTCTTCTGCATCGTCAAATGCTGGGAAGCTGAGTTGTTCATCTCTCCGAACGACGTATCTCTAAATTAACTGGTGCCTAACAAATCTCCCGATTTATATCAGTGGGCGTGAGTGTAATTCTCCTGCGGTTTTTAAAAAAGCAGTATGTACAGCGGGATATCCCTATCCAACAAAATCCACAAAAGGTACAATGCAACTGACTAGCAGAGGGGCCCAAGATGCTGACACTCCATGTTGATCCCCATAATTCCGACTCGCTGACCGGGGTGGATTTCGAAACACTGTAATTTCATCTTCAGCAACGATTTGATCTACAAATTGTATCCCGTTGCGGCATTGGAGCGTGCGGATAAGGCCCTGCAGAAAGCCATCAGCTTATTATTCGGAGGTAGTATATGTTGACAAACGGGCATGTGACAAATGTCTTCCTGTTGCCATGCCAAGGCAAAACACCACACCAGAGTGCGTGAAACTCACCACTTTTTGTTACGCGAGGGCGTGACCCCAACCACAGTTTCTCAAATTTCTAAATTTCCCACAAAACCATCAATCTCCTTTCTTTCAAACTGAACACATGTATTGCTTTGTAGAGCTGATCTAAATTCTCTCACGAAAACAGTTAGGGTTTAAGATGCAACACAGAAGCCCGATCATGATTTCAGGGATTAACACCCACAGAGAGATCGGGGAATTATTCGTTTTAAATCGAGGAGGAAGAGGCAGCAGAGTTGTCACGTCGTATGGGAATCATCATTTAAAACCGACAGACACTTCGAATTTGTACAGGAAGAAATCTGAAAAGCAATCGTGTCATCCATACGAAACGAAGTGAGAGGATTGCGAGATCTAACCTGGAAGACTTTCAAAAAAAAATGTTAAATCTTCCAAAGTCAAAGATCATGACATTTCTCATGACCGGCTGATGTCTGCTGCTACAGTGGTTCAGGCTTGAAACATGAAAAAATAGAATGCAGCTGAGAACTTCCATGGTCCTTGTTGGCTGTGTGGCTGACATGCTTGCATGGATGACAAAACGTCTGCATTCGCATTCATGTTCTATTATTTTTTCGGAAGAGCTGAGTCAAAACATTGTTTTCATGTCAATGTTACAAACATGACCAGGACTTCAAAAATATTGAAGACATAAATGAACGTGTCAAAATTGTCAGTAAAGTTCCAACATGCAGAGAAATGTTCACGTGTCATTTATGCTGAGATGCTAACGATCCAGTGAGCTGCTGAATGCCAACGTCAAAGGGATTATACAAAGTACCTGGACGTTATATGAGCCAGGTCGAAGGACGGATAATGCCGAACTGTGAATTGAAAGGACTCTGCAACCGTTTATCATGTTCTCAATGGACGAATAGTTAACAAACCTAGAGCATCAGAGGAAACAGAAGTGTCTGAATGCGATAGTGATCTTACGATTCAGATGAATCACTTGTAAAATCGCCCAGCCACGCGGTCTGCAAACCTATAAACTAAGATCGTGAGAAACATAAAATTGTCCGTTACAGAAGAGAAGCTCAGTATTTTTCTTACATGAAAAATGTAACCGCTGTGAAATTACTGGGCGTTCTGAACTTCTGTAATATTGTATGCAAGACTAATTAACCTCATGGACGTCAGCTCTAATGGAACAGCAGAATACTCAGCATTGCTTTCATCCTGATGATCTCCACAGATCATTTAAAGGTTGGTTTTATGATTCTGCTTTGTGTATTCAGGTCAAACTGTTTTTGTTTTTTCTTACAGTCCTGCTATCTTCTTGCTTCCTTGCGTTATCGTACTTTCACCCTGAACACAAGCTGGATGAGTGGCAGTTGGCAGTTCTCTTCCAGTGCATTGATTGTGTGAAAAATAAGGTCTGCCTCTAAATTTGCCCTTATCGACTTGCCGATCAAAGCACGCTGACAACTTCGATTTAGCAGTGGACAAAATCACTGAGTCTTCTGATGTGATCTCTAGCTTATGCTTTCATAATAATCAGATCATAACACTCTCCAAATTTGTTCCTTCTCTCCCAATATGGCACAGAGGCAGGACAATGTTTCACTTCCTTACCAGAGTTCCACAGTTTCAGCTCTGCAGAGCACAAGAACAAGCTGATGAATTTCGTACGCAGGTTACATTTTATGAATAACGACAGACTATTCTATTCTGTAGCTAAACAAAATCGACAGGAACTGTGCTGTAAAATTATACAAACGCCGGCCACAGGTTCATATGATGATGCACAAGCACCATCAATCTACCGACCTGGAAGTTATCGAAGAATGTCATATATCATCAGAGAGAAAAATATAATTCAAGCATTTTCGATTGATTGGCAGGAGCGTCATGAGAGTTACTTTATTTCCAGGATGTAATTCATCATTTGGGATTGATACATGACAGCCGATCGCAGTGATTGGCCGTGGTGGAAGAATGTAATACACAATATATGCATTGTAAAAGAACAATTCCCATTCAGTGTTCCCCAGAGATAATCGATATGAGAAAAACAATGTTGATCAATATCAATAAATATTAGACATACACTCACAAGGAGCTTTAAAAAAGACAGCTCAACAGATCTCTTGCGGGTGTGGCAGATGGCTCTGAACTGGACTGTTCGTGTCGTGCTTTCTGTTCCCAGGGGATGTGGGAAGTCACCTAATTGCGCGGGAACAGGTGGTGGTGGGCGGCTTGTTCGGGAATGGATGGATCGGTATCTGGGTGAGGAACGATTAGGTTTCGCCGAGATCTTGAAAGTAATTCCCCTGAAGTTAGAAGTATTTTTTTCCTGACCCCAAGTCGATCAGTGCAGCTATGAGTGAAAGAGTAGAGGACATTCCGATTGGAGCACTTTAAATCCATTCGTTAGATGGTTCCCAGCCGAACGCAATCGTCGATGTTAATGGGACCATCTGAACATTTTCCGGATATAACCGCAACGTGCGAAATTCAAAGAGGGATTGCCCAATGCATGTTGTGGTGTTTCTGCTCTGCTCCTCCACGAATACGTCCTTCGGAGAAAATATAAATGCAATTTGCAAAACTTGTAATCACGAACAGAATTATCCATGCCGAGATAACATAGTAAAATAAATAAAGATCCGTCCGACGTGTTCAGTGATATCATAAGAACTAGGAAGTTGGAGCAGGATGAGGCCATCTGGCTCGTCGAGCCTGCTCCGCCACTCAAGGAGATCATGGTTGATCTATTGTGGACTCAGCTCCACATTCCGGCCCGAGCACCATAACCCTTAATCCCTTTATTCTTCAAAAAACTATCTATCTCTATCATAAAAACATTGAATGAAGGAGTCCCAACTGCTTCACTGGGCAAGGAATTCCATAGATTCAAAGTTTTTCGATGAAAAAGTTCCTCCTAAGCTCCGTCGTAAATCTACTTCCCCTTATTTTGAGGTTATACCCCCTAGTTCTGCTTTCACCCGCCCGTGGAAACAACCTGCCCGCATCTATCCTATATATTGCCTTCATAATTTTATATTTTTCTATAAAATTCCCCCTCATCCTTCGAAATCCCAACGAGTACAGTCTCAGTCTACGCAACCTCTCCTCTTAATCCAACCCCTTCAGCTCTGGGATTAACCTAGTGAATCTCCTCTGCACACCCTCCAGCGCCAGTACGTTCTTTCTCAGGTAAGGAGACCAAAACTGAACACAATACTCCAGGTATGGCCTCACTAACACCTTATACAATTGCAGCACAACGTCCCTCGTCTTAAACACAATCCCTCCGTCAATGAAGGACAAAATGCCATTCGCCTTCTAAATCACCGGTTGCACCTGCAAACCAACTTTTTGCGACTCATGCACGAGCACACCCAGGTCTCTCTGCAGAGCAGCATGTTTTAATATTTTATCATTTAAATAAAAATCCCTTCTGCTGTTATCCCTACAAAAATGGATAACCTCACATTTGTCAACATTGTATTCCATCTGCCAGACCCGGGCCCATTCACTTAACCTATCGAAACCCATCTGCAGACTTCCGGTATCCTCTGCACTTTTTGCTTTACCACTCATATTAGTGTCGTCTGCAAACTTGGACACATTGGCCTTGGTCCCGAACTCCAAATTATCTATGTAAATTGTAAACAAGTGTGGGCGCAACACTGATCCCTCAGGGACACCACTAGCTACTGATTGCCAACCAGCGAAACACCCATTAATCCACACTTTTCGATTTCTATTAATTAACCAATCCTCTATCCATGCTACTACTTTACCCTTAATGCCATGCATATTTATCCTATGCAGCAAACTTTGGTGTGGCATTTTGTCAAAGGCTTTCTGTAAATCCAGATATACCACATCCATTGGCTTGCCGTTATCTACAGCACTGGTAATGTCCTCAAAAAATTCCAGTACATTACTAAGGCACAGCCTGTCCTTTAGGAACCCATGCTGCGTCTGCCCAATGGGACAATTTCCATCCAGATGCCTCGCTATTTCGTCCTTAATGATAGATTCTAGCATCGTCCCGACTACCGAAGTTAAGCTAATTACCCGCTCACTGCCTACCTCCTTTTTTAAATAGTGGTGTCACGTTTGCTAATTTCCACTCCGCCGGGACCTCCCCAGAGTCTAGTGAATTTGGAACGTACTACCGAGGCATATCCGAACGTTTTACAGCGCCATACAACATTGGGAAACTGAATTCCAAGCGTATAAATGCAATGCCTGAGTCATTATTCTCCAGAAGATTAGTGCAGACACATTTGTGCATTACATATCAACAGTCGCAAATGATTTGAACAACTTGCAGCCAATATAATTCCATGCATTTTACGACGATTTATTCAATCTGATGCAAATATTATAAAAAGGCAACACGAATTCCAACCAGGTGTTTGACAATTAACGTCTGGGGTCCCTATGCGTCAGTTTGGTTAGCACTCTCTCTTTACGTTTCTTGCTTTCCCTGTCTGTCGCACTCCCTGTGAGCTACAGAAGATACATTTCGGAGGGAATTATAGAAGTCCATAGGTTTTTGTAAGTCACAACTCTCCCGCTGAGATTCCCAGTCGCTTAGGTCAAACGCAAAGGCAATCTCTCTGGAAGTTAGTAATAGTGGGAAGGTTAGCAATCTGAAAAGAATAAATTAACGTACTTTGTTAAAGTCAAAGTGGAACCATGTAAGTCAGAAGAATCATTGACCCCGTAACCTCGTTGCACAAATGTCGGCAATCTCACCCCCTCGAAAACACATATCCTCAACACACCATGGTTCCGAGAAATTTGTTCAGTGCAACTGCCATGCAGCAGCTGGAAATTTTCGAATGTTATGAACTACTACACCATTGCCTGCAAGGCTAATTCTCCTCTGCACGACGATCTGATCCTGGCAGTTCTCTTCAATGAAGCAGTGTAGTGACGAGTGTAACTCTCAGTCTGCGGGCATATGTGAGGTCGTCCTTCAATTGGAGCAATCATTCTTGTTTTCTATGTAGTCTTTCGTGCTGCTCATTCACCACGTTATGGGTGTTTTGCAGTGAATCCATGATGGGTTGCTTGGAATTGACAACCCTCTTACCGTGTAAATATTGCGTGCAAAATTGGATTTCCCTCCAAATGAATCCTACGTCTACCTGGGTATAAGATAGCATCTAGGTTGATAAGGTTCCCCACGGTAGGCTATTGCAGAAAATACGGAGGCTGTGGATGGAGGGTGATTTAGAGATATGGATCAGAAATTGGCTAGCTGAAAGAAGACAGAGGGTGGTGGTTGATGGGAAATGTTCAGAATGGCGTTCAGTTACAAGTGGCGTATCACAAGGATCTGTTCTGGGGCCGTTGCTCTTTGTCATTTTTATCAATGACCTAGAGGAGGGCGCAGAAGGGTGGGTGAGTAAATTTGCAGACGACACTAAAGTCGGTGGTGTTGTCGACAGTGCGGAAGGATGTAGTAGGTTACAGAGGGACATAGATAAGTTGCAGAGCTGGGCTGAGAGGTGGCAAATGGAGTTTAATGTAGAGAAGTGTGAGGTGATTCACTTTGGAAGGAATAACAGGAATGCGGAATATTTGGCTAATGGTAAAGTTCTTGGAAGTGTGGATGAGCAGAGGGATCAAGGTGTCCATGTACATAGATCCCTGAAAGTTGCCACCCAGGTTGATAGGGTTGTGAAGAAGGCCTATGGAGTGTTGGCCTTTATTGGTAGAGGGATTGAGTTCCGGAGTCAGGAGGTCATGTTGCAGCTGTACAAAACTCTGGTACGGCCGCATTTGGAGTATTGCGTACAGTTCTGGTCACCGCATTATAGGAAGGACGTGGAAGCTATGGCGCGGGTGCAGAGGAGATTTACCAGGATGTTGCCGGGTATGGAGGGAAAATCTTATGAGGAAAGGCTTATGGACTTGAGGTTGTTTTCGTTACAGAGAAGAAGGTTAAGAGGAGACTTAATAGAGGCATACAAAATGCTCAGGGGGTTAGATAGGGTGGACAGTGAGAGCCTTCTCCCGCGGATGGAAATGGCTAGCACGAGGGGACATAACTTTAAACTGAGGGGTAATAGATATAGGACAGAGGTCAGAGATAGGTTCTTAACGCAAAGAGTGGTGAGGCCGTGGAATGCCCTACCTGCAACAGTAGTGAACTCGCCAACATTGAGGGCATTTAAAAGTTTATTGGATAAGCATATGGATAATAATGGCATAGTGTAGGTTAGATGGCTTTTGTTTTGGTGCAACATCGTAGGCCGAAGGGCCTGTACTGCGCTGTATCGTTCTATGTTCTATGTTCTAGGTCCAACGAACCGGAAACTTAGTTATATTAAGCTCTTGGTGTCCATATACATGTTTTTAATCTTTGGAAGCGACAGGCATTGATAATAACATTTCAATATCACACAGAGATAGAAGAACAATTTTGTTCCTTACTTACCATTTTCCAACTTGTTTTTCTCTGTGTTGAAGTAAGAATAGAATAATTAATGTAGCGAACACTTTCAATGTCATTTTGAATATCATGCAGAGCTCAGTGAAAACAACCTTGAACCACGACCGAACTTAGACGACATATCTTGCAAGCACGTGAGATATTTTCATGGGACATGGAGCACAAGTATTATAACATTGCGTCTTGGCATTTCAGTCCTTTATTGTTCAATGAAGAGAATGTGTGATTTTGAAGAACAATATAATTTAATAATTACAACTTGCACAGCTTTTTTAACACTCTGTAATTTAAATTCCATTCTTTCAAGATATTTTCTTCAATTCTGAACACACTTCAGGGTATACGCAAAGATGGAACAATGCAAATTTAAGTACGTGGAATGAAATTAACATCTGACGAGCATTGTTTCGAGAGAGACAATAACAAATGTATAATAAAATCGAAAATCCTCTTTGGACAGATGTGAATTCATATTAGAATGAAACTCACAACAGACAAGGTAATAACGGGGGTTTTGGGGCCCATTCGCTGAAACTAAGGCAGTCGAGTCTGGTGAAGTGTGTTGTGTGAATGTCGTGATGGTGAGTTGCGGGTTTTGAGCATAGAATACGATTTGCGTGCTAAGTTAGCGAGGATGGTTTGACTCGTTGTGCCTGCTCCCTTTTGGGTGGGAGTCGAAGGCGGTTACGGTGATATACTTGGTGTTGGTGATTAAAATTGTTATTCAGTAGTTTGAAGTTTATGTTTTCTGTTCTCCTGTCAGTACAGCTACAGTGCCAGATCCATTAAAAACTCGCCGCTATCATCGTTTGCTTGTTGTTTTTCAGCCCAGCGCCACCATTGAATGGAATATAGAACAACTAGGTAATTGTCAGGTCAGCACTTATGTGGGAACGTCAAATGCGGATTCCAAAAGCTTATTTGGAGTAACGACTAAATAAGACGCCGGACATACACGAAGCACTGGTGCTATGCAATGTGTAGATCGTCTCACCAGAAACAGCGTTACAAATGCAGTGTTGCATTAGCGGTAATTAATATTGTAAAAAAAAATCTGATCGCCCATGTGACCCTACTGCAGTCATCACGTTAAATCAGCTAAGAAAGTAATAAGATACCTGATCACCTGATTCACAAAAAAAGAAGAGTATTCGCACTCGAAGCGACGGAAGTGTTGGAGACGTTTTGCCAACCTTGGAGCGTGAGTTCGCGGCAACTAAAGGAATTGCTTGAATATCTGGAGACCTAGAATTCTGGGTTTAGCCCGCTCTCCAATAAATGTGTTTCCAGATGTCCCGATCGTTCTGCAACAGGACGAATGTACGGACATAGGGGCGAGGCCATTTGTATGCTGAAACCATGGTAACGGTTATATAATACAGCTATGCTTACCGGGGGGTGTCAAATTAATTTTGGAGTGCAGACGCAGATGAAAGCAGGTTTAGAAAAATATACATTTGTGGTCTTTGCATCAATTATACTCATTCCTTCAATCTGCTCAGATAAATGTCTATCGCGCAATTTTGAATCGTACTGCGCTTCACAGGTGCAGTGATAATTGTTACAATGTCATACCGAGTTGCAAGCAGTTCGCCACAAGTCACGTGTGGAAATTCTTCAAATTCTCAGTGATGCAAAGCTGGTGCAACAAAAATAATCAGGCACATTTGATTTCAACTGCTTATTACAAACACCAACATTGAAATTTAACAAAAACCCATGCCACCTTTTGTTAACACATTTAAAAAGCGATCTTGTTGAAATATATGGGTTCCAGAATGTCTGACTTGGGAGGTAACCCGATGATGAATTGGGTATGCTTCTGGGAAGTTGCCACGTTAGGATTTACCACTAAATTACGGAGAAGAGGGATCGTCCCCTGGATAGTTGCATTGGACGTGGAAGCTTCCAACAGACGCAACTTAAATCGGCAAATTCGGATGGGCCTGCCGGCATTATTATTTGAAGGAGCTAGACAAATAAAATCAAAATTCTAAAATATCTACACAAACACTCAGATTCTGCCTTGCACAGGACACCGAGCAGAACCACACCAACCCAAGATCCGATCTGACATTTCACACACCAGACGCAACAATGCCTCCCCACACGACCGAACCCTCCCCACGGCCAAGTCTTTACACTCGCCATCCGCTCCAAAGGACACGCCCTGCCGCGATATCTCCTCCGGGTAGTACCGTATCCGGCAGTCGCCTACCAACTCAGTCTCCAGCCTTCCTCCCTCAGGGACTAGCGTCCTGCCGTACTGTAGACCGTCTCTCCCTCCATGAATAGGGGCCATCTCGGGCTGAGAATCCTCCCGGATAGATATCCCCATCCCTTCAGGAAGCACGTCGTCCATCGGACCCTCTCGGAGTGGACCCACAGCAGCAACCCCCCCCCCCCCCCCCCAACTGGGTACGAAGCCCACCAACACATTTTGAAATACCCTCGCGCCGATGCTGGGCCCGCCCGTCCAGCCCCACACCCTGAACAGCACACCAACGTAACGCAACCCACGCCCACGTAAACAATGACTTCCGCCCAAACGCCGGGTGGTCACCACACTGATCCCGATAATCCCACCCCAAAAACACACAAAGTAACTTACCACCCCATTCCCCACGCACGCCAGGTCCGTGCCCCCAAACACTCGAAGCGGCACCCCACCAATCCCCTCCACCTTTTCCCGAAACGGAAAAACGTACTTGCTCCATGTAAATTGTCCAATTAGACACATGGGCTAGTCCATGTTTGAACTACCTATTGCGTTTTGAATGGAACATACTGACCCGTCGAGGTTCCACTGTCAAGGTGAAGTATTGATTCACAGGCCGCTCCTGTGTATGTTGGTGTACCGTTTTGCCTTGCTGGAGTTTCAAATGCCTTTTGATAAGGTCCCACAGAAGACATTCGTGAGCAAAATTAAATCTAATGTTATTGGGATAATGTATTGACGTGGATGGAGAACTCGTCGGCAGACAGGAAGCAGCGAGTGGGGTAACGGGTCCTTTTCAGGCAGTGATCCGTTGGGTGCAGCAGGGTTCAGTACTCAGCTGTTCACAATGTACATTAATGATTTGGACGAAGGAATTGGACTCAGTTGTACAGCTTTGCAGACGACACTAAGCTAGGTTGCACTGTGTGCTGTGAGCTGGATGCAAAGTGGCTACAGGATGACTTGACAGGCTGGCTGACTGGGCAAATTCGTGGAAAATGCATTATAATATGGGTTATTGGGAGGTTATCCACATTGGTTGCAAGAACAGGAAGGCAGATTATTATCTGAATGCTGGCAGCTTAGGAAAAGGGGAAGTGCATCGAAAACCTGTGTGTCATAGTGGAGTAGTCGCTGAAGATTGGCATGCAGTTACATCACGCCGTGAGGAAAGCTATTCTCATGCTGGTCTTTATAGCGAGAGCTATGCCTAATTGGGTCTGCCATGTATTCAAGTAATACTATTTTCTGATGAGATGTTCAGTGTTACATAGTTGTCAGCCGGACATGATGGCCATTGTTATAAGGAGAGCCGAGATAGGCTGGGACTGTTTCCCTGTAGGGTAGAAGCCGAAGGGAAGAACGTATAGAGGTGCATAAAATAATGAGGATTATTTTCCCAAAGGTAGAGGCGTCCGGAACGAGAGGGCAGAGGTTTAATGTGAGCGAGGAGAAATAAAAAACAGACCAGAGTGAATTGTTCTTCACACAGTGTTGTGAGCCTCTGGAAACGGTTGCCAGAGGCAGTGGTAGAGGCGGGTACGATGTTGTCTTTTAATGGCAGTTGAATAATTACATGGGTAGGCTGGGTATAGCGTGAAACGGGCCAAATCCGGGCAAATGGGATTGCTTGGTGATAGAAACTGGGCGGCATGGACAAGCTGGGACGAAGGGCATGGTTCCATGCTGTATACATCTCTAACTCTACGTACTGTGGTGTCAAAAGCAGGTCTATTTGAGATCGGAGCCTTCCATTTTGGAATAACTTCTGCGTGTGCTCTTTTTGAGTTAAATGGAACAATTCTTGAGGGACTTTCTCTGTTGGGAAATATTGTGCAGATGCCATCCTCATTCCATGTGCAAATGATGGAGAACATCTAAGGAAGTTTTAACCTACTCTTTGTATGTTTCGAGAATCTCAAAATTAAAAGGGGATGCATGTGTTTCTAATTGTTTCGTCACCTACCTGTGTCAGATCATTCATAGAGATGGATTATATATCGAACCAATGAAGGTGACAGAGATCCTAGAAGAGCCATGTCCACGTAATGTGTCGCAAGGTTGTACTACGGACTGTTCAATTATTATGGCAAATTCGTTCCTAACTTATCAATGAGGCTGCAGCTATTTTGTACTCTACTTTGTGTCGAAGAGGCTTAGTACTGGACCAAAGTCTGTGACAATTCTTATCAAGTTGGCAAGATTTCGCCAAATTGCCACCTAATAAGTTGAGGAAAATAATAAAAATGGAATCAAGGTTAGTATGTTATGTCAGATTACTTAAGAAAATATTGCAACAGTAAATAATTCCTTAAAATGGCCCTTCAAATTTCCAAGAGACTTAACACATTTAACCAAAATCACAGCAGATTACAGGCTTCACTATTATAAGTTTAAATCACCCAAATGATCCAGAGATAGTCTTTCATGGCAGAGATCCAGCTCACTGCAAAACACAGACACACACCCAGCTCTTTTCGTCCTGCAACATTAAAAACTGCAAAATGGCTGACCTGACTTCAGCTCCACCCACTCTCTGATATCACTGGTTTCTTAAAGGTATATTGCTTAAACATCCATGTCTTAAAGGTACTCTCACATGACACCTCCCCCAAGAAAAAATAATAAACCCATCAACTGCAAGATGGTTTCATATTTCACTTTTGCACCACCCACTAAGAAATGTACGCACTAAATATACCTTTTCGTTTTTAAAAAAAAACCAACACATGCAAAAACAGGTATAATAATATGGTCCATGTTTCTTTGTTGTCATTGCTCCAACTGAAATCCTTCTCGATTGACAGTCTCTTTGAACAAATTCTCTGCACGATCCATCCATTCCTCTACTCCGCGGCATTTATCTGTAGAATCAGATACTTTAGTTGAATCTGACCACAGAATCCCTTGCAATTCTCCAATATAGGATCATTGGTGATCACAGCTTTCAGGCAGTCAAATGCCTGTTGAAAGTCCGCTGTCCATTCAAATTTTTAAAGTTTCTTTAGCAAGTCCATCAGTGGAGTAATCACGCCACAAAACGTCTGCACCAAGGTTCAATCAAATTCCTTCATGTTAAGAGTTCGCATTACCGCCCTTCGTCTTGAGGGTATCGGAAACTCCTCAAGGAACGTGATTCGGGCTTTTCCAAATTCACTTTCGTCTAGGTTAATCACCAAACCCGTCACCTGAAGTCGATCGAAGAACTCCTTACGATGTTTTAAATGTTCTTTCCATGTCTGGAATTGGAAATAAGAGCAGACTGCCCCACTTTCTCCATGCAATCCTTCAATGGTGGGACAGGATAAGAGTCCGTTCTTGTAACTGCATTCAACTTTCTGTAGTCCACACACAACTGTTGGGTACCATCAGGTCAGTGTACCATCACTAATGGTGAGCTCCTATTGGCTGCAACTCACTTCACTTATGCCATTTTTAAGGATACTTTCAATCTCTTTGTTAACCTGTGCCAATTTTAAAGCTTTAAGTCTATATGGATGCTGTTTGATAGGGACAGCATTTCCAACATCTACATCATGTATAGCCATTTTAGTACTTCCCAATTTATCTCTACAAACTTGCCCATGTGATATCAATAACTCTTTCAGGTCAGTTCGTTTTTCCTCTGGAAGGTAACTTAACAATTCATTCCAATTTTTAAGAAGATCCTCATTTTCCAACTTAGTTTGAGGTATGTCAAATTCACAGACATCTGGATTTGGTTCGTCACTTTGAGTTCGAATCTTTAAACCCTCCTTTTTCCCTCCTTCCCTTTCAGAGTACTTTTTAAGGATATTCAGGTGACACACTCGGTGAGTCTTCCTTCTATCTGGTGTTTTCACCACATAATTCACCTCATTTAATTTCCTTTCAATCTGATACAGTCCACAAAACCTAGCTTTAAAGGTTCCCCAACTGGTAACAAAACTAAAATTGTATCCCCATTGGCAAAACTACGAACTTTGTATTTTTGTCCGCTACCTGTTTCCTCACATTTTGTGCAACTTTCAAATGTTGTCTTGCCAATTCACCTGCTCTATTTAATCGTTCCCTAAAATTTGGCACGTAATACAATAGTGGAATTTCCGATTTCTCACCCACCAATTTTTCCTTAATCAATTTAAGTGGTCCTCTTACCTCATGACCACAAATTAGATCAAAAGGGCAAAATTTGGTAGACTCATTAGGTGCATCCCTAATTGCAAACAATACGATTGGGATTCCTTTATCCCAATCCTCTGGATAATCTTGACAATACTCCCTCAACATTGTCTTTAATGTCTGATGCCACCTTTCTAACGCTACCTCCTATTCTGGATGGTACATTGTTTTATTCCTAAGCTATCCATAACTTCTTTCAATAACTTTGAAGTAAAATGTGTTCCTTGATCCGATTGAATTTCTGTGGGTAGTCCATATCTATTAAAGAATTGAAGTAACTCCTCCACAATCCTTTTAGCTGTAATATTAAGTATTGGAATGGCCTCTGGAAACCAAGTAGACACATTCATTATAGTCAAAAGATATTGATTATCACTTTTTGTTTTAGGAAGCGGTCCTATGCAATCGATTCGGAAACTTGTAAAAGGTTCCTCAAATGCTGGAAGGGGTATTAAGGGCGCTGGTTTTATCGCTGCTTGAGGTTTCCCTATCATTTGACATGTGTGACATGATTGACAAAATTTACCGACGTCTTTATGTAGTCCAGGCCAATAAAAATGTTTCTGGAATTTAGCTTGAGTTTTCCTTACTCCCAAATGACCTCCCACTGGTACCTCATGTGCAACTCGGAACACCTCCTTTCCATACCCTACCGGTAATACCACTTGATGAACATCTGCCCACTTTTCATCCACTTGCAAATGTACAGGTCTCCATTTTCTCATCAAGACATAATTTTTACGGTAATAACACTCTGGTATACACTCAGATTCCTCGTCCGTATATGCTTTCTGATTTATCCGTTTTATTTCTACATCATTCTGTTGTAGCTCCGCCAATTTTCCTGAACAATACATATACGCCTCATCTTCCACCTGTTCTTGTTCCTTTTCAACCATTTGGTCAAAAATCGTTCCTGATAATTGCACTTCAACTTCATCTTCACTCTTTGATTACTCCTCTTGTCTTAACCTGTGACTTTGCGACCTTGTTACTACGCAATCCGGAAAAATCCCTGGATATTCGTCCGTCAAACCATCAGTTGTCTGATTTTCCACTGGCTTATCAACCACAGTGGGCATCACTACCACGTGCGATCCAGCTATATCATTACTCAAGATGAACTGTACTCCTGGACAAGATGGTTTCTCTATTACCCGTACTACCACTTCACCACTCTTCACTGGACTTTCTAACCTTACCTTATATAATGCAGCACTACTCCGCTCACCCTAAATTCCACATATCGCCACCTTTTCTGGCAACATTCTTCCCAAACTACATAATTCCTCATCTCTTACCATTAAAGATTTACTAGCCACTGTATCTCTTAAAATTATGACTTCTTCAGCTGCTCCTCTTGATACACATGTGTAAACTTAACCCAAACAAGTAAATTCTTTCACGATATCTGGAAACTTCTTAACAATTACTTCTTGAACAGGCTGTACAATCGTTTGCGCCGCCTTCGCTTCCCTTGGGCTCTCCTTAATCACTCTAACACGCCCCACTGTCTTATCCTGTTTTACCACATCCGCCTTCCCAGTATTTTCTTCGACCACCAACACTGTGACATTACATGGCCTAGTTCATTGCAGTGAAAACATCTGAAACTTTTCATTTCTTTTCCACCCTCCTGGACTTCTTTTTTAATCTGAGGTACACACTTTTTATTGTCTCCCATCAGATCACCTTTACCTTTACTTGAGAATTTCTCATGTCCCCAATTTATATCATTCACCGGCAAAAACTGATGTCGTAAACCAATCTTTAATTTATGAAGTAATTCATAATCATCTGCCATTTCCGCTGCGAATCTCGCTGTTTTAACCTTCTGTTCTTCATCATGAGTTCTCACTGCATCAGGAATTAAATTTTTAAACTGCTCCAAAAGTATAATTTCTCTGAGAGCTTCATACGTTTGGTCTAATTTCAAAGCCCTTATCCACCTATCAAAATTACTCTGTTTGAGCCTTTCAAACTCCATGTATGTTTGACCAAATTCTATCCTTAGCTTTCTAAACCTTTGTCTGTAAGCTTCAGGCACTAGCTCACATGCACTTCAGATGGATTTCTTCAACTCCTCCTCAGTTCCTAATACCTCCTCCTGTAGTGATGCAAACATTTCACTAGCTCTACCTACCAGCTTTGTTTGAATCAGTAACACCCACATGTCCTGTGGCCATTTCATTTGTTTAGCTATCATTTCAAATGAAATGAAAAAGGCTTCCACTTCCTTCTCGTCAAACCTTGGCAATGATTGGACATATTTAAATTGATTCCCAAGAAGCCTTCGACTATGACGCTCTTTCTCACTATCCTCATCACTATCATCCAACTATACGTGTCCCTTTACGTCTGCCAATTTGAATTGATTGTCATGTTTCCTGGCCATTTTCTGAAGTTCAAACTCCCTCTCTTTATCTTTTTCCCTGATCTGTATCTCCCTTTCTTTTTCTTTTTGTTCTGCTAGGACTATTCTTTCTTTTCTCCTTTCTTCTCTCTCCTTTTCTTTTTCCTCTCTCTCTCTCTCTCTTTCCCCTCTCTCTCTTTCTCTTTATTTTTCCTCTCTCTGTTTCTCTATCTTTTTCCTTTCTCTCTCACTCTCTTTCTATTTCCTCTCTCTCGCTCTCTTGTGCAAGCCGCTTTACTTCTTTCTCATGTTCCATTTGATTAATTTGCAACTGAATTATTTCCATTTCCAATGAGTCAAACTCTATCTCAAGCAACTGAAATTTCTTTTCGCATTTTGTCAGCTAATGTTAACTGCAATGTTCTTGCCAAATCTAACTGTTTACTTTTCGTTTCTGTCCGTAAGGTACTACGTGTGACATTCTCCATGGCCCAAAATCTTCTGAGCCCCTGAAAGAGCCATTGGTCACAACATTCTCCCCAGTTTAACTAAAATACCACACCGGAAAAGCAACAATCCTTCACTGACTGTAAGTTCACAAAAGCCAATTCAATAGATAGACTTTTATCTCCCTCTAGCCCCCAATTGTTATGGGCGAGGCCTTTTCAGAACCCCAATATGTATCATGGAGTTCAACCAACATCTCCCTTTAATGGATTTGTTGCTTTTCCTCGCATACGGCTTTTTCCCTCGGTGTGGGATTACAATTATGGACACGTGGGTTTTTAAACACAAAACACTGTATATTCCATGAACTCAGCTTAACATCTTGAATAAACATTTGATCTCGTAACACCCCTTCCTTCAAAGATAACTCAGAAAATATTGCAACAGTAAATTATTCCTTAAACTGTTCCTTCATAATTTCAAGAGACTGAACGCCTTTAAACAAAATCACATCAGGTTAAACGTTCACTACTGTAAGATTAAATCACCCAAATAATCCAGAGATTGTCTTTCATGGCAGAGATCCAGCTCACTGCAAAACACAGACACACACCCAGCTCTTTTCCTCCAAACTGCATAACTAAATACTGCAAAAGGGCTGACCTGACCTCAGCTCCATCCACTCTCTGACATCACTGTTTTCTTAAAGGTACATTGCTTAAACATCCATGTCTTAAAGGTACTCTCACATGACAGGAATGTGCAAGAGACGGTTTTGGGGAGCAGATTGTGACAGAACATACTAGCGAACCCAGGCAATTCTGGATTTGGTGATGCGTTATGAGGCAGTCTTGATTCGGGAAATTAAGGTGATGGAAACCTTAGGGAGCAGTGACCACAATATGATCGAATTTATCCTGCAGTTTCAGAGGGTGAAGTTGCAATCAGATATAACGGTATGACAATTAAATAGGAGTAACTACAAAGACATGATGGAGGAATGAGCAGACTTGCTTGGAAAATGAGCCTCGCCGGGAAAACAGTGGAACAGCAATGGCAGGAGTTTTGGGGGGTTATTCGCAGGCACAACTAAAATTACCCGAAGGAGGAGGTAACATGCTAAGGGGAGACACCATGGAAGACGAGGGAAGTCAAGGACAGCATAAAAACTAAAGGAAAAGCATACAACTAAACGACGATTAGTGGGAAGCCAGAGTATTGGGATGCCTTTGAAAGGGAGCAGTGGACAACACAAAAAGCAATAAGGGGGAGAAGATGAAGCATGTGTGCACGCTAGCTCGTAAAATCATGGAAGATGGGAAGAGTTTTTTTCAATATAGAAAAGGTAAGTGATGGACAAAAATAGACATTGGACCACTGGAAAATGTAGCCGGAAAAGTAATAATAGGAAACAAAGAAATGGCAGACGAACTGAATAGTTACTTTGTATCAGTCTTCATGGTGGAAGACACCAGCGGGATGCCAGCGCTCTCCAAGAGTGCCGGGGGCAGAGATGAGTGCATTGAGCCTTAGTGAGGAGTAGGTTCTGGGGAAAGTGAAAGGTCTGAATGTGGATAAATCACCTGGACTCGATGGACTACACCCCAGGGTACTAAACGAGATAGCTCAGTAGATTGTGTGGCATTGGTGATGATCTTTCAGGAGTTACTGGAGGCAGGAAGTGTCCCAGAGTACTTGGAATGAGGCTAATGTAACTCCTCAATTTAAGTAGTGAGGAGGCAGAAGACGCGAAATTATCGGCCGGTGAGCCTGACGTCGCTCATTGGTAAGATTTTAGAGTCCATTATTAAAGTTGAGATCGTGTAGTGCTTGGAAGTGCATGATGAAATAGGACTGAGTCAGCACGGCTTCGTCAAGGAGAGGTCATGTCTGACAAATCTGTTCGAGTTCTTTGAAGAAGTAACAATGAAGTTGGACAAAGGATAACAAGTGGACGTGATTGATTTAGATTTCCAGAAGGCCTTTGACAAAGTGTCGCACAGGAGACTGTTAAGTAAATTAAGAGGTCATGGTTTTAAGCGTAAGGCCCTCGCATGGTTAGATAATTGGCTGACTGGAAGAAAGAAGATAGTGGGGACAAAGGGGTCTTTTTAAGGATGGGGGCCGGTGACTAGTGGGGCTAAAGGGGTCTTTTTCAAGATGGCAGCCGGTGACTAGTGGTGTACCTCCGGGTCCGGGGCCGCGACTACACATTTTTACAATATACTAATGATCTGGAGGAAGGAACTGAAGTCACTGTTGCTAATTCTGCAGATGATACACATATCTGTAGAGGGACAGGTAGTATTGAGGAAGCAAGCGGGATGCAGAACGACTTGGACAGGCTCGGAGCGTGGGCAAAGAAGTGGGAGATGGAATACAATGTAGACAGGTGTGCGGTTATGCACGTTGGATGGAGAAATGAAGGCATTGACTATTTTCTAAGTGGAAAGATGCTTAGGAAATCAGAAGCACATAGGGACTTGTGAGTCATTGTTCACGATTCTCTTCAGGTTAACGTGGAGTTTCAGTCGTCAGTTACGAAGGCAAATGCAATGTTAGCATTCATTTCGATAGGGCTAGAATACAAGGCCAGCGATGTACCTCTGAGGTGAGAAAAGACTCCGGTCAGGCCCCATTTAGTGTATTGTGAGCAATTCTGGGACCGTATCTAAGGAAGTATATATTGACTTGGAGATGGTCCAGAAGAGGTTCACAAGAATGATCCCTGGAATGAACAGCTTGTCGTTTGAGGAACGGTTCAGAACTCTGGGTCTGTACTCGTTACAGTTCAGAAGGATGAGGGGGCTTCTTACAGAAACTTACAGGATACTGCGTGGCCTGGATTGAGTGGACGTGGAGAGGATGTTTCCACTTGTCGGCCCAACTAGAAGCAGAGCACACAATCTCAAACTGAAGGGTCGATCCTTTAAAACAGAGATAAGTAATTTCTTCAGCCAGAGGGTGGTGAATCTGTGGCACTCTTTGCCGCAGAAGGCTGTGGGGGCCACCACACTGAGTGTCTTTAAGACAGAGATATATATGTTATTGATCAATAAAGGAAAGTTGTCGGGAAAATGCAGGAGAACGGGGATGCGAAAAATATCAGCCATGGTTGAATGGCGGAGCAGACTTAATGGGCAGAGTGACCTAATTGTGCTCCTCTGATTTATGGTCTTATGGTCTTAAATGTTTCTGTTTCTGTTGATAAAAGTACCAAGATGTGGCGCCTGAATACATGTCTTGACTGATCAAACTGCCGGCTGCAGGGTCCCTTGGGTTAAATTATATTTCTCTGCTGGAGATCTAATTGGTGAAATCATGAACTGAAGGGTACCTGACCTTCATTTCCAATTCGTCAAGGACAATCTGAGAACAGAGATTCGAATCACGGAGGCGAGGCCAAAAGGCAGAGGTTGTTCTTCTGTTGACTACATAAATTATGCGACTTGAATACAGTAGAATCACGGCAGACTTTCTGTTTAACTCACAGTAGAATGGCAGCAGACATTCTATTTAAATGACTCAAATCTGATATTCCTGCATGCTTCATCTGATTTCTACACGTTAGTATCGATTAATGACGTTGGAATAGTAAATAAGGAAAATGTGACTAAATCAAACTTACCCTGAAATAACAATAATACAATCACCGTTGCACCGCTGAGGGAGGGAATATCATCCACCATGGTAAAGAAATGTGGGAAAACATATTTCTAAATGATTTGGGATTCTTTAATTTTGCTTCATGATTTTCATGTATGTAATTGTCGATAAAATCGAAGTCATAAGAAGTAGTGGTGAAATTGGATCGTATTTTAATTAAGACTCCTCTGTTCCATAAATGGGATTGTGTATGGAAGTTTCAATCAAAACAAAAGTAAAGAAGCATTATGATTGGCATATAGGTGCACTGGGCTCGTGGGAGATGTACATTAGACTAGTAATTTGTTGAAACTAAGGCATTTGTTCAGAGAACTCGAGTACAGCAGTCTCGTCGCCTATATCGGAGAGCAGACCACTTTTGCGAAAATATAAATCTCAGAAAGTCAATCTGTTCTGCGGAAATCAAATGGAAAGATTTGTGTTCGACCTGAGACATTTTGTTGTAAATTAAATGAAAAGTTTTGCAAAAGCAAACTAAAATCCCTTATGTTATGCTGTTCCTATTTACTGTATTTGGTGTATTGTGTTATAAACTCTGAGATGTTTATTTTGGCGAGGTGTGTGCTCAGAGCTTTGGGTAGTAGATATATTTGATTCGTAGGTAATTCAAGTGTACTGTCTGGGCAATTATTATGATAGTTAATTGTAAATGTTTATATTTCATGTTGCCTTTTTACTATGAGTTTTGATGCTTAAGAAACAATTTATTATTCGGAGAGTTTTGAAGAACATTGACCCCTTTCTTCAACCGGTTGCATTATCTCTTTTGATGCAAAAAATGAATCATAAGAAACTTGTTCAACGTGATTCTTCTGTGATTTGGGATGCCTTCGTAATGACATCAGTGGCGTTCAGAATAAAATAACCAGAGAATGCTGCGATTATTTGTGCTAAAACATAGCCCTGAGATGTAACTGAACAACATTCGTCTTGACTGGTCAAACTCTCAGATTTCTCCTGTCAGGAACAGGGCCCAGAATGCTTTCTAAAACTCAAGGTCACTGTGACAACTCAATGTTTAATATTAGTCGAAAACCAAGACGTATCCTTCGAGTATTCCCTGAAAGCAAAAGGGGTAATCCGTTGTGGTTCTTGGAAAGCTCGAGAATCTACCCAAATGTATAATATTCTTTCTGGGTTTGTTACTGTGGGCATTGTTCATCAGCAATTCATATCAGGAATTTACATTCTCCTTTTACATGACTGGGCAGGCAGCAACAGTTTAGCAGTTGACAGAGAAGTGGCACAACAGGGCAACATAAAAACAAATGACAAAGGCCAATAAAGTCACAATAGGAACTAGAAATAGCATTTAAATCCAGAATGGATAGTGTTTCCGAAATTATGCTGCAGAATTCCCAAGTCCAGAAGATTTTGGACGACTATGATGAAACAGCAAACGTTAACAACGATGGCGAACTTGATTTGACGCTTCGAAATTTCAATATTGTAGAATTGGCCCTTGTGTGATTCACAGAAAAGACGATTTTCCGACATTAAGTTGGAAGCAGCGCAGTTCCCCAACAGATAAGCAGGTCATTTGCATCTTCCAAGTGATAATCCACATGAGTGCGTAGCAGGATCTGTCCTTCCAATTTAGTGAAGCACTTTTCCCATGGACACGGAACAGGTTAGTTGTGGGTCAGGAAGACCGTGGCTAGGAAGATATTGTTTGACCTGTTTTACAGTTTAAAAAAAAATAGAGTACCCAATTTTTTTTTACAATTAATGACCAATTTAGGGTGGCCTGTCTCTGGCTCTGTTATGGAGTGCTGATTGCAATGCTGGTTGTTGCAGAATTGCCTGCAGGAAGGAGAGAGGAAGAAAAGAGGGAGAGAATGGAGAGAAGAAGGAGAGAAGGAAAGAAGGAGTGAAGGAAACACAACAACAGGAAGATGGCTGCAAGAACGGGGTGTGAGTAAAGCCCCTTTGGGCTGATTCCTGGGCTCGTTCCGGGCTGAGCGCCCGGCCCTGCCCAGTGTCTTCCAACTGTCAGGCCATCCTCTTTCCATCTGGCGAGCTTGCTCCGGGACGGGGATATCGAGCAGTTGCTGGGCCCGCTCCTGGGCTGAAGACCCCAGGCACCAGCAGGGTGTAGATCAGTTTGGTTAGGCTGTCGTTCCAGGGAGGGATCACAGATTGCATTCGCCGAGCCGTAATTAGGCCGAAGATTTCATCATCAAACCTGCGTCACTTACCTTGGTGTGGTGCCCTAAGGTGGGGGCTCGGACTGTGTTTATTGCTGGACCCCCTTCTCGGCTGAACAATCCCCAATCCTCCCACCCTCCAACTTCACCCGGAGTCTCAGGAGCCTTTCTCCTTGGGAACCATTCCATCTTGTCTGCCCCATCCTCCTGTGTTGCTGACCTCCCACCAGTGTATCCCTTTTCCTCACTTCCCTTTGTTGCGTCCCTCCCCGTAGACCTTCCTCGGGGGAGAGTAGGTCATTCCAATCGCTCTTCCACGAACGCGACCCGCTTCTCACTATCTATTTCGTCAATTAAATTCCAACGCGGCAAAGCCCACATTGAGATGGGCGTGTCACTTACCCTGATAGACACTCCACCTACGCCCGACCTAAGCGGCCAGACCAGTGCTACCTTTGAGGGGGTTGTGGTCTTTTCGGCCTCCTCTGCTCCAGCAGGCCCGCCACCTGTCCGGTTGCTGACACGAAAGCTGGCCATAAAGTGCCACACTGATCCCACCGTCACCATAGAGGCGTATGTTCGCGCGATGGCCGGGGTCACTGGACCGTCGGCCACTGTCACCGTCTCTCGAATGTACGGGAAAGTCGTGTCTTCCTGAGGGCCGACAGGGCGTTTCACCTCGCCATTGAAAAGGGGCTCCGGTGAGGGGGATCTACGTGGAGGTGGACCCTCTTGAGGCCAGCGCTGAGGGGGTCAGAATGTCCAATGTCCTCCCCCTACTGGGGGAGGATCGTTCCGAGGGAGCGCCGCTCACTCTCGGCCCGAGGGACGCCGCCCTCAGGCACATCTACTCCTTCCGGCGCCAGGCATTCATCCGCCTGGCGCGGTAGGATGGATTAGAGAGGGGATTCGAGTTCTCCCATCTCGGGCAGACTTTCCACATCCTCTGGGCTGCGGATAGCAAGAGGTGCCACGCCTGCAAGAAGGTGGGTCACGTGTGGAAGAACTGCCCCGCTTCCAAAGCCACCACTGACGGAAAGGCGGCAGCGGGTGGCACCACCGCCCCCTTTCCCTCCATTGGCATTACCACGCCAATCCTACAGGCGGACACCGTGCCGGCGCCTTCTGGCAAGATGGCTGCCGGCGTGGAGAAGACAGGGCAACCACCAGGCCACTAGGCCCGAGAGAAGGCAAGGCAGGGTTCGGTTCCAATACCCCCTTCCCCATCAGCCTAGAGACCTCTGCGCCCCAGAACTCCGACCCGGAGCCACCGCGGACAGTCAATGTCATCCTCGGCCCATTGACGCCTCTGCGTCGGGTACTGGCTCCCGGTGCTGGGCGGTGATGCGTTTGCTCCCAGTCCGGCGTGGAGGACGCCAATATCTCAAACACGAGGGCAGTGTGTTGACGGAAGGAGGGGCAATGCGAGGATAAATGTTTAAAGGTTTATTTAGCGCAGACCATCCAACGCAAGCGGCGCCACTTCGTGGAGGGACGAGAGAAACATCACCCCCCCACACCCCTGGTAAGGAGAGGATATCGCCCTGTCCCATGCCCCTCAACATTGCACTGCATTGCCCGAAATAAATTAGACAAAGTGCATCGTTTGTTGGCCCTTGAGCTATCGTAGTCCCCCGAGCAGGAGGCCCCGGGGCGAAGCGAGCGAGACCTCCGGCTGCTTCCTGCAAGAAACCCACACTGCTCCGCGAGCGAAGGAATATGGCTCCTGGTGTGGCGAATGTGGACTACATGAAAATGGAAATCCCTTATTGTCACGAGAAGGCTTCAATGAAGTTACTGTGCAAAGCCCCTAGTCGCCACATTCCGGCGCCTGTTCTGGGAGGCTGGTACTGGAATCGAACCGTGCTGCTGGCCTGCCTTGGTCTGCTTTAAAAGCCAGCGATTTAGCCCAGTGAGCTAAACCAGCCCGACGCACCTAACCTGACAGTTCGGCGGGTGGCTATCTCGTTGGTCCCACATTTTCAACCGGAGATCGTGGGAGTCAAGGAGATAGTGCCAGGCCGGTTGCTGCACTTGATGGTCCGCGATTGGAGCGAGGGACTTCACTTTGTGAATGTCTGTGCTCTCCAGGCTTGCCAGAGCAGACGACATTCTTCAAACAGGTATCCACTCATCTTGGCACAATCGCCGTGGGCGAGTATCTTGTTCTTGGTTAGGGGGAGGGATTTTAGTTGCACCGGGACAAAGGACCGCCTTCGTACCCAATGAAGCTCGCTTGTGATGGTGAAGTTAATGAACCTGGTCACGTTCTTTGACTTGGACGACGTCTGGCGGACTTTCCATTCTGACTCCAATGTCTTCACTATTGTGAGGCCTGGGGTTGGAGCGTCGAGGATCTACCACCTCTACATTACAAGGGCGTACCTGCCCCACGTCCTGACGGCCCCTGTGCAGCAGGTGACGTGCTCGGACCACCGTCAGTTGTGGACGCGGTTCGCCCTGTTTTGCACTCAGTCGCGGTCCACGTACTGGCATTTTAAGAACCTGCTTCTGGAGAGCGAGCGGTTCCTTGGTTCGTTTCATCAGTTCTGCGCCATCAGGAGAAGGAACCGTCGAGGCTCCCACTCCTCCAGGCTATGCTGGGAAGTGGGCAACATTCACGTGCGTACCACATTTCAGGGGTAAGCGAGGGGTTCGACAGAAAATCTTAAATCCTGGGTCGAGGAGTTGGAAAAGGAGGTGATCCACATGGAGTCACGTTTTGGTCTGTCAGATGAGAGCCCGGCCCTGAGGATCCTGTGCAGAGAGAAAAAGGGCGCGCTGCAGTACCTACAACTTATTGATTCCCGGGGTACGTATGTGAGGTCACGGTTACAGATCCTCACGGACATGGACCGTGGCTCGCCCTTCTTCTACTCGCTGGAAAAAATGTGCGGGTCCGTCAGCAGCTCTTTCCGCTGCTGGCCATCGACGTGTCCCTCCTTTCGGATCCGGAGGAGGTACGGGCCCAAAAGCAAAGCTTCTACAGAGCCCTCTTCTCTCTGGATTCATCCAGCGAGTATGCTTGAAGGCTTTTGTGGGAGGACCTGCAACAGGTCGGGTAGGGGGGCGCTGGGAGGCTCGATACCCTATACCACCTGGGCGAGCTGTTCGGGCCCTTGGCAGCATGTCCATTGGCAAAATCCCAAGGCTGGACATGCTGACCGTGGAGTTATTCAAGGTGTCCAGGGGCCTCCTGTCACTTGATCAGGAGAAGGTGTTCGACAGGGTGGATCACTAATGTTTATTCCAGACGATATAAGCATTTGGGTTCGACCGCAATTTCTTGCCAAATCCTACTTCTGTGCACTGACGCAAAATGTCTCATGACAGTTAACGGCTCCCTGGCGGCGCCCCTTCGCTTTGGGAGAGGCGGACGTCAGGGCTGCCCTGAGTCAGACCAACTTTATTCTAATTGGGTGGAGCCTTTCCTGCGCCTCCTGTGGAGGAGTTTGTCAGGACAGTTTCTGCGCAGGGCGGGCATTGGTGTGGTCATTCCGGGTTATGCTGATGACGTGGTCACCGAGCCTGCTGACCTGCGGAGGATACAGGAGTGCCAGGCTGTGTTCTCCGACGGATCCTCTGCCAAGATCAACTGGGCCAAATGTTCTGGACTAATGGTTAGTCCGTGGCAGATTGACCCCCTCCCAAAGGAGATCAGGCCTTTCACCTGGAGCAGGATCAGCCTCGACTACTTGGGAGTCCTTCTTTTTCCGGCTGAGCAATCCAGGCGGCTTCCAGTCAGGAGCTGGAGACCAAGGTCACCACTCGCTTGAGACGCTGGACAGGACTATCCGAGTCCTGTCATGTTGTGGTACCGGCTGTTCTCTTTGACCCCCTCCGCTGACTTTTTCACGAAGTTCCAGAGAATGCTTGTGGAGTTTCTCTGGGGCAATAGACTGCGCTAGGTCGCTGCTGAGGTTCTGAGTCTCCCGCTTAGGGAGGGCAGCCAGGCGCTGGTGTGCCTTGGCACCCAGGTGGCGACCATCCACCTTCAGACCCTGCAGCGATACCTTTCCATTGAGCCCCCTTCACGATGGTGTACCCTTGCGACGCACTTCTAATGCCAGTTGCCCGGCCTGAATTATAAGCTGCAGTTCTTGTTCATAGAACTGTAGAGCCTTCATTACCCTGTGCAGGCGCTGCCCGTCTTTTACCAGGAGCTGATCAATATCTGGAACATGGTCGCCTCGCGCCGCAGCTGCCCCCCCCCACCCTCCCCCCCCCCCCCCCCCCACCCCCGCTCCCACACCAGGAGTAGTGGCTGTCGTCAGGGAGTCGCTGGTCAGGAACCCACACCTCCACGAATACCATTTCGTGTGTCTGGCGGAAGAGCCAGCTGTGGCTTGTGGGGTGATCAGATTCGGGGCGTACTCGATGGCGAAGGACTGGGCTGGATGGCCACCCCATGAATTCGCACAACGTGCGGGTCGTCCGGCTCGCGGCCAATGCCATCCGAGACCTCAAAACGATCGTGCTGGCACCTGATGGCACTAGCGGTTTGGATGACATGCGGTTTTGCGGTGGTAGCCAATCTGGGCGAACCACTGTCCGGACGGAATTCCATAATGGCCCCAGGCGCTAAAACCTCCCTCGGGGGCTGCTGCCCCACAATCTTAGTCGCCTCGCGGAAATGCTCACCCTGCCTTTTCGCACTGCACGGAGGGTTTTACAGTACATGCTGCTGCACACCGTTCACCTCTTTACCCTCGCCAGCCGACCGGACGCACAATGCCGTCTGGCGGTGGAGGTCCCCACTGGACGTCCCACTTAAGAGGAGTCCTTCCCCTCAATTCTGGGGACCTGTGGTGGAGGGTGTTGCATGCAACAGTGCCGTACAATTATCGACTGCACCGTTTCACTGATTCTCAAGAAGCCTGCCATTTTGGCGGCCTTGTAGAGTGCACGTCTATGTTACATGTATTAGGCTGCATGACCTTTTAAGTTTTCTAACCAATCTTTTGCTCGAGTTTTGTTTACACTTCAGCCCCACGCTCCTGATCTACGGGCACCGAGTGCGCGGACGGCGGGGAAGGCGGAGGATCTCCTTGTGAACCAGCTCCTGGCCCTGGCGAAGCGCGTCATTTCTGGTCCAGGGAGCGGGCGACGGAAAAGGTCGAACAGCCTGACTGTCTGCCCCTCTTCCGCGGCAACATTCACGTTCGGGTGTCCCTGGAATGGGAGCATGCGGTGTCCACGGGGACCATCGAGGACTCCTGTGCCCAGTGGACACCGCAGGGATTGGGGTTCTTTATTGACCCCTTTAACTGAACACTTATTTGATGTTTTTATGTTTCTGTTGATCTGTGTTACGTCCAAGCAGCGCCCCTAGAAGGAGCGGCCCTTTTTTGCTGCGTCCCTCAGTTTGTTTCCTTCGTTCTGCTTTGTTGGTGCACCTCAAAAGAGTGCACATGCCTCTATCCAGCGCACCGATTGGGTTGTGGGGGCGAAACCCACGGAAACATGAGCAAATTGCACACGGATAATGACTCAGAGCCTGGATCGAACGTGGGTCCTCGGCGCCATGAGGCAGCAGTGCTAACTACCGTGCCACCATGCTGCCCTGCCCGTTCCACAGTTTGATTGCGAAGTGAAATTACGGCTAAAGATGTCCCCTACATAAGGGTGGCAAGACATTGCTTCGTTGATTGGCCAGCGGCGGATACAGCAAGAACAGTCCATTGACTAGAAAAATTGGGTGCAAAAAAAATACACAACATTTACAACACAAGTCAGCAGAATCATCCACAATGTGACTAGACATCACGTTGCTCTACCATAATTCAGGCTCGCAAGTGACCGGAATGGTTGGCCACGAAATGTTCGAAAAGAACCCAACACGCTGCAGCGCTGTTCGTCCAATGGGGATGTATGTGGCAGAGGGTCCCGAAAGGCGCGCTCAAGTTCAGTAGATTAATGTCTGCCTCTTGTTGAACAAAAAAAATGGTAGTATAAGCATCCATAAACGTCTAGTTGCTCAAACGCCTGAAGCAGGTCATGAAACAACATTCCCGAAAGTGAAGAAAGTACATTTGGAAAAAAAAAACTATTCTCATGATCAGGGACACCGCAGTCGTGGTTCTGAACAGCTGAATCCACAGGCTCGCAAAGTTGACTGCCACAGCCTTAACTGGAAAAGACCAGCGCAGGCTTTTTATTCAGGACCAGCGAACCTACCGAGTGAAATGACGAGGCTGCATTTCAAATAGCGAACTGTCGCTCACCAGCGTTGGCCCCACGATGGGAAACACCGCTATTAAATCATCAGCTCCATTACAAAAATGCGTAATCCGCAGTGTATCCGGCAGAATACGGAAAGCAAACGTTTTGCTTTTGTCCACGTCCATCAGAGAATACTGAAAAATCTAATTACGGTGAGACATCCCAAACATTGGAATTTAAAATAGGTAAAGTCAAATAAATCTTGCTGATGGAATGAAAATGCAATGCCCTTCCTGGACACGAACAGCTCTTTTTAAAGTTCATCAACTAAACGTGGCCAGGGATTTCTATTGTTTCAGACGCAAGTTTGACGAAAGTGCAAAGTTGATCCAGGCAATACATGTATCTTATTCCAGTTCGTTCTATTATTGCTTAAAACCACACACACGAAACAAAAACTCATGCATAAATATTCACAACTGGGCAAGGGCTTCAAAAGAACCGAAGCTGTCGATGTCTGTGACGAAAACAGAAATAAGTTTCCTTCATGCGATGAATCTGCAACATTTTTATTTTTGAAGAGACAATAGCTACGTGCTGAGCTTAGCCGACCGACTTCAAAGGCAATTCAACTAGGTACATTTACATTACATTGCCATGGCGCGTTTAACGATGACATGCAGTCTGCTCAGTCGAATCTATCATTAAGGAGGACATAGCGGGACACCTGGAGGGAAATTGTCCCATTGGGCAGACGCAGCATGGGTTCACAAAGGGTAGGTCGTGTCTGACTAATTTGGTAGAATTGTTTGAGGACGTTACCAGTGCAGTAGATAACGGGGAGCCAATGGATGTGGTATAGCTGGATTTCCAGAAAGCTTTTGACAAGGTGCCACACAAAAGGTTGCTGCATAAACTAAAGATGCATGGCATTGAGGGTAAAGTGGTAGCATGGGTAGAGGATTGGTTAACTAACAGAAAGCAGGGAGTGGGGATAAATGGGTGTTTGTCTGGTTGGCAACCTGTAACTAGTGGGGTCCCTGAAGGATCAGTGTTGGGCCCGCAGTTGTTCATAATTTACATAGACGATTTGGAGTTGGGGACCAAGTGCAATGTGTCAAAGTTTGCAGACGACACTAAGATGAGTGGTAAAGCAAAAAGGACAGAGGATACCGGAAGTCTGCAGAAGGATTTGGATAGGTTAGGTGAATGGGCTAGGGCCTGGCAGATGGAATTCAATCTTGCCAAGTGTGAGGCTATCCATTTTGGGAGGAATAACAGCAGAATGGATTATTATTTGAACGGTAAGATGTTAAAACATGCTGCTGTGCAGAGGGACCTGGGTGTGCTGGTGCACGAGTCGCAAAAAGTTGGTGTGCAGGTGCAACAGGTAATTAAGAAGGCTAATCGAGTTTTGTCTTTCATTGCTAGAGGGATGGAGTTCAAGACTAGTGAGGTTATGTTGCAATTGTATAGGGTGTTGGTGAGGCCGCATCTGGTGTATTGTGTTCAGTTTTGGTCTCCTTACCTGAGAAACGACATATTGGCACTGTAGGGAGTGCAGAGGAATTTCACTAGGTTGATCCCAGAGTTGAGGGGATTAGATTATGACGAGAGTTTGAGTAGACTGGGACTGTACTCATTGGAGTTTAAAAGGATGCGGGGGTGTCTTATTGAGACATATAAAATTATGAAGGGAATTCAGTACCTGCGACACGATAGCATTTCCGTTCGCTATTCTTAAAACACTGGCTTCTCTCTCGAGTGAAACTAAGCTGCAGCTTTCACAAGAATACATTTCACTCCAGATGTGAATGCCTTTCGGATTGCATTAGAACTTCTGATCTTTTCCACCGTCGCCTGAAAGCCTACTGTTCCTCGGCAGATCCATCTCGACACGGAAGTGATATCAAAATCTCGATTCCCTAACATCGCTTATAGTTTGCAAATTTTAATTTTTATTGTGGACATTTCCCTACCTCTGTTTGGATGCTGCATTTCTCTTTCAGTGCGTGTACGCAAATTGCGCTGAAAGAACATTGCACCACTGTACCCCCATTTTGAGATTGTGGGAAATAGTTGTCACTTCACTGTATCGTCCCTCGCATTGCCATTGGTTCATTAATACAAACTATGGTGGCAACAAAACTGAAAGTCACTGACTGGCTCCGAACATATTAAATCAAATGCTAGAAATGCTGCCCTGATGGTGCTTCGCTGCATTAATGCTGTTTGGTGACCATAAGACCATAAGACATAGGAGCGGAAGTAAGGCCATTCGGCCCATCGAGTCCACTCCGCCATTCAATCATGGCTGATTTCAACTCCATTTACCCACTCTCTCTCCATAGCCCTTAATTCCTAGAGAAATCAAGAATTTATCAACTTCTGTCTGAAACACACTCAACGTCCCGGCCTCCACCGCCCTCTGTGGCAATGAATTCCACAGACCCACCACTCTCTGGCTGAAGACATTTCTCCTCATCTCTGTTCTAAAGTGACTCCCTTTTATTCTAAGGCTGTGCCCCCGGGTCCTAGTCTCCCCTGCTAATGAAACAACTTCCCTCCATCCACCCTATCTAAGCCATTCGTTCCCTTGTAAGTTTCTATTAGATTTCCCCTCAACCTCCTAAACTCCAATGAATATAATCCCAGGATCCTCAGACGTTCATCGTATGTAAGGCCTACCATTCCTGGGATCATCCGTGTGAATCTCCGCTGGACCCGCTCCAGTGCCAGTATGTCCTTCCTGAGGTGTGGGGCCCAAAATTGCTCACAGTATTCTAAATGGGGCCTAACTAATGCTTTATAAAGCTTCAGAAGTACATCCCTGCTTTTATATTCCAAGCCTCTTGAGATGAATGACAACATTGCATTTGCTTTCTTAATTACGGACTCAACCTGCAAGTTTACCATTAGAGAATCCTGGACTAGGACTCCCAAGTCCCTTTGCACTTCAGCATTATGAATTTTGTCACCGTTTAGAAAATAGTCCATGCCTCTATTCTTTTTTCCAAAGTGCAAGACCTCGCATTTTTTAAAAATATAGGTCTGAATGGATAGTGTTTTGAGCCAAGGTTTAGAAAGCACCAAAGTATACTATGGAGTTCACGTGACGATAACTGTTTGTTGATTTTGGTTAGGATGAGCACAATAGCCTGCCTTTGAGGTGTTATTCAGCAGAGTTGGAATCACTTTTAATCAAAAAACAAGCGTTATTCCGCGAATTTAGTTAACATCTGTCTATACACCCAGAGTAAGTATTATAATCAACTACAATCATCAAGCCCCCGCACAGGTACAGTAATCTATCGATAACCCTGAATGAATTCCCCCTTTAACTCTTCCAATTAATAATTAGATCTCATAAACCATAGTCATTTTTTACCAAAGGAACAGGAAGGTTTAATCATTGGGTTTCTTCCTTGGAATAACACTGTAAAATGTAAAATAGAGACAGGCCAAAATATTTTCCTGTCGGAGTCTACAGCAGTCAAATGTGAAAACGGAAGGAAAAACCCACAGTGCCACAAACCAGTTCCAAAACTCAAAGCGAAAGTAAAAACTCACAGAGCCACAGCCCAGCTCCACCCATACAAAAACATCACTGAAGCCATTTGATAAGACAAAAAATTTCTTAAAGAGACACTCCTATGACAATAACCTTCCAGCTAAAGATGAGATGAGTTGATGGGATGTACAAGAGTGCATGTGCTCCGAGTTCCGAGAGACAAATACACTGTGAATAGGATGTCACAATATAACTTTGGTCGGAATATGTTATGGAGAGAATTAGAAAGAAGGGATTTTGGAAGTGATATTCAAACTGTGTAGTGTTGCGTTAGGACATATTTGGGAGAGTGGTGGCTGTACCGTTCGTTGTTTGTCTCTTTTCACTCCCCGGGACTTGTCTGCCGGCCTGGATGGAAATCCTCTCTTTGGCTTGTGACGGTTCTTTCATTCAGAATGAATGGCTTTTCTCGACATGAGCATAATCGGATATCTCAACATCGACATGTAACATGAATGCTAGGGCCCGATATGGTGTAGTGTAGCACGCAAGGGGTTTTGCTCGTCTTCAGTAATTACGTTTGGGTGTCATATTTATACCAGAAACACACGTACGTGTGAAGAACATGCTCAGGCATCGCAAAAACTGGCTGGCAGTAGTCTTTCATTTAGGCCTTGCCAGCGGCCTAGAGACATGGCGATTCTGATCCATAAAAACACATCAGTTAGTCCACCTCGGATTATTGCTGACCCAATGGTCGCTACAGGGTTTCCTGTGGTTCATTTGGAAACATTGCGGTTATTTTATTAAATATTTATGCTCCCAGCCAAGACAATCCGAATTTTATCAACTCTCCGTTAAACCTCATCCCCGATTTAGCCTCACATCGTTCTAGGAGGCGAGCTAAACTGTCTTGCACCAGAATGGACCATTCCCAGCCAACATCTCAGACAACTGGGGATCTCCAGGGCATTGATCTAATTTGTGGACCGTATTGAGGGGCGGGGTAGGCTGCAGATAGAGTGTCGGATCCATGGCGTTTTCTGCATTTAAACTGTTAAAAAAAAAATCACATGTTCACCGTGTCTATTCCCGATCAGATGTATTTTTGTTGTTGACGGGTCACTCCTCCCTTCACTGAATACAGCCAAACACGTGGCAACATCTATCTCTGGCCATGTGCTCAATATGTAAATGTTTCATTTTGGCCCTCTCGCATGCCGACCTTGAAGATTAGACACCACTTTGATCTCTGATGACAAATTTTGTATGCATTTGTCTGCTGCCATAAAAGTCTCTAGAAAGCTGAACAAAACAGAAGCTGCAGCTGCTTCAATACTCTTGGTAAACCTAAAGGCCATCATAAGGGTCCAGATTATCTAATATAACGCTCACACCATGGAAATGGAGAGAGTGCAATGACATAGGCTGGTGGCCTCCATTTATGAAGGAGACCACCAAAGCTCAATTGGCTCAACGCTATATCTACTGCTGCGCACGCAGAAAATGCAGGTCTAATTTGAATTGATATCTAGGGATAAAGTCGTGAAAGAGGTATGGCGTTCTAAGGGTACTTGTATGAGCATGAGGGGAAGACATGTCGTCTTGTTGTGCAACAACCGGAGAAACAGACTGCACTTGAGAAATCTATTTGGTTGGGAAAAACGAGTGTAACTGATTTTCAGCTCCTCTACAGGGCATTGCGGTTTCCAGTTAGTAGTACGTTGGGCGACATGAGCCACAGCCTTCTCCAAACACTGCAGACATGAATAGTTTTCTGAGGTTTTTCACATAACAACCATCGAGGAAGCCGGGTAACAGGAACTGAAATCCACCTTAATCCCAGAGAAACAACTGAAATGTACTGCGTGGCTGTATTTTGGCAAAGCTCCAGGCCATGACGGCTTTACAGCCGAAAAAAGAACAAAGAACAATACAGCACAAGAAGAGGCCGTTCGGCCCTTCAAGTCTGTGTCGGTCATGATACCAACTTTTCCCCAAGCCTTCAGATCTTCCTTGTGCCGCATTCCGCTCTACCCATCCTATCAATGTGTTTGTCAAGATACCTTTTGAACGCATTACATACATTTCAAAAACGTTCTCTGAACAGCTCACACCTCTATTTCTGGACCCGTTCAATGATTCGCTGTCAGAGGGTCACAAACTCTGACGCTCACCGTGGCCTCAATTACTCTTCTCCTGATATGGGTAAGGCCCCAGTAGCATTTGGCGCATATCGATCCATTTAATTACTTAGCACTGATGTCAAACTGCTGGCGAATGTCCTGGGGTCACGAATGGAGCCCAGCCTCACAGCCATCGTGTCTGAACACCAGCCAGATTCTAGTGAAGAGCGACAGTGTCGGTCAATGGCCGAAGGCTCTGAAACACTGTATTTTCACTATCCCCTTCTCGGGAACCTGAGATCATAATAGCTTTGCATGCTCAAAAGGCCATTGATAAGGGGAGTGGAACTACTTGTTTGGTTTTTGGGGCGTTTCAGTTTTGGCCGGAGGTGTTCTTGCTCGACTCGTTTGAAGTATAATCATAGGGACAGAGACCACATAATTTACAGTGCAGAACGAGGTCATTTGGACCATTTATTCTGAAAAAACATTTTGAAAGAGTACACTACATAGCTTACGCGTCCACCGCAACTCGTAACGCAGACACCCGACCTAACCTTTTAGATAATAAGTTTTTTTTTAGCATGGACAATCCACTTAACCTGCACATCTTTGAACTGTGGGAGGAAACTGGACCACCAGAAAGAAACTGATGCAGGCACCGGTGAACTCCATACAGGCAGTTACATAAGGCCGGAACGGAACCCGGGGCTCTGGAGCTGTGAAGCAGCTGTGGTAACCACTGTGCTACCTTGCCGCCCAACTAAAACCTATAAAAGGCAAAATCTGGCAAAACGGTATTTTGTAGAACATTTTCCGTTAGATAGTGGTAGAAAACGGGACTGTCACCTTCCGAACTATTATTTGCAAAAGCTATTGAAACGCTCCCGATAGCATTACACTTCTCTGATGAGTGGAAGGATATTTGCCAGAATGCACTAGACTACTTGATCTCACTGAATGCAGATGATCGACTGCTATAAATTTCAAGCCCGGCCTTCTCAACAGACAATATATTGAGGATACTCACAATGGTTGGTCCCTTCACAGCTTACAAATTAAATGTGAACATTTTTTCCAGTGAATCCATCTGCCACAGAGGTTCAGCTTAGTTTACTGTCTCTTCATCACTGGCTCTACCTTCCAATACCTTGGGATTTTCACAGATTATAAATGGGCATTGCTTCACAAACTAAACTACACAAACCTCCTTCGTCATGACAAAAGGGGTTTGCAAAAGTTGCTCTTGTAAGCACGAGCCAAACATGCGTTTGTATTTGATCCTTCCCCCTGACACCACCCTCTTCCTTGCTAGAAAAGCTCCTGTCCATGGCAGAACAGAGAAGACGATCTATCTCAACGGAGATAGCCTTATTCTGTCTTCTTATTCTGCCCATCTGGATGGAGCTAACGTGTACGTTTTGATGTCGCTTGGATGGAAGCCCTCTACAGGGTAAATGCCACTTCATCTTGCGACAGACTGAATTTCGTTCTGTTCGATGTATTACGTAGAACAGCTTGGAATAAGGCAAAGATTACCGGGTTCTTTCGAAATCTGAAGAGCGAGTGTGATCGCCGTTCGCTTAACCGAACTAAGCAAACACAATTGTTTTGGTGTTTCATTGATACAATATGTAATAGTGTATAGGTGGCACTGGAAAATTATCCAAGGGTAGCAATATTTACCGTCTAGGACTCATTTGAATTCCACTCAGAGATAGGCGTGGACTTTCTCGCCGATGCCTCTTTGATTGCCATGAGGCGGATATTGCTCAATTAGAGATCTCGTGCTGCTGAATGCATTCACATGAATCGAAGTCGTGATGTTATTTCTACATCTGGAGAAGATTGCATAGATCATTACGGGTTTGGTAGAATGTTCTATCATACGTGGGGGCCAGTCATCTCATTCGTCAAAGACTTGGCCACATTTTGGATTTAAATGGTTTACGTTATAATGGGATAGTGTGATTGTCATAGTTGTGGAGACGACCATACATGTATTCCACTTTTTAAATTTTATACCGAAACAACGTCAATACCTCACTGTTCATATTGTTGTTATTGTTCTGGTTTGAAAATGCAAAAGTATTTTTTTTAAAAAGGTGATGACTATTGCAGCCCCAAAACCTAGAAGTCCCCCGGTCACGCCATGGAAATCCTTCTGTTTATCATTAATCCCACTGAGGAGTCCTTTGTTTTTTCTTATAGTCTGTCAGGGATTGAGTCATCGATCATCATGTTTCTGACAAGAAAAACATTATAAGCATGTACATAGCGTGTACATAAAGCAAGCTATTCTTCCGTTTTTTTTGCTCTGTCTCTCAAAGCCGAAGCATTTCTATACTTCACAACACAGTCTGTCCATCGATCTCTGATGATACTTTAATTGACCAACGATACGTTCGCTCTACGCATATCAATGATTGATAAGAGTGCTACGGCACGCCTTTCTCTCTCTGCAGATAGAATTCTGCATACTTCGATCTCTCAGTTTCAGACTGTGAGATGAGTACTTTACACTCGCTGTCAGAATCTTTGCATCGATTCCATGTAAAAAATTAGAAATGTGTCCGTATGAGCGAAATCATGCTTGATGCCATGTTTCATTATTTCTCTCTTGAAATATGTTATTTCTTTTCCTGGCACTCCGTTGTTTTAGTAATTCGGCTTTCGTCGAGTAAGTAGGTGACAGATCACTTCGTCGGTAATGTTCCTCTCCACCGTTCGCCAGAACGATTGCTGTCCCTGTATCGGCTTATGACAGATTCACTGTTGTGTCCTGTCTATCAAAACAACTGTCCAACTCTACCAGTCATCAACTCTACTGTCTATCAAAACAACTGTCCAACTCTATCAATCTACGACTACTCCTCGCATGCAAAAAATTTCTTTCCTCGAATGTTTTGCATGCGAGGAGTAGTCGTAGATTGATTCATCGGCCATACATTTAAAGTAGCCGTTTCTCAAGGTTCGATACACTTCCTGATATTTTCAATCCAACTGATAGTCTTCACGAACGTGTTTTTTCAAAGTTGGTGCCAGTAAATGCTGACTTAATGTCCTCTATGTTCCAAGTATTCATTAACATAGATGTTATGCTGCACACAGGCATGCGTAATTTGATTTCATTTGACTCATAAAAATGTTTCACCCCGCCGCCCCCACCTCTGTCAGTACCTAACTCTGTTTATAATTGCATGTTTACCTGCCCTAAAATAAAAATAACCACAAGCGTATCTTTAGTAGTCTTAGCTTTGCTTATCTATGCTTTCATTTCATTTTTTTTCGAATAACTTCTGCATGTTGATTGCGATCTTTCGACCTGCAATAAATAGATATTTACCTGCGTCTCTGTCTGTTGATTTGTAGAGATTATTCTCTTCATGCTTTCTATTCTCGACTCCCTAAAATAATATTGTTTCTGTTCATTTACGTTTATCTGTGCCCCCATTTCTTCTCAGAACAAAATAATATGAACGTTGTGGTAGTCTGTGAATAGCAATATATCAATATTCTCTCAACATCTAGGATTCGCTGACTACATGTAGAATAATGCACGTGCTCGGGAGACGCAGTGGCGAGCATTGCTGCCTTATAGTGCTGCGGACCAAACTAAGATCCCGGCCCTGCGTCACTGCCTGTGTGAAGTTTATACATGCCACCCCCGTCCCCCCGTCCCCCCTGGGTCTCCGTGGGTCTCAGCCCCACGTACCAAAGATAAAGGATAGCTGAATGGTCTATGCCGAATTATCCCTTCATTTGAAAAATACATGGACGTTTTTTATTTTGGAAAAATAATAATTTATATACCAATGCTTTATTCGATCTGTCCCCGAATAAGGGCGACGCCAGTTTTTAAATTTAGTGGCGAGAATATTGGCGTTATCACAAATGGCTGAAAATGTTCAATCACCTGAACAAGTAGTGGCCGCCGTTTTTTGCTACCTTCCTGGTCCGCAGAACTACTTTGAACATTTAAGCAAGAACATTTGCGAGCGTCCCCGGTTCGACCAAAGATGCATGAAGAAATCCAATTTTTCATGAATGCCTGGCCGAATTTGCTTTTCCTTGTTTCCGTGGAAAGTAAGAGCAACCGAATGATTAATTGAAAGGAATTGGGCATTTGAAATCAAGTGTAAGAACTTTTAAAATATCGGCCTGCACAATCGAAAACACCATTAAGGAAGCACTCACTAGTCTTAAGACTTTGCTCTCGTCAAGCACAATCCAATATTTGATGCCATGATATAAGTAGCCTTTCCCCATACAATTGCCTGTCAATGACCATATCCTGCAAGGAGGATTTAAACACCGCCCCTTGACATTCAATGGCAATGTCATCGCTGAATCCTCCACAATTAACATACTGGGTGTTACCATTTACCAGAAACCGAACTGGCGTCGTCACCTTAATACTGTGCCAATAGGGCAGGTCAAATACAAGGAATCCAAAGGCGAGTAACTTATATGCTGACCCCCAAAAGCCTTTCTACCATGTAAAAAGCACAAGGCATTCATGTAAAGGAATATTCACCAATTGCCCGGATGGGTGCGGCTCCATCACACTCAAGTAGCTCGAAGGCACATAGGACAAGCAGCCCAGTTGCTGGCACCCACTTTCACAAACATTCAAACCCGCCGCCAATTCAGAACAGTGCCAGCTGTGCGTCCCATCTACAACATACAGTGCAGTGAGTCACCATGTTTTCTCAGCAGCACCTTCCAAACACACGAACACCATCACCTAGATTAGATGGAAAAGAGCAGCATATACCTGGGAACACCACCAACTGGAGGTTCCCCTCCAAGTAACTCAACCGTGACTTGCAAATCTATTGCCTTTCCTTCACTTTTGCTGAGGCAAAATGACTGGAATTCCCTCTCTAAGAAACCAGTGAGTGCACCTACAGCTCAAGGCCTACAGGGGTTCAAGAAATCAACTCAGCAATACCTTCTGAAGAGCAACTCGGGATGGGCAAAAAGTACTGGCGAAACCAGCGACGCTCACGTCCCGTAAACGAATTTTGAAAATATGTACAATTAATGTAATACTATCTATGTACCACGATGTATGTGCAGAAGTATTAACAGTTCATTTTGAAATTCAGGGCGTGTTAGATATCATGCATTGTTATGGCATTTCAAATAACAAGGAGCAAAGAACAAAGAACGAAGAACAAAGAACAATACAGCACAGGAACAGGATCAGCCATCCAAGCCTCTATCGGTCATGATACCAACCCTGGACAAAACCCTCAGCTCTTTCTTATGCCGTATCCCTCTATACCCATCCTCTGCATGTGTTTGTCAAGATGCCTTTTGAACGCCGCTTCTGTATCTGCTTCCACAAGCTCCCCTGGCAATGCGTTCCAGACACCTGCCCCCCCCTCTGCATATAACAACTGCCTTGAACATCACCTATAATCATTGCCCGACGGACCTTAAACCAATGCTGCCTCGTGACTAACCCCTCCACTCTGGAAAAGACTGCCTGCCCTTCCACTCTATCCATACCACAAATTATCTGATAGACCTCTATCAGGTCACCATTCAACCTCCGCCTTACTAATGAAAATAGTCCGAGTTCATCCAGCCTGTCCAGATAGCTAACACCCTCAAGAGCAGGCAACATCCTGGTATACCTCCTGTGCTCGCTCTCCAGAGCATCCACATCCAAGCCCCTATCACTAATTGAGTCCCAATCAACATAGGGGAAATCAAAGTCCCCCACCACAACAACCCTATTACTTTTGCATCTATCCAAAATCTCTCTACCTATCTGCTCCTCTATCTCTGGCTGGCAATTCGGGGGTTGTAATAAACGCCCAACATTGCGATTGTCCCTTCCTGTTCTCGGGCTCTACTCAGATTGACTCACTGTATGAGCCCTCCAAGGTGTCCTCCCGCAGGACGGCTATATTATTCTCCTGAACGAGTAATGCTACCCGCAATCCTTTTTACATACCCCTCTATCTATGCTGAAACATCAAGATCCTCCAGCGTTCTGCTGCCAATCCTGCATTCCTTTAACCATGTTTCTGTGATAGTCACAACATCGTAGTTCCAAGTTGACAATCGTTAACTCAGTGAAGACATTTTTACCATGCGAAAGTCTGTGTCATTAGTTGACTAAACATTTAGTCATTACCGGCAGTCTAAACTGATGCGAACCACTTTGGCCAACCTCCTCTTGCATCCAATTAATTGCGCCGAGGTCACACCCAAAAAACTGCGATGGATGCATGACAAGAATATCTACCTGGATTCTTAATGATTCTGAGGTTGGTCCAGGCTAATGCATTTTCTATATATTATGTTAATGGCGCACAGCATTATTGTAATATATGTGACATTAGTAGACATTGCATGCTGTTTCAATTGATTATCTCATGCTGTGTATGCAATTTGCACCAAACTTGGGCGCATTAATGCATTGCATAGATTGGTATCAACCATATTGCTTCGTAGAGCACGGGCTCAAAAGTATGTAAATACTCTGATGAGAACATTCCTCACTGGAACCTGTTTTTAATGGGTTTCTTCTGAATTTTTATCAACGATCCACAGTTCCAACAAAATCAACAATAAAAATCGCTCGTGACCAGTACAATCCATGCGCCTTATATGGTTGCATTTCATACCAAAATACAATATCTTTCTTAAGCCAAAATCGAAGCCAACCTCCCATGGAGATTCCAAATTGCATTAATTGCCTAAGTTCTGCATCACTGCCAAGTTTTTTGAAAGTAACTCAAATCCCAGATAGAATCTGAAGGAGGAGTGCCAAAGAATGACTGTCTTGCCACGTCCTACCAGACCACATGCTATTCTTCCAAAGTCCCTTTCAAGAAATGGGCCTAAATTGAACTTGTTGCTTTGTACAATTATTGCATAAATCGTTAATTTCCGAAGAACAACATATTTTCTTCCAAGTTATTTTCCCTCTGCTCTATTTCGTGCAATGAACTATACTTTGCTCTCTGTTCTTCTCATCTGCACGTGAAACTTAATTGCGTTCAATCACATAAAAAATGGATCCTGCATATTTATTTTGACAATAAATGACCCAACTCAAACTGTGTTGTATAAGATCGGCCATTGCAAGGTAAGTGGACTATTCTGTGTTAATTAGAACATAAGAACTAGGAGCAAGAGTAGGCCATTTGGCCCTTCGAGCCTGTTTAGCCATACAATGAGATCATGGCTGATCTATTGTGGACTCAGTTCCGCTTTCCAGCCCGAATACCATAACCCTTTATTCATTTATTCTTTAAAAAACGATCTATCTTTATCTTGAAAACATTTAACGAAGTAGCCTCAACTGCTCCACTGATCAGGGCATTCCATAGATTCACAGGTCTTTGGGAGAAGAGGTTCCTCCTATGCTCAGTTTTAAATCTACTTCCCCGTTTTTCGAGGCAATGCCTCCTATTTCTGCTTTCACCCGCCAATGGAGTCAACCTCCGTGCATCTCTCGTATCTATTGCATTCATAATTTATATCTTTCTATAAGCTCTCCCCGTATCCTTCTAAATCCCAATGAGTACTGTCCCAGTCTATTCAAACTCTCTCCTCGCAATTCAAACCCTCAACTCTTGGATTAACCTGATGAATCTCCTCTGCACGCCCTCCAGCGCTAGTACGTCCTTTCTCAGGTAAGGAGACCAAAACTGAACTTGATACTCCAGGTGTGGCCACACAAACATCTTATACAGTAGCAGCATAACCTCCCTGGTCTTAAACTCCATCCTTCGAGCAAAGAACAAAGAACAAAGAAATGTACAGCACAGGAACAGGCCCTTCGGCCCTCCAAGCCCGTGCCGACCATACTGCCCGACTAAACTACAATCTTCTACACTTCCTGGGTCCGTATCCTTCTATTCCCATCCTATTCATATATTTGTCAAGATGCCCCTTAAATGTCCCTATCGTCCCTGCCTCCACTACCTCCTCCGGTAGTGAGTTCCAGGCACCCACTACCCTCTGCGTAAAAAAACTTGCCTCGTACATCTACTCTAAACTTTGCCCCTCTCACCTTAAACCTATGCCCCCTAGTAATTGACCCCTCTACCCTGGGGAAAAGCCTCTGACTATCCACTCTGTCTATGCCCCTCATAATTTTGTATACCTCTATCAGGTCGCCCCTCAACCTCCTTCGTTCCAGTGAGAACAAACCGAGTTTATTCAATCGCTCCTCATAGCTTATGCCCTCCATACCAGGCAACATTCTGGTAAATCTCTTCTGCAGCCTCTCTAAAGCCTCCACATCCTTCTGGTAGTGTGGCGACCAGAATTGAACACTATACTCCAAGTGTGGCCTAACTAAGGTTCTATACAGCTGCAACATGACTTGCCAATTCTTATACTCAATGCCCCGGCCAATGAAGGCAAGCATGCCGTATGCCTTCTTGACTACCTTCTCCACCTGTGTAGCCCCTTTCAGTGATCTGTGGACCTGTACTCCTAGAACTCTTTGACTTTCAATACTCTTGAGGGTTCTACCATTCACTGTATATTCCCTACCTGCATTAGCCCTTCCAAAATGCATTACCTCACATTTGTCCAGGTTAAACTCCATCTGCCATCTCTCCGCCCAAGTCTCCAGACAATCTAAATCCTGCTGTATCCTCAGACAGTCCTCATCGCTATCCGCAATTCCACCAACCTTTGTGTCGTCTGCAAACTTACTAATCAGACCAGTTACATTTTCCTCCAAATCATTTATATATACTACAAAGAGCAAAGGTCCCAGCACTGATCCCTGTGGAACACCACTGGTCACAGCCCTCCAATTAGAAAAGCATCCCTCCATTGCTACCCTCTGCCTTCTATGGCCTAGCCAGTTCTGTATCCACCTTGCCAGTTCACCCCTGATCCCGTGTGACTTCACCTTTTGTACGAGTCTACCATGAGGGACCTTGTCAAAGGCCTTACTGAAGTCCATATAGACAACATCTACTGCCCTACCTGCATCAATCATCTGAGTGACCTCCTCGAAAAACTCTATCAAGTTAGTGAGACACGACCTCCCCTTCACAAAACCGTGCTGCCTCTCACTTATACGTCCATTTGCTTCCAAATGGGAGTAGATCCTGTCTCGAAGAATTCTCTCCAGTAATTTCCCTACCACTGAAGTAAGGCTCACCGGCCTGTAGTTCCCGGGATTATCCCTGCCACCCTTCTTAAACAGAGGAACAACATTGGCTATTCTCCAGTCCTCCGGGACATCCCCTGAAGACAGCGAGGATCCAAAGATTTCTGTCAAGGCCACAGCAATTTCCTCTCCAGCCTCCTTCAGTATTCTGGGGTAGATCCCATCCGGCCCTGGGGACTTATCTACCTTAATATTTTTTAAGACACCCAACACCTCGTCTTTTTGGATCACAATGTGACCCAGGCTATCTACACCCCCTTCTCCAGACTCAACATCTACCAATTCCTTCTCTTTGGTGAATACTGATGCAAAGTATTCATTTAGTACCTCGCCCATTTCCTCTGGCTCCACACAAAGATTCCCTTGCCTATCCTTCAGTGGGCCAACCCTTTCCCTGGCTACCCTCTTGCTTTTTATGTAAGTGTAAAAAGCCTTGGGATTTTCCTTAACCCTATTTGCCAATGACTTTTCATGACCCCTTCTAGCCCTCCTGACTCCTTGCTTAAGTTCCTTCCTACTTTCCTTATATGCCACACAGGCTTCGTCTGTTCCCAGCCTTTTAGCCCTGACAAATGCCTCCTTTTTCTTTTTGACGAGGCCTACAATATCACTCGTCATCCAAGGTTCCCGAAAATTGCCGTATTTATCTTTCTTCCTCACAGGAACATGCCTGTCCTGTATTCCTTTCAACTGACACTTGAAAGCCTCCCACATGTCAGATGTTGATTTGCCCTCAAACATCCGCCCCCAATCTATGTTCTTCAGTTCCCGCCTAATATTGTTATAATTAGCCTTCCCCCAATTTAGCACATTCATCCTCGGACCACTCTTATCCTTGTCCACCAGTACTTTAAAACTTACTGAATTGTGGTCACTGTTACCGAAATGCTCCCCTACTGAAACATCTACCACCTGGCCGGGCTCATTCCCCAATACCAGGTCCAGTACCGCCCCTTCCCTAGTTGGACTGTCTACATATTGTTTTAAGAAGCCCTCCTGGATGCTCCTTACAAACTCTGCCCCGTCTAAGCCCCTGGCACTAAGTGAGTCCCAGTCAATATTGGGGAAGTTGAAGTCTCCCATCACCACAACCCTGTTGTTTTTACTCTTTTCCAAAATCTGTCTACCTATCTGCTCCTCTATCTCTCGCTGGCTGTTGGGAGGCCTGTAGTATACCCCCAACATTGTGACTGCACCCTTCTTATTCCTGATCTCTACCCATATAGCCTCACTGCCCTCTGAGGTGTCCTCTCGCTGTATAGCTGTGATACTCTCCTGAACAAGTAGCGCAACTCCGCCTCCCCTTTTACATCCCCCTCTATCCCGCCTGAAACATCTAAATCCTGGAACGTTTAGCTGCCAATCCTGCCCTTCCCTCAACCAGGTCTCTGTAATGGCAACAACATCATAGTTCCAAGTAGTAATCCAAGCTCTAAGTTCATCTGCCTTACCCGTAATGCTCCTTGCATTAAAACATATGCACTTCAGGCCACCAGACCCGCTGTGTTCAGCAACTTCTCCCCGTCTGCGCTGCCTCAGAGCCACACTGTCCCTATTCCCTAGTTCTCCCTCAATGCTCTCACCTTCTGACCTATTGCTCCCGTGCCCACCCCCCTGCCATACTAGTTTAAACCCTCCCGTGTGACACTAGCAAACCTCGCGGCCAGGATATTTATGCCTCTCCGGTTTAGATGCAAACCGTCCATCTTATACAGGTCACACCTGCCCCGGAAGAGCTCCCAGTGGTCCAGGTAACAGAAACCCTCCCTCCTACACCAGCTGTTTAGCCACGTGTTTGTCTGCTCTATCTTCCTATTTCTAGCCTCACTGGCACGTGGCACAGGGAGTAATCCCGAGATTACAACCCTCGAGGTCCTGTCTTTTAACTTTCTGCCTAGCTCCCTGAACTCCTGCTGCAGGACCTCATGCCCCTTCCTGCCTATGTCATTAGTACCAATATGTACAACGACCTCTGCCTGTTTGCCCTCCCCCTTCAGGATTCCCTCTACCCGTTCGGAGACATCCTGGACCCTGGCACCAGGGAGGCAACATACCATCCTGGAGTCTCTTTCACGTCCACAGAAGCGCCTATCTGTGCCCCTGACTATAGAGTCCCCTATAACTATTACTCTTCTGCGCTTTGACCCTCCCTTCTGAACATCAGAGCCAGCCGTGGTGCCACTGCTCTGGCTGCTGCTGTTTTCCCCTGATAGGCTATCCCCCCCGACAGTATCCAAAGGGGTATATCTGTTCGAGAGGGGGACAACCACAGGGGATTCCTGCACTGACTGCCTGCCCTTTCTGGTGGTCACCCATTTCTCTGCCTGCACCTTGGGTGTGACCACACTTACATAACTGCGATCTATGACGCTTTCCGCCACCTGCATGCTCCTAAGTGCATCCAATTGCTGCTCCAACCGAACCATGCGGTCTGTGAGGAGCTGCAGTTGGGTGCACTTTCTGCAGATGAAGCCATCCGGGACGCTGGAAGCCTCCCGGACCTGCCACATCTCACAGTCAGAGCACAGCACCCCTCTAACTGACATTGCGTCAATTAATTAAAATTAAAATTTGTCTCTTTTTTTTTTAAATACTTTTTTTAAATTTCAAAGTTACTGTCAACTATCTGTTTCCTAGCACTAGATTTCTAATAGAAATGCGATAGCCAACTATAATATTCTCCGATCTCTGGCTTAGATATCCTCTAAATTATAATTAAGTTATTATGTTTAATTAGTTCCCAAATACTCAAAAAAATTTAGGTTAGAATCCCAACCAGCCACTCAGGTCACAGCTTTTCTGTGATGTCACTTCAGTTTCCCCCCGACACACACAATTTGAAAAACAGGTATAAAAGTAAAAATCACTTGCTTACCTTCTGAGATGTTCTCAGGTTCTCTCGCTGACAGAGACTGCTCCTCCACCTCCAATCCTTGACCTGCACAATGCTAATAATATAATATAATATGGCACTTACCTTACACCAATGGGTCTTATTCTTAGGTTAGAGGAGGAGGGCGGGTGGGAGACACTACACGTGTAGTGTCTCGGGTTTCCTCTCCACCGAATTTATTGGTTGGGGGCGGGGGGGGACTTGCCAGAGGTCGAACTTCCGGTTCCCGCCGAAATCCAAAGGGCTGCTCCTGTAAAGGTAAGTGCTTTTAAACTAACTACTCACCTCCCAGAAGGCCCCTGCGCACCGCTGCCGCCGAAATCCAAAGGGCTGCTCCTGTAAAGGTAAGTGCTTTTAAATTCACTACTCACCTCCAAGAAGGCCCCTGCGCACCGCTGCCGCCGAAATCCAAAGGGCTGCTCCTGTAAAGGTAAGTGCTTTTAAACTAACTACTCACCTCCCAGAAGGCCCCTGCGCACCGCTGCCGCCGAAATCCAAAGGGCTGCTCCTGTAAAGGTAAGTGCTTTTAAACTAACTACTCACCTCCCAGAAGGCCCCTGCGCACCGCTGCCGCCGAAATCCAAAGGGCTGCTCCTGTAAAGGTAAGTGCTTTTAAATTCACTACTCACCTCCAAGAAGGCCCCTGCGCACCGCTGCCGCCGAAATCCAAAGGGCTGCTCCTGTAAAGGTAAGTGCTTTTAAACTAACTACTCACCTCCCAGAAGGCCCCTGCGCACCGCTGCCGCCGAAATCCAAAGGGCTGCTCCTGTAAAGGTAAGTGCTTTTAAATTCACTACTCACCTCCAAGAAGGCCCCTGCGCACCGCTGCCGCCGAAATCCAAAGGGCTGCTCCTGGAAAGGTAAGTGCTTTTAAACTAACTACTCACCTCCCCAGAAGGCCCCTGCGCACCGCTGCCGCCGAAATCCAAAGGGCTGCTCCTGTAAAGGTAAGTGCTTTTAAATTCACTACTCACCTCCAAGAAGGCCCCTGCGCACCGCTGCCGCCGAAATCCAAAGCAATTAAGGATACAATTCCATTCGCCTTGTGAATCACCTGCTGCATCGGTAGATCATCTTTTTGCGACCCAGGCACGTGGACACCCAGGTCCTTCTGCACAGCAGGATGTTTAAATCGTTTGTCATTTAAATAGTAAGCCCTTTTGCTGTAATTATCCCTTCCCTTTCAACGTAGCGTTTAAGCACATTCACATGACACACTCGGTGAGTCTTCTTTCCATCTGGTCTTTTTACCACATAATTCACCGCACTTAATTTCCTTTCAATCTGATAAGGCCCACAAAACCCTGCTTATAAAGGTTAACCTACCACAGGTAACAATACTAATACTTTATCTCCACTGGCAACACTACGAATTTTGGATTTCTTGTCCGCCAGCCGTTTCATCACATTTTGTGCAAGTTTTAAATGTTGTCCAGCCAATTCACCTGCTCTATTTAGTCATTCCCTAAAAATTGACACGTAATCCAATAATGCAATTTCTGTATTCTCACTCACAAATCTTTCCTCAATCAATTTAAGTGGTCGTCTTACCTCTTGACCAAAAATTAGTTCAGAAGGACTACATTTGGTTGACTCATTAGTTGCATCGCTAATTGCAAACAGTACGAATGGAAGTCCTTTATCCCAATCATCTCGATAATCTTGACAATAAGCCCTCAAAATTGTATTTAATGTCTGATGCCATCTTTCTAAAGCTCCCTGCGATTCTGGATGGTACGCAGTTGATTTAAATTGTTTCATTCCTAAGCTATCCGTAACTTCTTTGAATAACCTTGAGGTAAAATGTCATCCTTGATCCGATTGTATTCCTGTCGGGAGTCCATGTCGAGTAAAGAATTGAAGTAACTCCTCCACAATATTTGTAGCTGTAATATTACGTACTGGAATGACCTGTGGAAGCCTAGTAGACACATCCATTATCACCAAAAGATGTTGATTCTCATTTTTCGTTTTAGGTAGCGGTCTGACATAATTAATTAGGACCCTTGTAAAGGTTCCTCAAATGCTGGAATGGGTATTAAGGGCGCTGGCCTGAGGTTTTCCTGTCACTTGACATGCGTGACATGATTGACAAAATTTAAATACATCTTTATGTAGTCCAGGCCAATAAAAATGTTTTTGGAATTTAGCTTCAGTTTTCCTTTTTCCCAAATGACCACTCACAGGTACTTCATATGTAACTCGCAATAACCGCCTTTCTATACCCGACAGGCAATAGTACTTGATGAACGTCTGCCCACTTTTCATCCAATTGCATATGTAAAAGTCTCCCGTTTCTCATCAAGACATCACGTTTAGAGCAGCACGGTGGCGCAGTGATAGCACTGCAGTCTCATGGCGCCGAGGTGTCAGGTTCAATCCCGGCTCTGGGCCACTGTCCGTGTGGAGTTTGCACATTCTTCCCGTGTTACGTGGGTTTCACCCCCCCCCCCTCACAACCAACGATGTGCAAAGTAGGTGGATTGAACACGCTAAATTGCCCCTTAAATGGAATAAATGAACCGGGTACTCTGCATTTAAAAACAAAGAAATATATCACTTTTACGGTAATAACATTCTGGTATACACTCTGATTCCTCTTCCATGTATGCTTTCTGATACCTCGGTTTTATTTCCATATCTTTCTGTTGTAACTCCGCCAATTTTCTTCAACTAAAAATACCCGCCTCATCCTCCACCTGTTCTTGTTCTTTTTCAACCATCTGATCATAAATCGTTTCAGGTAATTGCACTTCAACTTCATCTTCATTCTTCAATTTCTCCTCTTGTCTTAACCTGTGATTTTGCGATCTTGTTACTACACAATCCGGAGAATTCCCAGGATATTCGTTCTTTAACACTTCAGTTGTCTGATTTTCCACTGGCTTATCAACCACAGTAGGCAGCACTCCCACTTGCGATCCAGCTATATCATTCCCCAAGATTAACTGTATTCCTGGACAAGATAGTTTCTCTCTTACTCCTACTACCACTACACGACTCTTCACTGGACTTTCCAACCTTACCTTATATAATGGAACGCTACTCCTCTCACGCCGAATTCCACACATATTCACCTTTTCTCTCAATATTCTTCCCAAACGGCATAACTCCTCATCACTTACCATTAAAGATTGACTAGCTCTCGTATCTCTGAAAATTGTGACGTCTTTACTTGCTCCTCCTGATACACATGAGTAAACTTTACCCACACAAGTAAATTATTTAAAGAGATCTGGCACCTGCTGATCAATCACATCATGATCAGGCTGTACAATCTTTTGCACCTCCTTCACTTCACTTGGGCTTTCCTTTACCACTTTAGCCATCCCCACTATCTTATCCTGATTTACTATATCCGTCTTCCCAGTGCTTTTCTTCAACCTCCAACACTGTGACTTTACATGGCCTAGATTATTACAATGAAAACATTTGTCATTTTTCATGTATCTTCCACCCTCCTGGATTCCTTTTTTAATCTGAGGTACACTCTCCTTTTTATCTTCCAGACGATCACCTTTACCTTACCACTTGAGTATTTCTCATCTCTCCAGTTTATATCCCTCACAGGTGAAACTGATATCGGATTTATGAACTAATTCATAATCATTTGCCATCTGTGCTGCTAATCTCACAGTTTTAACCCTCTGCTCTTCCACATGAATTCTCACTGCATCAGGAATTGGATTTTTAAACTCCTCCAAAAGTAAAATTTCTCTGAGAGCTCCATACGTTTTGTATATTTTCAAAGCCCTTATCCACCTGTCAAAATGACTGTTTGCTCCTTTCAAACACCATGTATGTTTGACCAAATTCTTTCCTTAAATTTCTAAACCTTTGGCTGTAGGCTTCAGGCACTAGTCCATATGCACCGAAGATGAATGTTTTCACCTCCTCATACGTCCCAGATACCTCCTCCGGTAGTGATGCAAACACTTCACTTGCCCTACCTACCAGCGTTGTTTGAATCAGTAATATCCACGTGTCCTGCGGCCATTTCATTTGTTTACGTACCTTCTCAAATGAAATGAAAAGGGCATCCACTCCCTTCTCGTCAAACCTTGGCAATGCTTGGACATATTTAAATAGCCTTCAACAATGACGCTCTTTCTCACTATCCTCCAACTGTACGTTTCCCTTTACATCTGCCAATTTTAACTGACTGTTACGTTTCAGAGCCATTTTCTGAAGTTCAAACTCTCTCTCTTTTTTCCTTTCCTCTCTATCTCTTTCTTTTAGTTCTGCTGGGACTATTCTTTCTCTGTTTCTCTCTACTCTCTCCATTTATTTTCCCCGATCTGTATCTCCCTTTCTCTTTCTTTTTCTCTCATTGCATATTCAAGCTGCTTTAATTCTTTTTCATGTTCAAGTTGCTTAATCTGCAATTGGATCTTTGCCCTTTCTCATGACTCAGACTGTATGTCAGGCAACTTTAAATGCTTAGACACCGCCATAAATGCCACATCTTTTCGCATTTTGTCAGGTAATGTTAACTGCAATGTTTTTGCCAAATATAACCATCTGCTTTTAGTCTTTGTCCGTACTGTACTGCGTGAGACCGTCTCCACCCCCAAAAACCGCTGAGCCTCTGAAAGAGACAATGTCCACAACCCACTCCCCAGTTATACAAGGATACCACACCTGAAAGGCAACCACAATATGCCCACCCCTCACTGTGTTTAAGTTCACTAATCCAATCCAATAGATAGAATTTTAACCCCCTCGATCCCCCAATATGTTATGGGTCAGGGTTTAGAGACCTCAAAGTGTATCATGGAGTTCACCAACTTTTAATAGATTGTGGCATCGGGGGGGCACACGGCCCACTTTACAGGTGTGGTACAGCAGAAATGGAAAAACGGATTTTTCAAAGCAAAACAATGTTTATTCTCTGAACTCAATTTAACCATTTTAAATCGTACAATGAACCAATTTAGCAACCATCAATTCAAACACAACCCCCAAAGAATACAACACAAAGTAATTCGTAAGCTGTCCTTTTAAAATTCAGAAGACTTTAAAAAACACCTTTTAACAAGAGCACGTTAGATTTACATTCACTGCTGAGAACATTTATAATTCTGAATTCACCAAAGGGTCAAGAGATGGTATTTTCAGGGCAGAGAGTTCAACAGTACACCTGCTCTGTTTGGCTTCAGCTCCAACACTGAAAACGAAACTATAGCTCACCCTGCAGCAAACTGCCTAAAACGAAAGAAAAAAGCTGACAGGCAGCCCAGCTCCACCCACTCTCTGACATCACTGCAGTAATAAACACCTATTTCTTAAAGGTACTCTCACTACAGATACTTATGTCCACACCCATTCAAAAACAACCATTTCTTAAAGGTACTCTCCATGACAATCGATGTAAATTGTGAACAACTATGGGTCCAAGACGGATCCCCGAAGGACACCACTAGCTACCAACTAGAGAAACACCAATTAATCCCCAAACTCTATCCATGCTACTACTTTACCCGTAACGCCATGCACCGTTGTCTTATGCAGCAAGCTTTTGTGTGGCACCTTGTCAAAAGCTTTCTGGAATTCCATATATACGACATGCATTGACTCCCCGCTGTCTACCGCATCTGTAATGTGCACAAAAAATTCCCCAAGAGGGCAGCACGGTGGCGCAGTGGTTAGCATTGCTGCCTGACGGCGCCGAGTTCCCAGATACGATCCCGCCTCTGGGTCACTGGCTCTGGCGTGTGGTGTTTGCGCAATATCCCCGTGTTTGCGCGTGTTTCGCCTCCACAACCCAAAGATGTGCAGGTTAGGTGGATTGGCCACGCTTAATTGCCCCTTCATTGGAAAATGTGAATTGGGTATTATCTATTTATTTTAAAAAATCCCTTATAATAGTTAGGCACGATCTGCTCTTTATGGATCCATACCGTGTCGATCTTATGGGACAATTTACATCCAGATGCCTCTCTATTTCTTCCTTGATAATAGATTCCAGCATCTTCCCTACTACTGAAGTTAAGCTAACTCACCTTTCATGAACCACTTTTTGCGACATCCTTTTTAAAACACTAGTGTCACGTTTGCTAATTTCCAATCCGCCGGGACCACCCCAGAGTCTCGTGAATTTTGGTAAATTATTACGCGTGTATTTGTAATTTCCCTAGCCATCTCTTTTAGTACGTTGGGATGTATTCAATCGGGGCCAGGAGATGTGTCTACCTTTACCTTCCCCATCACTACCTCGTTAGTCATAACAATAATCGCCTGGCTCTCACCTGTCATAGCATCATTTACCTCAGCCACGGGCATGTTCATTTTGTCTTCCATTGTGAAGACCGACCCAAAAAAACTGTTCAGTTCCTCAGCCATTTCCTAAATCCCCCATTATTAAATCTCACTTCTCAACCTCCAAAGGACCAATCAACGTTCTTCGATCCTGCTGTATGTATCTGTTTTGAAAATTGACAGTTTTCCATGGGTCCTTTCTATTCTAAGACTCCAAATTTCAGTGCCTGTTGATTAAATAAAATACGCTGAATTGCATTGTCATTTTTCTGCTTGAAGACATGCATCTATATTTGTTTATAACTTAATGATTTCCCATGATGGGTTGGAGAGCTGTAACGGGTTACAAAACATGACGTGTATTGGCAAATATTCGACATCTGCACAATGAAGTGATAAAGAGCAAGGTCTTCACATTTGCAAAATCAGTAGCAAAATATCGACGAATTAAAGAAAGATAAAACGGCGAACTGGTGATTCAAACGCATTTTCTTATCTCTCAGTTGAATTACATGTTATTGTCATGGCGCCAGCGGAATTGATGAAGGCATGGCACAGATGTTACTGTTGTTTCAAAGTATGAAAGTAAAGTAAAACCGCCATTGTCCCACATGAATATACGCTGCTTTCCCTTTTGTGGGGGAGAGATGACTGGTGTTGATTTAACCTGCCAATCCCCACAGATTAAGCCTGAGGCATGTTTGAGAAGGCTGTGCCTTGATTGTATGCAAACATAAAAAAGAACTTTCACTGCAGGTAGTTGCTGCCTAACGAGGCAAGGATTGTTGTGCTTTTTAGAGATTTGGTTTATTTTTTCTAAATATTCTCAGGCATTTGAGACATCATCATTGCAAAGCGAGCTGTATGGGCTTTATCATCTGCTTGCAAACACACGTTCAAATGTGTTGTACTGTGACGATGGCAACATGAAACAATTATATACGCATTTTTGGAAGCATGTGAATTTTGAAGAGGGCATAGGATTAATTTTGGCAGATATTTCTCCTTCTGCATGAGATTGCAACTATTGGACACAAATAAATTATTATCAGAACGATAATGAAGTAATTCATTTTGTCGTAAATGGCAGGCATTCGGATGGAACGCTTTTCCGCAGAAAGCGATGGATTAACGTCACTGAGATACTAATAATATTTATTGTTACAAGTAGGCTTACATTTACACTGCAATGAAGTAACAACCATAGAAGATATTTTTTATCATAAAGATGGGAGCAAAGAATTATCGAGGCAAACAGAAAAGACCAATGGAAAGTGCAATCAGATCGGTCATGATATTATCGAATGGAAAAACAGTATCGAAGATCCAAAATGCCGACTAATGTTTCCCAGGCAAATATTTTTGTCAACGTTTCTGGAAAATACAGTATTTTCTCGACTGGAATATTATCCCAATATCCTAATGCACATTTGATGAGTGCCCTTTCGCTATTTTTTATGTATTTTAAATGGGGCAAAATGGTCATTCATCAAGATTTGTACCTCCCGATCATGTATTCGTGCTTTTAGTCACCTTCTGTGACACTCCGAGACAGATTAATATTATGTAGATACGAACTGTGAAAAGTATGGACTATTTGTCAATGAATGTGTTTAATTGTAACATATGATCTTATTTTATCATGAAGTGCCAAGCCTAGGATTCGTCTTATTTTGCTTTGATCCAAAATAACTGGGATATTCGGCGAATTGTACTTAGTCCACTTGATATTATGAAACGTTTACTGCGCTGAAACGAGCCCAACCATGTGGCATGTCATCATAGCAACAGCAAAACTGGCGATTTGTTCAGCATTGGACTCGTTCGTTCCAAAGCTTTTTTCTTGCAGCTAAAGCAGTGGTGGAACTACAAATCTGCGCAGACTTATACGTGTTTCCTTATACTTTATACATTGGGGAAACATTTTCAAACTCTGCTATCTGCAAATATCAATCAGTCCTTGCCGAATATTCTCAACGACAAGTTCCATATTTACTCTGGTTGAGCACAGAGCTACATTTGGACCATGACTGTCAAATATGCACCAGCATTTAACTTTCAGCCCAAGTTTCCGATATTTATGTCCATACATTCCTTGCAATTAATAAGTAGGAAGATAATCGTCATTGCTTTTACCTGAGATGAAAGCATCCATGCCCAATTTTACAGAGCAAATCGAAAAAGTGTCACAACCATTTTGCAATTACCCTCCAAAGTCTTCTTATTTTCTATGGTATGGTGAAAGGAGAAACAATATACATATATATATATATGAAATTGATTTCGATTGGGAAAGCACAGCATCTGGGTGACAAAAGCAAACACACATCCGTTACTGCATTGTCATTACCCAACATGTCCTTATTAGTTTAAGCACCAGCTCAGTTGTTTGTGATTTGCTGCGGCCACCACAATCGTTTAATTCATGTCTGAAAATATATTCTACCCTTCATCCCTCCCTTGCTCTTTCGAATAACATAAGAATCGGGAGCACGATTAGGCCAATGGAACCCACGGGGTTGTTCCACCATTAAATGCGATAATGGCTGATCTAATTTCCACCTCTATTTAATTTTCCAGCCCATTCCTCATATCCCTTAAAAACGTTTCTAATCTAAAATCAGTGTATCTTCTACTTACATTCACATAATGTCCTGGTCGTGATGTCGTGAATTCCATTTATTCAGGACACATTTAGAGAAGTAATTTCTCCTATTTCAGTTTTATATCGGCTGCCTTGCCCTAAAATAATGACCTCTCGTTCAAGATTGCCCCATAAGAGGAAGCATTCTCTCTATCCCTATTGCGTCACTACCTATTATCAAGTAATCTACTTCAAGTAGGTGTCCTCTTATTCTTCTAAACTCGAGAGAGTGTAGGGCAAAACGATTCGACCCTCCTCATGATACCATCACGCGCTGAATTCAGATTCAGAAAAAAGGGCAACACTTTGTTTCTCCTTACCGCCTCGAGATTGCTGTAGATCTTTAGGAGACGAAACACAATTATTGGATATCCAGAGGTGGTTGTAAACAAGCGTGTTGCAATCTCAAATCGTTTTGATATCAGATTCGATCATATCAGTAAGGAGACCCATGGACACCCGCACATGCCTTCCCGAGCTGAAGAAAAGTCTGCGACATCAGTACGCGAAAAATGCCGAAAATACCGATGGTGAAAAGTAATTCACTAGTTTTTCACCTTGAATTTCCTTTGTAAAACCAACCCTCCACACGGACAGGGACCTGGGTCCGTGTAAGAAACTATGTTCTTGTCCCCGTGAGGCAGCAGCGCTAATATGTCCTGCATTTACCGTGCTGCAGCGTATCCAACTACAACTGATAACGCTGTAAAACAGTTACGTTGCCAATCCTGCCTCAGCGAAAACATGCTTTTACATAAAGGGGAAAAAAGAGATCCCAATATGTGCGTTTTCGTCCTAAAATCATGTTAACCCGCTCCACAAACTCGTTCATTGAGCGCGAGCTCAATTGGGCCACAGTGAAATCGCCACGCCAATACTAATCGATTCAGAAGAGGACTACACAAGTAAAATGTAACATTTCTTGAAGCTCTGAAATGTTCTTCTGCTTGTTTTCTATCACTGCTGTATGTTGTGCTTTCAAATCGAACAGCAAGGAAGACATTTATTTTTCTTCTGGAACCATGCAGAACACAGGATAGGCGAACCAAAGGATGCAGGAGGGCAGTGGCAAGCTGGTTGTAGTTCGTTGTAAAACGTGCGACACTGCTTGTGTTCCAGGTAACTTCCAATATCTTTGATATTTCCAGTAAATTATTTGACTGTATGTTTGCCTTAAAACCATGAAAACCCGTCAGCAACGTTAAAGGGCAGTGTGGTTTTGATGGAACGTTCTAAAATGTCGAGCTGGGGATCATCAATGTAAACCTGGACCCAGGGGTTGGGAACGTAAATCCTTGAGAACCGTGGTAGATATTTTATGGTGACAGTTGTTGTGTCACAAGAAATTAATTTAGAAAAAACAACTCTCTCTCTCTGCACTCTTCCCGTCTTTCTACACCCTCTCCATGACGCAGTAAACGATCCCACCCACGCTCAACCACAACTGAAAAATGTTACTTTTAGCTCACCTTTTGCAGCCTGTTTTACCTCTATGGGAGAAAATGAAAAACATTGAATATCCAGAGTGGGTAGAGGGGAGGACTGTTGCAAACTAACATTTTCGAGATTTTAGAGAATCTCACAAGAAGCAAATGCCTCACAATCATATACCATGCCATACACAAGTGGCAATAATACCGTTGGACATAATTGTACTGTTTCAGTTGGAAATTGACATCAGAGAAGAATGATGAGTATAGTGGTAATGAAAAGTAATTCGAGAGCCTTCCGCCGTGTAATCACGTTGCTTATCAATCTCACATTATAATTAGGAAAGTGTCAGTGTTCTAAATGTTATTCTTAACGTCCAGAGACGGGAGCAGATGCTTCACTGCACTGTCTGTACACAACGTTTAAAATCAACACTCCTCACTACTTATTCTGACTAACTGTTACTTTTTCTTCACATCGGTAAACGTTCGCTACATAATTGAGCAACGATGAATGAATGTTTGAAAATGGCTTTTACAGTACCGTCCCGAAATATTGCAATTTACAACTGACATCCTGCCCTGCAGGATGGGAATAATTAATTTGGAACTTGCAAACAATAAGTTCCATCAGATGGAGAGAAATATTTTGTGCTGGAAGGAAAGGTAGCGCTAATTGAGATTTAAAAACAAGTACGACAATCTTAAAATGAGGCGTTCAGAATTGAAACAGCTGCTCAGTCAACTTGTCCAAAGACGGCTGGCCTTAAAACTGCAATGAAGACTTCCGGGTGCGGCTATGCAGAGCAAGGTCGCATATTCGGTAGCTCCCGCTTGGAACTGACTTTTGGGCTCTTTACAGGGCCCCCACGGCATTTGGTTGACATTTCCCGTTGTGGCAAGAAGACTGCAGCATTCCCCTGACAGTGTCCCCCATGAATGTTATGTCTTTTGGCTGCCAGACCCGGCAGAAACTGTAAAGGATTTGGCTTTGGCTGCAGGTTTAGACAAGGGCCTCCTCCAGCATGCAGGCGGGGGAAGGGCAAGCTTAAAGCTGCACTCTGACTTGACTCTATCAAAGGTGAATTCTAGCAGCAGAGCGAACAACTGTGAAAGTATCTACCAGGGCCATTGCAGAAGCAGGGACGAGGCTTCCGGTGGCGGCCATGTATTCGGCAGCTCCCGTCTGGAACTGGCTCTCAGACCTTTTTCAGGAGTTTCCATAGACTTTTTAAACGGACCAGAAGTGTAACGGCCAAAGGAGCGGCACTGGAGCAACGGGAGAAGCGAGGGAAAGAAAACAAAATGGCGGCGGCCAGGGACAAAGGGGAGCTGCAGGAGTTCATCAAGCGCTGCTTCGAGGAGCAGCGCGAGGAGATGCGCAAGGAGAAGTTGGCGCCTATGCTTTCGGCAATTGAAGGACTCGGGGTCACCCAGCAGGTCCACGAAGCTAAGATCCAGGAGGTACAGAAAAGAATCAGTCAGAACGAGGACGAGCTCGTGGGCCTGGCGGTGAGAGTGGAGCAGAACGAGGCGCTACACAAGAGGTGGGCGGGAAGACTCGAAGACCTGGAGAACAGGTCGAGGAGAAAGAATCTGCGAATCCTGGGTCTCCCTGAGGGAGTGGAGGGGGCTGATGCCGGGGCACGATGCTCGAGGCGATGATGGGCATGAAGGCCCCTTCGAGGCCGCTTGAGTTGGATGGGGCACATCGGGTGCTGGCAAAGAAGCCCCAGGCAAATGAGCCGCCAAGGGCGATGGTGGTGAGGTTCCACTGGTTCACGGACAGAGAGTGGGTCCTGAGATGGGCCAAGAAGGAGCGGAGCAGTAAGTGGGACAATGCAGAGATCCAAATATACCCGGACTGGAGCACGGATGTTGCAAAGCGGAGAGCGGGTTTCAAGCGGGCCAAAGCGGCGATGTACCGGAAAGAAGTGAAATTCAGAATGCTGCAGCCAGCGCGACTGTGGTTCACATACAAGAGCCAACACTATTACTTCAAAACGCCTGAAGAGGCGTGGACCTTTGTACAAGCCGAAATGTTGGACTCTAACTGAGGGTTTGTGAGGGTAGGGGGGATGTTTGAGGTTTGATGTGTGATGGTTGTTGCATATAGGGGGTCAATCACGCGCAGGTAATGTCACATGGGCTGGGGGAGAGAGACAAGGCCGCAACAGGAGCTGTGCCAGAGGGGGCGGAGCGGGCTTTGGAAAGCGCGGGGTGTTTTCCCGCGCGCGGGAAGAAAGGCGGGAAGGGGAATGAAGGAATGCATATGGATTGGGAGTCTCCCACGCGGGGAGGTCAATGGGACATCGGGGGAAGCTGGGGTCAGCAGGTGTCAGCTGACTTAGGGGAGTGACATGAGGGGAGCAAAATAGCTAGACAGGGGTCTAGCGGGGGGGGGGGGGGAGGGGAGGGGGGGAAAGGGTTGCTGCTGCACTGGCCGAAAGGGAATGGGACACAGAAGAGGTGGTCGGGACGGGGATCCCCTCTGGGGGACTGGAGGGTGAGGGAGGCGTGGACACGGGACTGGCCCAGAAATGGATATGGCTAGTCGGCGGGGCGTGTGGGGGGGGGCGTGTGAGAACCCCTCTAATCCGGCTGATAACGTGGAATGCGAGGGGCCCGAATGGGCCGGTGAAGGGGGCTTGAGTGTTCGCGCACTTAAAGGGACTGAAGACGGTCGTGGCCATGCTCCAAGAGACACACCTGAAGGTGGCGGACCAGGTCAGGCTAAGAAAGAGATGGGTAGGACAAGTATTCCACTCGGTACTGGACGCGAATAATAGAGGGGTGGCAATATTGGTGGGAAAGCAGGTGTCATTTGAGGCCAAGACTATTGTAGCGGACAATGGAGGGCGAAATATAATGGTGAGCGGTAGGCTGCAAGGGATGTGGGTGGTGTTGGTAAACGTATACGCCCCGAACTGGGATGATGCAGGATTCATGAAGCGCATGTTGGGGCGCATTCCGGACCTGGAGATAGGAGGCCTGATAATGGGAGGGGACTTCAATACAGTGTTGGATCCAGCACTAGACCGCTCCAAATCAAGGACTGGAAAGAGGCCGGTGGCGGACAAGGTACTTAGGGGATTTATGGATCAGATGGGGGGAGTGGACCCATGGTGGTTTGCAAGGCCGCAGGCCAGGGAATTTTCTCTCTTCTCCCATGTACACAAAGCCTACTCCCAGATAGATTTCTTTGTTCTGGGTAGGGTGCTCATCCCGACGGTGGAGGGGATGGAGTATTGGGCTACAGCCGTTTCGGACCATGCCCCACACTGGGTGGAACTGGAGCTGGGAGAGGAGAAGGACCAACGCCCGTTGTGGCGGCAGGATGTGGGACTGCTCGCGGACGAGGTGATTTGTGGGAAGGTGAGGGGGTGTATTGAAAGGTACTTGGAGGCCAACGACAACGGGGAAGTGCGGGTGGGGGTGGTATGGGAGGCGTTGAAGGTGGTGATCAGGGGAGAGCTAATTTCCATTAGGGCTCATAGGGAGAAGAACCAATTGGGTTGGAGGAGCTGAGCAAGGGTTTGGGGAGCATGCAGGCGGGGAATGCCCCGGGACCTGAGGGATCCCGGTGGAGTTCTACAGGAAGTACGCAGACCAGTTGGCCCCGCTACTGGTGAGGTCCTTTAATGAGGCAAGAGAGGAGGGGACAGTGCACACGACAATGTTGGAAGCGACAATGTCTTTGTTCCTAAAGCAGGACAAGGACCCACTGCAATGTGGATCGTACAGGCCGATCTCGCTCCTCAATGTGGATGCAAAGTTGCTGGCAAAAGTGCTGGCCACGAGGATCGAGGACTGTGTCCCGGGGGTAATCCACGAGGACCAGACGGGATTTGCAAAGGGCAGGCAACTAAACACCAATGTGCGGCGGCTCTTAAATGTGATAATGATGCCATCGGAGGAGGGAAAGGCGGAGATAGAGGCCGCTATGGACGCGGAGAAGGCGTTTGACTGAGTAGAGTGGGAGTACCTCTGGGAGGTGCTGCGCAGGTTTGGGTTCGGGGTAAGGTTTATCAATTGGGTTACGCTCCTATACAGAGCCCCAATGGCAAGTGTAGTGACGAACCGGCGGAGGTCGGAGTACTTTCGACTGTACCGAGGGGCGAGGCAGGGGTGCCCCCTGTCCCCCCTGTTGTTTGCATTGGCGATCGAACCATTGGCCATGTCATTGAGGGACTCTAATAAATGGAAGGGGGTGGTCCGAGGGGGAGAAGAGCATCGGGTGTCGCTATATGCAGATGGCCTGTTGCTGTACGTGGCGGATCCAAGGGAGGGGATGGTGGAGGTCATGCAAACTCTAAGGGAGTTTGGGGAGTTTTCGGGCTATAAGCTCAATGTAGGGAAGAGCGAGCTCTTTGTATTACAGGCGGGGGACCAAGAAAGAGGGATAGGGGACCTACCGCTGAGGAGGGCAGAGGGTAGCTTTCGGTATCAGGGGATACAGATAGCCAGGAGTTGGGGGACCCTACATAAACTGAATCTGACGAGGTTTGTGGAGCAAATGGAGGAGGATTTTAAAAGATGGGACATGTTACCGCTCTCGACGGCGGGTAGAGTGCAGTCGGTCAAAATGGTGGTCCTTCCGAGGTTTCTGTTTGTGTTTCAGTGCCTTTCCATCGTGATCACTAAGGCCTTTTTTAAGAGAGTAGGCAGCGGTATTATGGGGTTTGTGTGGGCGAATAAGACCCCGAGAGTAAGGAGAGGGTTCCTGGAACGCAGTAGGGACCGAGGAGGGTTGGCGCTGCCAAACCTGGGGAGCTACTACTGGGCAGCAAATGTGGCGATGATCCGCAAGTGGGTTATGGAGGGAGAGGGGGCGGCATGGAAGAGGATGGAGATGGCGTCCTGTAAAGGATCGAGCCTGGGAGCGTTGGTGACGGCACCGCTGCCGCTCTCCCCGACAAAGTATACCACGAGCGCGGTGTTGGCCGCAACGCTAAGGATCTGGGGCCAGTGGAGACGGCACCAGGGTGCAATGGGAGCATCGGTGTAGTCCCCGATCAGGGGTAACCACCGGTTTGTCCCGGGGAAGATGGATGGGGGGTTCCACAGCTGGCATCGTGCGGGGATTGGAAGAATGGGGGACCTGTTCATCGACGGGACGTTTGCGAGCCTAGGGGCACTGGAGGAGAAGTTCGAGTTACCCCCGGGAAATGCCTTTAGATATATGCAGGTGAGGGCTTTTGTGAGGCGTCAGGTGAGAGAATTCCCGTTGCTCCCGGCACAAGAAGTTCAAGATAGGGTGATCTTGGGTGTATGGGTCGGGGAGGGCAAAGTGTCGGAAATGCACCAGGAGTTGAAAGAAGAGGGGGAAGCGCTGGTAGAAGAGTTGAAGGGTAAATGGCAGGAGGAGCTGGGGGAGGAGATCGAGGAAGGTCTGTGGGCTGATGCCCAAGTCAGGGTTAATTCCTCCTCCTCGTCTGCCAGGCTCAGCCGGATACAATTTAAGGTGGTCCACAGAGCGCACTTGACGGGGGCGAGGTTGAGTAGGTTCTTTGGGGTAGAGGACAGATGTGTACGGTCCTCTCGAGCCCGGCGAACCATGCCCATATGTTTTGGTCATGCCCGGCAATGGAGGGGTTCTGGAGAGGAGTGGCGGGAGCAATATCTCAGGTGCTGAAAGTCCCGGTCAAGCCAAGCTGGGGGCTAGCAATATTTGGAGTAGTGGACGAACCGGGAGTACAGGAGGCGAAAGAGGCCGGCATTGTGGGCTTTGCATCCCTAGTAGCCCGGCAAAGGATCTTGCTAATGTGGAAGGAGGCGAAGCGCCCCAGCCTGGAGGCCTGGATAAATGATATGTCTGGGTTCATAAAGTTGGATAGGATTAACTTCGCCTTGGGAGGGTCTGCGCAGGGGTTTTACAGGTGGTGGCAACCGTTCCTAGACTATCTTGCGGAGCGTTAGAGGAAGGTCGGTCAGCAGCAGCAGCAACCTTGGGGGGGGGGGGGGGGGAGGGAGGGGGGTGGAAACGTCCTGGCCGGGGGGTGGGGGGGGGGGAGAGAGGTGGGACTGCCTGGGAGGGTGGATGAGCAAGAGATAACATGAAGGGTTGGGGAAACTGGCATGTACGGGTGAGGGCCAGTGTACAAAGCTGTGTAAATTTATCATTTTGCCATGTCTATAGCTTGCTCTGCGTGATTTCTTTTTTTTTTGTTACGGAGGGGGGTGTGGTTTATTGTTTGTAAGGGAGGAAAATTGTGTTAAAAAACTTCAATAAATATATATATATTTTTTAAAACTGCAATGAAGCGCCCCGCGTCGCCACATTCAAGCGCCTGTTCGGGTACGCAGAGGGAGAATTCAGAATGCCAAAATTACCTTTAAGCACGCCTTTCGGGACTTGGGTGTGGAAACCGGAGCATCAGGAGGAAATGCAAGCACACTTGAGGAGAACGTGCAAACTCCACACAGACAGTGACCCAAACCGGAATCTGAGCTCGGACCCTGGAGCTGTGAAGCAGCTGTGGTACCCACTGTGCTGCCCAACATTTAAACATTTACTACCAACACGCATATGTTATGCCTTTGAAGAATGTTTGCTCTTATTTGGATGCCATTATTGTGTCAAAGTATCACAGGAATGTGCCAAATCATGTTTTGCCAGCTCATATTATAAAGACAGCCCAATGAAATTAAATCCCACATTCAAATTATATCCGAAATGTCTAAAAAAAATTAAAAACTAGTTCCTTAACAGGAGAAATGTAATCAACACATAGCTGCTTTCCTGTCTGCATCGTATATTTGAGTAACTGATTCACTATACAGCGTGAAAAGGGGAATAATCCATGTGATTGTATTATCTTTTGACTCAACTGTTTATATGGATTATTATCTTAAATTCCGCCAGTTTTTTCGATCAAACTGTCACTTCTCTAATCAAGGCACGGCATTATTTTACCTCCCAACAAAATGCAAAGTTATCTGCTGTCTGCCCTGTTTCAATAAAGCACTGCATTCTGTGCCTCAGTATGAATTCCGTCGATATATATTGTTGTATTTTCAAGTATTTCCGCGGCCTCTCCCTGTGTTTTACATGATGCGCCTTCATGGTTCGATCTCCCTGCACCACAAACGGAAATAGAACGGCACAGATCCATGGTTTACTTCACGTTTTAAGCATCTCTCTCTCTCTCTTTCTGTCTCTGTCTCTATCTCCGTCTCTCTCTCTCTCTCCCTTGCTCTCTCTCTCTCTCTCTCTCTTTCTGTCACTCGATCTGTCGCTCTGTTTCTCCACTTAAAACCTATTGCATATGCCAAAATCTTCACACCAGTTTGCATACGATCGGGAGCCTCAATCAATTCAATTCATGGAGTATTGCGAGAACCTTTCCTTACCTCCTCGACATACTATCAGTTCTGTTTGTGATAAACAAAAAACATGTGTATTCTGGTCAAGTACAGTTCTTATGTGAATTCACAGTTTGGTTAGACGTAAACCACAAGCTCTAAACCGACTTCAGAAGTGAGCGTACTACTTGACTTCAAGCACGGTTTCAGTTCGGTATCATACATGGTCATATCCCAAGATAGATGCATAGAAGGATATAATTTTAAACCATGCACACACATTACAAAAATAAAGTGAAGAATGGAGTGCAGGTACAAAGAGCTTATGCGGAAATTACGCATTTCACTAATTTGCCCGCAGCTGGAATCACGTTTTCAGTTTTGGGCGAGATAACATCGGGAGCATGTAAACACTGACGATGTTTGCAAAATTTGTTCAAGGTTGACAACCTTCATAAATGAGGATAGATTGGAGAAGTTACGATATCTCTCTCAGCAGAGAAGAACATTGAGGTGAGATTTGTTTGAGATTTTCAAACCCTGCTGGGGCTGCAGATATTGAATCGGGGCAAATTTTACAGAATTCGCATAGGATCAAGAGCGAGAGGACACATCAATGATATGATTCGAAAAATACGCAACTGTGTTGTGACAAAACAAATTCGTTCAGACAGCGGTTGTTTTGAGTCCCGAATGCACCACATGCAAATGTTGGAGACGAAGATTTAATCGGGCATTCAAGGGAGAATTAGATGATAAATTTACAGAATCAATGTACAGGGGAGCAGGGATTTGATCACTTTGGTTAGTTTTACGAGGTAATTTTTTATGGAAACGCGATTTATGATGTCTGAGCTTGTCAGAGATTTAAGATGTCTAAGATAGTCAGAATAGGAATGACAGGATAGACAGGATGAATGCGTGGCTCGCGAGACGGTGCATTGGACATTGAAACCGGTTCTGGGAGAGGTGCGACCATTAAAATCGGACGGTCTACACCTGGGCAGTAGTGGAACCAATGTTCTAGGGTCGTTGTTTGCTAGTACTGTTGGGAGGGTTTAAACTAATGTGGCAGAGGGACGGGAAGTAATGCAGGAAGGAGAGGGTAGTAAGGAGTGGACAGAAGAAAAAGTCAGCAGTGGAAAGTGGAAAGCAGAGAAACAGATTGAACTGCATTTATTTCAATGCAAGAGATCCTAACGGGCAAGACAGATGAACTCTGGGAATTGATAGGCACATGGCACTGGAATATTATAGCTATTACTGAAACATGGCAAAAGGAGGGGCAGGGCTGGCAGTTCAACGTTCTGAGGTACAGATGCTATTGGAAAAATAGTACAGGAGTTAAGAGAGGAGGGGGTGGTGCGTATTTGATTGGGGTCAGTATCACGGCAGTACAGAGAGAGGATATATCCGAGCATTCGCCAACTGAGTCCAAATGGGTAGAACTGAAAAATGAGAACGGTGAGATCACTTTGATAGGACTGTTTTATCGACCCCCAGATACTCAGTGGGATATCGAGGAGCAAACAGGTAAAGAGACTACTGATAGCTGCGGGAACAAATAGGGTGGCAAATGTTCGGTGGCAACTTTCCGAACATTAACTAGGACAGCCATTGCACTGGGGGTTTGGATGGAGAGAAATGTGTCCATAGTATTCAGGAAGTATTCCTCATTCAATGTGTGGATTGCCCGACTAGAGAGGTGGCAAAACTGGACATTCTCTTGGTGAATACGGAAGGGCAGGTGACGAAATTGTTAGAGAGGGATTACTTTGGGATCAGTGACCATAATTACATTAGTGTTAAGATAGCTGTGGAGAATGATAGTCTGGCCCAGAAGTTAAAATTCTAAATTATGGCAAAGCCAATTTAGAGGGCTAGGCGGTAACATTCAAAAGTTGATTTGGGGGTGCCTATTTTCAGGAAAGGAGAGACCAGGTAATTGGGAGTATTTCAAAAAGGTGGTAACTAGGGTTCAGCGTGAGCAGATTCCACTTGGAGTGAAGGGTAAGGCAGATAGAAGGAGGGAACCCTGGATGACTCGGGATATTGATGCCGTGGTCAAAAGGAACAAGTCGCATATGACATGCAGAGGGAGCAGGGGTCAAGTGGATCCCGTGAAGAGTATTTGGCATGTCGGAGTAGATTTAAGAGGGAAATCAGGACGCACACAGGGCATATGAGATTTTCCTGGCAGATAAAACAAAGGAAAATCCAAAGAACGTTTACAAATACATAAAGGGTAAAAGGGTGACTTGGGACAGGGTAGGGCCTCTTAAGGATAAACAAGGGCATCTATGTGCAGATCCACAAGGGCTGGGAGAGGTATTTACTGTTGAGAAAGGCACGAATGTTAGGGGAATTGGGGGAATAAAAAGTGTTGCCTTAAGGAGTTTACAAATTACAGAGAAAGAGGTGCTGGATGTATTTAAGCGCATGAAGGTAGATACATCCCGGGACATCGTGGGAGGCAAGGGAGGGATTCCCGGACCCTAGCTGACATCTTTAAATCATCGACCGTCACAGGAGAGGTGCCTGAAGATTGGAGGTTAGAAAGTGCTGTGCCCTTGCTTAAGAAGGGCTCTACAGATAATCCTGAGAACTGCAGACTGTTTACCCTTACTTCTCCAGTGGCTAAATTGTTAGAGGGTATTCTGAAGGACAGGATTTACAGGAATTTAGACAAGCAAGTGCTAATGGTGAAAATTCAACATGGCTTTGTGAGGGGAAAATCATGTCTGACGAATTTGATTGAGTTTTTTGAAGTTGTAACCAAAAATGTAGATGAGAGCATTACAGTCGACGTTGCCTGCCTGGGCTTTAACAAGGCCTTTGACAAGGTACTACAAGGTAGGTTGTTGCAAAATGTTAAGTCTCATGGAATCCAGGGTCAAGTAGCCAATAGATACAAAATTCACATCGCTACCGAAGCCAAAGGGAGGGTTGTGGAGGGGTGTTTTTGAAACTGTTGTCCTTTGACCAGCGGTGTGCCTCAGGGATCGATTCTGGGTCCACTGTTATTTGTTATAGATATTAATGATTTGGATGAGAATGTAGGAGGTTTGATAAGTAAGTTTGCAGATGACACCAAGAGTGGTTCCACAGTGGATAGTACATGAAGTTATATAAGATTACAAAAGACCGTGACCACTTGGTCCAGTGCACCAATGAATGGCAGATCACAAAACATAGCACATGGAACAGAACATAACAGTACAGGCCCTTCGACCCAATATGTTGTGCCAACCATTTATCATAATCTTAGATCAACCTTACCTACAATCCTTAAAATTACTGCTGTCCATGTGCGTGTCCAAGAGCCGCTTAAATTTCCCTAATGACTCTCATTCCACCTCTGCTGGCAGAGCATTCCAGGCACCCACCACTCTCTGTGTAAATAACTTACCTCTGACATCTCCCCCATACCTTCCTCCAGTCACCTTACAATTATGTCCCCTCGTGATTGCCATATCCGGCATGGGGAAAAGTAAATGTCTACCCACTATATCCATGCCTCTCATCACATTGTACACCTCTATCAAGTCCCTTCTCTTCCTCATTCGCTCCATTGAGGAAATGCCTAGCTCCCTGAAACGTTCGTCTTAAGACATGCCCTCCAGTCGAGGCAGCATCCTGGTAAATCTCCTCTGCACCGTCTCCAAATCATCCACATCCTTCCTATAATGAGGCGACCAGAACTGGACACAATATTCCAAGGACCGCATGGTAGCCTATCTGTTAGCACAGTTCCTTCATAGGTCCAGTGTCCCAGGTTCGATTCCCCGCTTGCGTCACTGTCTGTGCGGAGTCTGCGCGATCTCCCCGTGTCTGCGTGGGTTTCGTTCGGGTGCTTCGGATTCCTCCCACAGTCCAAAGACTTGAAGGTTAGGTGGATTCGCCATGATAAATTGTCCTTAGTGTCCAAAAAAGGTAAGGTAGGAATACTGGGTTACAGGGATAAGTCGAGACATGGACTTAAGTAAGGTGCTCTTTCCAAGCGCTGTTGCAGCCTTCTTCTGCACTGGAAATGCTATGGTTCTAACCTGAGTTTTATAAAGCTCCATCAAAACCTCGGGGCTCTTAAACTTAATCCCCCTGTTAATGAAAGCCACCTTAACAACCCTATTAACTTGGGTGGCAACTTTGAGGGATACATGTACGTTAACCCCAAGGTGCTTATGTTCCGCCACACTTCCAAGAATCCTACCTTTAACCCTGCAATCAGCATTTAAATTGGACCTTGCAAAATGAATCGCTTCATATTTATCTAGGTTGAACTCCATATGCCACTTCTCCACCCAGCTCCCCAGCTCTGCATCCTGTCAATGTCCTGTTGTAACCTGCAACAGCCCTCAGCACGACCTACAACTCCATCAACCTTCGTGTCTTCGGCAAATTTACTAACCCACCCTCCACTTCCTAATCCAAGTCATTTATGTAAACCACAAAGAGCAAAGGTGCCAGAACAGATTTCTGCGGGACACTACTGGTGACCTATTTCCAGGCGAAATACTTTCGATCCTTTGCCACTCGCTGGGTTCTTTCGGCAAGCCAATTGTGTGTCCGGACAGCCAAATTTCCCTGTATCCCGTGCCCCCGAACTTTCTCAATGAGCCTACCACGGGGAACCTTATCAAATGCCTGACTGACACCCATATACACCTTATCCACTGCCCGACCTTCGTCAATGTATCGCGTCATATCCTCAAAGAATTCAATGAGGTTTGTGAGGTATGACCAACCTCTCGCAAAGCCATGTTGACTATCTTTAATCAAATTATGTTTTTCTTAATGATCATGAATCCTTTCTCTCAGAATCCTTTCCAATATTTTGCTCACCACAGAAGTAAGACTGACTGGTTTGTAATTCCCAGGGATTTGCCTATTCCCTTTCTTGAACAGGGGAACGACATTCGCCTCCCTGCAATCATCCAGTTCTATACCAGGGCAGCACGGTAGCATAGTGGTTAGCACAAATGCTTCACAGGACCAGGTTCCCAGGTTCGATTCCTGCTTGGGTCCTGTCTGTGCGGAGTCTTCACATCCGCCCCGTGTGTGCGTGGGTTTCCTCCGGGTGCTCCGGTTTCCTCCCACAGTCCAAAGATGTGCAGGTTAGTTGGATTGGCCATGATAAATTGCCCTTAGTGTCCAAAATTGCCCTTAGTGTTGGGTGAGGTTACTTGGTTATGGGTATAGGGTGGAGGTGTTGACTTTGGGTAGTGTGGTCTTTCCAAGAACCAGTGCAGACTCGATGGGCTGAATGGCCTACTTCTGCACTGTAAATTCTATGATATTCCACTGGAGTCTGAGGACGCAAAGATCATCACCAACAGCGCAGCAATCTCTGCCCTCGCTTTCCGTAGTAACCTTGGGTCTATACCGTCAGGCCTAGGGGGCTTATCTAACCTGATTCTTTTCAAAATTTGAAGCACATTTCTTAATATCAACCTGTTCGTGTCTATTAATTTGGTTCATGCCGTTCTCATGAGCAACAATTCCTCACTCTGGAGTAAATGTTGAAGCAAAAGATACAATTAGGGCCTCCCCTATCTCCTCAGAGGCTAGGCACAAGTTCCCTCCACAGTCCGTGATCGGCCGTTTACTCATTCTGATCATCCTCGTATTTCTCACATTAGTGTAGAACGCCTTGGGGTTTACAATACTCCTTCCCGCCTGGATTTTTTCATGCCCCGTTCTATCTCGCCAAAGTCCATTTTTGAGTTCCTTCCTGGCTACTTGTAACCCTCTGGAGCCGTGCCAGATGCTTGCTTCCTCAACCTTACATAAGCGTCCTCTTCCTCTTGACTTCAATCTCCTGTTCTCTTGTCATTCAAGGCTCCTTCACCTTACCATTCCTTCCGCGTCTCAGTAGGACAAACCTATCCAGCACTCACAGCAAGTGCTCCTTAACAACCCCCACGTTACTGTTCTGTATTTCCCCAGGAACAACTGTTCCCACTTTATGCTCATCAACTCCTGTCTAATAGCAGTACTATTTCCTCTCCCCCCCCCCCCCCAATTAAATACTTTCCCACACTATCTGTTCCTATGCCTCTTCATTACTACGTTAAATGTCGAGCTGTGGTCACTGTCACCGAAATGCTCTCCCACCGAGACATCTGACACCAGGCCTTGTTCGTTGCCAGGCAACGTATCCAATATGGCCTCCCCCCTCGTCGGCTGTCGACATATTGAGTCAGGAATCCTTCCTGTACACACCTGACAAAATCTGCTCCATCCAAACCATTTGCAGTAAGGAGTTTCCAGTGAACATTAGGGAAGTTGAAGTCAGCTATGGCAACAACTCTGTTACTTCTGCACCTTCCCATGATTTGCCGCCCAATCTGTTCTTCCAGCTCTCTGCTGCTATTGCTATTGGGGGGCCGATAGAAAACTCCCAATAAATTGACTGCTCCTTACTTGTTTCTGACGTCCACCGTACTGACTAAGGAGACAAACCTTTCTCGACTCCCTCCTTTTCTGCAGCTGCGACGCACTCCAAAACCAACAGTGCCACTTCCCCTCCACTTTTACCTCCCTCCCTATTCTTCTTAAAACATCCAAACCTCGTAACATCTAACGAGCATTCCTGCCCCGGTTAAATCCATGTCTCCGTAATGGCCACATCATCGTAATTCCAAGTACTGAACCATGCTCTAAGTTCAACTGCCTTAATTCTCACACTCCTTGCATTGAAATGAACATACTTTAACCCATGTAATTGAGTGCGACTTTGCCCTATCAACTGCCTATCCTTCCTCACAGACTATTTCTATTTCTACCTGTTCAACAGCTACCCTATCCTCTGATCCATAGTTCTGGTTCCCATCCCCCTGCCAAACTAGTTTAACCCCACCCCACGAAGAGTTCTAGCCAACCTCCCAGCTAGGATATTGCTACCCTTCCAGTTTAGTTGCAATTCGCCCTCCGTGTACAGGCCCCACCATCATGAGAAGATTTCCCAATAATCCACATACCTGAAGCCTTCCCTCGTCCACGAGTCCTGCACCTACGTTTTCAGCTGCACACACGCTCTGTTTGTTGCCTCACTTGCACGTGGCGCCAGCAGCCATCTTGAGATAACTAATCTTCCTGTCCTGCTGTTCAGCTTCCAATCCAACTCTTAAAAACACGTTTTTGTTCATCATCCCTTTTCTTAGGTATGTCGGTAGTGCCTGGAGTGTGAGTTTGATTTTGGATCAATGTGTGGTGATGCATTTTTGTAGACCAAATCAGGGCAGGTCCTACTCAGTTAATGGCAGGGAGTTGGGGAGAGCTACAGAACAAAGAGATCTCGGTGTACAGGATAATTGCTCCTTGAAGGTGGAGTCGCAGTTTGACAGGCCGGTGAATAAGGCATTCAGCATGCTAGTTTTTATTGGTCAGAATATTGAATGGAGGAGTTGGGACATCTTGTTGAAGTTGTAGAAGATATTTGTAAGACCACACGTGGAAAACCGTGTTCAGTTCTGGTCACCCTATTATAGGAAGGATATTGTTAAACTAGAAACGGTGCAAAAGAGATTCAAGAGGATGCTGCCAGGACTTGATACTCTGAGTTATAAGGAGAGGCTTTGTACATTTCTTTGATCTTTAAGATTGTAGTTTAGTCGGGCAGTATGGTCGGCACGGGCTTGGAGGGCCGAAGGGCCTGTTCCTGTGCTGTACATTTCTTTGTTCTTTGTTCTCTTTGGATAGGCTGGGACTTTCTGCTCTGGAGAGCTGGAGGCTTCGGGGTGATCTCATAGAGGTCTATAACACAATCAACAGGACAGATAAGGGCGATAGTCAACAGCTTTTCTCAAATGTATTGGAGTCCAGAACTAGAGGGCATAGGTTTAAGGTGAGAGGGGAGAGATACAAAAGAGACCAGAGGAGAATACTTTTCACACAGAGGGTGATCAGCATCTAGAACGAGCAGCCAGAGGCAGTGGTAGACGCGGGTGCAATTTATTTCCTTAAATACTGTTACACAGTTACATGGGCAGGGTGGGTATAGAGGGATAGGGTCCGAATGCGGGCAAGTGGAGCTAGCTGAATGATAGAAACTGGAATTCATGGACAAGCTGGGCCACACGCCCGTTTTCCATGCTGTAAACATCTACGACTCTATGAAGCTTTTGATAGGTATATGCGGAATGAAAATGATTGCTCGTGTATGAAATGTCCACGGAGAGTATGGTTCAGTCGAAGCTTCAATGGAGCCAAACGTCGTGTACTGTGAATGTGGCTGGAAGGAAAACAATCAATTCATTTAGGGGAAAATTGATAAACAAACAACAATATAAGAAAATAGTTCAGTGTTTTTTTCTTCTCCTTTTAATCAGGTTAGTAATTTCGGTTGCTGTACAGATTGGGCGTTGAGGTGATAGAGCGATAGGACACTTGGGACAAATTTGTGTATGGCATAATTTTCTGTTATCAGACAGGTGTAACAGTAGCAGTAAAGTTTTATAATTTGAACGTTTTAAAGATATGTATAGCGTTTTGCAGACACATATCAAATGGAATTTAACATTCAGCACGATAAAAGGGCAAATGATCACATGTCTTTCGAAAACCGTGCACTTTTGCTTCGAAAAAGGCCAATGTGAATTAGATACTTTCAGAGGAATTCCGAAAGAAATAGCACTGTGCACGCCTTTACACATTATTTGAACACTTACAATTGAAATTCTACATTGGAGATCAGAGTTAGGTTCTCTTTATTCCCTGAGGTTTAACCAGCTTAAGGAACTTACACATCGGCGATTTATATTAAGATACGTGTTTCATAGTTTTTCAAAACGATGGATGAATAAAGTGTACATGGTAAGTCAGTGAGCATCGAGTCATGAAAAGACCATAACCCTCCAAGAACATCTTAAGCAGCTGCAATATTTAAGACATTTTTAGGGCAGAATGGTGGCGCAGTGGTTAGCACTGGTGCCTCACGGCGCCAAAGTCTCAGGTTCCATCCCGGCTTTGGGTCACTATCCATGTGGATTTTATACATTCTTCCCGTGCCTGCGTGGGTTTCGCCCCCACAACCTAAAGATGTGCAGGCGAGGTGTATTGGCCACGCTAAATTGCCCCATAATTGAAAAAAATTAATTGGGTACGCTAAACTTATAAGAGAAAATGAAAACATTTTCTTACCGAACCGAGTTTAATCACGGCAGATTGGCATTCCAATTTGATATTTTATCGGCAAACGTTGACAAAGAGTAAAAACAAATCATCCTCTATCGCCCTTACTACCTATGCTGCACTGATCTCTTTCTCGCTCTCTCGCACTCTCCTTCTCTTTCCTCTCCCTTTCTTCCTGAACAACGGACGGCTTATGATTGTTGAGACAGATGTTTAGTGATTTGTTAACCCTTAAATTTTTTTACCGAGCTCTTTTTGCGTGCACTCTGTCGAAATTAAATAGAGTGAAGAAGCATTAAAAGTGTTCTGACGGTGAAGGACGCATTGTAATAACAATACGAAAGGTCACTCAAGACTTTTCTTTGACGGAATGTAATCTCACGGCTCAAACAATCATGCAGAATTTTGAAGTAAAAATAAATAAATAAAGGAATTACTAACAATAATTTCAACTTTATTAATGTACACATCACCACACGAGCCTCTCTCTCTCCCTCTTTCTCTCTCTTTCTCTGTTTTTCTCTCTTCCTCTGTGATTCTCTTTATCCCTGTCTTTTGCATGCAATCACCAAATTGATTGCGTCACGTGTTCCTCGTAGGCGCATCCTCGCCGGCAGCGGGATTCTCCATTCCTGCCAGCCAACAATGTTGTGTCCACCTCACGCTGCCGGGAAACCCGGAGGCGTGATTGCTCGGTCTGTGGAACAGAGAATCCCGCCATCCGATAATACACCCCTTCATATCCATACTCTCACCATTTTGCAACTGTGATAGTTCTGTCGGAATCAATAGAGAAATGATGAGTAGCTAGATTAACATGAAAACATACCTATAATTTTCCCAACGTTGTGAAATATTAAGCCAAATATGGATACCAATCAATTCATTTCCATGTACAAATACAAACATTGCTCGCAAAAAAATCTAAGAAAACTTCATAATTTAATTCAAATGAGGAATGAAAGGCAGGGAATTGCAAATGCAATACAGATGGTGGGAAGGAACACCGTGATGTTTAGTATGTTGATCCCATTTATTATTTTAAGTTGAATATATTTCTTCTCATGTAGATTCTATGTGGCCAAAGCTTCAGAAAGTGTTCGATGCTTTTACATTAATTGATTCTCTGGAAGATTTATGTTCTATAGAACGTAGGAGCCGCGATCTTTCATCCACGCACCGAAACTGTGTTACGACATACAATCATTAGCGGCCCTTGTTAACTTATTTTTTCCCAATTGACTGGCAATTTGGCGTGGTCAATCCACTAATCCCGCACACCTTTGGGTTGCTGGGGTGAGGTCCACGCAACCATGTTGTGAATGTGCAATCTCCAGTGATGCGGGGCAAGAATCCAACCCATATACCCGGCACCGTGAGGCAGCAGTGCGAACAACTCCACTAGCGTGCTGTCCCACGGCACTCATTAACTTCTTAATTCTGGAACTGACGTTGATGTAACATCTTTTTCAAGAAAGATTGAGTTTATGACATGGATATTTGGAAGACCGGAATTTGACATCAGAACATATATTTTGGAGGTCGCATACGAGAGGACATGGAATATTAAATTTGAGCATGAGTTTACGGAGGCTATGGGCAAATAAATTGTGAATTAAAAACAACAATCACTTTGCTGTTTTCTGCTCCCTTAACAGCGTGCCGAAATTTTTTGCAACGGAATCCAATCAGGATTGACTTAAAGGTCTATCACCATTTCGTGATTTTGCATCACCTGTAAAATGAATTCTGAAAAATTGATATTGAAGTTCACCAAATATTTGAGACCTTAAATGCAAATAAAAACAGTTGAAAACATATTCAGCACCATATCCGTCATGCTTATTCGATCGATATCATTAATTTTATTGATGGGAGGCAACACAAAAACCTACAGAGGACAGCATTTCCATAATACTGGTTACCTTTAAAGCGGAAGGAAGTTCAATTGTGATAAAGAACCACTCTTATACGGAACATCTCATGTGTTTAATTGTTGTGTCTAATTTCCATTCTTGCTGGTGATGCATATTTATACTCGTTCCTTTGCGTAATTGATTGATTTGATAGAATATATTAGGAAACCCATATCAGAAGCAGAATATGAAGTTGTGCTGCGAAACGGTGCCGCAGTTCGCTCAGGTGATTCCTGCATGAAAATGCCTTATGACGTCGAATAGTGACAGCATATATTTCGACATTCAGCGGCAGGTCCGTAAACGTCCTCCTTTCCACAATCATTCACTCAACTTACGCACGGTCATGTTGCATTCTTGGCATTAAATATATTTACCTCTCCCCAGCAGCAGCCTGACCTGCTGAATTTTTCGTGCACTTTGGTCTCATTTCGCATCTTCAGCATTATATTTATTTTTAAATAACACAGCGAATCATGCAGGCTTCACTTTTGAACATATGACTGTTTTAGCGAGTTTTATTGCAGGCCACTATGCTCCATAACAGTGTTGCACGACTGCCTCAATGCAGCTGGGCCCCGTCCATAATTCCGGCCTTGGGTGACTGTGTGAAGCTTGCACTTTATCAATGCATGGGATTCCCCCTTATGCTCCAGTAGGACCCAACGGTCTAACTGTATGCAGGTGAACTGCATTGCTCATCTTTAATTTCATGGATTGTCCAAAACAATGTGTCGGTTTGGTGCACTTACTGGGATGAGACAGTGGAAGGGGGCCGACGTTGGCTGTTCTTTCAGTGCGTTGCTGCAAACTCAATGAACCGAAACGTAAGAACTGTATCGTATGAATTCGATGGTTCTTTGGTAATATTGAACACTTTCGCTCTCTCCCTGGTCCAAAGATGATGGTACCTCCAAATTCCCTCCCAATTACCAAACACCCTTTTTTTGTTATGTTCTATTATCGTGGAGTCAGCAAGAATCAACAATGAAAAGGACGAAACTGCCCTCTTCATTTACTCTCCGTACCACATCATATTTCATCTCCATTTTCACACTTTGGACTTTGATCTGTTTTCATCTCCCAAAATATTTCTAAGCACCCAGTATCCCCAGGCCAAGAGCTATAAGAGATGTCTGCCAAAGATGAAACCATATTGGAAGGCCTCCTCACAAAGTCGCAATTTATATGTTAATTCACACCGCAAAAAAATGAATACGTTTTACATGCTGCTCGAGATTCAAAGGGTAACAGTTTTTCGGTGCTGTTTGCCAAATTCGGTCCTGCTAAATAAAGACACAATCAATGGTTTAACTCGATTGTCGTGATCTATGAACTATGTTTCCTCCAGAGATCCAAAAGAGGCCACTGCCATACGCCATTTACGTTTTGCCCGTCAACGTTATTAGTTACATTCATAAGCGTGTGTGTTATTTGCATTCGGAAATACTTGGCAGCACATTTATGTTGGTGACAATTAATTCCGCATATTGAACTCCTCTCCATTTTCATTTTGGTAAGTTTCAATTTTCAGAAAAATGTTTTTTGAAGAACATAACGTGCACAGTGAAATTTGACGATGAAATCTCTTGAGAACATTCGTCCTTTTTACACTGATGCACACTTCGATAAGGTAATTACTTATATGTTTGAGCTCTCAACCTCACTCTCCATTAGCAAATGCTTTCATCACTCCGGCAGCCTGTGGTGCATTTACCTTTCCGAATGACTTGCTATCCTACTGAGTTGGGTGTCATCAGCATTTCTTCATGCAATATGTTCAGTCTTTTCATCCAATTAATTGATCGAGTTTTTAAGAAATAGGTGGCAAACACTTTTGTCTGCAGCACTGCTCTAGTTAAGGCTGTTGTAAGACGTCTTACTGTGCTCACCCCAGTCCAACGCCGGCATCTCCACATCATATTTAAGGCTTGTCAGTGAGACCAGGCCCCTTTATCGCTGACCATTATGTTTTTCGCAGGCAGATCATTTATATATGCGAGTGATATTCTTCCTACACAGTAGGTTTTATCGCGCTCAGTAAAACCTGATATTACAATACATCAAGGCCAGACGTGGGCCGGAATTCTCCGGCCATTGCGATTCACTTTTCCAGCCGTCAACACGTCCCCGTCAGCGTGTTTCGTGCTTACAATGCGAAATATTTTGTGTGGTAGAATCCAAGCGAATGGCGCCTCGCAGAGCAACATGTGGCTGGGAGTCGGAGAACCGGGTCCATGTTCCTCAGCCATGTGTTTCACTGCATTGCGCCACTCAACTCGACGGACTGTTCTCTACCTTATTACCCATTGGAGACACCTCATTCTAAGGTGATAACACACTGCTGCACGAACTGATCTATTGATTGAAAATTCTAACTTCGTTTGTTTGTGCAATGTCAAATATCCTTCAATATATGTCCCTGTCCTTTGAACCAATTTCCCCAATTGCTTCCATGTCATGAATATTTCAATCTCTCGGTGCGAAAATTAATTACCTATTGCGTTCCGAGTGTTGTTCACTATCTGGTAGTGTAACTGTCGTATGTTACGTTTTATGGTTATTGTAATCATTTGCCTGGATGTTGCTGCACATGACCGTATGCATATTCTACCTATTCCGAGGACACTCTAGCAATCATGACCATAACCACGTCCAGAGCATTTTCCTTTTGATTGCTCATGTATCTCACAAGCCTTTCACCGGTAATTTTATTTAAAATTATCTCTACGTGGCTGCTTATAATAACCCGGCATAACATTGGTCTGACATTTTCGCTTGATGTGACGACAAAGATTGGTGAAAACGATTGTTTTCCTAATTTCCAACTCATTACACATTCTTTGCAAAGATCACTTGAACAACATTCAGCGTATAGTCTTACTGCATTTCACTTTATCCTTCACTTCCAAACAGTTGACGTGCTTGGACGTTAGAAGTCTCGGTGTGGCCTGCACACAGATCTCGCTGAAGCTGTGTGGCTCATGCCGTGATATTTCTGTTTCATTTGTCTGATCCCATGGATAACTTCTTTACGTCAGCCTGATCCACTTCCTTCAAGAAACCTATTATTTGACTGGTGAAAGAACTTGCATTTAGCCTCATACACAGACTACTGTCACAGCTTTAAAAAATCGTCGTGAAAATGGTCGCTTGATGAATTTTAAGAGAAATGTTCGAAAATGTCACAAAAATCTGAAATTATTGGACATGTCTTCTCTCAAACATTGCCCTCGCCAGCTCTTATTTCGTTCTCTCTGCATTTTCGAATGCACAATTTTCGTCGTTATTATTCGCGAATGGAAAAAGAACAATTACAAATGCAATTCTAACGGTAGTAGACAGAGCAGATGGAGGAAGGGGCGAAGTTCCCCGGAAATGGCGCGATGTCCGCCGACTGACGCCCAAAACAGCGCAAATCAGACGGGCATCGCGCCGCCCCAAAGGTGCGGAATGCTCCGCATCTTTGGGGGCCGAACCCCAACCTTCAGGGCGAGGTCGGCGACGGACGAATTTCCGCCCCGCCAGCTGGCAGAAAAGGCATTTGGTGCCCAGCCAGCTGGCGCGGAAATTACATATCGGGCGGCGCATGCGCGGGAGCGTCACCGGCCGCTGACGGCATTCCCGCGCATGCGCAGTGGAGGGAGTCTCTTCTGCCTCCGCCATGGTGGAGACCGTGGGGGAGGCGGAAGGGAAAGAGTGCCCCCACGGTACAGGCCCGCCCGAGGATCAGTGGGCCCCGATCGCGGGCCGGGCCACCGTGGGGGCACCCCCCGGAGCCAGATCGCCCCGCGCCCCTCCCAGGACCCCGGAGCCCGCCCGCGCCGCCTTGACCCGCCGGTAACGTAGGTGGTTTAATTTACGCCGGCGGGACAGGCATTTTAGCGGCGGTACTTCGGCCCATCCGGGCCGGAAAGTCGAGCGGGGGTACCCACCAACCGGCGCGGCGCGATTCCCACCCCCGCCGAATATCCGGTGCCGGAGACTTCGGCAACCGGCGGGGGGGGCATTCACGCCAGACCCTGGCGATTCGGGTTGGAGAATCTCGCCCCAGATGTCACAGTCTGGGGATATGGAGTAGAGCATTCAGGACAGAGTTGAGGAGAAATTACTTCACCAGATAGTCGTTTGCCTGTGGAATTTCGAACCACAGTGAGTAGTGGAGACGACGAAATTGTATATTTTCAAGAAGCAGTTAGATATATCACAACGGGAGAAGTAAATCAAAGGATATGGGGCAAAGGGGGATCAATCATGATCATAATGAATGGCGAAACAGGCTCGAATAGCGGAATGGCCTCCTCCAGCTCCTATTTTCTATGTTTCTACAACACTGACTGAAAACCAATCCCGAGCGTTCTGTAACGACAATCGGGCTGTATCTTTTCCAATTATTATGAAGCACTACGCGAGCAAAACATGAGACAGAATATCGCCAACAGGGAAATGTCCCTCTCTCACACAAACAAACACACATATAGACACACAGTCCTTACCTAAATCACTGTCATCTCACCTGAAAATGGGTATTGAACTCTTGTGGAGTTTGCAGTATTTGCCAGGAGCAAAATATTTAATCCAAAAGGCAGCATGATATTTTATCTAAATAAATCAATTTTTTACGGAGACACTGACCGTCTTGGCACTTTTTCGGGTCTGTGAGTCAAATCAGAAAACATGTGAAGCGAATTTAATCACTTAAACCATTTTCAAAATCTGTAGAAATATGTAACAATAAACATTCGTTAAAATAAGAAGTCAAGAGTGTCAGGGACATCTATTGGCAGCCTGACCATCCAAAGGCACAGCTTCAATGTCCGTTCGGCAATGTATCATACAGTCCCTACTGTGAAAATGCAGTCCTTATGGCCAATCATGGCTTCACCGAGCTGTGCGACAGCACCCCTCCCTATCCTATCCCAATAATTCCTTAACATAGCTTACGCATCTTTGGAAATAAGGAACAATCAATATATTGCATCAACTTGCCCTACAAATATTTCTACTGTTGGCGGACACCGGAACATCAGGGGACGGTTCACAGTAAACATAAACAGTCAGCCAAGGCTGGGATTGAAAGCGGCTTCCCGGCTCTTTCAGGTTCTAACCACTGAGCCATTGTTCCGCCCACTATGAATAATAAATACCCAAGACAATGTGTTATTTCAGTCAGGAAAGTTTACGTCAGTGGCAATAACAGAATAAAACATCTTAACAAAGTAACAAGAGTAAAAAGAAGGAGCTACGTACTTGATTTGACTTTTTAGAAACATTCGTTATTTATTTCTGATTCTACATCTGTTCATGCCACGTTGGATACATTGGACATTGTGCATCCAATGCTAATTTTGGGCTCAGCTGCTGGAAAGTGTCACCAAACAAGAGGAACGAGAACATGGACGTGTTTGGCATGGTATAGCTGACGCGTTAAGACTACTCAGGCTCTGAATGGAGTGCATTAATCAAAGCTTGCCACCAACCAAGGTAAGTGAGTATGGATAATACTTTCATAAGTTTGTTCAATGTAATTAGGTTTAGTTTTTGAAGGGAGAAAATCGATATGTGGAACATATTCAGAGGGAGAGCGAACTCATCGAGCTTTGGCGATTTAAAACCTGACTTTTAGGATTGAAATAAATTAAAATTAAAGATGCAAATAGGAGCGTGTGATTAGCGTTACCCGAGGTCTAGGCACCTGGAAGGCAGATGAATGCATGAGACGGTAAACTAAGGCAGTTCCCCGACTGTAAGTATTAGAACATACTCTGCGTTTGCTGAAACAGAGAATCAAGTAATGTCAGCTAATAGATACTGAACGAAGGGGATTGCTAACTCCCCACACACCAGCATAAACCGGCAACTCAGATCTAGATATTTCACATATTTGAAATGTACTAACCAGGGGTTGCCAACGGCAGCATTTCAAACTAACCAGAAATCGTATGCCCACATTCATAAACGTCATCATAAATTCAGGGTGGGCAAATTAATGCAGGCCCGCTAAATTATCCCTCAGGTTTCTATGCTGGAATGAAATGTGCCTTCTCGAAATAACCGTCGCTTAAGTCCGCCATTTATCAGCCCAAGGAACCTTACATTTAAATACCCTCTGTATTCTCTCCAACATAATGTGATAAAAAGAAATGTACGCAATGTTCCAGCTGTGGCCGGTACAGCATTTAATAAGGTCCAAGCATTATATCGTAGTGGTGGTGTCTAACATCGAAAGCAAATGGAAAACATTCCGTGTGCGCGGTACTAACCTATGCTGTTATTTGAATCGGAGGAAACTGAGGGTATGATTTCAAATGTATTTCAATTCTCCTTGCTCTCTCAACATGCTCCATTTTTGATTTTTGATTATTTAGATTCACATTTATTGTCACGTGCCCGAGGTACAGTAAAAGTATTTTTCTGCGTTCAATCCAGACTGTTCAACCCATGGATGAAATGGATAGGACATGCAGTAAATATATATACACGGACATAGGCATCGGGTGAGCTATACGGACTGTGGTGCGACACAGTAGAGACGATTCTGGAGATTCTATTTAGTCCATCACGGGGTCCGTCAGGAGCCTGTTAAAATTATGTCATACGCCGTTTTTGAGTCCATTCGTGCGTCTTATCAGACGTTAGTAACATCTGTCCGATGGAAGAAGTTGGAAGAGGGAATAATCCAGATGGGAGAGGTCTTTGATTTTGCTACCTCCATTTTCAAGACAGAGGGAGGTGCAGGCAGAGTTAATGGATGGGAGGCTGGTTTGCTTGATAATCTGGGCTGTGTTAATGGCTCTCTGTAGTTTCTTAACGTCTTGACAGAGCAGTTGCCATACAAAGGTGGAGCCAGATAGAATGCTTTCTTTGGTGCATCGTTAGAAATTGTTTAGAGCCAATGTGGACATGCAGAAATTCCTTAATTTCCTTAGAAATTATATCCGCTGTTGTGGTTTCCTGGTCGTAGCATTGACGTGGGTGGACGTTGAAAGATTGTTGGTGATTTGCACGCCGATGAAGTTGCAACTCTCAAGAATCAGCACCTCGGCACCATCGATGCAGCCAGCGATGTGTACAACATTTCTCTTAATGAAGTCACTGGTAGGCTCCTCAGTTTTGCTGACATTGAGGGGGAGATTGTTGTCGTTATACCATGCCACTAAGTTTTCTATTTCCCACCTGTACTCAGTCGCATCGTTATTTGGGATCTCAGCAAAAGAGCATTGCCTTACTTTGTTTGATTTCCCAAAGTGCAGAACTATATAACTTTACAAAATGTAGTCGACTTGCCACTTTCCCTCCTACTGCAAGAACAATTAATATAATTCTGGCTTCCAAAGCTAATCCTTTCAAGACCAACTGTATCGTCCGTCTGTTATTTCATCGAGATATTCTCAGTGAGGCCTCCCACATTCTCTGTCCAATCATCCGCATTTCCCCGTGGCATATTGGCGAATACTTATCGGTGTCACTTGCTACGTTGCCTTATGTCTTACCAAAACCGAGATGGAACAGTTGAACTGCAGTAAATACTCTATCTTGTTACTTCGTCAAAAATTAGTTAATATTTTTCTTTCACAAATAATGCTACTTGGAATCTCGCCATCTTGCACATTATAAGCGGCAGTAACCTGACCCTCAGAATTGATTCTATCATTTTATCCACCAGCGAACTCAGAATGTTTATCCCACGATAAAACCACTGCCGCACAACTATCCTATAATGGCCATACTTAAACAGGAATCTAATCCCCGTGAGCCACAACTCTATCTTGTGAGAAGTTAAAATATTTAAAAAAAAATCAAACACCCTCAGGGCATCAAATACTTTATGGTTGATACGCTCTAGGTATGTCACTGAGGGCGTATCGATTTTGTAAATTTCAATTGCGATGAATTATATGTTGCTTTTGTTATTTCGTCACATGGAAATACAGTGCTACTTTCCACATTGAGATCGTTTTCTCTTTTAGATCTCCAAATGTTATTTTTTTCCGTTAGGTTACCATCCCATCGCATCAATAATGCTGGGACTCTTTAGATCCAATATTCGGGAATGTCATCTACTTCCCCTCAGACATACACAAACAATTAATCTTTGTTTCCGACTTCATCACATCGTCGCCACCCAAGGTACCATCATCGAGCTAAATTTGGCACATTTCCCAACTTTAAGGTGGCATGTGGCCAACGGTGAGAAGAACTTGTCCAAACCATTTTGCCTTAAAGTTTCTGTAACTTGATCACTGCTGACTGGAACTGCAGAGCCATGGTTAATTACTGTTTATCGTTCGCGATGTGCCATTAAGCGCTATTAGTTGACTTCAGCACAGCTGGACTTACCGTCATCTAAACCTCTAGGATATCGGCGGCAGCCTGCAATTTGAAATACGTTGTTACTGGCTATTTTTCTACCATTATGATTTATAAGATTCTAGACATGGGGCGGGTTTCCCTCAGCCCACGCCGGGCAGGAGACTCGCCGGACCGGACGCGAATTTCGCCACGCCAGTCAACCGATTCGCAGGAGAGCGGAGAATCAACACCATTGGCACAGACTCGGACGGCCGCTGGTCGGGGCCGCTCTAAGCTATTCTGTGCCCGGAGCGGGCCGAGCGGCAAAAAGAAAAATCCGAGTCCCGCGGTGCCGTTCACGGGACGTCAACGTGCATCGATCCGGGGGCTGCCTGGTGGGGGGGGGGGGGGAAGGGGTGACAGACCCCCTGAGGGCCTCCACTGTGACCTTGTCCGCGATCGGGGCTTACCGAACGGCGGGCTAGCCTCTCGGGCTGGGGGCCTAGTTTGCTCCGCGCCAGACCCTGTAGCTGTGAGCCATGTTGCGTCCCGGCTGGCGCAGAGAAGGGAGTCATGTGCATGCGTGCAATCGCGCGAGTCGCACTCCGCATGCGCGCATTGGCGCCGGTTGTATGCGAGACCCGCGACGCCCATTTGACGCCGGTATTTGCAGCTGGAGCACCGTGGGTTGTTCCAGTTCCGTGCTCGCACACTGTATGGGTCAGAATTGCTGCTCCTGGGGGCATGTTGACGACGGCGTTGACGACGTGGTCAACACTCAGAGTCAGGATCACATAATCCCGCATTATCATTGAACTGGGAAACAAAGGGTATTGTGCAGCCTCCAATGCAATTCATCAAACTTAACCAGAACGGTGAGGAATATTGTTTTGGTTTTTCATATCATGCCACGTTTGGAACATGTTTTTCCAAAAATAGCTTCCGCTTTGTTTCCGAATGTTTTGATATTCCGTTTTTAATAATTTTTATTAAACTTTGCAGAAACTGGCGTCGCTGCCTTGACCAGCATTAAGTGCGTCCCACAAAATGTCCTTCTGAACGTGTTGCTGAGTGGTCTCCTCTAAATTGCAGTGCGTAAATCGTAGGAACCCAAAATGCTGTGAAGAACGGCGTCCCATTTTCAACTAAATATGGTGAGTGGCTCGACAGACGCCTCCAGAGTTGACGTGCATGATGTGCGTTTTATCACAAATGTTAGATATCGTGATTTTGGAAGGTTAGGTATATAGAAATGTCGTGAATTACTTTAGTGCATCTTTTAGATGGTACACATAACTCTAACTTCGCGTCGGAAGTGATAGAAAGACTTATTTTTGCAGACTGGCCATGAGCTACAAATAGTCTGTATCATTCTTTTTTGCATAAAATGCCTTGCTACTGTCGGTGCTCGTGTCCGTGACTATACTTTCTACTTTAAGGTAAACGTTCTCCCACTTCGTGACTCCATATTTTACCCGATCTGTATAGTTTTGAAACAAGAAAACGTTATATGATTCCGCACATCCTTTTTAGAATATGTATTGAAGATAGACTTTATTTTTCAATTTGTTCGTGGGATATGGGCGTCGCTGGATGGGCCAGCATTTATTGCCCATCCACACTGCCCCAGAGAGAACCACATTACTGGAACCCTAATCCACATCGAGGCATGTCCAGGTAGAATGACAGGTATCGTTCCTCTGAATTATATTAGTGAACTTTTCTTTAATGAGAATCGTTGAACGTCTAATTCCAGATTTTTATTGATTTCAAATGTTACCATCTGCCATGGTAAGATTCGAAAACGAGTCGCGAGAGGAGTATTACTCGATGTCTCTGTAATTCTCGTCCGGCGACAAGACCAGAACGCCACAGCCTCCCATGTTACGTAGCTCTATTTCTCTGTGACAGCTTATAGCACTCAATTTTTCAGTCTGTATTTTGTTCCCAAATTCTGTTTATGTTCAATCCGGTTGCTGAGCAGCATGTCAGTCTCATCAGCTGTTTCGTTGTCTCTGTACATGCATTTTCCCTGCCCCGTCTCCGACTTTTAGCGAACTTTACACAGTCGAGGTATTTGCCATTTTCTCTCCACTCATGTATTTTTTCCTGTTTTGCGGTCTCAAAATTAGTGCACTAATGTCGTTATGTCGGATGAAAATTCAATCTATCAGCAGGGTTTCTAGTCAACGTCCGGATTCAGCGTCATGCATTATCGCAAGGGGAGCACTGTCGCGCAGTGGTCAGCATTGCTGTGTCACGGCGCCGAGGACCCATTTTGATTGCAACCCCGAGTCACTGTCCATGTGGAGTTTGCACATTCTCCCCGTGTCTGCGTGGGTCTCACCACAACAACATACAATCTGTGGGTGCATTGGCCACGGTAAGTTGCCCCTTAATTGGAAAAAAAATAATTGGACATTTTAATTCATTTTAGAAATGAATGATCCTATTAGAAATGAACAATCATCACTATTGACTGCTAGTTGCGAATCAGAATTGAATCACCGTTGTGCGCTCTACATGGCATGAGGGGTAACGGATAACTTTGATTGACAATACCCGTGCAAAGAAATCCAGAAATCACCGATACTATAGAGTTCCGTTGGATATTGTCCAAATAAATATTTTTTCTTACCTGCTGGGTATTCTGGATCTGGGTAGAAACATTCAATGACATGAAAATCACACGTCATATTCTTTCATGATTGGAGAGAGGAACAAATCCCATGAAAGCAAATCCAGATTTTTCCGAGGCCGCCACATCGTGCACAGATCAATAAAAGAGACAGCTTCAATTCAAATATAGTATCCATCCGACACTAACTGAACACAGAACAAAATGTCAATTGTATCTGTTCACATGCTGACATCGTGAAATGGGAAGAAAAATAGAAGCATGTGTAACTTTCCATTGATACTGTTTTTTGAATGATGTTATTAATTTACGAAAATAATAAACATCATTGAACATTCTGGTTATTCGATCACCTGGCAGATCTTTGCAGAGAATTTAAATTATTCAGGAATGTAAATAGCACGAATATCTTTCCTATAACCTGCCAAAGCAATCTACAGCAACTGTATGACCTTGATTGCTCCATACCCGTGGACGCGAAACAGCCCAGAATCAGGGAATTAATACTGCTGCGCGGCTGTATAGACTGGTGTGTTTTGTTCTTGGCAGTTCCAACGAACAATAACAGTGCGATAATGAACATTGGGAAATCAAGCCAATGTATCATTGAGAATATGTAGGAGAGAACACAGGGAGCGAATTGTGGGCCTCGGAAAGATTGTTCAATCAGATTTTTGCAATAGGTCTCAATTAAGAACTAAAAACCAGCAATATTGATTTCACAATGTCGTCTCATGACAGGGAATTTACAGTGCAGAAAGAGGCCCTTTGGCTCACAGAATCTGCACCAGCTCTTCGAAAGAGCACCACACTTAAGCCCAGACTCTTACTCTATCCCGGTAAACTAGTAGTGTAACCTAATCTAAGGGCATTTTAGCATGGCCAAACCAACTAACCTGCACATTTGTGGACTGTGTCGGAAACCGCAGCACCCAAGATAACCACACAGACATGGTGCGGACTTGCGGACACTGACAGTGATCCAAATCAGGAATATCGCTACAGGGACCCTGGAGCTGTGAAGACCATAAGACCAGAAGGCATAGGACCAGTATTAGGCCACTCGGCCCATCGGGTCTGCTCCGCCTTTCAATCATGGCTGATATATTTCTCACCCCCATTATCCTGTTTTCTTCCAATATCCCCTGATCCCCTGATTAATCAAGAACCTATCTATCTCTGGCTTAAAGCCTCTCAGTGATTTGGCCTCCACAGCTTTTTGTGGCATAGAGTTCCACAGATTCACCCCCACCTTGCTGCATAAATTCCTCCTCATCTCTGTTTTAAAGGGCCGTCCCTTTCGTCTGTGATTGTGTTATCTGCTTCTAGTTTCTCCTTCAATGGGAAACATACTCTCTTCGTCCACTCTATCCAGGCCTCGCAGTATACTGTAAGTTTTAATAAGATCCTATCTCATGTTTCTAAACTCCAATGGTTAGTCCTAAAGTCCTCAACAGTTCTTCATACAATGAGCACTTCATTCCAGGGATCATTCTTGAGAACATCATCAGGACTATTTCCATGTCGAGCACATCGTTCCTCAGATACTGAGCTCAAAGCGGCTCGCACCACTCGAAATGGGGTCTGACCAGATCCTTCTATAGCCTCAGAAGTACATTACTTGTCTTGCATTCCAGCCATCTCGATATGAATGCTGACATTGCATTTGCCTTCTTCACTGCCGACAGAACCTGCACATTAAACTTAAGAGAATCGTGAACAAGCACTCACAAGTCCCTTTGTACTTCTGATTTCCTGAGCATTTCACCAATTAGAAAATAGTCTCTGCCACCATTTATCTTCCAAAGTGCATAACCTCACACGTTCACACATTGTATTACATCTGCCACTATTTTGCTTACGTTCCTAAACTGTCCAAGTCCTTCTGCAGCCCGTCTTCTGCCTCAGCACGACCTGTCCCTCTAGAGATCCTTGTGTCACCTGTAAACGTAGCAACGATGCAGTCCTTTCGCTTTACAGATCAGTAATGTGTATTGTGAAAAGTTGTGGTCTCAGCATTTACCCTGACAAACACGACTAATCACCGGCTGCTATCCCCAAAAAAACTCCTAAACCCCACTTTCTGCTTTTTGCCAGTCAGCCAATCCTCTATCCATGCCTGGATCTTACCCTTAACACCATGGATTCTAAATTCATTTAACAGTCTCCTCTGCTGCTACTTGTCAAATGACCTCTGGAAATCGAAATGAATCACTTGCACTGTTTCTGCTTTAGCTAAGTTCCTTGTTACATCCTCGAAGAACTCCAACAGATTTGTCAGGCATGATCTCCCCTTGCGGCAGCATGTTGGCGCATTGGTTAGCACTGCTGTTTCACGGCGCCGAGGTCCCAGGTTAGATCCCGGCTCTGGGTCTCTCTCCATGTGGAGTTTGCACAATCTCCCCGTGTTTGCTTGGGTATAGCCCCCACAACCCAAAGAAGTGCAGGGTAGGTGGAATGGTCACTCAGTTTGTCCCTTTTTTGGAAAAAATGAATTCGGTACACTAAATAAATAAAAAAACGACATGATGTCCCCTTGACGAAGCCGTGCTGATACCGTCCGATTTTATCATCCACTTCCAAGTACTCCGCTATTTCATCTTTAATAATGTGCGGTAACATTTTACCAATGACCGAAGTCAGGCTAACCAGCCTATACTTTCCCGTCTCCTGCCGACCTACCTTCTTTAACAGATGTGTTACTGTGCAACTGAGCAATTGTGCGAAACACTGTGCTACCACTGCCCCTTCGCATACATAGACTCTGCATGGAATCGCAGCTTTGAATCTTCTTCTGCCAATCTGACAATAAGCACATTCGAGATTGGTACACGCACTGCTTTAGTACTGAAACACACAAGTAGTACTTGATTCACCTGCAGATCCAATACAAATAGTCTCACCTGAAGAGAAAACCACATAATTCGTATTTTATCCAATTAATTCTGTTTCGGTAAACGCCCCTCACTTTTCACCGTTCCTTTTCTTCGAAGAATCCTACTTTCAAAGGCCATTTGACACTTGATTTGACGTTCAAAATGACAATATCCATTCAATCTTCACCCCTGGAGCTGCTGGCGGGATTTTCTCTTCCTGCTGCTTGACAGTGGAATTTCCTATTGTAGCCACCTCAAACTGCCCGGAAATCTGCGGGCGTGGGCTGCCTGCCCTAAAAGTGAATTCCATCGACGGATAATTCCGGATTCCATGAAGAGGAAGACATATTTTAAGGACGTTTCTCATTATTTACGTAATTATAGGAAATCTTACTATCTGTGCTTTAATATTTACAGCAATGTCATCTCGAAGTCTCAAATTCCAGTTCTTAGTGGCTTTGCAATCTTTATTTGCAATAGTTGAGTAATTCGCGCTAAGCATTTGATCAATATTCAGACACATTTCATTTACTTTTCAATTTGGAACTCGGGCACGACTTGTCAGAACACTGGCAATTCAAGGCAGCATTGTCCTCACCGCGCAGCAGACATGGGGTTCATCCTGGCCTTGTGGAGTTGTTTGCACATTCTCCCCTATTACGCGTCCGTCTCACCCACATAGCCCAAAAAGATGTTCAGGGCAGGTGAATTGGCCACGATAAATAGCCCCTCAATTGGGAAAAAAAGGGACTGCGTACTCTAGATTAATAAAAACTATGTTACAACAATAACACCGCAAACTGTGAGCGTGATCGGTATTTTCCTCCTTTGACAAGCTTTTATTTGTTGTTCTGATTCACACAATTGTAAAAATTCGCAACAGAGCATACTTTTGGGGAAATCCGTCCCTGCTTCGTGCAGATACGGGAAGATAGATATGTTGGTCCTTGGCCTGACCTGCCTTATCCAACAGCAAAACGTCCAGCCTGGATTGTGAGCAAAAGGACGAGTAACGGAGTAGATGTGTGAACAGGACAGCAGGTGAATGGCAGGGTGAATAAATGGGTATGTGTCGAAGTGCGGAAGCAGTTCAGTTGAGTCGATACGTAGCTGAAGCGATTAAGTTGGAGCTTGCAGAGAAGGCACATGAATACGAGCATGCAATTGTGCAGCTATCTTCGTTTCGTGGATGGATTGCGTATCCTGGTAATTGAATGAGTAAGGATATTTCGAATTGTTAAATAGTTTTGTAACTTGGAAAGGGGCATACACATTTCTGCAGTGGAAGTTTATTGTGGGGGTTCGTATGCAGGTCTCCGTCAATTTTTGTATTTTGTAAGTGTGCACGTGCAAATATTGACACGTGCTTCATAATTTAGTTGTCAAATGGGTATTTACTTGTATTATTGTGGAGGTCGGTGTGCCCATTATAACGGGGATCCGTAACTATTTATGTGGGCTACGTGGGGAAATCTAGCTTCATCGGACGAGTGTGTACATTTGTGTCTATCGTCGTTTCAACAGACAGGAGAGGTGGACAGTTCAGAAAAGGCTCTTAAGCCCATCATGCATGCGCCTACAAAAAGTATCCACCGAAGTGTTCAAATCCAATTTTCCAGCATTGTGCACACAGTCCTGTATGGGCACAAATGCACAACCAAATACTTCTTAAATGCTACGAGGCTCTCTGCCTCCACCACCATTTCAGACAGTGAATTTCTGTTTCCACTACCAGCTGGGTGAAAATATTTTTCTTTAAATCCCCTCTAAACCACCTCCAACGTACCTCAAATCCATGCCACCAAAGGGAAATGTATTTTTATGTCTATTCTATCTATGCCTCAGATAATTTGAAACATATTCATCATGTACCCTTAACCTCCTCTGCTCCAAGTAAAATACCATCTATTCACAACTAAAACCCTTCAGCCCAGGCAACATCTGGCAAATTTCCTCTACACCCTTTCCAGTGCGATATTATCCCTCTATAATGTGCATTCCAGAACTGCACAGAATAATCTAGCTGTAGCCTAACCAACCTGTACTCATTTCCAGGATAACCTCCCTGGTCGTAATATCTATGCTTCGGCTAAGAAAGGCACGCCAGTCATACGCATTATTAACCATTGTTTCCACCTGCACTGATAGGTCCATGCACAATAAGGTCCTTCTGGTCTTAGGTGCTTCTAAGGATCGTGTCATGTATCATATATTCCCTTGCCTTTTTGGTTCTGCCAAAGAACATTGCGTCACGTTGATCCAGATTGATTTCCTTTTGCGACTGATCCACCCATCTGACCAGCCCGTCTTTACCTGCTTGCAATCTAACGCTATTATTGATGCCAGATTTAGAAAGAATGTTTTTGGACAATAGGGATTGACCGACTTAGATACCTGTACAAGAGGCAATTTTGGGGAATAGACAGTGCATAGAAAGTGTGTGATTCTGATAACCTAAGAATTTCTAATATCAGAAAGGACAGACATATAATTAAACAGAAGTCCCCATACTTGCTGTTAGCTGAGTTAGCAATGCTAAAGAAACAAAATGTTTTTTAGCTTAACTCGCTACATGCCTGAACACACATTAGTTGGGAAACTAGTATAATAGCATTGATAATTACAGACAACAGAGATAGTCAGGTGGTCAGGGAGGAATACACAGCGATGTGAGCAGGGTCCAGAGAGCGATGAGCATTGTTAATCCTCGTCAGCCAAAGGTCCCCAGATGCTGACAAAGATGATGACTTTAACAGTTAGCATGAGTGACTTCTTCATTAAGTAAGCGGCTGGTAAGGTACCAACCCACTTGATGTAACGTAAAATTTACTTGGACATTAACCTGATGTATTCATCTATAATCAATTTTATTGGACAAAGTCCAGCTGAAATGGGCTGTGTAGCTGCTAAGAAAAATGTATAAGATTAGATGTTTTCCTTTCTTCGGTGGAGAGACGATCTGGTTCTTTGTAGAATTTACAGTGCCAAAGGTGGCCATGCGGCCCATCAAGTCTGCAACAACACTTGGAAAGAGCATCCCACCTAAGCCTACACCACCACCCTGTCCATGTAAACCAGGAACCCAAACTGACCTAAGGACAATTTAGCAAGACCAAGCCACCTAACCTGCACACCTTTGCACTGTGGGAGGAAATCGGAGCACCCGGAGGAAATCGACGCAAACACGGGGAGACCGTTCAGACTCCGCACAGACAGTGACCCAAGCTGAGAATCGAACCTGGGACCCTGGAACTGTGAAACAACTATGCCAACAACTGCGCTACCGTGCCTTAATAGACACCATCTCCCCACCCGCGAAATAACCCGTTTGATGCGAGGACTAGCGTTAGCTGTTATGGAAACCTCTTATAGAGAAGATGGACCTGAGATCATAGTTCTAAACTGGAGGACGTTCGACTTTCATATCAGAAGATATGATTTGGCGACAGAGAAGCGAAAGCAGGCACTTTAATGTAAGACTGGGATTAAAAAGCGGTCCACAGGCAGGAAGGAATTAGGGCGAGTACGAGGGCCAACATTTTCCAGTAAAGAATAGTGTTCGGACAGCATATCTAGGGAGTCCTTGATATGGAAGACTATCCAGTATTAGATTTAAAAAATGGAAAAAGGCAGGCTTGTGACAGATGCTGAGGGCTCTAAACAGCTGTAGCCCGAAAGATGGAAGGAATGTGAAAAAGGGAAATTAAAAAGATTGCACCAAAACTTATGGTATATATGAATATGATGTATGTTACCTCATTTACGCTAACTTTACTTCCTTCACGCTACTTTGCTTACTTATATTACCTTATAATAACCCTGACTTCGATTTATTTACTTTGTTTGTAAGTTAACCCTTTCCTTAAAAAATAAACTCATGACGGTCCAATTGTTAGGTGGCCGTAAAATCAATGAGAACAGGAACCCGACCTTGGTATTTATGAAACACAGGTCTGCTTCGCTCCTGCCGGGACTGAAACTGAGCTCCGCACACTATTTTTTAGGATCATATAATCCCAGTTCGACCTGTTTTGGAAGAGGCGTTTTGAGAACCCCAAAATGTATCATGGAATTCAACCAACCTTCCCCTTTAATGTATTTGTTGCTTTTCCGAGCACATGGCGTGTTCTCCAGGTGTGATACAGCAATTATGGACAAATGGTTTTAAACACAAAGAATTGTTTATTCCATGAACTCAATTTAACCCTTTTAAATAAACATTGGATCTCTTAACACCCCCTTACTTCAAAGATAACACCGAAAGTATTACAACACTAAATACTCCTTCAGTTATTCCTTTCAACATCCAGGAGAGACATAAGAACATAAGAACATAAGAACTCGGAGCAGGAGTAGGCCATCTGGCCCCTCGAGCCTGCTCCGCCATTCAATGAGATCATGGCTGATCTTTTGTGGACTCAGCTCCACTTTCCGGCCCGAACACCATAACCCTTAATCCCTTTATTCTTCAAAAAACTATCTATCTTTATCTTTAAAACATTTAATGAAGGAGCCTCTACTGCTTCACTGGGCAAGGAATTCCATAGATTCACAACCCTTTGGGTGAAGAAGTTCCTCCTAAACTCAGTCCTAAATCTACTTCCTCTTATTTTGAGGCTATGTCCCCTAGCTCTGCTTTCACTCTGCTTTCAGGAAACAACCTGCCCGCATCTATCCTATCGATTCCTTTCATAAATTTATATGTTTCTATAAGATCCCCCCCCCCTCATCCTTCTAAATTCCAACGAGTACAGTCCCAGTCTACTCAACCTCTCCTCGTAATCCAACCCCTTCAGCTCTGGGATTAACCTAGTGAATCTCCTCTGCACACCCTCCAGTGCCAGTACGTCCTTTCTCAAGTAAGCAGACTAAAACTGAACACAATACTCCAGGTGTGGCCTCACTAACACCTTATACAATTGCAGCAGAACCTCCCTAGTCTTAAACTCCATCCCTCTAGCAATGAAGGACAAAATTCCATTTGCCTTCTTAATCACCTGTTGCACCTGAAAACCAACTTTCTGCGACTCATGCACGAGCACACCCAGGTCTCTCTGCACAGCAGCATGTTTTAATATTTTATCATTTAAATAACAATCCCTTTTGCCGTTATTCTTACCAAAATGGAGAACCTCACATTTGTCAACATTGTATTCCATCTGCCAGACCCTAGCCCATTCACTTAGCCTGTCCAAATCCCTCTGCAGACTTCCAGTATCCTCTGCACTTTTTGCTTTACCACTTATCTTAGTGTCGTCTGCAAACTTGGACACATTGCCCTTGGTCCCCAACTCCAAATCATCTATGTAAATTGTGAACAGTTGTGGGCCCAACACTGATCCCTGAGGGACACCACTAGCTACTGATTGCCAACCAGAGAAACACCCATTAATCCCCACTCTTTGCTTTCTAATTAATTAACCAATCCTAACACCTTGAAACAGAAACACATCGTGTTAAAGGCATTACCATTATGAGGTTAAATCACCCAAATCACCCAGCGAGAGTCATTCATGGCAGAGATCACAGCAGATACAGCTCACTGCAAACACAGGCACGCCCCAAGCTCTTTACAAACTGAAATTAAAAACTCAGAACTAACCTCAAAATGGCCAAACTGAGCTCAGCTCCACCCAGTCGCTGACATCACTGCATTTCTTAAAGGTACATTGCTTAAACATCCATTTCTTAAAGGCACTCTCACATGACACATCCTCCCCCCAAGAAAAAAAAACAATCAACTTCAAGATGGTTTCATTTTTCACTTTTGCACCATCCACTAAGAAATGCACAGAGTAAATATATCTTTTCGTATTTAAAAAAAGAGCAACACACGCAAACAGGTATAAAAGTATAGTCCATTTTTCTTTGTCCTTCTTCCTCCAATCGAAATCCGTCTCAATTGACAGTCTCTTTGAACAAAGTCTCTGCACGATCCATCCATTCCTTTACTCCTCACCATTTCTCTTTAGAATCAGATACTTTAGTTCAATCTGACCACAGAGTACTTTGCAATTCTCCAGCACAGGAGCATTGGTGATCACGACTTTCAGGCAGTCAAATGCCTGTTGAAAGGCCCCTGTCGATTGGAATGTTTTACGTTACTTCAGCAATTCCATCAGTGGAGTAACCACGCCACAAAACTTTTGCAGAAATGTTCGATCAAATCCACTCATGCTAAGAAATCGCATTATTCCCTTTCGTCTTGAGGTATCGGAAACTCCGCAAGGAAAGTGATTCGGGCTTCTCCAAATTCACTTTCAGCTAGGTTCATCGCCAAACCCGCCGCCTGAAGTCGATCGAAGACCTCCACGCGATGTTTTAAATGTTCTTTCCATGTCTGTAAGTTGTAACTAAAGGCAGATTGCCCCAATTTCTCAATGCAATCCTCCAAACGCGGGATATGACAAGAGACTCTTTTTGTAACTGCATTCACCTTTCTATAGTCCACACGCAACCGTTGGGTACCGTCTGGTCTCGTTACCATCACTATGGGTGAGCTGCATCGGCTGCAACCCAGTTCAATTATGCCATTCTTCAGCATACTCTCAATCTCTCTGTTAACCTGTGCAAAATTTAAAGGATTAAGCCTATAAGGACGTCGTTTGATAGGAACAGCAATGCCCACATCTACATCATGTATAGCCATTTTAGTACTTCCCAATTTATCTCTACAAACTTGCCCATGTGATATCAATAACTCTTTGAGGTCAATTTGTTTTTCCTCTGGCAGGGTCAGTTAACAATTCATCCCAATTTTTAAGAAAATCCTCATTTTCCAATTTAATTTGAGGTATGGCACTCTTCCTCACTGTCAGTCAGAATCATTAAAACCTACTTTTTCTCTCCTTCCCTCTCAAAGTACCGTCTAAGCATATTCACATGACGCACTCGGTGCGTCTTCCTTCTATCTGGTGTCTGTACCACATACGTGTCACCTCACTTAATTTCCTTTCAGTCTGGTACGGTCCACAAAACCTAGCTTTTAAAAGCTCACCTATCACTGGTAACAACACTAAAACTTTATCCCCATTGACAAAACTGCGAACTTTGGATTTCTTCTCCGCTACCCGTTACATCACATTTTGTGCAACTTTCAAATGTTGTCTGGCCCATTCATCTGCTCTGTTTAATCGTTCCCCAAAATTTCACACGTAATCCAATAGTGTAATTTCCGATTTCTCACCCACCAATTTTTCTTTTATCAATTTACGTGTTCCTCTTACCTCATGACCAAAAATTAGTTCAAAAGGACTAAATTTGGTAGACTCATTAGGTGCATCCCTAATTTCAAACAATACGAACGGAAGTCCTTTATCCCAATACTCTGGATGCTCTTGACAATGCGCCCTAAACATTGTCTTTAATGCCTGATGCCACCTTTCTAATGCTCCCTGCGATTCTGGATGGTACTCAGTCGATTTAAATTGTATTATTCCTAAGCTATGCATGACGTCTTTGAATAACTTTGAAGTAAAATTCGATCGTTGATTCGACTGCATTTCTGTGGGTAATCCATATCTGGTAACGAATTTAAGTAACTCCTCCACCATCCTTTTAGCTATAATATTACGTACTGGAATGGCCTCTGGAAACCAAATAGACACATCCATTATAGACAAAAGATATAGATTCCCACGTTTTGTTTTAGGATTCTGTCCTGCACAATCGATTAGGACCCTTGAAAAAGGTTTCTCAAATGCTTGAATGTGTATTACGGACGCTTTGTTTTATCACTGCTTCAGGTTTCCCTATCACTTGACATGTGTGACATGATTGACAAAATGTAATTACATCTTTATGTAGTCCAGGCCAATAAAAATGTTTCTGGATTTTAGCATGAGTTTTCCTTATTCCCAAATGACCTCCCACTGGTACCTCATGTGCAACTCGCAACACCTCCTTTCTATACCCTACCGGCAATACTACTTGATGAACCTCTGCCCACTTTTCATCCGCCTGCATATGAACAGGTCTCCATTTTCTCATCAACACATCACTTTTGCAGCAATAACACTCTGGTATACTCTCAGGTTCCTCATCCGTATATGCTTTTTCATATATCCGTTTTATTTCGACACCTATCTGTTGTAACTCCGCCCATTTTCCTGAACAATAACTATCCGCCTCATCATAGACCATAGAATTTCCAGTGCAGAATGAGGCCATTCGGCCCATCGAGTCTGTACCGGCTCTTGGAAAGAGCACCCCACCCAAGGTCAACACCTCCACCCTATGGCCATAACCCAGTAACCCCACCCAACACTAAGGGCAATTTTGGACACGAAGGACAATTTATAATGGCCAATCCACCTAACCTGCACATCTTTGGACTGTGGGAGGAAACCGGAGCACCCGGAGGAAACCCACGCACAAACGGGGAGGATGTGCAGGCTCCGCACAGACAGTGACCCAAGCCGGAATCGAACCTGGGACCCTGGAGCTGTGAAGCAATTGTGCTATCCACAATGCTACCGTGCTGCCCACCCATCGTCCACCTGTTCTTGTTCTTTTTCAACCATCTCATCAAAAATCGTTTCTGATAATTGCACTTCAACTTCATCTTCACTCTTTGATTTCTCCTCTTGTCTTAACCTGTGACTTTGCGACCTTGTTACTACACAATCCGGAAAAATCCCTGGATATTCGTCCGCCAAACCTTCAGTTGTCTGATTTTCCACTGGCTTATCAACCACAGAAGGCATCACTCCCACGTGCGATCCAGTTATATCAATACTCAAAATATACTGTATTCCTGGACAAGATTTGTTTCTCTATTACTCCTACTACCACTTCACCACTCTTCACTGAACTTCCCAACCTTACTTTATATAATGCAACGCTACTCCGCTCACCCTGAATTCCACATATCGCCACCTTTTCTGGCAACATTCTGCCCAATCTACATAATTCCTCATCTCTTACCATGTAAGATTGACCAGCCCCTGTACCTCTTAAAAGTATGACTTCTGTAGCTGCTCCTCCTGATACACATGTGTAAACTTAACCCACACAAGTAAATTCTTCAAAGACATCTGGCACCTTCTTAACAATTACTTCTTGAACAGACTGTACAATCGTTTGCACGTATTTCGTTTCCCTTGGGCTTTCCTTTACCACTCTAACAAGCCCCACTGTCTTATCCTGTTTTACCACATCAGCCTTCCCAGTGCTTTTCTTCAACCACCAACACTGTGACTTTACATGGCCTAGTTTATTACAGTGAAAACATTTGAAACTTTGCAGCTCTTTTCCACCCTCCTGGATTTATTTTTTAATCTGAGGTACACGCTCTTTATTGTCTTACATCATATCACCTTCACCTTAACCACTTGAGTATTGCTCATGTCCCCAGTTTCTATCCCTCACCGGCTGAAACTGATGTCAGACCAATCTTTGAACTAATTCATAATCATCTGCCATTTCTGCTGGTAATCTCGCAGTTTGAACCCTCTGTTCTTCCACATGAGTTCTCACGACATCAGGAATTGAATTTTGGAATTCCTCCAAAGGTATAATTTCTCTGAGAGCTTCATACGTTTGGCCTATTTTCAAAGCCCTTATCCACCTATCAAAATTACTCTGTATGAGCCTTTCAAACTCCATGTATGTTTGACCAAATTCTTTCCTTGAGTTTCTAAACCTTTGTCTGTAAGCTTTAGGCATTAGCTCATATGCACTTCAGATGAATTTCTTCACCTGCTCATACGTTCCAGATACCTCCTCCGGTAGTAATGCAAACACTTCACGAGCTCTACATACCAGCTTTGTTTGAATCAGTAATACCCACATGTACTGTGGCCATTTCTTTTTTTTCGCTACCTTCTCAAATGAAATGAAAAAGGCTTCCACTTCCTTCTCGTCAAACCTTGGCAATGCTTGGACATATTTAAATAGATTCCCACCATGCCTTCGACTATGACCCTCTTTCTCACTATCCTCATCACTTTCATCCAACTGTACGTTTCCCTTTACGTCTGACAATTTTAACTGATTGTCATGTTTCATGGCCATTTTCTGAAGTTCAAACTCCCTCTCTTTATCTTTTTCCCTGATCTGTATCTCCCTTTCTTTTTCTTTTTGTTCTGCTAGGGCTATTCTTTCTTTTCTCTTTTCTTCTCTCTCCTTTTCTTTTTCCTCTCTCTCTCTTTCTTTTTCCTCTCTCTCTCTCTCGTATTCAAGCCGCTTTAATTCTTTCTCATGTTCCATTTGTTTAATTTGCAACTGCATTTTTGCCATATCTAATGAGTCAGAATGTATCAGAGGCAAACGTAAATGCTCAGATACCGCGTTACATACCTCATCTTTTCGTATTTTACTAGGCAATGTTAACTTGCAATGGTTTTGCCAACCCTAACAGTCTGTTTTTACTCTCTGAAAGTAAGATATCACGTACCATCTTGTCCAACCCCAAACACTTCTGAGCCTCTGAAAGTGCCATTGTCCGCACCACACTTAAACTAAAATACCACACCGGAAAAGCAACAATCCTTCACTGTCTTTATGTTCACAAAAGCCAATCCAATAGATAGACTTTTATCCCCCTCGAGCCCCCAATTGTGACGGGCGAGACGTTTTCAGAACACCAAAATGTATCATGGAGTTCAACCTTTAATGTATTTGTTGCTTTTCCGAGCACACGGCTTGTTCTCCAGAAGTGAGACAGCAATTATGGACAAATGGTTTTTAAACACAAAACAATGTTTATTCCATGAACTCAACTTAACCCTTTTGAATAACCATTGGATCTCTTAACACCCCCTTACTTCGAAGATAATCCCGAAAATATTACAACACTAAATACTCATTCAGTTATTCCTTTCAACATCCAAGAGAGACTTAACACCTTGAAACAGAAACACATCAGGTTAAAGGCATTACTATTACGAGTTTAAATCACCCAAATGATCCATAGATAGTCTTTCAAGACAGACATCACAGCAGATCCAGCTCACTGCAGTCACAGACACACGCAAAGCTCTCTTCAAACTGAAACTAAAACTCAGAACTAACCTGAAAATGGCCGACCTGATCTCAGCTCCACCCACTCTCAGACAACTCTGCATTTCTTAAAGGTACATTGCTTAAACATCAATTTATTCAAGGCACTCTCACAGGACACACCTCACTCCCTATTTGTGACCATAATCTAAAATAACTCTTGATTAACCAAGCGGCACGCTCAGTGCAGACAATAGGCACTGAATTGCGTTCACTTCCATATTTCTCAACAAAAATGCTCTGGAAACTGAACTAAACCAGAGACCTGGCTGCGACTGCGAACGACTTAGCTGACTGCTGGTTCTTGAATGCAACTAAATCAGAACAATCTAAGGAGCAGCTTTAGTTAGCAGGTTAATTCCACAATATATCTTTAAATGAGCCCTAAAAATATCGTTAAGCACTACTTTCAACTTACCACTTGAACTGCCTGTTTACTCCCTATCTCCCAAATTTTCACACAAGTCCCAAACGACTCTTACTATCCAAACAGAACTCTCCCTGCAGTCATTGCAGCAGCTTGAGTTGTGAAGTGTATTTGGCTCGTTTCGCAGGATAGTCGGCTCCCGAGAGAGCTCACAAGCTATACAGTTGTGATCGGTATTATTTCCGAATGGATTTTGTCATTTATATTTAGTATTTTGTGGATTAAGGCATGGCGGAGGAGGCCAGCGTTTGAAGCCGTTTCAAAGTGTGTTTACGATTCGAACATGTGTCACTCGATCAGGAGTCAGAGGTGGAAGACTATCCGAGACGTGCTTATTTCGCAACGCAAATTGTCGTGAACTTAATTGGTTTTAGTTCATTCAATGAATGATTATTCGTCACGATTAGTGAGATTATTTACTTTATTCCAGTCCTCTATCTTTTAAAAGTCAATATTAACAGTTGTCATCCTGATTTCAACCTGTGTCACCAGGAACTTCACCTCAGAATTACTGTTCCCGTGACACTACCAGAATGTCATATTCGCATCACCACCAGCCAGCACCCACCCAATGGTGTGAGGATGGCTGGGCAGGCTCACATGTACACGGGTGTATCGCCTTACTTAACAATCATAAATTCTGGGATCGTGTTCTTAGTTTTGCCACATCTATTTGATGAGTCACATGAAGAGGATATAAAGTGTGGTACAGAGATTAATAATGTTGTGGTTTTATCGAAATTAGCTTTGTTACGGCTGCAGTACGCGGTAGTTTAATTGTACTTGTAAGCTTCTAAACGTGGGCTGATTGGGAAAATCGGATCGACTAGAGTTGCCATCAGCAGTTCGGCGACGGCGGAATGAGGGAATCAGTTGGCTGTTGTTTAGGCGAAAGCTCAGATTTTAGACGATTTAAAATATACTCATCAGCTACTCAGCTAAGAAACGTCGCAATCCTAAAACTCTAGCTCAAAGTCGAAGACTACCACTGATGTTCGTGGGCTGTATGGGATTTAATTCCCGTATCATTGTGCGCACCATGTCACCTGTCGTTTTTCCCAGTGTAACCTTTGCACTATGTGTGCAATCGGACGATCTGCAGAAGGAAGATTTGACAGAAACATACGTTTCCTCAGTTGTCCTGTACGGGTACATACTTGGCCGAACAACAAAATGATTCTAGAGCAGAATGAGGTCATTCGACGTATCCTGTCTGCATTTCCGTGACTATTATGAATTTGTGCCATTCACGTTGTATTTTTTCACCGTGCCTTAGCGTTGTTTCTCAAAGAATCGTCTGAAGGCCTCTTGAACAGCTTGATTGCATTTGTCTGGAAACAAGATTATTTTCGTCATGGCAAACTTCCTCGACGGAAGGATATGAGTAAATTAGATTCTTCCATCCTGCAATCTTCATCACGAGCATTTCATTTCCTCATTTTTATTCAATGCGGAGTTCGCCACAGGCCGTGGTGAATTTCAAACACTGGTCAACAGTGCAGTGGATCTCAGTATTTCCATTCCTCTGACAACAGTATTATACTACCTTCTCCGAAAGAACAGAATTTGACCTTTAAATATGAGCCATTTTATCTAACCTCTCCTCCCGTTTATCATGACGAAGAATTCACATCAGATAGCTCTGTCTTCGTACCTTTGTAATACTTTTGCAAATTTTCAACAGTGGCCTTGAATCCACTCTACTCACACCCAGCCTGCATGAGACAGTGAAGCATATTACGGTTACGGTTCCGTACAGCATCACTTCATATGAGCTTATTAATAATTGTGCAGCCATCCCACAACAGGACGAGGCGCTCCCTATTGCCGCATTATTCAGGATCCCGAGATGCAGCAAATGAACGAAATTACTATTAGTAGTGAAACGGTTTTGGTGAAATTAATGGAATTGAAGGCGGATAAATCTGCAGGACCTGATAATCATATTTTGCCGAGTATTTAAGGAGGTGACCATAGAAATCGGAGTAATTTGAGGTCAATTTTCAAAAATTGTTTGGTCTCGGGAAATGTTCTTACCTGTGGGCCGTAGTGTATATAACCCAACTATTCAACAATAGATATAGAGCGCAAACAGGGAACTATAGACTAGGGAGATTAACGTCGGTAGTGGGGGGTTGCTCGTGTCCAAATGTAACAGATTTCCCAGAACCGAATTTGAAAAGCAATGGTATAATCAGATAAACTCAGCATGGATTTATCAAACGGAACTCATACTTGACAATCTTCCCAGAATTCTTTGAAAATGCAACAAGTCGAGTTGACAACGGTGACCCGTTGGATGTGTTTTATTTAGAGCTCCATTAGGCATTCAACAAGGTAGCGCATGTCAGATTGCGGTGTAAAGTTAAAGAGCATGAGATTGTGGATGGTGTCTGAAGATGGATAGCATACGGGTTCGCTTTATAGAAACATAATTTGGAATAATGGGTCAAATGGTATAAATGCGTATTTCCTTGTCAGAGGTAGTGACTGGTGGCGTCCTGCACGGATCTGTGTTTGGACAACAACAGTTAACACTATATATTAATGATTTAGAGGAGGAAATTAAATGTATTAACACAATATTTGCAGATCATACAAAGTTGGGTGGGAGGGTGAGCCGTGAGGACGGTGCAGAGATGCTCCCGCGCGTTTTGGACAGGCTGAATTATTGGTAACACGTATAATCGGGAGAATATGAGGTTATTCTCTTCGGTAGCAGAAAGAGGCAGGAAGATTATTTTTTGAATGAGTGTAAATTGAGAGAGCATACTCAGGGAGACACTGGTGTCCTCGTACATCAGTTGCTGAAACTAAATAGCGCAGGTACAGCAGGGAGCAAAAAAGCCAAATGTTTTTTAGGTTATCATAGCAAGAGGATTTGCGTATACTCTAGGAATGCTTTACTGTAGTTGATAGGGCATTGCTGAGGCCACCTGGAGTATCTTTTGCAGTTTTGGTGTCCATATCTGAGAAAGAATATTCTTGCTCTCGAGGGAGTGTACCGAAGCCTTGCCCGGCTTACTCCAGGGATGGCGGGACTGTCAGACAAGGAGAGACTAAGATGGTTAGGATTATCTTCATTGGTGTCTAGAGTAGTGAGAGACGATCTCAGATAATCTTGAGAAATGCTTTCTTATTTTTTATTTTTCCATTTAGTGAGTAGTGTAACACGTGCAATGCACCTCCCCTGCTCATTTTCCTTCTGAGGGGATGGCACCCAAGCAGACACTGGGAGAATGTGTCAACCCACCTGGACAGTGGTCGGGGCCGGGATCGAACCCGGTTCCTCGGAAACATAAGGCAATGCTACCTGCTGCGCTACTGTGCCGCCCCATTCTGAATAAATAAGACAGGGTAGATTCAGAAAGAATAATCCCGATGGTAGTAGAGTGCAGAACTAGGGATAATTGTTTTGAGAACAAGAGATAAAACCTGAGCTAAGGAGCACTTTCTTCACCCAGAACGTAATGACCTTGTGGATGTCACTGCCGGAAAAAGTAGTTGACTACATTGTGTAATAAGAATAAGTAGTTAGCTATCACGCTTAGAACGAAAGTGATCGAGGGATATGGCGGGTAAGATGGCTTAAGGTGTTGTGCTTCGTAATACGCTATGATTGTAACGAATGGTGGAAAAGGCACTGGAGTATCGAATGGCCGCCACTTGTTTCTTTATATGTATGTTTCTATGTAATATTGTGGAGAGTTGTATCCGATCCGACTACGGTATATGGTGGAATTTAGAAGCGTTAAATCAGCTGAAATGTAAACTGAAATATAACCAATGTCGATTGTTGCAAAGGAAAACCTCACAGGTTCACTGTGTCCCTGGTCTGGCCTGCATTAGACTGGAGAACCAAGGTCCTCTTTCAATCCAGTTGGGTTCCAGCGCAGCACAGGCATACACACATAAACATACCTTGCAGGTCATCTGCCAAACACCACCATTGCTAGGCATTTCCTCTCGCACCGGCATGCAGACTCAACTGAGTTCGCGTATGCAGGTTTGCGGGACTTGCTGTAGGACTCATCAATGTCGTCTAAAAATTATGAATTAGTACTCGTCCATGTTTAGTCCCAATCTGCTGAAGCATTGATGGAGTGGAGTACACGGATTTCAATTTATGTGTAGGCATCTGTCCTCATCACAAAGAGTCGATCAGTAGTACCACCAGAGTAATAGCTGGCCTTGTCCTGAAATATATACCACCTACGCTTGGACTGTGGCCGATGGGGATGTGCGAATAAAGTAGAAAATCACAATTGAACTCATCCGCATCAATCCGCCTGCCACAAATGCAGATACATGAAAGTGCACAGCGAAGAACCTTTGGAGATAAAGTTCCCTCGAAACATTGAGGATAATGATGCTAAGTTCATGAATAACATATTCTCAAGATCTGGATACATTACCACGCACGAGCTCCCTTTCAAATGTTATGCTGTCTCTGCTAGATCAGATCATAATTTTCCAAATATGCTGTTTTACTTACTTAATAGTTGATCACAACGATTTTCCAATAGTAGATGTTAGGATAATCGGCCTTTGTTATCCGTTATTTACCTAAAACCGTTTTTGAATATGAGCGTCACATTGGACTTTTTCCTACCCGCTGGTACTTCACCAGAATCCAACGTGTTTTGACCAATTTCAACCAATGCATCCACCATCTCCGCAGCTATTTAATTTAGTATCTTAGGATTAATCGAAGCCAGGGGAATTATCTGTCTGAAGCCCCATTAGTTTGTTTACTAGTACTATTTTAGTGTTAATCATAGTGATATTTCATTCGCAATATCCTTTAAAATTAATGGGACGTATGACCTATCTTACACCTTAAAGACTGATGCAAAATACATGTTTATCTGCTCTTCCATCTCCTTGCTCCCCGTATCTACTTCCCCAGTTTCATTTTCCAAGGGGATTTCGTTCAGTTTGAACTCCTTGTTTTATATATATATATATATATACATATAAATAAATGTCACATTCAGCTTTCATAAACTCGCTGGTTTGCCGTAGTTTATTTTCTCATCCATATTGTCGTCTTAGTCCCCCACTGCCAGGTTACAGTTTTCCTCAGTCTCTGTGGTTAACATTGACAGTTGCCTCCTTATTTTCTTTTCTTTCAACTTAATATTCAACTTACTTCAATGGTGAGTCATGGGTGGGTTGTTTCCTTCAATTTCTCTTTCCGTACATAGATGCCGTTTTTTACCCTAAGAGTAGTAGATTACACACTCAAACTTGTGCCACTGCTTCTCGCCTGCGCCCACAGAAACCGCAAATATATTCCCCTTACAATTTTGGAACTATTGCATCCCATATTTTCTCCTCGTCTCCAGTACAGCAATGACAAGCCTGGTGCTACGAATTTCGATGTTACTGCATTCGCCTGAGAGGCCTTTGGTCCTGAGAATATCTAAAGGGGAATATCTTCTTTTCAGGGAAATTGCGAAACGGCGTTTATCCACTGTTTGTTTAGACTTTTTACCCTGCCAAGCAGACACCGATTAACACTCTGCCTGTGGAATCTCAGTCTGTCCTCTAACCAACTCTCTGGTGAGTCCTTTCGGAAAGGAACATTTAAATTGCATTGCTACAAAACAATGGCGGAGTCTCAAAATCATGTTTCAAAGATGAACCTCCATTCTCTGGAAAGCAATCTCTCCATCTTCAAATCCATTCATTTACTTGGATCCATGTGATCAAACATCATACAAAAATCTTAACACAATTCAAAACAAAGCATGTAGATATGCGTCGTTGCATGACATGATAAAATTAAGCAGCACGAATAGGCCATTCGGTCGATTGAGTCAGCTCCACCAGCCGATGATATTAAGGCTTATTTGATAAGATAATCCTCAAACTTCACCATCCAGTCTTATCTACACATCCTCCGATCACCTTGTAATAATACTAATATAATAATCTCTTAATGTCACAAGTATGAAGGTACTGTGAAAAGCCCCCCGTCGCCACATTCCGGTGCCTTTTCGGGTAACCTGAGACGGGAATTGAACCCGCGCTGCTGGCCTGTTCTGCATTAGAGGCCACGTGTCTAGCCCAAGGATAACAAATTTGTGAATTGCATCATTAAACATGCTGACTGAACTAGCAGATTACCCTCCTGTGCTTTTCGAAATCTCACAAATTATGCGATTGGGCCCTTGCAATTTGTAGTGTATATTAATAATCTGAACGGAAATTTATGGGGTGTTATCAAGAAGTTCGGTGGGACTGGGAAATGGCAGTTTTGGAAATATTATTTGAAAATAGCCCGACACGGCATCAATGGACCGATCAGGCAGGTTCGACAGTGCCAAATTAATTTCAACTCTGTGATCAGTGGAGCACTGCAACTGGGAAGTGCGAACAAGGCAAAGGGCACATTATGAATGGTAGGAACGTGGAATGTTCTCAAGATCAGTGGAACGTTCCAGTACATATACAGAGATCCCTGAAGGTGGCAGGGCAGAAGGCATCATTGCTTAATAAGGCATATTGGATGCCAGAACTTATTAGGCAAGGCATAGAATACAAATAAGTAAGATTCTGCTGGAACTTTATGAAACACAGTTTTGGCTAAACATCGAGTTCCAGGTGTTGTTGTGGATACCGCACTATAGGATTGATGCAATTGGACAGCAGAATTTGCACTGGAGATTTGCACTTATGATGTCGTGGTTGGAGAGTCCGAGGTAAAATGGAATATATTTTTAAAATAAATTTAGAGTCCCAATAATTTTTTCCAATTAAGGGCCAATTTAGCGTGGCCAATCCACCTAACCTACATAATTTGGGGTTCTTGGGGGGGGGGGAACCCACGCAAACCGGCGGTGAATGTGTAAGCTCCAGGCGGACAGTGACCCAGAGTCGGAATAGAACCTGCGACTTCGGCGCCGTGAAGCAGCGGTGCTAACCACTGCGCCGCCGTGCTACCCTTAAAATAGACTATTAAGTAGGTTGGGACTGTCTTCCGCTGAGGAGGGAAATTCGATAGGGGACATAATAATTGTGTATGAATTGATAATGGGTCTTTATATGATTGATAAAAATGCATCTTTTTTACATTGACATAGGGACCAACAAGCAGGGGGATAGATTGATGGTAATAGTTGGAAGGTTCAGAGGGGTGTAAATAAAGACAGTTTCCTCCCACAACGTGGTGGCAGTCTCGAACGTCCGGTCAGACCCTGTCATAATATGTAAGGAGTACTTCGTTATTCGATGTTTTGCCGTAAGATCCCGATTAAGAAGTCTTACAACACCAGGTTAAAGTCCAACAGGTTCGTTTCAAGACACTAGCTTTCGGAGCACTGCTCCTCCCTCAGGTGAATGTACAGCTATGTTCCAAAAACATATATATTGACAAAGTCAAAGATGCAAGACAATGCTTTGAATACGTGCATTTACAGGTAATGAACTCTTTACAGATCTAGAGATTGGGGTAACCCCAGGTTAAAGAGGTGTGAATTGTCTCAAGCCAGGACAGTTGGTAGCATTTCGCAAGCCCTGGCCAGATGATGGGGAACGAATGGAATGCGACATGAATCTCATGTGCGCGGAAATTGGCTATACGTTTCTGCTCGTCGATTTTGCATTGTCGCGCGTCCCGAAGACCGCCTTGGAGAATGCTTACCCGGAGATCAGAGACTGAATGCCATTGATTACTGAAGTGTTCCCCGACTGGAACAGTCAGAGGCTGTGGATAGTCAGAGGCTTTTCCCCAGGGTAGAGGGGTCAATTACTAGGGGGCATAGGTTTAAGGTGAGAGGGGCAAGGTTTAGAGTAGATGTACGAGGCAAGTTTTTTACGCAGAGGGTAGTGGGTGCCTGGAACTCGCTACCGGAGGAGGTAGTGGAAGCAGGGACGATAGGGACATTTAAGGGGCATCTTGACAAATATATGAATAGGATGGGAATAGAAGGATACGGACCCAGGAAGTGTAGAAGATTGTAGTTTAGTCGGGCAGTATGGTCGGCACGGGCTTGGAGGGCCGAAGGGCCTGTTCCTGTGCTGTACATTTCTTTGTTTGTTCTTTGTTGGAACGAAACATTGCTGCCTGGCGGTTGCTGCGCGACGTCCGTTCATCCGTTGCCGTTGTCTCAGCGTCTGCATGGTCTCGCCAATGTACCACGCTTTGGGACATCCTTTCTTGCAGCGTATGAGGTCGATAACGTTGGCCGAGTCGCACGAGTATGTGCCGCGTACATGGTGAGTGGTATTCTCACATGTAATGGGGGTACCCATGCCGATGATCTGGCACGTCTTCCAGAGATTGCCATGGCGGGATTCAGTGGTGTCGTGGTCGCTGTTCGGAATGCTGGTTAGTTTGCTGCAAACAATGGTTTGTTTGAGGTTGCGCCGTTGTTTGAGTTTGAAGGTTAGGAGTGGGGGTGTAGGGATGACATTGGCAAGAAGTTAATCTTCATCGATGACGTGTTGAAGGGTGCAAAGAAGATGTCGTAGTTTCTCCACTCCGGGCAAGTACTGGACGACGAAGGGTACTCGGCCGGCTGTGCTCCGTGTTTCTCTTCTGAGGAGGTTGGGGCGGATTTTTGTGATGGCGCATTGGAACGGTCGATCGATGAGTCGAGCGCCGTATCCCGTTCACAGGAGGGCATTTTTCAGCGTCTGTAGATGTATGTTACGCTCCTCTTCTTCGGAGCAGATCCGGAGTATACGGAGGGCTTGTCCATAGGGGATGGCTTCTTTAATGTGTTTAGGGTGGAAGCTGGAGAAGTGGAGCATCGCGAGATCATCCGTGGTCTTGTGCTAAAGCAAAGTGCTGAGGTGACCGTGCTTGACGGAGATGAGTGTGTCCAAGAATGCAACCGACTTTGGCGAGCAGTCCACGGTGAGCCTGATGGTGGGATGGAGCTTATTGATGTCATCGTGTAGTCGTTTTAGTGATTCTTCGCCATGGACAAAAATGGCAGCGATGTATCTGGTGTATAACGTCGGTCGTATGTCTTGTGCAGTGTGGAGGTCTTGTTCAAACTTGTGCATGAAGAAGATGGCATACTTAGTTGCGAATTTGGTCCCCATGGCTGTTCTGTGCGTCAGGGACAGACCTCTTCATTCACCTGAGGAAGGAGCAGTGCTCCAAAAGCTAGTGATTCGAAATAAGCCTGTTGGCCTTAAACCTGGTATTGCAAGACTTCATACTGTGCTCATCCCAGTCCTACGCCGGCATCTGCACATCATGTAAACTCCAGAGTTATGGGTCAAGCGATGGTAATTCGGATTAATGTACTCAGAACCTTTGTTGACCGGCGTGCACGTGATAGGCGGAATGGAGTCCTTTCGTGCTGACAACGTTTATGAATCTATGAATTACCTGCCGTCGGAGAGAATAAATTCATCCTCAACGGATACGAACATCTTTTGACATTCAATTCCAGCCTTGGGTGTTTGTTTGCTTGGATTCTGCACTTTCTCCAACTGACTGCGATCCTTCACATGCTTCGGGTTTCTCCCACAGTCTAAAGATGCGGAGGTCAGTTGGATTGGCCATGCTAAATTGCCCCTTCGTGTCCAAAGATGTGTGGGCTAGGTGGGGTTACGAGGATAGGCTGGGTGGGTGGACCTGGGCAGCGTAATCTTTCAGAGGATCGGAGCAGACTCATTGCGCCAAATGTCCTCCTTCGCTTCTCCAGAAATTGCATGATTCTATGATTTCAATGCACATCGCCTTTGTGGTTCCAAACATTCTGTTGATGGCACATGCATGGATTCTAGCAATACTGCTGATTCCAATCTGCCAAGATTAAAAACTCTTCTCCGCATCGTGCCAACAGAAAGATAGAGAGCGCTCTATATTATAACAGATGTACTTCCAAAGCCCATTATTAACATTGAATGGTTTTTTAAATAATATCTACGAATGCAAGGCAGGATGCTCTACAGCATGTTTCAAATGCAATCACTCAAAAATTGCAGTCTCGTCCGAAGGAAATAGTAATGTGCCAACCATCAAGAAATAACGTACAAAGCATTGTTTCTCTTGTAGAACTACACCCCGGCTGACATGATCTATTACGTCCAGCGTTGAAAAAACCTGGCCTCTTCTTAAATAAGATGTCCAAAAGGCAGCATTTGCAAATGTCGCCCATTCAATCTGTATCATTTGTTGCGGAAGCATATGTTTGAGTGCCCAGCAGTAGGTATGATCGCAACTTCATGACTCGGAAAATATAACTCAATCTTTTGATCATACAAGCTTGGTACATCGTGGGCACATACGGTAAATATTCGTGCAGTCGTTCTTAGTGGAAAAACAGTGTCATCGGTGAAGTGCATCATTGTCGTGTAAAGGCAAAGGGATTCCAGAACCAAAGTTAAGCAAAGCTCCAAGATAATCCCTGCTTCGAGAAGACTGCGGGAAATGACAATCAGACGTGGCATTTAACACTCGTGCTGCTAACAATTATTTTTTCCATTCACGTAAATCTACCAGAATCCGAGACTTGAAAAAGTTGAATGTTTGATAATAATTTCCTTTTGTGCCTCACCGGTTGCAACAGATCTTTAACAGACAGCGTCGTTTTGTCCAAGTCAATTTGAATGATTGGCTGGAGAGGCTCGTTCTTTGCTTTCGATTTTCCAACTTCAGGTGATCAATAACGCGTTATGCATGGCTATCACACAGTTCACTTAGATGAGGACGTTTCTGGACAAGACTGTGAGGATGCACAAACTTTGAGTGCATTGATTATTTTATTTTACTTTTACGAGATTAGTTTCTTAAAATAGAAATTATGAAGTGCGTCTGTTAATTTGAGAAACGAAACATTAGCGAACCTTTTTTAATCTTTTTCAGTAGTTCCACTGCTTCGAATTGAAAAGACACAAGTTAATTTAACATAATATACTACTTATAGGTTTTACATTCGACTCGGCCGTGTACACAGAAAAAGCTGAGAACGACCTGTAAAAAAAGGACTGAAGGTTTGCTTTATTCTGCACCGAATACAGATATTTCGGGTACCTACTTTAAAGGTAAAATATAGTTACAGCTTTGCAAATCTGTAGCTCAGTTATTTGGCAAACAATGGAAGTCGCCTTCGTCCCATTGATGGCAGAGAGCTGACAGGTGATGACCACATCGATTCTGCACGGGTGCATCCTTTCATCCATTTTTATCTTATCAAATCTGCATTTCTCAGACAAATTTTTCACATAATTTCCTGTCATATCAATTTTTATTCTCAGGCCATAATGTGTTTGTTAACAGGTATTATAACTTGTGACCTACTTAATTTATAATATCGTTTTACCCAGTGCCATGATTCTATTTTGGATCGAACCCGTAATTCGTCATAGGTGACTGATTTACTCAAGCGAATGGTGTGGACGTTGCCTGAATTTCACACAACCTCTCACATAAAATTCCATTGAAGTTCACTGGGATGTGACAAAGGAACAAACGATCTCAATCCATGCCGAATTAAATTTCAAATTCAATTATTTCGAACAATCAATTTGTAATGATTTGTTTCTGAATGCATGCAACTGAACTCATGTACTGAAGTAAAGGACATCAAACGTTAATTCTGATCTCACTCCTTAGCGATCTGGCCAAACTTGGTGAATATCTAAGCTCCCTACGTTGGCGTTCCACTTTCTCCAATACTTTTCCACGTACATCGTGAACATTTCACGTCACTGAAGGTATTTAAGTGAACCAGCTAAATATTGAAAGGTGCTCTTGTCATGGGTGAAGCACTGCATCGTTATTCTTCTTACTTTTAATGACACTACTAATTCAACAATGTTTGGAAAAGTCAGTGATGTGTTTGTGTTCTTAAGCAAGTTCTTCAATTCAGTTTCCATTCTTGCTATCGCTGGAAGAGAGAAGCAAAAATACTCTTTCATATTGTCCTGTAAGGGTACCTTTAAGACATGGATGTTTAAGCAATGTAAATACCACACCGGAAAAGCAACAATCCTTCACTGTCTTTAAGTTGACAAAAGCCAATCCAATAGATAGACTTTTATCCCCCTCGAGTCCCCAATTGTTATGGGCGATGCGTTTTCAGGACCCCAAAATGTATCATGGAGTTCAACCAACCTCTCCCTTTAATGGATTTGTTGCTTTTCCTTGCACACGGCTTTTTCCCTCGGTGTGGGATTACAATAATGGACACGTGGGTTTTTAAACACAAAACACTCTTTATTCCATGAACTCAACTTAACATCTCAAAAAACATTGGATCTCTTAATACCTCTTACTTCAAAGATAACTCAGAAAATATTGCAACAGTAAATAACTCCTTAAAATGTTCCTTCAAACTTCCAAGAGACTTAACAACATTAAACAAAATCACATCAGGTTAAATGTTTTACTATTATGAGTTTAAATCACCCAAATGATCTAGAGATGGTCTTTTAAGGCAGACATCACAGTTCACTGCAAACACAGACACACACAAGCTGTTTTTAAAACTGCAAAACTAAACTGCAAAATTGCTGATCTGACCTCAGCTCCACCCATTTTCTGACATCACTGTTTTCTTAAAGCTACATTGCTGAAACATCCATTCCTTAAAGGTACCCGTACATGACAATATATTTCGAGAATCCCATCCGAAAAATGGAGCGAAATATGCAGGATTATGCAACTGGTCCTCGGGAAAGGGAGGAACAAGAAGGATGCCAGGGTACTTCTTTTCGTACCAAATTGAGTAACTGCGAAGGGAATGCATTATTTTGGATCAGAAGACGTAAAACCCCAGGGCCGGAATTTTTAGGTCGGTCCAGTATACACTTTCCCCTCCGCTTCGCTCCCCCGCCGCTGGTTTCCAGCGTGAATTTGGTGGCCTCAATGGGAAATCCCATTAACAAGCGCCAGGAATACATAATATCTGCATCATCCAACTGCGCACAGCCAAGGAAAAGGCGGCTGGGGAACGAGTATGTTCAGAAGTAACGAATATCAAGAGAAAAGCAAGGATCTAGGGACCAATCTATTTTCGGCTCATTTCCAGTACATCGTATCTGTAAAGAGAACTAAGGGTCGAATGAGGGCAAATGTAAAGATGGGTGTCATTTCTTGCCATCTGAATCTCGAAATCAATTATTAAATGCCGCAAGGCAGCATGGTGGCGCGTTGCATACACTGGGTTAATGTGGTGCTGGGGACCCGGGTTCGAATCCCTGCCCGGATCACTGTCCGTGTGGAGTTTGCACATTCTCCCCGTGTCTGCGTGGGTTTCACCCCCACAACACAAAAATGTGCAGGTTAGGAGGATTGGTCATGCTAAATTGCCCCTTAATTAGAAAACAAATAAACAAATGATTAGATGACGCCATCAGTAAGAACTGATAAATTGTGCTGTGGCGTCTCCGAAGAATGACATTTTGTTCAACATACCATGTATTTGCATTTGTTGTTATTGGCTCGATGTAGAGCCCTGCTGACGTAATTTTCGAAACCGAAGAGCGGAAAACTGAGAGAGACGTAGTTGCAAAGGAAGAGATCACATATCAGAAATAAATGGTGGCTTCACCGGTTCCCCGAAACGTTGTTAGGATACTGTCTGTCTGTCGTGTGTTGCCTGTTTGATCACTGTCCTGCTGCCTGCTTTGATATACATTTCCGGTTAAACTGGAGTCTTTCGACACGGGTAAGCCTTCCCGTATCGATGGGCCTGTCCGAGACATTCCATTTAGGGAGTGCAAAATTCCTGATGTTGTTTGATAGACGTACCAAGCAGCCAATCAATGAATACACGATTTTCAAATTTCTCTTATTACGGTCCATGGTGGTGAAGCCTTTTAGTAACTTGAAGGGAAGGAGGCAGGACTTCTGGAGAGTGCCAACTTTTGTTGAGTTCTGTTAAGAAACCAGCGGAGCAAGGACCCGAAGACTCGGGGGGCGTCCTTCTCCGTTTTCTCTCGCTCTGTGCTGGACGAATGTAAGAAACATTGAAGCCAAATCTGTGAATATGTCCCTGTGTTAATGGAGCACAGACACCAACAAATTTGGGAAATAAATCTGGAAAGTGAAAGTACAAGTTTTCCTAAAGGTCATGACCTCTGTGTATCAGGTCTCCGAAGAGTTCACGATTTAAAACTTATGGAGGATTCATTTAGGGACAAAGCCGACAGTGTTTTGAATAGGGATCAGGCCACTAAATGAAGCGAAAGTCCAGGACCAGAGCTGCATTTTTCGAACAGGAGCTGAAAGTTCCATCTCGTGGTAGAACGGCGGAAAAGCACCTATTTGAGCATGATCTGGACATACTATCTGGTGGTCGGCAACCAGAACTGCACTAACCTGAACACGCTGGACCGAACTCATTCTGATGGCCGATGTGTGGAAACGTATGTACCTGGAATTATAACATGAAACACCACTTGTTGGTCAAAGCACGGCATTGTGCCAACTTGAACCTCTCGAGTAAGTCTATTTGTCTGAAACTGTTGGTTGAGAAGGAGGATTCTGAGAAGGGAGCAAAGGTGGAGAACGCACCCAGTGCAGACGGTAGCATTAAATCCGCATGTGCGAGAGCTCGGAACACTCATTGAGCGACCATGGTCGCGAACCAGGTCCCGTGCATAGTCGGACCTACGGTGACTGTGTGGCTGAGGAATTAGACCAGCGTACTGACTTTGACTTCGGTTACGATTATTGCAAACAGTTGTTGCAATAATATTGAAAACACGCCAGTTCACATCTACATTACCAGTCGTGAGCAGTTGTTGGGAAATCGTCAATGCTTCCATCTCGCTTCGATGATCCTGGTATTTTTTTCATTTACAGCCGATTTTCTCTGTGTCTCCGATGGTTCTCGACGTACCTAATCTTCCCTAACGGTTTTATTTCAACCTCCGCTCCTAGGTACCGTGCAATGCTTTTTCATTGGGCAAATGCTGAATCTTAATATTGTAGTATTAAAAAAGAACAGGAGAGTTTGTTTGATAAAAAAAGTTATTTTTTTACCAACACAACACTAACGAATGACTAAAATGTCCAAGATTAATACAGTTAGAAAGAATGGTCTAAACTACCTTACACGAACACACTACAGAGCTAACGTAATATGCGACTGCTACAACTCAAAACTAACACCTTTTCCTGGAACACATGGTGTGGCGAGGCCGTATGGCTGCATACACACAACATCTGGTTGTCGGATGCTAGAACGACATCAGTTATACATGTAGTATTATTTCCATACAGTTGATAGTATAGTTCGTAATATACTTGTCATCACAGTATGGACCTCAACACTTTTGAGCCACTAAAGCCACGTCTGTCTCGTCTACAACCACAGAAATTGGCTCAGTTAGAAAATGAGAAGCGATGCATACTGGGCATCTTGAAGGGGCACGCAACCTTCTTGTGGTAAACAGAACGCCGGGGAGAGTCCGGGAAGTCCACATTTATATCCGAGTACAAATCGGTGCTGGCCGGCCCGGACGTGAATGTTACTGACGGAGATAGAAAATGGGTGACCAAAAGACAGAGCAATAGTTGGAAGGCAGTGCAGGTGCCCCCTGCGGTCTTCTCCCTGCAAAACAGATAGACCGCTTTGGATACTGTTGAGGGAGATGGCTCACCAGAGGAAGGCAGCAGAAGCCAAGTTCATGGCACCGTGGCTGGCTCCGTTGCGCAGCAGGGCAGGAAGAAGAATGGCAGGGCTAGAGTGATAGAGGACTGAATCGTACGGGGAACAGACAGGCGGTTCTGCGGACGCAATCGAGACTCCAGGATGGTTTGTTGCCTTCCTGGTGCAAGGGTCAAGGATGCATCAGGCAACTAAAAATAGATAAACTGCAGGACGAGAGCTGCATCCTTTTGGCACGGAGGTGAAATGTCCATACTGTGGTAAAAAGGTGGAAGTGCACCGAACTGAGCATCCCATCTACACAAGATCTGGTTGCCGGCGACGAAAACTGCACTGACCTGAGCACCCCTTTCCTGGCTCCATTGGTGGCGGAAGGGCAGATTTGCACCGACCTGGAATTCCGAGGTGAGACACCATCTGGTGGTAAAAGGATGGAATAGCGCCAACCCGAACCTCTCGATTTAACCTATTTCACAGAAACCACAACCACCGAGTGAAGACACGTCTCAGAACTGTCCATTTTACCCTTTCTTTCTTTTATTACTCACCGATCCTTACCTGGTATTGTCTGTCTTGTGGGTGTAAGACCAGAGGGTGAGACGGGATCTTGGGATTGGGCATTCTGGTAAACTGCTATCCTTTTATTGCATTTTATGTTCATCTTTTGTCCTTTGAACTAATAAATATTTCGTTAACGTTTTACCGATAAAACTGATATGGGTAACTCAGTTGAGCAGTCAAGGGCTAAGGATTTTCGGAAAATGCGAATTATTGGTTAATTCCCTTATGTTGCGTCCGTGGTCTTGTGGCTCAAATTGACCACACTCTCTCGGGGTTTCGTCAGCTGCATCTGTATTCCAGTTGCTTGTCAAGATGATTTCCAATTGCAATCCCCCTGAGTCCCCGCGATAACCGTGAAAAAAAAATGAATAGGAAGTGAATTCCAAAGATTCCTTTTGTTTTTGACGCAGTGCTGCCAAGTGTTTTCTCTCCAAATAAACAAGCGCTTCTAACAGAGATTAGGCTATTTTGATGTAGAAATATTAACTGGCGCAGTTTTGAGAAACAACATAAGAGTAAATGATCCAGTTTACAAAGGTGACCAAAAACAACGACGGCACATTTCACTCATGTTAAACCCAAAGGAATAGGTGCATAATAATTGGATGTAGTAGGATGGGAGAGAGCTTTAGCAGAACAACAAGGGTGACGCGCAATAGCAGATGTTTATGAAATCGGTTAAATGCTCAGAACAACGTTGTATCCCTGCTATGAATAAGTATTCTGGCAGAGGATAAATCAACCACGGTAAATCAGGACCAGGAAATTGGAGAAGAGTGAAAAATACATAGATAGTGTCAGTCTTCACTGTAAAAGACACCGATGCCGTCCACAATAGTGATATATTTAACAAGAAAGAGTGGGAATGACAAAACAAAATGCAATACCTATCACGAGAAAATCATACTGTAGAAATTATTCGGGACTAATACACAATAGGTTCACTTCCACTGATAATTTGCATCCGAGAATATTAGAGGAAAGAGCGGCACGTGGCGCACTGGTTAGCACTGATACAGCGGCACAAAGGACTCAGGTTTAAATGCCAGCCCTGGGTTACTGTCCGTGTGGAGTTTGTACATTATTCCCATGTCTGCGTGGATTTCACCCCCATAACCCAAAGATGTGCTGATTAGGTCGATTGGCCACGCTAAGTTGCCCCTTAATTGTAAAAAGAAAAATAATTGGCTGCTCCAAATTTATGAAAAAAGAAGAATATTAGAGCAAATACCTGCTGAGATATTTAATGAACTGGTATTAATCTTCTAAGAACCCTTAAAGGCTTCAAAAGTCACAGAGGATTGATAACCTGGCAATATGTCACCCGTGTTCAACGCATATGGAGACAACTAACAGCTAACTGTAGGGCGGTTAATCGCCAGTCACTCATCGGAAAAAAGACATTGGAACCATTATAACAAATGGAAAGTAGGATATTTAGCGATACATACTATCATCGAGTAAAGACAGCACGGTTTCAAGAAGGGAAATCATGGTTGATAATCGTATTAGGATTTATTGACTTCGTAATGTGGTGGACAAATGATGTGGAAGCAATAGATGTAATTTACTTGGATTTCCTGAAAGACATTCCAAAAGGCACTGCAGAATAGGCTGCAAAATTAGATGACATACATTCGTGTGAGGCAGCATATTAGCGGGAATACAACAACGAATAACCGAGACGAGACAGAGGGTTAGGATTAGTGGAGGATGTACAGGATGGCACATGCAGGGGCTCGTATAGCACACTGTGCTAAATCGCTGGCTTTTAAAGCAGACCCTGGCAAGCCAACAGCACGGTTCAATTCCCGTACCAGCCTCCCCGAACAGGCGCCGGGATGTGGCGACTAGGTGCTTTTCACAGTAACTTCATTTGAACGCTACTTGTGACAATACCGATTTTTATTTTCTTTCATTTCTTTTAAACTTCAGAAATGCCACAGGGAGAAGTGCTCGGTCCAGAATGACCCACGGTATATATATATATACGACTTGGGAGAGAATTAGAATGCCACGTTCATGGTTGACAGAAAAATGTGTGGAAAGGCAAATAAGAAGGATCAAAAATCAGGTCTTCAGCTGGATATTGACTTATTAAGTGAATAGATAAAAATGGCAGATGGAGTATAATGCGGGACAAGGTGAACAAGACCACGAGCTCAAGGTAGCTAGGAAAAGTAAAAGGCATAAACGTTTGGATGAATATGACAGCATTAGGTAACGTGCCTAACCTACCAGACAATGACGATAAAACAAACACTTGGAAATGCACATGATGTGCAAGACATAATGGAACGTAGACAGAAAAATTGGCCACGTTATTCAGGGTGGCAGATTCGGAGGGAAGCACGGTGGCGCAATGGGTTAGCACTGCGACCTCACAGCGCCGCGGTCTCACGTTGGATCCCGGCTCTGGGTCACTGTCCGTGTGGAGTTTGTACAGTCTCCATGTGTTTGCGTGGGTTTCGCCCCCACAACCCAAAAATGTGCAAGCTTTGTGGATTGACCACGCTAAATTTCCCCTTAATTGGAAAAAAATGAATTGTTTCCTCTAAAAAACGAAAGGCAGATTAATGGAGAAACACACAGAAGCAGACTGTCAGAAGAAATATTCCTTACCAGCAGTCCCCAGATAGCCTTTATGAATAAGGACAATGGTTCTAGTCAGGAAGATGGGAGGGGGAAGGGGGGTAATAAAAAACGAAACAAGGCCAGTACCTAAGGGAAACATCAGTAAATCATGACTAAGGCTCGAACGGTCCATAAACTGATCACGCAGGACCATTCTACAGAGTAACAACTTTGATTGGATCTGATAGTCATTGCTTGCAGTGTAGAGCCGGAATGATTCAATGATGTCAAGGCTAGGTGGGTTACCAGCCTTTTGAAAATTGTATAATTCCTGAATTAAAGACTATATACATTAACTGGCGGTCCGGAAATATCCCGCGTCGCTCTCACATGTACGTTACCCGAGCTTGAAAAATAAAGACCGTCTTTAACCAGAGTTGCGAGCTCCGCGATTTTTTGTGTTAGCTGAACCGTGATTAAGAAGAGAACACCTTAAGGTAAGAGACAGCTTCATACTTAGTCTCTGTAAACGCTCCTACAGAAATTGGCACTGCTAGCAGGGTCCATCGCCGGAATTCAAAGGCATGTTGGGACTCCTAAGCAGCTGAGTGCGTTATTATGTACCATCCAGCAGAGAGGTGGACTACGTACCAGGCAGAACGACCAGGTAGATTGAGCGACCGAAAGAATCTGAGCAGTAGGATGCGGCGGACGCACGCAACGTTGAGTATACGCAAAGTTACAGGTGAAAAATAGCAGACATTTGAACTACGTCTTTTAGCAGAGCAATTAACACCGCATGTTGAGAAAGACATAGCGAGGTTAGAACCGAGGAACTAATTAATGATGGTCAAAATGCGGGATCCATGCGGGGTTCCGAAGGCACCATAATACTGTAAGGACTGAACATCGAAAATTAATAAGAAAAATGGTGGACAGAATATGTAACTCGGAGTCGCCAGAGCCCAAGCAAGATGTTTCGTGGTTGGGATATCTCCTTTACTAGCCTGCGCACCTTTCCTACTGTCTTCCTTACATTACTGAATACCCCATGCCTCTCCCCCTCACTGCTGTCAGCTTAATTTTTCTTGAAGAAGTTGATACACGACTGCAATCTCCAGGAAAACCGCCGCAGCTTTCCCTCAAGGCAAACTTGACTTTCTCGAGTCATGGAAATCTCGCCATGTCACTCACCAATACCCCCAACTTCGGGGGTTGCGAGTATCTCCACCCTAGTAGGATCCGTCTCCGGGACACCAGGGCGGCAATGGCAAGAACATCGACACTCCAAAAACCGCCACCTCTGGACTCGGCACCCCTCACCTTTAATATTTCTGACATGACGCTATCAAATCCCTGCCAGAAACCCCTCAGCCTCAGATATGCCCAAAATATATGGACGATGTATGCAGCGCCCCCCCCACCACCACCACCCATGCTCAGCTCCCACCAACTATCCACCAACCCCTCAAAGAACCTGCTCATCCAGGCCGCCGTCATGTGCGCCATGTGGACCACCTTGAATTGTATTAGACTGACCCTGGCACAAAACGATGATGCCTTGACTCGGCGCAAAGACTCCTCCCATAATTCGGCCTGCTACTCCGAGCCTGCTGTTCTTCCCAATTTCGCTTCACCTCCCGAATCGGGGTTCCACCCACTTCATCAGTTCATTATAGCTCTGGAATGTTCCCACCCACCTCTCCTGCTCTGCATACCACATAAGCCTGTTGTCCCTGGGGCGACAGGGGCCAGAAGGTCGAAAACAGCCTTCGCATAAAGACCCTCACCTGCAGTTACCGATACCCATTCCCACCTGACAGCTCAGACTCCACGTCCAATTCCTCCATGCTCAGAAAGCCCCCATCGATAAATAGCTCTCCAAATCTCTCGATCCCCGCCCGCTCCCATCTCCGGAACGCCCAATCCAGTACCTGGGGTGAACTGGTGGTTACCACATATCAGTGGCCATACCAACGCCCCCGACTGCCCCGTGAGATGCCGCCACTGTCCCCACACCGTTTGGCCTGCCACTACTACGCGACTCATACTGTGTCTGGACTGGGAGAACGACAAAGTTAACTTCTCAGTGCCGCCAGGCTTGTGCCTTTTCATGAGGCCGCCTGCACCCGCTGCCAAACCGACCACTCCCCCAATACTAACTTCCTGACCATCGCTATTTTCGCCGCCCAATTATAATTCATAAGTATCAAAAGGATCAGCGCCCCCCTCCCCCCACCACCACCACCATCACCACCACGCTCTAGCAGCACGCTTTTCACCCGCGGGATGTTCCCGACCAGAGAAACCCCGATATCACCGCATTCAGTTTTTAAAAGGACTCATAGGGGTACAAATGTGTGGGGTCTGAAAGACGTGCAGGAACCTTGGACGCACCATGATCTTTACTGTCTGCACCCATCCCTCCAATAACAGCGGGAGCATATCTGTTCAACCAGTGTTAACTTGTGCAGTTGTCCCACTTCTGGCTGTCAAAATACTGAAAGCTCCCCCTACCACCTTGAAGGGCATCTCCCCTAATATCATCTCCTGCCCCCTCGCCTTGACCTCGCTCTTGGCAATTTTCAATTTATACCTGAAAAAATCAGGAATGCCTCTATGATCTCCATAATCCCCCTCCCCTCCGCCCCCGACGCGACAAATATGCACAAGAGCTGATCGTCGACATTTGGTGACGCCATACCCCATCCCCCGCACAATCCCTAACCAAACCCCTGACGCTCACAGTGCCATCACGAATGGCTCTATAGCCAGGCCAAACAGCCCTGGGGAAAGTGGGCACCACTGCCCCTCCCCTCAGTGCATCCTGAAAGAATCGAACTCACCCAGTTCGTCCACAGAGTCGCCACCGATGCCTGGTATAACAACCGGATCCAGTCCACAAATTCCTGGCCAAACTCAGACCGTCCGAGCGTCTTCCACAAATAGTCCCACACCACCTATAAAAGGCCTTGCCTGCGTCCATAGCGACCACCATCTGTACCTCTCGTCCCTCTGGATACGTCATGATCACAGTGAGAAGCCTGCTGATGTTGGACACCATGTGCATCCCGTTACGAACCCCTTATGGTCCTTGCCTATCACCGCTTGCACACAATCCACCCTACCCGAGCCCAAGACATTAGCCAAAGGTTCGGCATCTACATGTAGCAGGGAGATCGATCTGTATCATTCACATCGTTTCGGGTCCTTTCCACTCTTCAAAATGAGGGAGATCGAAGCTGGCGACAACGTTGGAGGGGGGGAGCACGCCAAGCTCCCTTGTCTGTTTAAAAGCCCTGACCAGCAGCGGCCATAATGTCCTCGAAAAATCTTCCAAAATTCCACCGGGTACCTGTGCGGCCCGGGGCCTTGCCCAATTGCATCGCCTCCAGCACCTCCACCATTTCTACTAGCCGATTTGGAGTCCCCAGGCCGTACATCAGCTCCGCATCCACCTGCTGGAACACCAACCCCTCTAACAATTGCCTCATCGCCTCCGTGCGGGCGGGGGCTTCCGACTCATGCAACTTGCTATTAAAGTACCTGAACACCCCATTCACTCCCGCCGGGTCCAAGACGTTATTTCCACCTGCGTCCTTAACTTTCCCGATCACCCTCCCAGCCTCCTGCTTCTGCAACTGGGGCGCGAGTACCTTGCTCGTCTTCTACCAATAGTCACACGCCGCCACTCTCAAGCTTCGCAAATGTCCCGCCGCCTTTCCCGTAGATAGTAGTCCAAACTCCATCTGCAGCCTCTGTTGTTCGCTTCGGGACATTTGCATACCTTTTATCTACCAGCAGGATTTCCTCCACTAGCCTTTCTACGTCTGGCCTCTCCACCTTCTCTCTATGTGCCAGAATAGATTGCAACTGCCCACTGACCACTGCCTTAAGTACCTCCCATAACATACCTGCCTTGACCATCCGCGTGTCATTAATCTCCACATGTCCTAGGGTGTCCTTATTCACCCGCTCACACACCAGTTCCTTTATCAAGTACACCACGTCCAATCGCGAATGTGAGCGCTGCTCCCCCCCGCCCATTTTCTCACCCGCAGGTCTACCAGTGTGGGGCATGATCCGTCACCACTATTGCCCAGCACTCAACGTCTACCACCCCGGACCGCAACGTCCTGCCAAAACAAAGAAGTCTATCCTTCACTACACCTTGGGTCGAAGAATGAAATTTCCATCACCCTCTGTCTCCTGAATCTCCACTGATTCACAACCCAGCATGCGGTCCATGAATGCCCTCAGCTCCTTCCCTTCCGCCGACACCCTCTGCGACCTCGAACGCGAACGACCCAGTCTCTTTACCGGCCCATTCACACTTCGTACGTGCCACGTGATCATCCTGGTCGGGGGACACCCTGACCCCAGCCGCACTGGCAATCAACCATAGCCCCTCCTGGGCCAGCCACCAGCCCGCGTCCCGCACGTCTCATCCCACCCTCAGGCTCCCACTGTCATCGATCCACACCCTAACACTTATCAAAACGCATCCCCTGTCAGCAGTTCGACCCGCCTCACCCCCCACTCCAAGCCCACAAAACAACAACCCCAACCCCCATCCTCCCACTAACCTCCTGCTCAGCTCCCACTGCGCTTCCGGGAACTAGCCAGCCCAGCAAGGCCGGGAGTCCCGCCACGGCGCCCCGTATCTTACCGCGCCAACCCCCACCCCCCCCCCCCCACGTGATTGCCCTTGCACCCGCTCAGCCATCCCACCAGTGCAAACAAGACAACCCAATCCCAGACCCAATTGAAGAGAATCCCCCTCCACATCACGACCAAGGAACAAAAACAAACCGAAATCAAAACAATGGTCCCAAATAAAGTATAACAGTGACACAACCAACCACAGAGACACAGCGCAAAGCATCTCCACCAAAGTTCAATGTCCTCCTTCCCCTGCCAGTCCACTGCCTCTGCTAAACTCCACTGCCTCCTCTGCCGTCAAATACAGTTACAGCCTTCATTGGTAACCAACAAGCGCGCCGGGTGCAGCATCCCGAACGTCACCTTCTTCTTGAAGAGAGCTGCCTTGAACTTATTAAAGCTCACACTCCTCTTGGCCAACTCGGCAACCAGATCCTGATACATGCAGATTTTACTGCCCTTCCAGGAGTCTGCCTCGCCCACGTCAAGATCCACTCCTTGTCCAAGAATCGAGCATAAGCACCGCCTTCTCCCTTTGCGGTTCGTTCCGCTGCGTCATCCTCATTAGTGCTCTGTGCGCTGGATCCACTTCCAGAGATTTCCATTTCCAGAAGTTTTGCGACTGCTCCACCTAGCAGGAGCCTTGCTAACATCTTCCCCACATAGACCCTGGCGTCTGCTCCCTCACATCCATCCAGCAGGTCCACGATTCGTAGATTATTCCTGCGGTGCCATGTTCTCCAGGTCCTGAACTTTCTCCTGCAGATGCCTCTCTCGATACCGCATCAGCCCCACCTCTGCTGCCACCGAGGCGATCTGCTCCTTCTGTTCCCCACGCCACCTCATCCATCTTCTGTATCGCCTAACCCGGGGCATCCAGCTTCGGCACGCGGTCGATCACCACCTTAATCGAGTCTGTCGCCCTGGCAAGGACCTCCCGATTCTCCTTTCGCTGCTGGGTGAACTTCCCGTTCAGGAAGCCCACCAGCTATTCCGTTGACCACTTAGCCGGCGGAGCCTCTGCCTGCTCTTCCGCCATCTCCATGTGTGACACACTGCGGCCTCTTGTGAGACCGCTTCTGAAACTCGTTTGCATGCACCAATGGGACACTCTCTCCTACAAGCACACCTGCATTTTTATTCCTCCACACATCCATCTGTTAACCGGATGAAGGTCCAAAAAAACGCCACGAGCGAGAACCACCAAATATGTGATCATTCTCACTATGGCAACTTTTCAATATGACGGTGCCCAGGATATATGTACCAATGGGACTCCAAACGTTCCTGGAGGCAGCCTATAAACATTACATGCAACTCTGAAATGCCTCGCCCCTACATAAATTGGGAATCCAGGGTGAAGGGAATTGCACGTGACAGAGAATGCTGGGATATTGGACCGTTGCCCCCAGGCAAAATGGCTTTGCATTTTAAAATTACGGAAAAGAAAACGCGAGACACCTTCGAAGACCCTACCCTTCATATTGGAAAATATAAAGTTATAGGGGAACATGTGGAAATTTATTGTGTAGACTCCTGCCTTGGGCCTAACCATACAAAAGCTTAAGAGCTACTATGTGGTAGATTGACGGCTCGGTACTAGGGAAGGGAAGGAAGAAGCCAGTAGTAGCACGAGCCCAAAGATCGAGTGAGATATTGTAAAAAGCAAGGGCACTACCAGAAAGGGGAGGCATCAGGCACAAACCAACCACCACACTATAACACGGTCTAGTTCGGCTTGGATACAACTACGAGCTCAAGGGCGACCCCAATGCCCGAATGTGATGAGCAAATCACTCGCCAGACTATTGGAAAGCGGGTAGTCCTGACCCTCAACCTGACAGATTAGAGACAGTATTACCTTGATATGAACATGTAAAGGTGATGATCACCCTCACCAGCCTACATATCCCAGCCTCTTTCTGTGGCCAGAAGCTATTGACGGCCATGGAGCTAGAAACTCAGGAAGGAGATCGGCTAAAACTGCGTAATTGACAGACTAGAGGTTTGGTGGCGTTCGCGTTTGGATGATATGGAGCAGGAGTGTCAAAGACAAAATCCGCTGATACTGAAGTGTTAAGTGATGCCATATGAAAGGACAGATGGGAACTTTGATAGAGGTCTTGAACAAAGACGGTTACACAGCACCAGATATCAACCAACAAGCCAATTGAATAGTTTGAGAAGAACTCAAGGACTTACAGCCATATCAAAGGACTATTGATTAAATAATCGATAGAGAAGCTAATATTTCTGAATAAAGAAACAGTTTTCAAAAATGCAGCATATATGAAACTCCCTTGCAACAAAACCTCCAGACTAAGTTCCTCCAGATTGATGCGCCCCGGGTCCCTATTTGTCTGAGAATCGATCAATTGGAGGCTTGAGTGAAAACAGTCGCCCAAGATCCCGAACCTCTAAATTAATCCACGTTGACTTGTCGTGCTCCCTTTAAGAATAATAACCAAGTTCCCAAGTGGGAATGATGTTGTATGCTCCCCGAGAGGGTGTGCGTTGCACTCATGATCTCCCCAAGATAAACAAAAGGGAGACTGTGGAAATAGCGTGTTAGCAAGCTGAAGACGCCCCTGGAAATACAATCGAAAGAAGGGAGGAGATATAATCTATCAACCTCAGCCAATGAAAAGGAGGAGGAGCGAACTGCTTGTTTACATAGAACGCCATTCGTACAGAATAAACTGCGGGTACCTACGCACGACAACTGCGCGATAGCAGTAGATGTGACCACCCAGTTGGCGCTTCACAATACAATATACTTAAAGGTTACTATTGTGTAACCACACATGGAGAATATGCCGAGCGTGGAATTGTATGTGAATTGCCCGGTCATGATTTTATTGTGACGAATTGATCTGAATCAATTAACAATGACGACCACAAATTCACCCCGTTAGGCAATGAACCTGTGACTAAAATTGGTGACCTTTTAGGGTACTGATAATGACCAGCAGATTCACCGAGGTGTCGAGAATGAACTTCCACGCACACGTCACCTGAGAGCAGACTGGGATGGTGTCAAGTAGGAGGCCAAGCAGATCAACCACCTCTGGAGCAAGGAGCGCTAGCAGATTAAGATGCACACAGAAAGGGCTAAGGAACAGTTTGAACCCCATGGTATCTTTAATTAAACCTGGAATTGGGGTATAAATACTTCTATTCACCTATTAATATGAATCATATCCCACCTAGTTGGAATCTTGCAATCATGTGTGCTGATCGTTTCATTGTTGCAATATGCTGCCTCAAGCAACTACTTAAGACATGGACTTCACCCCCTAGAGATTATCTGCTGCAACTATTGCCGATCAGCCATTCGGTTGATATGGGAGGAACTCAATCAGTTACAACCATATCATGGGACCACCAATGAAGTAATCGATAGACAAGCTAATATTTACATAGAAATAGTCAGGTTGCAAAAAAAAAACCTTTTTATGTAACACACCCGTTACAAAACCTCCAGATTAATTTCCTTTAGATTCATGCGCGATGGGTAACTATTTGGGTGAGCAACGATCAATTAATGGCTTGGGTAAAAACGGAACACACAGATCCCGAACTACGAAATGAATGCATGTGCTTTTTTTAACTATAGAGTTCCAAGTCTTTCTTCCTACTAAGCAGCAATTTAGAGTGGCCAATTCACCTACACTTTTGGGTTATGAGACCCACGCAGGCACAGGGAGACTGTGCAAACTCCAAACGGACTGTGATACGGGGGCGTCATCGAATCCGGCTCCTCGGCGCAGCGAGGCAGCCGTGCTAACCACCGTGCCAACGTGGCGCTCTAAATGAATTCATGTTCACCAGTTGTGTCCCCCTTTAGAATAATAACCACGCTCTCCTGGTGAGAATACTACTCATGAACTCGTCCAGATAATTAAGTACAGACCTGAACCCAAACCCAATAACATTGCATCTATTTAATGTTCTGTTCTCGAGCTAGCCAATAGATAAAATATAGCGCTGAAAGGGGCATCAGGTTGAAAGACCGTTTGATCAATGCAGCTGGGACAAAGAGTAAAACATAAACTTACAGATGAACCTGACAGCATTAAGTACCTTGGCCAATACTTCCGCTAATTTACTAGACAATGAGTATAAAACAAACAGTAGAAAATGTATTCCCTGGGCAGAGGCACCTGTAGCAATTATGAACAATTGAATATGTATTCTTAGTAATACAACATGTAAATCCTTGTAGAAGATGGAACGTTCGCAAGGCATAATGCGACTTAGCCAGCTAAACTGGACAGATTCTTTCAGAAGGCAGATTCACAAAGAAACAGCCTGTTCAGCTGAACCATTCCTTACCACCAGTCTCCGGGCAGCCGTTATAAATACGGATAATGGTTCCCATCAGCAACCTGGTTACGATGAGTACTTCATCTGTACAAAGAACCAAGGATAGTAGAAAAGAGGACTGCAAAACACCAGAAAATCACGCGTAAGACCCCAACTGTCCATGTGTTGATCATACAGTCCCATGCTGCTAGTAACAACATTCAGTGGAACTAAGAACAAATTAATTTAATCTGTAACCGCAATGATTGAATTAGGTCAAGCCAACGTGATAGACCAGCGGTTTGAAAATTGTATCATAACTGAACGACGAAAGATGGAAATTCAGAGTCGATCTGGAACTGCCGCTGATTGCTCTCCCACGTATGCTGGCTGATTGTGGAAAATCTAGACTTTCTGTAACCAGAGTGTTTATTGAATCCGAAAGACTTTATTGCTGAGGCTTAATTAAGAAGCAAATACCGCAGGTGAAAGGCCACTTAATACTTTGAAAATGGTACTAAAGGAATGGAATAGTTTAATGGAATGTCTTGCTAAATGATATATTGCCTCCAAATAGACGACAGGAAAATGCGATTCAGCGTAGCTGCGGAAGATATACAGGCATTGGGAGCAGTCGAACAAAGACTCTCTATGTTGTTGGCTGGTTTTGAGAGTTTTTGTATGAGGGGGATATCCATAATTTTGCCCCTACTTATTGGAGTTCGGACGAATGAGAGGTGACATTATTCGCACATAGATTATTCTCATGCAACGTGATAGGTTCGAGGCTGTTTGCTTGTTTCCTTTTGCTGTCCAGTCTAGGATCAGGGTGCGTGATTTCAGACTAACTGATCGTTTTTTAAGAGAGGGATCTGGAGGAGTTTGTTCTCTAAGATGGTAGTGAATGAGTGGACTATCATTAAGCAGAATGGCGTGGAGGTTGGATTGCGAATTATATTCAACGCGGATATGGACAGATGTATAATAACTAAGAGGTGATTGGAATCAAGCGGGCATCAGAAAATCATAGAATTTGCTGTGCAGAAGGACGCCATTTGGCCTATCGATCTGTACCTGCCCTTGGAAAAAACGCCCTACTTCCGCCCACGGCTCCACCCTATTTCCAGAGACCCGTAACCCCATGTTACCTTCTGGACACTAAGGGGCAATTTCGCGTGGCCAATCCACCTAACCTGCACATCTTTGGACGGTGAGAGAAAATCGGAGCACCCGGAGGAAACACCAGTAGCATGGGAAGAAACTGAAAACTCCACCCAGAGAGACATTCGAGGCCGGCATTGAACCAGGGACCTTGACGCTGTGAGACAGCAAGTGATAGGCATTGTGCCACCATGCCACGGTGGGATCTTATACTCGGGAATTCTCATATCATCTAACCCATGATTTCAATGTGTCGTGAAGCAGTCCTGCCGGGCTTTATTTCCCTGTGCTGTGTGCCCTCGTGGCTTGAATAATGAAAATAAGAACACATGTTTCACAGTATCACGATTAGAATCATAGAATTTAACAACCATTAAATCCACAATATTTGGTAATGTTGTCTCATTTGAGATTTCCAATCATGTTCCTGCTTTATGGAGCGGTCCCAGAACGGAGCCACGGTTCAAAATCGTAACATTTGTGAATGTGTGTTGTAAACATAGTTACATGACTTTAGGAATGCTTTCTAACAAAATAAAAAGAAAGTTTTGCTCAGCATGAAAATGTTCTCCCCATATTATAATCCTTCACCTTCCATATAACTTCAGAAAAAATAAATCGATTTTAAAGGTGGTGTAGGGTATGAAATAACCCTGAAGCTCTAATATTCTCCAGAAAACACAACCTCTGTAAACAAATAAATCAACGTTTTTCAGGCATTCCCCACACAAAAAACAGGAGGTCCATACCACCCAAAAGCGCCGGCACATTACTATGTGCGTACGTTCTGTATGCGTTTTCGTGGTCACAGAAAAATACTTCCCACTACTTTGGTACATGTGACAATAGATAAATCAAATCAAAATCAGTTCAAATCAAAACAATGCATCTTCCCAGATGTTTGATACTCTGTGAGCCAACTGACCTAACTGAACGTTGGCTATTATCCGTGTGTTTCCATACTTCACAAGACAGATCACGGCATAGAATGTTCTTCCAAAATTGATTTCCTTCAGCAGCTTCAATATTTTCGGTCATAAGTTGCCACGTGCATTCCATTTCACTAACAATGGTATTGCTTCTCAGCCACGTCAGTATTATCCTGCCGCTTACTAAGCTGGACTAAGATGTTACCAAACTTTCGATTACCTCCATTATCTGGTTACCCACTTAAAATCTGGAGACGTCAGTTTTCTCGCGAATTCAGAACTCAGAACACTTTCGCTGCCTTTCGTTTGAATTCTCCTGAACATGACTTTCAGTACGACATCCATACCATTTAGGACTACGATGGGGACACAAAACTCTATGGAAGGTAATTTCAATTAAATTCAGAGACTTATATTAAATTGTGTTGAGCATATCTTGACATTTCTGGACGATATGTGCTGCCCCGCCATTATTATTCAAGCAAACTACATTTGCCAGTATCATTTCAATATTGTTGTTTGCATACGTGGTTGGATTGATAAATCATAGTAAATTGGATTTTCGATTACTGCAGCGTTAACTAATGTTTTTCTTTTCATTTTCTAGATTCAATGTACATAGTTTATGCCATTCTATTCTCTGATGCCGCTTCACATTCTACTGTTTCATGAAGACCGTCGGTTGATCATCAGGTCAAAAGCAGGGGGATTACGGATGCGAACGCAACTTGCGACTACGCAGATGTTAAATCACTTCATCGACAAATTCAGCAAGGCTGGAGTTACATTCAGCCTTGTGTTCATAAGCTTTAAGAAACTTTCACGACGCATGTGTGGCAGTTGTTGACCATCTCCAACCAGACAGAATTTAAACAATTCTGGATCCTCGATTCTGCGAACGCATCGCCGCCGTTAATACATCAGCAATCCACATGCTCAAAGGTACTGGAAACATAAACAATACGGCCAGAAAGAGAGGTCATGGATTGAGGCCTCTGACAAATGTTCCTCTCTGCGAAGAGCCTTCCTTTCCTCTGCAAGTCACAAGACAGATGTGTAGGAGGATACCTCGGACAACGAAGGCTGCGAGATTTGCACGTCTTCCATTAGACAATAAGACCGTAAGACCATAAGATCATCAGACCATAAGACATAGGAGCAGAATTAGGCCACTCGGCCCATCGAGTCTGCACCACCATTGAATCGTGGCTGATATTTTCTCATCCCCATTCCCCTGCCTTCTCCCCATAATCCCTGATCCACTTATTAATCAAGAACCTACCTATCTCTGTCCTAAAGACACTCAGTGATATGGCCTCCACAGCCTTCATTACCTTTGCAATTAACACCACAGTCGCACAGTGTGAACCAATGTGCAGTGCAGGATGTCAGAAACTCCCCTTCGACAGCACCTTCTAAACCAGCAACGAATGTGGCCCGGATTTAAAAAGGTCAGGAAACGCATGTGAACTGCAGCACGGACAAATTCTCATCGAAGTCTCACACAATCATATATCTGTCGCAGACACTCAATCCTGGCACTCCCTTTACAAAAGCACGTGGGTGTTGAAGATACATGGGAAAGGCATACATTTAAAATTGGCAGCAAAACTACCCATCCTCAAGTGCAATTGAGGATGAGCAAAATCCTCTGGCTGTATCCCACGAACGGTCAATAAAATGTTCAGTTCCTCCGCTAACATGGATGAAAATTTCGCCCACAGATATCGAGAAATTTTAAATTGAAAGTTTCAATCACTGGAGCATACGTTAATAATTGTATTTAATGTTAATAATTCCTCTCCACATTGACGCTGTCCAAACGTTGGTAAATTCAATCCATTAACCTTTATTCATAACCACGTTTCCTATTACAGAAATTATAATTTTCTTTTGAACCCATTTAATAAAGTTCACACACTGTGGCGGTGTTTCACACTGTGGCTTTCACCAGCGAGCTTTTCATTCACGACAACAAAGGGCAGGTCAATGATCACGGAATATGTACTCATTTGGGAAACCCAGCTATCTCGCTGTTTTTGAACATTTTCAATTGTTTCGGTCGTGAACGAATCGCTGTGTACCAGATTTCACTGTTGCTAAACATCTCGAATCAGTATTCTGTCTTGAAGCAACACTTGAAGAAAGGAGGAACCTTGACTTCCGCCAAGGGGCATATTTTCTGGAACTTCGTTTGGCATTCAGGTGCAAAACGCATGTTTTTCCAAACAAATCACAATCATAATGTAGGGTTGAGCTCTGACTGCTTCGCATGTCAACTAAGCGCCAATTGTCTATTCAGGAAGCCATCGGAAACACAACCATTTGTTTAATTTGTTAGCTCCTACCGGGTTCTTTGTTCTTCGCCATTTCCCCTGTTGATGCCAAGAAAGAAAAACAACATTTTAGTTCAGGCAAAAATGGAATTATTCGATGAAAATAGACGAGTGAATATTTCCTGCAGCGATTTCCTAAGTCATACCTATTTTTGTCAGTAAAATTATGAGCCTTACAGTTGAAATCCATATTAAGATAATTTGCATCAATATTTCCGAATCTTACACTGGAAACCTGCAAGTTTATAGCCCGTACCTTCCTCACAGTGACAATCTCCAGAGGATTGTCACTTTCGATGGATTAACGCAAACTGGGATTACAAAGCCCCTCTTTTAAACTCCAAAGCATTATTTTTAATGAGGCAGGGTGAGATAAAAGCAGCGATTTGCGCCACAGGCTAAACGGGGTGGACTAAATGGGTGGACTGAAAGGTTTTACAGAATCCGTGTCGACAACATACACTGCCACTCCTTCACAAATCACCGTCGTCACATCCTCCCAAAAACTCGATGAAGTCGGTGATAACAAGAGGTGGCTTCAGAAAACAATGATACCCATCGCTAATATGTCAATCTCTTTCGAAATTTGAGTGAATACTGTCTCGAAAAATGTTTTACAATAATTTTCCTACCACTGGAATGATGTTCACCAGCGTATAATTTCCTGGATTATGCCTGCTAGCCTGCTTCAAGAAATGGAAAAAATGGCTGTTCTCACGCCATTGTAGACCTCGCATGTAGCCAATGAGATACAAAGATTTCTGACAAGGCTGCAGCAAATTTGTTCCGTTGCCTCCATTAGTATGCTTCAGAGGCAGTGGCTTAGTATTATTGTCGCTGTACTTATAATCAGACCGAGGGCAACGTGCAGCGATCCCGGGTTCGATAATCCCTAGGGAAGATGGTGGAATTTGAATTGAAGACAAATCTAGAATTGGAGGTCGAATAATGACCATCAAATCATTGCCGATTGTCCAAAAAATCCATTTGGTTCGCTAAAGAGGTCCATTTGGTTCGCTTTAGGTAAAGAGATCTGTCATTCTTACCCCAGGCCCACAGTAATGTCGTTGACTCTTAAATTCCTTCAGGGATGTGCAATAGGTGCTGACCCAGCCAGTAATAACGACATCTCCTGTACGAATAAAGATAGATCCCATCAGGCTCCATACACATATCTACCTCGATTATTTTTAAGACTGCGAACACCTCGTCACTGTAAATGAACACATGACCACATTATCTCTACACCATTCCCTTGACACATCATCCCCCAAGTCCATATGTTTGGTGAATGCAGATGCCAAGTACACAGTTAGGAACTCGCCCATTTCATCTGGCTCCACGCACAGATTTCCTCCTCTGTCCTTGTGTGCACCAGCCCTTACCTTGGCTCCTCTCTTAATTGTTACATGAAATGCCTTGGGATTCATATGAATCCTGTTTGTTCAAGACCATTCATGATCCCTTCTAACCCTCCTAACTCCGTTCGTAAGTTCCTTCCTACTCTATTTATATTCTTCCAGCACTTCTGAATGCCTCAGTTATATTTTTGACTAGGCTCGCAAAATCCCTCGTTATCCAAGGTTCCGGGAACTTACCGTGCCTATCTGTCATCTTCACAGGAAGACACGTTTCATACAGGAGGAAGGGAAAGCCGGTTCTGATTGGTAACCATTTGATTGACGGACAACAGGGGATTTGACATGGATAATTCGCCAGTTAATGTTTGGCTGTGAAAAAAAACAGTCAACGCTATGCCCCATTGCTTGCAACATTAAACGTTTACGCATTTTAGACTTGCTGCCCCCCTCGACTAAAATCAACTTGTTGTTCTGGATTGTAGGTTTTTTAATTCGATTGAATAACATGAATATTATACACTAGGAAGAGTTATGGAACTGTTAATTTTACACTGTAGTTCAAGACACCATAAACTCCAAGACTGTGGACTTTTCTCAAAGAAAATACTTCTTCTTTCCAAGAGTTATGAACACATTTCATGCAATATAACTGACTGTTTTGCTCACGTTCCAGTTTCAAATGTTCCTTGCAATCTTAATGGTGAGAATAGGTGAACTAGTCAATGGGTGTGATTGTCATCAGTCGAAATTAATGACTCGTGTCCATTCTCATCATAATTAAATGCGATTTTTTTTCCTTCGCCAAATGGTCATACAAACTCAATACATATTTCAAGCAGAAATACAGACAAATTAAGAGAAAATGATTGAAAACATGATGGTTGAAGAGCCTGAAATATGCAATTCACATTTGTGAATGCGTTATGAGTTTGCAACAGGATCTTGCATTTTCAAACATACCCCGTCATTACGTTGCGACAGAAGCCAGTGTGGTTATTTCTCAGCAACTATATTAACGAGTGTATCTGTACTCCGCTATCTAAACGTTCCTATATTTTGCGAATCAGTCCTATATTAATTGTACTGCTCGGCCTTAAAACATGCAAAGTGTGCATTTAGGTCAGGCTTCGGAAACATTCCTGCACTTTATCAGGAAAATGCGTTTCATAAGCAACAGGATGTTGCAACATTGGCGTAAGTTTTGTCACCGAAATAATACGGTTTTGCGAGAATCAATTTTGACGTATGTGGACAAGAAGTTCACACACATCATAACTCGAGGCGTTTATATATTTTTAATCCAAATAAGTGTGGCGTCTGTGATGCTGATGTATGTGACTGCAACCTTGACACCATCTCGAAATAAAAGTACTGTAATTCATCTGGACTGCACGCCAATGTTCGATTTTGTCTTTCACAACTCTTGGATGGACCTGGGACGGTGGACAATCTATTTAAAGTCACTTCCACCTTTTCTTCCAAATCAGCTGACGCCTAGTAACAATTCATCTTTGAACAAGTATGCCTTTTATGAAGCATTCATTTCAAAGATTTACATTTCCGAAAAGAAAAAACAATGGCAAGCATATTACTGAGCTGTGAAAGAATAAATTAAATGTCACTCGTTTTCAAATAAATAACATTCATGTCTTCTATTGTGTGGACGTACGTGAATGGTTCGCACGCGACCACAGGGTACTTTTGTTTTAACTTCCACTTCCGTTTGGAAAAGCTCGACACGATGGTGATGTTGGCCATCAAACATGTTGCAAGAGTGAGACGCTTGATGTTGGTCATAGAGTCATGGAGTCACAGATGTTTACAACATGGACACAGGCCCAGATGGTCCATGTCGCTGAGTTTCGATCACTAAGCAAGTGCCACTTGCTTGCATTTAGCCACTCTGCTCATGTAACTGTCTAACTGCTTTTGAAAGGACATAATTGGACCCGCCTCAACCACTGCCTCTGCGAGGCCGTTCCAGATGCTCACCACCCGCTTTGTGAAGAAACCTCCCCTTGGTCTATTTTGCGTTTCTCTACTCTCACCTTAAACCTATGTCCTCTAGGACCAGACTCTTATACTTTTTGCGAAAATATGTCGACTATCTACCTCACTGATGCACTTTATTACTTTTTGACCTCTACAACTTCACCCCTAAGCCTCCTACGCTCCAGGGTACAAAGTACAAGCCGATCCCGCCTCTCCTTATAAATCAGACCATCAACTCTCTGTCGGATCCTCGTAAATCTCTTCTGAACTCTTTCTAGTTTACCAATATCCTTCCTTTGATTTTAAGCCACCCTACTAATGATTTAATCAGTATTTTTCAGTGGCACGTGAAAACCCAGAATCAACCAGACCACCGCCACCGTCCTTTCAAACTGACTGCTGATGGAGCTTACTCCAAAATCCGATTCCCGTACTTAACCTCTTTTCAATGAATTTCGGCTACAGAGTCTAATATTGTAAACTACGAAATCCCATTACAGTTGATCTAAGTAATGAAGAAACGACAAAGAAAATTATACATGTGAACTGCCCTTCGGTCCTGCAAGTTTCCACCGACCATTCTGCTCGTCTAACCTGATACGTTCTCCACTTTTAGGTTCAATATCCCTCTCTTTCCATCCGATTCATCTATTTGTCAATACGCCAGTTAAACTTCACTTTCTTACCGCTTTCACCATCTCTTCCGGCAGCGAGTTCCACATACCCACTACTGCCTGTGCAAACGACTTTACTCGCACATCTCCTCTAAACTTTGCCCCTCACGCCTTAAACATGTCTGCATAGGAATTGACTATTCCACCCTTGGAACAAGCTTCCGACTATAGAGTATACCCAAGCCTCTCATAATTTTGTAGACGTCTTTCAGTCGCCCCTTATCCTCTGTTGACCCAGTGAAAACAAACCACGTTTTCCAAACTCTCATCATAGATAATGCACTCCATACCAGGCAAATTCCTGATAAACCTCTTCTGTACCCACTCCAAAGCTTCCACATGTTGCTGCTAGTGTGGCGAAGAATGGTTCTATACTGCTGCAGCATGACTTGACAATTTACGTACTCATAGTTCCTCCCAATGAAGACAAGCATGATATATGCCTTCTTGATTACTTTGGCCTACTGCCTTGTCACTTTCAGTGTTGTGTGGACCTGTACATCCAGATCCCTCTGCCTGACAATTCTCATATAGTTCTGCCATTTAGTCTATATTTCCCACTTGGATTAGAACTTCCAAAATACATTAGCTCCTATATCGCTCGTGAAAAATGAGAAGAAGATATTTGTGACATGGACTGATTTGCCTCCCCGCACATCGATAGCTTCATTAAATTTGAGGTGTCCGAGTTCCTTTTCGGGTCATCGTGTGTGACCAAATTGCACTAAATCTGCCACGGGGCAGGGATCATTCAGAATTAGAATGTTACTTGTTTTCACTTTTACTTCAGTGTATACATTCGGCGCCATTACATTTGCCGTCGATCTGACGGCCACATTAATTTGTGATTGCATTGAATCAGTGTGGCGCACGATGTAGAACATAGCAGAAGGTTAGTTTCAAGCGACTTGTGCATTTCGTCAATCCGCTTGGCCAGGTGTCACTTACATCTATGAAAGCCAATCACAAACTTAACAGCAGTATATAATGTGCCAGAGCGTCATCCGGTATCGATGATATTAACATACTACAATGGCAAGTAATCCATTCCATCCTCTATCTTCATTTGCAAATATTCCCTCCTCCCCTGCGGCCATCTTAAATATTTACGTAACAATTAATAAAATACATTGCATATCTCGATTATTTCACGCTTCGTTTCATTGAGGGAAATTCCGTTATTTGCCAATTTCGCAGGCTCAAAAATTAATTTCGAAAGCTCCATGTTTCTACTGCGCAAACATTACAACATCATTTTCAATGTATCTATTCGAAAAAGTTATTATCTTTCGTCCGCACCAGTCTGTGCACATCGATATATGACTTTGCACAATGGCCTTGAAAAGTAAGGCACCCGTTTCTTGGGTAGAACCGTTAAATAAGTCGATTTATGTCACTTTTTCTTTCCTTTCCGGGATTTATAGTTTCGTTCCTCCTTCCCTTCAGAGCAAATACCTTTCTGTCTGCTAATTGTATTTATTCTGCTATCTGCGTCTCACTAGATACAGTATGGAAAGCACTGTGACATTATCAATTATAATGAAGATAATACGGATGAAATATTGCATCGAAATCTCTCCAGAAAAAGACTCCCTGGCGGGATTACTCTAGCAGCTAGTTATTGAATTATATCGATCTATGTCAGCGCTGCATCAGCTGGCTTGTATTGATTTCAAAGATTCCCAAAGGTTTTCATGGTTCTGTATTTTACAGCGTACATTTGACATCAATGGAACAATCAATTCCAGCTGGAAAAATATCGGGTGCCTTGAAATAAAAGTGAATTATCCGCGTTCTAGAAGTCCGATTAATATTAGATAGTTCTGGGAAACGTAAACCGGCTCGATAATATTTGTTGAGAACAAACCATCTTTAATATTTTGACTCTATTCTGTAATGCAGGCGGATACATCTATAACGCTTACTTAAGTATTGAGCCACACGTTCCAAACCTGCGAAAATAAACACAATAATGTAACTTCCTGTGCATATATTTGTATTAGTTGTGATTGTGACACGACGTCCCTGATAATACGAAGCGATCTCCTCGTCGGCCTAGTAATTCCGGGCCGGAAAAAGCTTCTGACTTCCCATGAAGCCAATGCTGGACTAATGCTAGAATTCTAACTGTGTGAGAGGCAAAAAATGAATATGGTTCATTACCACAATTGATTAGGGCAGATAGCAAGAAGCTTGTTAAGGGATCTCTATACATTAAAACAGGCTAGCGTATTTGTATAGCTTACTAAAAGGACTTCTCTGCGATTTGAATCTATTAGTAATGTTAAATAAAATTCCGCAGTCAGTTGGTATCAGTGGCTAGAATAAGCGGTAACCTCGACACTGTCTCAAAGTTGGCACTGCAAGATGAAGCCCAGAAACAACAAAACATTGGGACGAGCGTGAATGAAATAAGGAAGACAGGGAATTCTTGGAATTGCCCACACCGTGTTTATGAAAATATGTAGATTGCTTCGCCTGAACTTAAAACAGCCAAAATGTTGAATTTTAACAATACATTGCACCCGTGGCTTTCAATATACGCAAATCTCATGTTTGTTTTTAGTTGTGTAGAATCTGTTTCCGATGTCATTATCTGAGGTAATGCTCTCCAAAAAGCTTTGGCTATTAAATAATCGTTAAGTACATGAGGACTCCTGATATTATTTCCTCCCATAATTTATTCCACAACAATTCGCGTCAAGAACAAGATACTCGTATTCTATTGTCGGAACGGCGCTACAAAATGGGGGGAGTATTTGGTTGACCACTCGTAATATGGGCAGTAGGTCTTTATTAAAATGATCTGTTCGAGTAACAAAGAATTTAGGCTCGGAAAATTCAGGAGATGGGGAGGCGCCAGGCCAGGAGGCAATGTTCTTAAAGCTGGCTGAGAGCGACAAAAACGATCGAGATAAGCCACGCCACGACCAATGGATTGAGAGTGCAGGCGGACCAATGTAGTTGGAAACACGCTGGCAGACTTTCGCTCGATAAGACCGCCGGCAATGTCGTGATGGCCAGCAAATGTTCAGGTGAAGTCGTGTTGGAAGCTCACCGTTTTTAGAGCTGCGTGGGGAGATTTCAGTCCTGAGTACATAAATATGTACCGCGGGTAATTAACTTGAAAGGAACAGTGCCAACTAGAAAGCAAATTGCGCAGACCCATGCAGTGATAAGTGACTTCAGGAAAATAGGATCATGTACCAAGTATTTTGACTGAGGAGCCGAGGGCTCAATCACAATATTAATGCAGGAACGACATTCCAGATATTAGCTAAGAAAATTCAGAAGGCCTGTGAGAAAGTTCACAATGCGTCGGAATTGCAAGGAGCTGGTTTGCGTGTCAAAAGAACGATAAAGACTATAAGATGATAACGTTTGTTACCATGTATGTACAATGGTGGGACGAATGAACGACAATTGACAGAAACCAAAAGAATAAGAGCAGGACAAGTTATTCGGCCTTATGAGAACAGACTGCCATTCATTATGATCGTGGTTGATCATGCAACTCAGTAGCCTAATCCAGTTTACGCCCTTATCCACTGTTCTTCTTCGCCACTCGTGCTGTATATGACTGCTTCTTGAAAACGTTCAATGTTTTGGCCTCAATTACTTCCTGTCCTGGCGGGTTCCATAGACTCAACACATTCTTGTTATGGGCCGGGTGTTAGAGAACACCAAAGTATATCATGGAGTTCACCTGACGCACAACTTTTAATAGGTTTTCGTTATGAGGAGCGCACTTTCCATGCGTGATGCAACAGAGATCATAAGTATTTTTAAACAAAACAATGTTTAGTCTATGAACCCAGTTAACATTTTATAAACGCACAGGAAATATCTCATCAACTACCAACACAGATACCGCCCAAACATACAGTCGTCTATAAGTAATCCTGAGAAACTTCCCGAACAACATCTTTAAGACCATTACCCCTTTCTTCTACAAAAAAACAGTAGTTTTGCATTCCTTATAGAAACAGGTGTTACTTTGAAATTATCAAGTGATCTGGAGAAATGCTTTAGCATGGAGGGAAAAATAGAAAATGCAACTTATTGGCTTGACATCAGCTCTCCAATTGAAAACCGAAAGTAACACTCAGAGCCAAAAACAGCTTCCAGCTCAAAATGAAAGTTAAAAAGCAGAGCCAGAGCCCAGCTCCACCGACAGAATGAGGTCACTGCAACCATTTGAGAAGATAAACATTTCTTAAAGTGACATTCCCAATACACCGCCACCCCACCCAAGGAAAAAAACAAAACATAAACTTTAATATGGTTTCATTTTTCACCTTTTCACGTTTTTTAAGCAAAATTAACAGCAAATATGTTTTTTGGTTCAACGAAGCAAAACACGGAAACATTTATAATGCCTTGGTCCATTTTAGTTCTCCTTCCAGCAACTGGAATTTCACTCGATTGACATTCTCGTTGGACAGGAAGGTCTCTGCACGATCTATCCAGTTCTCTACGTCTCGGCATTTCTTTTTAAGTACGAAGTCTTACAACACCAGGTTAAAGTCCAACAGGTTTGTTTCGATGTCACTAGCTTTCGGAGCGCTGCTCCTTCCTCAGGTGAATGAAGAGGTCTGTTCCAGAAACACATATATAGACAAATTCAAAGATGCCAAACAATGCTTGGAATGCGAGCATTAGCAGGTGATTAAATCTTTACAGATCCAGAGATGGGGTAACCTCAGGTTAAAGAGGTGTGAATTGTACCAAGCCAGGACAGTTGGCAGGATTTTGCAGGCCAGATGGTGGGGGATGAATGTAATGCGACATGAATCCCAGGTCCCGGTTGAGGCCGCACTCATGTGTGCGGAACTTGGCTATCTGTTTCTGCTCGGCGATTCTGCGTTGTCGCGGGAGAAACTACGTCATCTTCTTCACAGCCTTCAACACGTCATTGATGACGATGAACATCTTGCCAAGGTCATCCCCACACCCCCACTACTTGCCTTCAAACAACCGCGCAACCTCAAACGAACCATTGTTTGCAGCAAACTACCCTGTCTTCAGAACAGTGACCACGACACCACACAACCCTGTCATGGCAATCTCTGCAAGACGTGCCAGATCATCGACATGGATGCCACTATTACACATGTGAACACCACCCACCCGGTACGCGGTACATACTCGTGTGACTCGGCCAAGGTTGTCTACCTCATACGCTGCAGGAAAGGATGTCCCGAAGCGTGGTACATTGGCGAGACCATGCAGACGCTGCGACAACGAATGAACAGACATCGCGCAACAATCACCAGGCAGGAATGTTCCCTTCCAGTCGGGGAACACTTCAGCAGTCAAGGGCATTCAGCCTCTGATCTCCGGGTAAGCGTTCTCCAAGGCAGCCTTCAGGACCCGCAACAACGCAGAATCGCCGAGCAGAAACTTATAGCCAAGTTCCGCACACATGAGTGCGGCCTCAACCGGGACCTGGGATTCATGTCGCATTACATTCATCCCCCACCATCTGGCCTGCGAAATCCTACCAACTGTCCTGGCTTGGTACAATTCACACCTCTTTAACCTGAGGTTACCCCATCTCTGGATCTGTAAAGATTTAATCACCTACTAATGCTCGCATTCCAAGCATTGTTTGGCATCTTTGAATTTGTCTCTTTATGTGTTTCTGGAACAGACCTCTTCATTCACCTGAGGAAGGAGCAGCGCTCCGAAAGCTAGTGACATCGAAACAAACCTGTTGGACTTTAACCTGGTGTTGTAAGACTTCGTACTGTGCTCACCCCAGTCCAACGCCGGCATCTCCACATCATTTCTTTTTAAGGTCAGATACTTCAGTCCAATTTAATCACGGGGCCCCGTGTAATTGTCTAGCACAGGAGCATTGGTTAACACAGCCTTTAGGCCGTCAAATGCCTGTTGACACTCAAATGTCCACTGAAATTTGCTACGCTTCTTTAGCAAGTCCGTCACTGGAGCGACCACACTGCTAAAATTCGGTCCACATTTCCGGTGAAATCCACTCATGCGACTAAATCACATTGTTTCCCTTCGTGTCGTGGGTATTGGAAACTCCCCAATAACTTTCGTTTTCACATCCCGTGGGACCATTCGACCCTGTCCAATTGTATGGCCAAGGAAAGTGATTTGGGCTTTTCCAAATTCATTTTTGTTCGGTTGACCACCAAACCCGCCCGCCTGAAGTCGATCGAATATCTCCATCAGATGCTCCAAATGTACATTCCATGTCTGACTAAAGATTACCAGATCGTCGATGTATACCACATAATTGGGTAATCCTGAAAGAACTTTGTTAGTTAACTGTTTAAATGTGGCTGGGGCATTATTCAGGCAAATGGCATAAATGAAAATTCGTATATACCATCTGGAGTCACAAAAGATTACTCTTTCGTCCTTTCCGATGAAGGTATATGCCAGTAATCTTTAAGTAAGTCCAGTTTGAAAATAAAAGCTGATTGTCCCACCTTCTCAATGCAGTCCTCCAAGCGCGGGGTAGGATAAAAGTCCGCTCTTGTAACTGCACTGACATTTCTATAGTCCACACACAACCCTTGGGTACCATCCGGTTTCGGTATCATCACTATGGGTGAGCTCCATTGGCTGCAACACATTCCAATTATACAATTTTTAAGCATACTCTCTATTCCTTTGATAACCTCTGCTAATTTTAAAGGGTTAAATCGATATGGATGTTGTTTAATTGGAACAGCACTTCCCACATCTACATCATGTATAGCCATTTTAGTACTGCCCAATTTATTTCCACGAACTTGCCTGTGTGATATCAATAACTCTTTCAGGTCAGTTCGTTTTTTTCTCTGGCAGGTAACTCATCAAGTTATCACAATTTTTAAGAACATGCCCGTCCTCCAATTTATATTGAGGGATGTTAGATTCAACGCCATCTTGCTTCGGTTCTTCACTTTGAGTTAGAATCATTAAAACCTCCTCCTTTTGCTCTCCTTCTCCTTCAAAGTATCTTTTAAACATATTCACGTGACATACTCGGAGAGTTTTCCTTGTATCTGGTGTTCTTAACACATAATTCCCCTCACTTGATTTCCTTTCAATCTGATAAGGTGTACAAACCTTGATGTTGAAGGTTTACAGGCAAATTGTAACAATAGTTAAATTTTACCTCCACTGGCAAAACTACAAACTTTTACTTCCTTGACCTCTATCCGGTTCATCACATGTTGTGCAACTTTTAAATATTGTCTAACCAATTTGCCTCTCAATTTACTCGTTCCCGAAAATTTGACGGATGATCTAATGATGTAAGTTCCGACTGTTCACTCACCAATTTTCACGGAAACAATTTAAGTGGTTCTCTTACCTCATGACCAAAAAATAGTTCAAAAGGACTGAATTTGGTTGACTCATTAGGTGTATCCCCAATTGCAAACAGTACAAATGGAATTCCTTTATCCCAATCCTCTGGATTATCTTTACAATAAGCCCCAACATTGTCCTCAATGCCTGATGCCAACTTTCTAACGCTCCCTGCGATTCTGGATGGTACGCAGTTTATTTAAATTATTTTATTCCTAAACTATCCATAACTTCTTTGAATAACCTTGAGGTAAATTTTAATCCATGATTCGATTGCTTTTCTGTGGGTAGTCCATATCTAGTAAAGAATTGAAGTAACTCCCCCATAATCTTTCTCGCTGCAATATTTGGTACTGAAATGGCCTCTGGAAACCCAGTTATTGTCCATTATTGTCAAAAGATATTGATTCCCACATTTCGTTTTAGGAAGTCGTGCTACGCAATTAATTAAGACCCTTGTAAAAGTTTATTCAGATGCTGCAATGGGTATTAAGGTTTAATCACTGGTTACGGTTTCCCTATTACTGCTATTTTTTTAATTCAGTGCATCCAATTCATTTTTTTTGTAAATAAAGGACCGTTTAGCGTGTTCAATCCACCTACCTTGCACCTTGCGAAACCCACGCAAACACGGGGAGAATTTGCAAATTCCACACGGACAGAGACCCAGAGCCGGGATCGAACCTGTAACCTCGCAGCTGTGAGAAAACAGGGCTAACCTATTGCGCCACCGTGATGCCCAGAGGTTTCCCTCTCACTTGACATGTGTAACATGAGTGACAAAATTTAAGTACATCTTTCTGTAGTCCAGGACAATAAATATATTTTTGTATTTTACTTGAGTTTCTCTTATTCCCAAATAACTTCACATTGGTACCTCATGTGCTACTCGCAACACCTCCATTCTATACCCTCCCGGAAATACCACTTGATGAACTTCTCCCCACGTTTCATTCGCCTGCATATGTAAAGGTCTCCATTATTTCATATAGACACCGTTTTTATGGTAATAACATTCAGGCATATAGTCTATTCCTCTTCCATGTATGCTTGCTGATACATTAGTTTTATTTATATTTCTTTCTGTTGCAACTCCGGCAATTTTCCTGAACGAAGAATATCGGCCTCATCCTCCACCTGTTGTTCTTTTCAAACCGTCTGATCAAAAATCGTTCCTGATACTTGAACTTCAACTTTATCTTTACTCTTTGATTAATCCTCTTGTCTTCCCCTGTGTTTTGAGACCTTGTTGCGTCACAATCCGGAAAATCCCAGAATAATCTTCCTTCAACACTTCAGTTGTCTGATTTTCCACTGGTTTGCCAACCACAATAGACATCACTCCCACCTGCGATCCAGATATATCATTACCCAAGAAAAACTGTCCTCCTGGACAAGATAGTTTTCATAGAATTTACCGTGCAGAAGGAGGCTTCTCTATTACTCCAATACTACTTCACCACTTTTCATTCGGACTTCCAAAATTACCTTTGATAATGGAACATTACTCTTCTCACCCTGAATTCCACATGTTAACAGCTTTTCTGGCAATATTTCACCCAAACTACATAACTCCTCATCTCTTAACATCACAGATTGACTAGCTCCCGCTACTCTTAAGATTGTGAATTCTTTACCTACTCCTCCTGGTACACAGTTGTAAACTTTACCAGTATAAGTAAATTATTTCAGGAAATCTGTCACCTTCTGATCAATCATCTCTTGATCAGGCTGTACAATCTTTTGCACCTCCTTCACTTCACTTGGGATTTCCTTTGCCACTTTAACAAATCCCACAGACTATATCAGCCTTCCCAGTGCTTTTCTTCAACCACCAACACTGACTGTACATGGCCAAGTTTATTACGATGAAATCATTTGAAACTTTTCATTTCTCTTCCACGCTCCTGGTTTACTTTTTTAACCTGAAGTACACTATCCTTATTATCTCCCATCAGATCTCCTTTACCTCTACCACTTGATTATTTCTCTTTTCCCCAGTTTCAATCCCGCAAAGGCCGAAACTGATGTCGGAGACCAAACTTTGATCCATGAACTAATTCATAATCATCTGCCATTTCTGCTGCTCAGCTCGTAGTTTTAACCCTCTGCTCTCCCACATGAGTTTTCACGACATCAGGAATTGAATTTTTTTAACACCTCAAGAAATATAATTTCTCTGAGAGTTTCATACGTTTGTTCTATGTTCAAAGCCCTTATTCACCTATCAAAATTACTCTGTTCGACCTTTTCAAATTCCATGTATGTTTGACCAGTTTCTTTCCTTACATTTCTAAACCTTTGTCTGTCGGCTTCAGACACGAGTTAATATGCACCTAAGATGGATTTCATCACCTCCACATACATCCCAAATACCTCCTCTGATTGTGATGCAAACACTTCACCAGCCCTACCTAATTGCTTGTTTCAGTAAAAGCCAAATGTGCTGCGGCATTTATTTAGCTACCTTCTCTAATGAAATGAAAAAGGCTTCTACCGCCTTCTCTTCAAACCTTGGCAATGCTTGGACATATTTAAATGGATCCCACCAAGCCTTAGACTATGCCACTCTTTCTCTTTATCCTCATCACTATTCTCAAACTGTAGGTTTCCCTTTAGATCCGCCAATTTTAACTGACTGTCATGTTTCATGGCCATTTTCTGAAGTTCAAACGCTCCCTATTTTTCACTTTCCTCTCTTTCTTTTTCTTTTTCTCTGATCTGTATCTCCCTTTCTCTTTCTTGTTGTTCTGCGAGGGCTATTATTTCTTTTTCCCTCGTTTCGTACTCAAGCTGCTTTAATTATTTTTGATGTTCAAGTTGCTTAATCTGTAACTGATTTTTTTGTCATTTCTAATGAGTCAGGCTGTATAATCAGGCACTTTTACATGCTCAGCTACCGCCGGAAATACCTCTTCTGTTCGTATGCTGTCAGGTAACGTTAACTGCAATGTTCTTTGCCAAATCTAAAAGCCTGTTTTTTTGTCTCTGTTCATAAGGTACTACATGTGACCTTCTCCATCCCCAAAAACTACCGAGCCACTGAAAGAGCCAATGTCTATAACACATTCCCTCCTGAAACTGAAACACCACACCAGAAAAACAAACACAAATATGCTCACCCCTCACTGCCTTTAAGTTCACTAAGTCAATGCAATCACGAAAGATAGACTTTTATCCAGAAGTTCCCAATTTGTTATGGGCCAAGATTTAAAGAACACCAAAGTATATCATGGAGTTCGCCCGACCCACAACTTTTAATATATTTTGGTTATGATGACCACACGGGCCCATTTTCCACGTTTGATGCAACAGAGATCATAAGTATTATTAAACAAAACAATGTTTGTTCTATGAACCCAGTTAACATTTTATAAACACACAGTTAACATCTTATCAACTACTCACACTGACACCCCCCTCAAAGATACAGTACTCCATAGGTAACGCTTAGTAACCTTTCGAGAAACATCCATAAGACGGAAACCCTTTATTCCTGCAAATAATATTAGGTTTGCATTCCTTACAGAAACAGGTATTACTTTTAAATTCTAAAGTGATCTGGAGATATTCTTTGGCATGCAGAGAGAGAGACCAAAGTACACCAGATTGGCTTGAAAGCAGCTCCCGAACTAAAAAGCAAAAGTAAAACACAGAGTGAAGAACAGCTTCCAGCTCAAAACGAAAGTGAAACGCAGAGCCAGGGCCCAGCTCCACCCTCCCGATGACATTACTGCAGCCATTTGAGAAGACAAATATTTCTTAGAGCGTCATTCTATTGACAATCTGTGTGAACAAATTGATCCTAATCTCTGTACTAAATCGTCCACTCCGTGTCCTCACGCAATACCCTGATTTTACTCACCCCCACAATTGGGTGCTTCTTGCATCTACTCTGCGTAGTCATGTTAGAATTGTACAGCTTTCTATGATATCCCTTCATTTGTCTCAACTCCAACGAATAAAATACTTAGCGACAGAATCTCTCCTCATACGCCTGTCTCACCGTCCAAGGAATCTATCTGGTTAAATGTTCGCTGCACGACCTCGATAGCAAGAACATCCTTTCTCTGAAACTGGGACGAAATTGTGCATACAGGATGCCAGATGTGGCCTCAACAAAGCCCTATATAACTGCAGCAATCCATCCCTGATTCTCCACTCGAATCCTCTCGCAATGAAGGCCAACAAATTATCTGCCTACTTTACCGCCTGCTGCACCTGCATACTTAACTTGGCTGAAAGGTGCATTCGGGCATTCAGGTATCATTGCACATTTCCCCGGTCCTAACCTATGGCCCTTATTATAATAGTCTATCTTCTTGTTTTCTTTTATATATATCAAAGCGCATTACCTCGCATTTCTCCAAATTATACTAAATCTGCCATTAATTTGTCCACTCATTCAAATTGTCCAAATCACACAGAACGTTCTGTACAACCGCCTGACATTGATCCTCTATGCCAACTTGGTGTGCACCACAATATCTGGACGTATAATATTTGTTCCCTCATCGTTATCATCAATCCACGGCATGCATAGATGGGATCCTTGTAGCGATCGCTGTGGCACCCACTAGCCTACCAATTTAAAATTTTGACCCGTTAATTCCAACTCTTCTTTTTTCTGTCTATGAACCAATTGTCTATCCACCTCAATACACGACACCTAATGTCCTGCGTTTTCATTTATTATAAGTCACTTATAGCTCTCTGTCAAACATCCTCGATAAATTCCAGTAGATTTTTCAAGCATGATTTCAAGCTTGAAATCCATGCTGACTCTGTCTATTCCAGCGCCTGGAAATGCTCTGCAAACAAATGTTTAATGATGAATTCCAGAAATGTCCCCACTACCGATGCCAGGCTTGCTGCTCGATAATTTCCTGTTTTCTCTCCACCTACATTTTTAAATAATGACGTTAAATTATCTCCCTTCTAATCTGCATTAACTTTCCCAGAGTCTATAGAATCCTGGAAAATGGTCACCACTGTATCTGCTATGTCCAGAACCACTTCCTTAAGTACTCTTGGATGTAGATGATCATGCCCTGGGTATTTTTAAGCCTTCAATCCCATCAATTTACTCAACAGCATATGGCTACTAACAATGATCTCCTTCAATTCCACCGTCTCACTAAACTCTGTGTTCCCCAACAATTCTAATTTCGTATGTGTGTCCTCATTTTTGCAGTCAGAACCAAAGTGTTAATTTAGTTGCCAAGCCATTTCTTTTCCCGCTGTTATACATTGCCTATTTTTGAGTGTAAGGGACCTACATTTTTCTTCACCAATCATTTTATCCTACATTACTAATGGGCACATTTACATCATTTTTGAGGTTCCCTGGAAGCTTACTCCCTCAACCTATTTCCCCTTCTTACCAATACTTGGTCCTTCTTTGCTCAATTCTAAGCTCCCCCCTATCCTCCGACCTGTTATTTTTCTTGGCCTATTTGTTTATTTCTTCCTTACATCGAATCACATCTCTAAATTCCCTTGTACGCCATGTATTGGTCATCATACCCGATTTACTTTTGCACCACACAAGAATAAACAGTTGTTGAAAGTTCCCCATGCGCTCCTTGAATGTTTGTCATTGCCTAGTCACTGTCATCCGTTCAAGTAATATTCTGCAAGCGATCATATCCAACTCAGGCCTTATAATCATCATAGTTCCCTTTGTTAGTTTTCAGAATCCTATTCTTGGAATGAACTATTACATTATCCATCTTGCTGAAAAATTCGACAATACTCTGTTTGCTCATCCCCAAGGGCCTCGTGCAATTAGATTTCCAATGCATTTAGGCACATTACACAGTTGTGTCCTCACGGAATGGTCAGGAAAACCATCCAGTATACACTCCAGGAATTCCTCCTTGACGATACTGTGGTTAATTTTGATTTGACCAATCTATATGCCGATTAAGTCCACCATATATACAGATCATCCGTTATCACATACGTCTATTTTTTTATTTAATGAGGAGGCACGGTGGTACAGTGGTTAGCACTGCTGCCGTACGATGCCGAGGACCCGACTTCGATCCCTTTCCAGGTCACTGCCTGTGTGCAGTTTGCACATTCTGACCCTGTCTGCGTCGACCTCAACCGCACATCCCAGAGATATACTTTATATTGCGATCGCCACGCATAATTGATGAAATTAATTGGGAAGAATACAATTGGCTACTTGAATTTTAAAAAGGTTTGATCCCATTCCCACCATCTCCACTGCGGATCGGTGGTATATATACGACACCCGTTGACGTTTTTTGTCTCTTAGTGTTTCTGAGCTCTGCCCATCTTGATTCCACATAGTCGGAGCTATCCGTCCTCATAATTGTGTTAGGTCACTCTTTATCCAGCGCTGAAACTGAACTGACTGTTATTTTTTATTCGTCCTTCCGAAATACTGAATACTGTGGACATTGAGTTCCCATCCAAGGTCGCCATGATGTCATGTCTCCGCAACCCCGATGATATCATACCCGTTTATGTCTATTTGCACAATTAGCAAATCCACTTTATTTGGAATGTTCTGCATGTTAAAACACAAACACTTAGAGTTTGTCGTTTTAACATTACCAGTCCCGCTTCTAATATTTTTCTCCGGAGTCGTTTGTGAATCTGGCCCTCGATTTCTTTGCCTACCAGTTTACTTATTCCCCTTTTCTGTCTTTTGTTTTGTCCTTGTTTCCTCGTGCTCTGACTTCTCACATAGGTTCCTCTCCCCTTACCCTTATTCTTAAATTCTTCCCAGCCACTGTTGCTAATGCCCGATGTCTGAAACCTGCAGCACCACATTTACCCGTTCAGGCACGGACTTCGCCCGGCACGACAAATGATAATAACGCTGAATTCATAAAGAGTGGAATTAGTATATATTGGGAACGGAGTAAGACAAAATCTGAAATAATTTGAATTTTTAGAGTTGTGGGGAGGTGAGCGAAATTCCACTTTGTCCCGTCGGAAAGCAGAGAAACTAATTGACTTAATAAAAAAAATAGATTGGCAAAATATTAAATGAAGCACAGGCATGCGTAAACCATTGTCGTTGCGCAACAAAAAAAAAATCAGCTTGCAAATTGTACTCGAAGGTGTATCAGAGTTGGACGCCAGTCGATTAGGCAAAGTGTAGCTCCATGTACGAATCCCAGTGGAAAAGCTGGCCTTAATCTCCCCCAAACTAGAAAGAAGTCCCCATTTTCAGTCGGCATTTCAAGAATGTATGCCCTTAGCCCTCTAGTCGTGTGCTTCGCCTTCCTTTGTATGTGGGAATTGCATGTAAAGATAAGCCACAGAAAATCATATTCCTCTTTTCATGCTCAAATGGAAGGAAAGCGTTTTTCTAAATCTTATTTAATTGTGCCATTGTGTTTTGCAGGCGGCGGGAAATCTCGGTTGCCGGTGTGGAGGCTGGTGGCGGGGTGGGGGGGGGGGGGAGGGGTGAGGAGGACATGGAATTTCTCTGGATAGGAACCTCAATCTTCCTGTAATTCCAACTGCTGTAAATTCTATTTAAAATGAATTTAATGGTACTCTAATTCAAAAAATCATGTCTGAGTCTGCAAAACAGCTAGAAAAATGCCCGGGGCGAATTTGTTCCTGAAGGAAAGATTAGGCTTCGTTTTGGCAGCGATTCAATTTGAGCTTCTCAAAATGTTTCATTTTAAAACTGTTAAGTGGACTGTTGCAGGAGGTAAGCTCAATTTTCAGCGAGATCACGCAGCAGCTGCATGTGTGCCTGAACAAAGCAAACAATGGCTCTCTAAATACCACGGAGCCACAAGTAATGTTCAGCTAATTAGGATAAAATGAGACATTAAATTATAAATTCATAACTTCATCAGATATAGAAGCAGAATTAGGCCATTCGGCCAATCTAATCTGCTCCGCTAGTCTACCATGACTGGTATGTTCCTCATTCATTACCTACAATGCTACAGACCAAGAGCTGGATAGCAAAATCTGCTGACTCGTCTCCTCCCGAGAACATATGACCTCAGAGCAGGAGTTGGGAATTTAGCCTCCCGAGGCTAAACACCTTCTATGTGATCATCGCTGATGCCACCCTGGCCTCATCTCCATTCTTCTGCCCGTTCTCCACAACCCATTACCAATTAAAAACCTGTCTAACCCTTCCTTAAATTTCCTCACTGTTCCTCCATCCAACCCCCTCTGAGGTAGTGAATTCCACAGATTCGCAACCCTTTTGGAGAAATAGTTTGTCCTCAAATGTGTTTCAAATTTGCTCGCTCTTATTCTTAGATTATGATCTCTCGTTTTAAAAGTACCTCACAAAAGGAGACATCTGCGCCATGCCTACTTGATCCATAAATGTTCACATCTTGTTCACATCATTTGATCCCCCCTTATTCATGTAAACCCTAGAGAGTATAGACCTAATCTGTTCAGCCTCTCCCCAAATAAAAATCCCTCATGCCTGGAATCAATCTAGTGAACCTCCTCTGTAATGCCTTAAATGCCATTACATCTTTCCTCAAATAAGGGGACCAAGACTGTGCACAAAACTCCAGGTGCAGTTTTACCAATGCCTTCGTGTAGTCGCAACAACAGTTCCTCATCTGTATACTCAATTCCTTTTGCTTTAAATGCCAACATTGAATTTGCATTCCTTATTATCTGTTGTATCTGCACGATCATGTTCTGTGACTCATCCACGAATGCACCAAACCTCTGCTGCATCAGAGCACCGGAAGCGTCTCCCGATTTACAGAACATATTGCCTTTCCATTTTTTCGACCACAATTCATGACCTCACCGTTATTCACGTTAAACTCCATCTGCACATTTTGGCCCACTCTCCTGAACTACCTATATTCATTTGTAAGGTTCTTGTTTCCTCATTGCAACTCATTGTTCCATCTGTGTGTGTCTCATCTGTAATTCTGGCTATAGAACCTTCTATCATTGTATCCAAGTCGTCAAGAAACATTTTAAATAACTGGGGCTCAAGGGCCGAACACTGTGGCAGCCAACTAGTTGCGTCTTGCCATCCAGAAAAATATTCATTTATCCCGACTCTCTGCCTCCTGTCCGTCACCAAGCCTTCCAGTCAAGCTAATCAGTTAGCATTAATTTCATTTTATCTCACCTTATAAATTAACCTTCCCTGTGGCTTTTATCAATCACCTTCCGTAAGTACAGATGTGCTGCAGGTTCCCCATTATCCACTTTGATTGTTAAATCTTCGAAGAACTGAAGCACATTACAAACAAACAAAGAACAAAGAAATGTACAGCACAGGAACAGGCCCTTCGGCCCTCCAAGCCCGTGCCGACCATACTGCCCGACTAAACTACAATCTTCTACACTTCCTGGGTCCGTATCCTTCTATTCCCATCCTATTCATATATTTGTCAAGATGCCCCTTAAATGTCCCTATCGTCCCTGCCTCCACTACCTCCTCCGGTAGTGAGTTCCAGGCACCCACTACCCTCTGCGTAAAAAACTTGCCTCGTACATCTACTCTAAACTTTGCCCCTCTCACCTTAAACCTATGCCCCCTAGTAATTGACCCCTCTACCCTGGGGAAAAGCCTCTGACTATCCACTCTGTCTATGCCCCTCATAATTTTGTATACCTCTATCAGGTCGCCCCTCAACCTCCTTCGTTCCAGTGAGAACAAACCGAGTTTATTCAATCGCTCCTCATAGCTTATGCCCTCCATACCAGGCAACATTCTGGTAAATCTCTTCTGCACCCTCTCTAAAGCCTCCACATCCTTCTGGTAGTGTGGCGACCAGAATTGAACACTATACTCCAAGTGTGGCCTAACTAAGGCCCTCCCTTCATAAGGGATTTTCCCTTCATAAAACCATGCTGACTTTGATTGATAGAGCTTTGGTTTTCCAAATGTTCTGATCTTACGCCCTTGAAAATTGTTTCAAATAATGTTCCAACAACAGATATTAACGTAACTGGTCTGTCATTTCCCACAAACTGCCACCTCCCTTTTTGAATAAGGATGTTACGTTAGACTTTTTCTTATCCACTGGAACATCAGCTGCAGAAAAATACTTTCCCCCGTACTTCGGTACATGTGACACTAAATTAAATCAAATCGAAGTCAAATCTCCCTTGTTCATGAAATGTTGGTGTACTTTAACAACGGATCTTCGAAATCTGCTGCAACTTCCTTTAACACCGTAGGATGTAGACCAGCAAACCTGGTGACCTGTCTGCCCTCAATCCCAAGAGTCTGTTGAGTAGGGGCATCACGGTCGCACATTGGATAGTACTGTTGCTTCACGGATCCATGGTCCCAGGTTCGATTGCAGCCTGCTTCACTGTTTGTAAAGAGTTTGCACGTTCTCTCGTTGTCTGCGTGGATTTCCTCCGGGTGCTCCGGTTTCCTTCCCAAAGCCCGTGCTGTTAGGTGAATTGTGCATTCTAAATTCTCCCTCGGTGTACCCTAACAGGCGCCAGAATGTGGCGACTAGGGACATATCACAATAACTTCATTGCAGCGTTAATGTAATCCTGCTTGATGTTAACCTCTGGCTGCTGTTGAGTAAAGAGTCAAGAGTTCTTTTCTTTTCCCAAACACCTTTATTTTTCGTTTGAACACACACAGCACCAAACTCTATCATCACATCACATGCGCCAAAGCCAGCTCTAGACTCTTTACATATCAGTGCCAATTATTGGATCAATGAAACAGCTAATTGAAATGTTTCTTAACATTTTTATGTTTCTTTACAGTCTCCTCTTCCTTGGAGAAACGAATAATTTGTTGAAAACAAAATTACAAGAAACTCAAATACACACTCAATTTCCCCCATCTTTTTCCATTGTTGGCAGGAAAAACAAAAACATCACAAACAGTCACAGAAACAGGCGCCGTTCATTAACGATATCCAAAGGTTTCTGTGAGAGTTTCTCTTTTCGTAATGCAGTAAGATAATTGATAGCTCCTGTCGACCTATTCAATTTATGCTATCTCCCACCTGTCCAAAATCTGCTTCAAACGTGCGATGTCTATCCTTAGCCTTTTCTCATTGACAGTTTTTGTAGAGTGCACATTTCCCCACAGGGATTGATTGTCAGAGTGATACTCAATTGGTATGTTATCCAAATCCCCTCATCCCAAAATGTCTGCCAATATCTGAGATATATAAAAGGTAATATCCACCGCCTCTACAAAGCGTTAAGTCTCAACAGCCAAACTGCTTTTGACCATTCTCCTTATTTTTTTTGTTTCCCACACAAGCGGGCAACATTTACCATTGGTTCCCATAAGAAAAATTCTAAAACCTCCTACGGTTGAAACACCATCACATAAATTTGCATCACTATAAACTATGAGTTTCAAGTGCCTAAGATCACGTAAAACAGGGAACGTCAAAACACACTCCTGCATTTTTACAGTGTCCAACGCTTTATTTGCCCTTATTATGTCTTCCAGTTTGAGATCAATTATTTTTGTACTCAACTCTAAGACATCAGAACTATCGTCCGGTCTAGTCTGTCTATCTAACCAATTCAGCTGCCCAATTAAAATTCGCAGATGCTCTTTTTCCATCTTTAAAACCACTGCGTCTTTTTGTTGAACCCAAGTACGACTGCCTGCTACTGGGCTGATGCTCTCCAAATAAGATTGTTGACGTAACGTTGCAACCTAGTCAACAGATTTCCAGTTCAATATATTTAAATGCACCGGGAGCCTGACTCCCAACGCTGAATTATTTCCTCAACCCAGGGATTACAATAGCTTCGAAATCACTCGTCCCACCCCACAAAAAACATCGGCATGCATCTCAAAGATGCCAGAAAGATTTCCCATTTGGTGCCACTAAAACATTGCTGGATCTGCTTTCAAATGGCAATAACTTTAACAAAACTGACCTTACCGAAAAATACTAGACCCTCGACGCATCATTTAAATCCATGTACACATTTGTTCAACGTCCAGAGTGTTAGATGACTCTTTCGGAGGACGGAGAAAAATGTCTCTCTGAAGCTACTGCACATGCAAAAAGGCAGCTTGTATATCTATACATTTGCATTCCCACGGCTGTATGACTCATATAGCAAAGAAGATCTTGAACACAATTTTTCTTGCCTAGTTGAATCAACCCTTAAATCCTGATCGTCTAAGCTTTCTTCAAATTCCCTTGCCACACGCCTCGCCTTTTCTTATAAGTTCAATCTGGAAGAACCTTTTCCGTGCAAATCCAGCTGTGGGGTAGAGCTCTTTGTCCTCTATCCGGTACTTCCGTGTGTACCCCAAATTCACTCCAACTATAAAGTTCTTGCTGTTTGGCACCTTTGATAACTTTTTCATCCAATTTGTTGGAGGCCACCAAAACCTCAGGTGTACGTGGACATCTACTCCAAGTAGCATTCACAGTCTCACCCATGTTCCGATACTTGACAAACTGCATCTTCTATCCCGCCTGGTATCTCGTTCTGTATTGCTACTGCTTGGACTTTCCCTTCTGCTGTGGGATGTCCTTACACGGTTCTCGACCTTTTCCTGCGAAGCTGTTCACTATCCGATCTACTATCTGAACTGGCAATGCGTTTCTGTGCCCTCCATTTTTGAACTGCGTGTTCGCAACCCATGGTCTTGAAACCCTCCCCTGAATGCTATACATTCAACCAGTGTGTATACATTCCAGTGGATTTCCCTGCTCTCCTAACAACAGTTGCATCCTTCTATTAACTAGACCTTTCAGGCAATTATATCACTTTTGTACCAACTTTTGGCAGTTGTCCTTTCGGAAAAATGGACAGTTCTAATTCATCAGAAGTATTGTATTTGTCGACAGAAACCCTGCCTATATCAGTTAACCGGTCCTCATAATTCTGTAATACGTGCCTACCAGATGAGCCTGCTTCCTCATCATGTCTGTCTACTCTGTTTAAACTTCAAAATTTGTATTCTGTACCCATTATCCTGGATCACTGTACCGTAACGGTCTGATTGCCATGTTGCGAAGTAATTGTTGTGCCATCTATGCCTATCATATTCCCTGGGCCTTTCCATTTATTAAAATTGTCTCTCGTATAGTTATCCTTGTCTCATTGCTGAAAAACAGTATGTGATGGCGGTACACTATGCATTAAAGCTCTGCGAATTCTTTCAGAGACTTCTGCCTCCAAAAAAGCTTTTCTACTGCTAGGTAATGCATTTAAATGCTCAGCAAAGGCAGAGCTAATTGTAGTCCCTTTCGAAGTTGGAGGCTGGTCATCCAAAATGGATGGAATTTTCGGATTTATACCAACCACTAATTGCTGGGGACTATAGCCCCCAACCATATACAACGAATTCTTCGCATGTACCACCCATGCTAGCACTATATTAAACTTGCAATCTGGTCTATCTGCCAAAATATTCCGGAGCATGTAACCTCTTATTGAATGGTTTCTTTCACACACTCATTGAGCATAGAACACAGAACGATACAGCGCAGTACAGGTTCGTCGGCCCACGATGTTGCACCGACATGGGAAGTCAAAAAACAAAAGCCATCTAACATACACTATGGCATTAGCATCCATATGCTTATCCAATAAACTTTTAAATGCCCTCAATGATGTCGAGTTCACTACTGTTGCAGGTAGGGCATTCCACGGCCTCACCACTCTTTGCGTAAAGAACCTACCTCTGACCTCTGTCCTATATCTATTACCCCTCAGTTTAAGGCTATGTCCCTCGTGCTAGCCATTTCCATCCGCGGGAGAAGGCTCTCACTGTTCACCCTATCGAACCCCCTGATCATTTTGTATGCCTCTATTAAGTCTCCTCTTAACCTTCTTCTCTCTAACGAAAACAACCTCAAGTCCATCAGCCTTTCCTCATAAGATTTTCCCTCCATACCAGGCAACATCCTGGTAAATCTCCTCTGCACCCGCTCCAAAGCTTCCACGTCCTTCCTATAATGAGGTGACCAGAACTGTACGCAATACGCCAAATGCCGCCGTACCAGAGTTTTGTACAGCTGCTACATGACCTCATGACTCCGGAACTCAATCCCTCTACCAACAAAGGCCACTACTCCATAGGCCTTGTTCACAACCCTATCAACCTGGGTGGCAACTTTCAGGGATCTATGTACATGGACACCGAGATTCCTCTGTTCATCCACACTTCCAAGAACTTTACCATCAGCCAAATATTCCGCATTCCTGTTATTCCTTCCAAAGTGAATCACCTCACACTTCTCTACATTAAACTCCATTTTCCACCTCTCAGCCCAGCTCTGCAGCTTATCTATGTCCCTCTATAACCTGCAACATCCTTCCGCACTGTCGACAATACCACCGACTTTAGTGTCGTCTCCAAATTTACTCACCCACCCTTCTGCGACCTCTTCTAGGTCATTTATGAAAATGACAAACAGCAACGGCCCCAGAACAGATCCTTGTGGTACGCCACTTGTAACTGAAATCCATTCTTAACATTTCCCATCAAGCACCACCCTCTGTCTTCTTTCAGCTAGCCAATTTCTGATCCACACCTCTAAATCACCCTCAATCCCCAGCCTCCGTATTTTCTGCAATAGCCTACCGTGGGGAACCTTATCAAACGCTTTACTGAAATCCATATACACCACATCAACTGCTCTACCCTCATCTACCTGTTCAGTCACCTTCTCAAAGAACTCGATAATGTTTGTGAGGCATGAACTACCCTTCACAAAGCCATGCTGACTATCACTAATCATATTATTACTATCTAGATGATTATAAATCTTGTCTCTTATAATCCCCTCCAAGACTTTACCCCCAACAGACTTGAGGCTCACCGGTCTATAGTTGCCGGGGTTGCCTCTACTACCCTTCTTGAACAAAGGGACCACATTTGCTATCCTCCAGTCCTCTGGCACTATTCCTGTAGCCAATGATGACATCAGAATCAAGGCCAAAGGCTCAGAAATCTCTTCCCAGGCTTCCCAGAGAATCCGAGGATAAATCCCATCATGCCCCGGGGACTTATCTATTTTCAGCCTGTCCAGAATTGCCAACACTTCTTCCCTTCGTACCTCAATGCCATCTATTCTAATAGCCTGGGTCTCAGCATTCTCCTCCACAACATTATCTTTTTCCTGAGTTAATACTGACGAAAAATATTCATTTAGTATATCGCCTAACTCTTCAGACTCCACACACATCTTCCCATCCCTGTCCTTGACTGGCCCTACTCTTACCCTAGTCATTCTTTTATTCCTGACATACCTATAGAAAGCTTTTACTTGATCCTACCTGCCAAATACTTCTCATGTCCCCTCCTTGCTCGTCTTAGCTCTCTCTTTAGATCCTTCCTCGCTACCTTGTAACTATCAAGCGCCCCAACTGAAACTTCACACCGCATCTTCACATAGGCCTCCTTCTTCCTCTTAACAAGCGATTCCACTTCTTTGGTAAACCACGGTTCCCTCGCTCGACGCCTTCCTCCCTGCCTGACCGGTACGTACTTATCAAGAACACGCAGTCGCTGTTCCTTGAACAAGCTCCACATATCCAGTGTGCCCAACACTTGCAGCCTACTTCGCCAACCTATCCCCCCCCCCCCCCCCCCCAAGTCATGTCTAATGGCATCATAATTGCCCTTCCCTCAGCTATACTTCTTGCCCTGCGGGGTATACTTATCCCTTTCCATCACTAACGTAAACGTCACCGAATTAAGGTCACTGTCCCCAAAGTCCTCATCTACCTCCAAATCTAACACCTGGCCTGGTTCATTACCCAAAACCAAATCCAATATGGCCTCTCCTCTTGTTGGCCTGTCAACATATTGTGTCAGGAAACCCTCCTGCACACATTGTACAAAAAACAACCCATCTAATGTACTCGAACTATATCTTTTCCAGTCAATATTTGGAAAGTTAAAGTCTCCCATAATAACTACCCTGTTACTTTCGCTCTTATCCAGAATCATCTTCGCCATCCTTTCCTCTACATCCCGAGAACTATTTGGAGGCCTATAGAAAACTCCCAACAGGGTGACCTCTCCTTTCCTGTTTCTAACCTCAGCCCATACTACCTCGGAAGAAGAGTCCCCATCTAGCATCCTCTCAGCCTGTTTTTGACTAGCAGCGCCACACCTCCCCCTCTTTTGCCTCCTTCTCTGCGCTTACTAATACACCTAAACCCCGCAACCTGCAACAACCATTCCTGTCCCTGCTCTATCCATGTCTCCGAAATGGCCACAACATCGAAGTCCCAGGTACCAACCCATGCTGCATTACTCCATTACTAAATGGGCTTTCCGCAGACGTATTCATTACTGTGATATTTAGTTTTTCACACATATCCCTCAACTCATCATTAGCAAATTCTCCGCTGTTGTCTATAAGGAATTTTGCCGGCTCTCCCATTTATCTCTCTATCCATTTTTCCACGATCTGAACCAGGATTACTCTCTTTTTGTATTACGTACACTGGTTGATTGATTAAATCTAGTAGCTAACTCTACAAAATGCAAAATATACATATGGTTAGCTTTATCTCAGATCTTCAGGTCCATGGCCACAATGTCGTTAAAATCCCTGGCCAAAGGTAGCGTTACTATCGGTCATGATGGTGTCCTTCTGTACTTCCTAGAAATCTCACAGCGTTCACTAATCTGTTCTTTCAGCTTTCTATAGTCTTCAGACCTAACCCCTGCATCCTTTAACAGGTTTTTCAGCCTCTGAGGAGACGGATGCGCAAATTGCCGATGCAGTGTTAATACAACACCCTTTTTATCAGCTAAAGCCCATTTCCAGCTCCCAATAGCACATCATTAACAACTGCACCTCAAATATTATTTGTCAGTAATGGAATACAATCGTGTCCAGTCTGTGTAAACAGTCAGTCCATCGTCTTTCCAAAAACTGTTGCCTTATCCTGTTGCATATCCAGTTGCATCTGTGTTTCCTTTATCGACGGCCTGTTCAGAAGCAAAGGTATCTCAATGGATACAACATCCGTGCTGATGAAATGATTCACTCCGGCAATATTGCAAGGGATCACCACTCTTTTCAGCGACTTCAGATTATTGCCATCCACAATCCTGAAACTTGTGGCACTTCCAAATTCCTCAACATTGTTAGGATTTTCAGCATTTAACGAGTCCAGGTAATATTTTAACCAGTCAATTCCACACACAGTCGATGTGCAGCCACTAGTCAATACAACACAATTGAAAGATCCTGCAATAAACACCCTCATTCCAGGTGTAAGACCGCTTGTTAAGAGGACAATGTTTTCTTTCTGGTCACTATCTTTTTCCTCCTCCGACTTTTCCATGTCATGTGTAGCTTCACACACTCTATTATAACGTGTTGGACAGTGGGAAGCATAATGGTATTGAGAGTCACACCGAAAACATAGACTTATAATGCCCCGGGCATTTCTGGGGATAATGTTCCTTTTTTCCATTCTCCATGTCCCTCCTTCTATTGTAAGTCTTCAATGATTTTCTGTCCTCATAATTTCCGAGTCCCGATCATCTTTCATATTCTCGTAACCCCGTACCATCTTGCCATCCTGTCAGTCGCGTATCTTCCATAGTCTCCCTTATCGCTGACTGACCCATTTGTGACATGAGAGCCATAGGAATTGAATGTTTCCCCAGGAACTTCTATACGGCCTCTATCATCTGCTCGAATGATAAAAAATTATCCTCGAACTTAATTCCTGTATTGGACACTCTAGCACAGTCTAGTAACTTAAATGCCAACACAGGTTGTGACAGTTCGAGGCTGTGTTTGTGCAGCCTTCTGTATATTCTGCTAAATTCCATTATCCAGTCCTCAATAGAGATATTCTCTGTGTTCCGGAATCTATCGAATTCTGACCAGACTTCATACTCACTTAACAAGTCATCCTTTTGTTACATCGCATCCATAAACTGTAATAGAGTCTCCAGACCTTCTTCTGAATCTAACTCTTCTAATGCCAGTTCAGAAAACACTTTGCTTCGGATTTTACTTTCATAAGGTAGAGGAAGAAACAATGTCATACCTTGTTTCCTCTTTCCCAAGGCAGTTACTTTAGTCCACATAACAACTGCACTTTTGCATTGGTCGTGCGATCCTCTTTCAGAAAATAATGGTGGATAGTCATATTCAGCCATCTTTGTACTAGGTTCAGCCATATTGTCTTTTTTCTTCTCACTGACTCCTTGGATGATGAAAAATGTTATTGTTTTTTTCCTGGAAAAGCCCTTTATATTTATACAGGTATCATCCTCTGCTACCAATGTTAGCCTTTGGATGCTGCTGAGCAAAGGCTCAAGAGATCCGCTTCTTTTCGCAAACGCATTTATTTTGTTTGACCACACTCAGCACCAAAATCTATCATCATATCACGTGCTCCGAAAGCCAATTGTTGCCTCATTATATATCAGCGACAATTATTGGATCGATGAAGCAGCTCATTGGAATGTATCTTAACCCATTCCTCAAAACAAGTGACAATAAAAAAGTCCCGTTTCCCGAATGATGCGGTTTGTTCCACGTTCCACACATTCTATTACTTCTTTGTCCCTCCCGATAGGAATGGTGCTAGTGTTCTTCACCGTGATAATTGAGGCAAAGTTTTTATTTCGCATCCCTTCCCTATCTGTGTTCCCCACTATGAACTGAATTGTTTCATCTTCCAAGGGGACATTATTCACCGAAGCTTCTCTCTTCCCTTTTCTGTACCTTCAGAAACACTTTATATCATTCTTGATCTTCTGTGCTAGTATTGTTTGTCTAATTTATCTTTGCTCTTTTTTATTACGTTTTTAGCATCCAGTTGTTCATGTTTGAATGTTTCTCAATTATCCGGCCTGCATCTGGCCTTTGTAATATGATATAACTTAGTTTTTCTCTTATCATGTCCTGGAACTCCTTGTTTAGCCATCGTATTTTTTAAACGTCTTCGAATATTTCATCCATGATGGGATACAATAATATTTTTTATTGTCACAAGTAGGCTTATATTAACACTGCAATAAATTTTCTGTGAAAATTACCGAGTCACCACATTTCGTCGCCTGTGCGGGTACCACGAGGGAGAATTCTGAATGACCAAGTTACTTAACAGCGCGTCTTTAGGACTTGTGGGAGGAAACCGGAGCACCCGGAGGAAACCCACGCAGACAGCAGGAGAACGTGTAGTCACAGCCCACACAGTGACCCAAGCAGGCAATCGAACCTGGGACCTGCGCCGTGGAGCAATAGTGTTAAATACTGTGCTAATATGTTTTACATATTTTAGTTATGAGGCATTGAGTATCTCCTTAAACAACTGCAACTATTCATTAGCTGTCCTACATTTTATCCTTTCTTTCTAGTCTATACGCGGCAAAACTGTCCTCAAGCCTATGTCATGTCATTTGTTTCATTCCAAAACACGAGTGCTGCACTCCACTTTCTCGCCACTAACTGAATCCTGAATACTAACATACTTTGGCCACTGATGCCTGGTGGATACTTCAATATGAGGTTATTAATGAAACCCTCCGCTTTCCAGAATACCAATTCAAGAGTAGCCTCCTATATGGTTGGTTCCCCATCATACTATTCCACAAAACAATCTTTGATGCATTCAATGAACTCTGCCTCCACACTACCTCTGCCAATTAGATTCCTCCAGTCTGTATGCAGATTAAAATCATCCATTATTATTGCCATACCCGTCTTACAACTTCCATTATTTCCTGGTTTATAATGTGCCCCACTGTAGAACTACGGCTTGGAGACATATACATTACTCCGACGACTGACTTTTTCCCTTTGTTATTTCTTATTTGAAAAAAAATGAAATGAATATCGCTTATTGCGACAAATAGGCTTCAAATGAAGTTACTGTGAAAAGTCCCTAGTCGCCACATTACGGCGCCTGTTCGGGGAGGCTGTTACGGGAATTGAACCGTGCTGCTGGCATGCATGGTCTGCTTTAAAAGCCAGCTATTTCGCCCTGTTCGTTTAGTTTTATGCGGATATTGTGCTGTTTATTATTGTTTTGCGAAAGTTAAGAAGTAAAACATGGAAGCAAGGCGAGATACACATTCCGAACTCCAAATAAGCATGCGGAACAGTGGGATAAACAAATGGCAGTAAAAGAGGAGATATAAATATTGATTGTGTGTTCGTATTACTTTGTCATGCGTCAGTCATGGTAATCAGCAGTCTGACCGTCAGCATGCTAAAAGGGACAATGACGTTTTCACCAGACTGGCCGACAACACAAAACAATGAGGCTGCGCTTTTGGACTGATTACGGAAAATGGATTCCTGTCCTTTTTCCAATGTTGGTTAATGAACACAGCTGAAAAAAAAAGCTGCGAGTGTTATAGAATTGAAAATAAGTCAGACATATAATTATCGATTTGCCTTTGAAAAAACAAAAATGTGTTCAATGGAGCAAAGGCGAAACATTACCTTTGTCAATACCTGGAATCTAATGGGTAAGTTTCAATTCCACTTGAAAGTGAAGATACGTATACGTCATCAGACTGCAATGTCTATCAAGCGAAATCGAACAAGGTGGTGACTATTGTAGATCAAACAATGGTATCATGAAACAAGAAATAGTGCTCGGAAAAAAAGACACAACATGCTCACCTTCAGAAGAATTATGATTAATAATCAGGCAATTACCTGGCGCGTTGAAGTGAACAGTTAAGGTAAACTGGAACGTAAAGTCAGAGGTCCCTTGGACATGAAATGGTTATTGTGATCGAAATATAAAGGGGAAAATTAAAAGGCAAGACAGTAGAGAAACTAACCAGAATAGAAGGTTTAGGTGATCGTAGCCAGAAACAGAGGGAGAGTTAAAACCAGGATTGTTTTTGTTGTAGAAGCAACTTAACAATGAAGCACAGCAAAGATTAACTGCAAGACGGTTTGATAAAGCAAAAGTGGAACCACATGGATAGAAGATTTCCTCACAGGAGGGTATTTTGCCAACATCGTGTTTAGCCCATGTTGGAGGAAGTACTTCTCCGGTTGGGCTTCTAGGTGCAATAAATACCAACCCGGGCACACATTTAACTAGTTCGGGATTGAACGAAAGTTTGACATCCTGAACCATTTACGAAGTTTAAATGTGGTCAAAAGCATGAATTGAACATGAACTAAAACGCTCGCAATGCCTTTCAGAATACAGGGCGAAGGTGGGAAGATTCACTGCCCTGTGTCTTAATTGACCTGAAAGAAGCATCTATCAGGATAACGGACACTCTCCGAATAAGGTAATCACCGAGAGAGGTAAGAGACTGCCAAGGTATGTAGTAATATGCAGAGGACAGGTGTGGCAATTGGAGAGAGAGTGAGGTAGTTTTCAAGGGACCTCTGAAAACAGTTGCACGGATAAAGAAAGGCGCCAGATATCTGAAGTATATACACGATGTGGACGGGGATTCCATGAGGGAACAAACTAACAGCCCGGAATCAGAGGAATAGTGTTTAGATCGTGAATGACAAACCGAATTTCCCCCCACATGGATTAGGTCGTACGAATTTATTGTTGTCAGTGATGCTTTCACCTGTGAGAATGTAAATATTCGGGGGCACTGGAAGCAACGGTCAAATCTGAAAGCTTTCACTGCTTGAATCTGTTTCACAGAACTCTCATCTTTGTCATAGTGATGAATGGGCGGTGGTCTGCTTAATTTGCGACAGCTCCACCCCTTCAACAAAATGAAATTAATCCAATGGATGCAACGTGCATGAGTCGCACAGGCTAATGTATAGCATGATCATACGTAGTCCTAAATATTTCAGGGATAACCATACACCAGTGGTGTTTATTTCATAATTTGGAGTAGATACGACCCTGATTGGACAACTGATGACTGAAGCAACTGGTGTAACGGAGCGTCGTTACCAATAGCTGCATCCCACCCGAGCACAGAAGATCCGATCGAAACACAATTTGACAAATTATGCCACAACTGTCTTCATTTCAGCGACGTTTCCAGTTATCTCCATTGATCTTGGAGCTGTGAAACATTGGGTCCCAAACCTGAGTTCATAGCTTTAGGAAATTCGAGGAAAGGGTTATATAATTCAAAATGCGCAATTCAACAGGGGCCACGAGATGGCACAGTTCGTTCATATTTTGGCTACCGTATTAGCAAGCCACGGAGAGGTCGTTAACAGCATGATTAAAATAATGCTGAACATTTTGGATGATGCGCAGCAGAAAATATGTCCGCAGTACCGATGGATCACGGGTGCTTGAACACACCCAAAAGAACCTGTGGCCAATAACTGAAGTGGTGTTTCCCTTATGGGGACCATTAATTAATGCATTACCGTTACAATAACGATGGACTAACCATTTTTCAGCACTTGATTCGAACACTTGTATCGAGATCTAACGTTGAATGCATTATGGACCGCAATATATTAATCTGTATTGTATTCGTAGTGCCCGGCATAACTAAATCTCCCCATGTCAGGGTATCACATAGAGAAGAGCACATTGGGGTCGTCAGATAAAATCGTCATGTTAAATGCAATAACGTTTTTATGCTTCAGAAGTAGAGGGAAACATTGTCAGTACAATCTTAGATGGGTGTAGAATGGCAGATAGCTCTGTAGTGTGTGCACACCTGATGTCTGAAACAGAAATGGAATGGTGCGTGTTTACTGCTCCCTAAATTATAAAATGCAGGCTATGTTGGCTTCAAAAGAGCAGTCAACATTGCGTACCTGGGCGATGGTACAAATTGTATATCATCGTGGCAACTGAAACATCGATATGAAACAGTTGACATGCAAATCACAGGAAGTATGAAGACACCATACTTGAATCAGTACTGCTGCGCAATTTCCCCCTTTCAGACATGTCTGACAATCATATGGAAAGAGCCTCAGGGAATGTATAGAGAGTATTACATATTTCAAGAACGAGGTACAGACATTGGAGCCTGGTTACCAGGTATCGATGGACCTACGAGCCGAGGAAAGGTGGGGGGGAGAAGTCGTCGGTGCTGGGCGACATTTTTTCGAGAGGAAATGTAGGGGGGGGGATTCTGTGAGGGAGGAAAGTTTTCGATGTTAATAACGGATAGGGGCTGGTCAGACTCATAGGGCAGACCCCGGTAGTATGGTTATGGTGGCTAATAAAAGTGTGTGTGTGGGGGGGGGGGGGGGGGGGTGAGATACCCAGTTACGATAGTCACATGGAACGGGAGGGGTTAGGAGGTACGGGCAAGAGGTCAAGGGTGCATGTGCATCTTAAAAGTTTGAAAGCCGATCGAGCAATGCTGCAAGAGACTCACTTGAGGGTGAAGAACCAGAAGAGACTTAAAAAGGTCTGGGTTGGCCAGGTGTTTCACTCTGGATTTGACGGAAGAGCTTGAGGGGTAGCGGTAATGGTCAGCCAAAGGGTACACTTCCAGATGGAGAATGTGATTGCAGTTCAGGGGGGTAGATATGTGATTGTGACAGGGGTGCTAGAGGGGAGATTAGTGGCGTTTCAGTGTAAGTGTGTGCGGTCCAAATTTGGACGATGTCCCAATTTTTATTATGACCAAGGTGGCGCCGGATCGAGGCGACTCCATGCAAGTTCTCCCCAACAGATCCACTTTCTACTTAAGTTATACTCGTTCTAATATTTTGATATTTAATTTTATGACTAACATTATTACTAACCTCTCTCTTTTATCATTTCTTGCAGGCTTGGACATCCGCCTCGGCCCAAGAAATCCTTTTGACCTGACCCAACCTGATCTCCACGACCTGGAAGTGGATCGGGCCGAAACCGGGTGAAGCCCCGAGCACGATTTGGAGTGGACCCGGAATTCGGAGCTCCCAACCCGGCCAAACAACCTACGCCAACCCCCGGTTCGACAAGCCCAGTCGCCCGAGCTCCCGATCCGACCCCCGACGATGGAACCCGGAGCAAATTGATCCCGAGAGACCCGGCCAGCAACCCGACCCGGAGAGCCCCGCCCAGCAACCGATCTCCTTGGAGATGGAAGAAAGAAAAATCTACGTGGGGCCCGAAATTCAAGACCCGACCATAGGGGCGCCCATGGAAGGAAGAAACCACGGAACCCATCCCGACCTGCCACAAGAATCCCCTGCCCCCGGTCCAGGAATTTCGAAATGGCGGAGACCCCGCGCGAGGACCCAAACGAGCACGCAGAACGGCGGTTCCCATCCGGATGGCAAACACACCCCCCCCCCCTTCCCCCAGCTACCCCTCTACCTCAACCAGCGCCCGGGACGCTGCCAGACGTCACACCGGAAACGTAACCAGCGTCGTGGTCCCCGCCAGCGCAACCACTTACATTTCACAAGGGCTGATGTCTCCCATCGGATCCCAGAACCATCCAGCCACAGCAGCCGTCCGAGGAAGCGAGGGAAACGCGGCGGTCTTCAGCTTAGAAGGAAGCAATGCGGTTTCAAGACCCCTCAGCCCAGCATACTCCTGGCAAACGTCCAAGCGATTGAAACCAAGCTGGATTAATTAAACGCCAGACTTAAATCACAGAGGGACGTAAGAGATTGTTGTGTGCTCTGCTTCACAGAGACACAGCTTACCCCCGCGTCACCGGACTGTGCCATGCAACCTGAAGGCTTCTAAATTCACCGGGCGGACAGCACCACATCATCAGGCAAAGCAAAAGGTGGAGGGCTATGCCTCCTTATCAACTCCTCCTGGTGCTTGGATATGGCGACCCCGGCGAACTCCTGCTCCCCTGACCTGTAATACCTAACCGTGAAGTGCCGCCAGTACTATCTTCCACGTGAGTTCACTTCAGCCATTATCACAGCGGTCTGCATCCCACCCCAGGCAGAAGTGAGGAAGGCGCTGCACGAACTGTGCACAGTTATCAACAAATACGATACAGAACACCCGGAGGCCTTGTTCATCGTGGCTCGAGATTTCAACAAGGCCAAACTTACGAGTGTACTGCCAAAACTACACCAGCACATCTCCTGTCCCCCAAGGGACAAAGCTCTTGACCACTGTGACTGAAAACTCAAGGGCGCCGACCGTTCCATCCCCGGACCGCACTTTGGGAAATCACACCGTGAGACAGTACTATTCTCCCAGCATACGAGCAGAAACTCAAGCGGGAGAATCTAGCTAAGAAGGTTGTACAGTGCTGGTCTGAGGAAACAGAAGAACTCTTACATGACTGTTTAGAGACAGTGGACTGGTCCATATTTAAGAACTCAGCGACCAACATAAAGGAGTATGCCACCACCATCACAGACTTAATCAGCATGTGTGTGGACAACTGCGTGCCAAAGAAAGCAGTACGCACATTCCCCAACCAGAAACCATGGCGCAATCACGAGATTGACTCCCTACTGAAGGACAGATCTGAGGCATTCAAGTCAGACGACTCTGAGCTATCCAATAAATCCAGGTACAACCTTTGCAAAGCGACCCGGGATGCCAAGAGAAAAGATCAAATCAAGCCAGAATCACAGACAAACCCTCGGCGGTTGTGCCAAGGAATAAACAACATAACTGGCTACAAAACGTAGCCGAGCCGCATCTCCGGCAGGAGCTCACCCCTTCCTGATCAACTGAATGCATTCTATGCTCGGTTCGAGCAGGCAACCAAGAATCCGCTGTCGACTGCCCCACCTGCCCATAACACACCCAGACCCACCATCACAGCTTCCGATGTCAGATCGGCCTTCCTCACTGTGAACCTTCGGAAGCCAACGTGCCCGGACCGGATCACTGGTCGTGCACTTAGAGGCTGCTCGGACCAGCTGGCAGAGCTGTTCGCGGATATCTTTAATCTGTCCCTACTCCACTCCGAAGTCCCAACCTTCTTCAAGAAGACCACAATCATACCGGTGCCAAAGAAGAACCAGGCAACGTGCCTCAATGACTACCGTCTGGTGGCCCTGACTTCAGTTGTAATGAAGTACTTCTAGAGGTTGATCATGAAGCGCCATGCTCCCAGAACACATTGATCCATTGCAGTTCGTATACTGTCGAAACCGGTCAACAGCAGACGCCATTTCCCTGGGCCTACACTCATCCCGAGAGCATCTCAGCAGTAAGGACTCCTACGTCAGACACCTATTCATTGACTACAGCTCCGCCTTCAACAGCATAATCCCAGTAAAGCTCATATCAAAGCTCCACAACATAGGGCTTGGCTCCCCACTCTGCAACTGGATCATCGAATTTCTGACAATCAGACCTCAATCAGTAAGAATGAACAAAAACGCCTCCTCCACAATATTCCTCAATACCAGGGCCCCGCAAGGCTGCGTACTTAGCCACCTACTCTATTCCCTGTGCACACACGATTGCATGGCAACATTTGGTTCCAACTCTATCTACAATTTTGCTGGCCGGATCTCCAATAACGACGAGTCAGAATACAGGAGGGAGATATAGAACCTAGTGGAGTGGTGCAGCGACAACAATCTTCCCCTCAATGCCAACAAAACTAAAGAGCTGGTCATTGACTTCAGGAATCAAAGTATTGTACTCATCCCTGTCAGTATGAAAGGGGCCGAGGTTGAGGTGGTTAGCAGGTTCAAATTCCTATGGATGCAAATCTCCATAAATCTGTTCGGGTCCGCCCACGTCGACGCGACCACCAAGAAAGCACAATAGCCTCTATACTTCCTCAGGAAACTAAGGAAATTCGGCATGTCCATATTAACTCTAGCCAACTTTTACAGATGCGCCACAGGAAGCATTTTATCTGGCTGCACCACAGCCTGGTATGGCAAGTGCTCGGCCGAGGACCGCAAGAAACTTCAGATTCGTGAACACCACCAAGCCCATCACACGAAACTGCCTCTCATCCATTGACTCCGTCTACATGTCCTGCTGCCTCGGGAAAGCGGTAAGCATAACCAAAGACCCCTCCCACCCTTCTTACTGACTCTTCCGACTTCTTCCATCGGGCAGGAGATACAGAAGTCCGAGAACACGCACGAACAGACTCAAAAACAGCTTCTTCTCCGCTCTAGCCAGGCTTCTAAATTACAGTCTTATGGACTGACCTCACTAACACTACACCCCTGTATGCCTCATCCAATGCTGGTGCTTATGTAGTTATATTGTTTACCTTGTGTTGCCCTATTATGTATTTGCTATTATTACCTTTTCTTCCCATGTACTTAATGATCTGCTGAGCTGCTGGCAGTAAAATACTATTTACTGTACCTCTGTACACGTGACAATAGACAAATTCAATCCAGTCCAATGTGGGATTCGTGAAGAAAGTGTTTGGAGCCATCCCCGACATGGACACGCTCAAACTGATAGTGTGGGGTGTCTGGAACTTGGTGCAAAAGCGAAGGTTGTAGAGGTCACGGCTGCGCTCCCTGGTCCAATCAGGGAGGGGCGGCAAGACGTTGGCTGGGCTAATGGTGGAAATGGGAGGGGTGGACTCTTGGAGGGTTCTGCACCCGACGGAGCGGGAGTACTCGTTTTTCTCGGCAGTCCATTAGGTATACTCACGGATCGACTATTTCGTGGTGTGGGAGGCTTTGCCGGCTGGGGTTAAGGTGTCGGAATACTCGGCAATTGCAGTATCAGATCATGCTCCTCATTGGGTGAATATGGTACTGGAGAAGGGGGCATCACAGAGGCCGGGATGGATATTAGATGTGTGACTTTTCCGGGACCAAGTGTTCTGTGACAAAATTGCAACGGTAATTGAAAATATGTATCTTTCAATTGTACGGGTGAGGTGTCGAAGGCAGTTCTCTAGGAGGCTTTAAAGGCGGTGGCGAGGGGTGAGGTGATCTCGTTTAAGACAAGGGTGGACAAGGAGGAGACGTTGGAGTGGCTGCGGGGAATATATGAGCTGTTGGAGGTAGATAGGAGTCATGCAGGTGATGGGGACCCAGCGAAGTTGGAAACCAGGAATGAACTACAGGCGAGCATTGACAGACTATTTATCAGAAAGGCGGTGCGCCAACTGAGGTGATCAAGGGGTGCAATTTACGAGCATGGAGATAATGCATTTGTTGGCAAATCAGCTTCGGGGTGAGGCAGCGGTAAGGGAAATTGTTCAGATGAGGGGCAGGGCAGGAAAGTTGGTGGTGGCACCGGATCTGATTAACAAGGTCTTTGTGGAATTCTATGACAGTTTGTATAGGTCAGAGCCACCTGGGTGAGACCGGGAGATGCAGGAATTTGTAGATGGGTTGGAGTACCCGGGTTAGGGAGGTGGACAGGGCTACATTAGAAGGAGCAATAGTGGAGCAGGAGATAAACGATGCGATTGGGAGGATGCAAGAGGGGAAGGTGGCAAGGCCGGATGGCTTTCCGGTGGGAAATTATACAAAATTCAAGGACAAGCTGGCACCCCTGACGGTGGGGATGTTTGAAGAGGGGATCGGGAAAGGGTTGTTGCCACAAACCTTGGGGTAGGCATCCATTTTCTTGTTGCTTATAGATATAAGGACCCAACAGAGTCTGGGTCATAAAAGCCCATATCACTTTTAAACGTGGAAACAAAGTATTGGCGAAGGTACGTGCGGGTAGGTTCGAGGAGTGCCTCCCAAAGGCCATAGGTGAAGATCAGACGGGGTACCTGAGAGGGAAGCAGCTCTTTTCAAACGTTAGAAGAGGATTGAACGTGGTTATGGCACCGGCGGAGGGGAAGGGAACAGAGGTGGTTGTGGCATTGGTCGCTAAGAGGGGGGGGGGGAGGGGGGGGAGCACAGTGTGGCCTCATATGCCGATGACATGCTTTTCGACGTGTCGGAACCGAGTGTGTCAATGGGGAGAATATTGGAGCTGCTCCGGGTGCTGGGTCTTTCTCGGGGTACAAACTAAATCTGGACAAGAGTGAGTATTTTGTGGTGTCTCTGCCGGGGGTGGGGACAGGGGTGGGGGAGGGGGCTGACATTCAGGAGGGCAGGGACTCACTTTAGATATCTGGAGGTTTAGGTTGCCCAGAAGTGGGGAGGGGGGGGGGCGGTGGTGGCTCCGCAGTTCGAGCATTTCTAGTTTGGTGAGGAGAATGAAAGCTGATCTGGTAAGGTGGGATGGTCTCCCTCTGACACTGGTGGGTCTGGTACAGGGGGTTAAAATGAAGTATAGACGCGGTTTCTGTTTATTTTCCACTGCCTGCCGATTTTCCTGCTAAAGGTATTGATCCGAGAGATTGAAGGAATGATAACTTCGTTCATATGGGGAGGGAAGCTGCCCAGAGTTAGAAGGGAGCTGTTACAGAGCGGAAGGCAGGCAGGGGGTTTGGGTCTTCCGAAACCTGATGTATTATTACTGGGCGGAGAATGTGGAGAAGGTAAGGAGCTGGGTTAGAGGGATTGATTCCCAGTGGGTCAGAATGGAGAAGAGTTTGTGCAGGACATCGGGATTGAAGGCACTAGCAACAGCGCCGCTCCTGATGGCCCCGGAGAAATACTCAGGGAGTCCGGCAATAATGGCTTAATTGAAAATTTGGAGGCAGGTCCGGCAACACTTCGAGTTTCGGACAGGGTCAAGGGAAATGCCGATTCAGAGGAACCACAGATTTGAGCCCGGGAAGTGGAATGGAATTTTTCGGAAATGGGAGGAAAAAGTGATTAAGGCACTAAAAAATTTGTTTAATCGGGGTCGGTTTGCAGGATTGAAGGAGCTGGAAGCGAAGTATGGGCTGGAGCAGAGGGAAAAGGTCAGATATACGCAGGTTCGAGATTTTGCCAGAAAGGAGATACAGAACTTCCCGGTGGAGGCATCCTCCACATTGCCGGAGGAGGTGATAACGACAGGGGAACTGGAGAAGGGGCTAGTGTCGGCGGTTTACGGTGCTATTTTGGAAGAGGAGAAGACACCACTGGAAGGGATCAAAGCAAAGTGGGAGGAAGAGTTGTGGGATATGGGTGAGGGATTTTAAACAAATATATATATTTATTGAAGTTTTTTAACACAATTGTTCTCCCTTACAAACAATAACCCCCCCCCCCCCGCCCCCGTAACAAAAGAAAAACGAGAAATCGCGCAGTGCAAGATATATACATGGCAAAATGATATATTTACACAGCTTTGTACACTGGCCCTCACCCGTACGTGCCAGTTTCCCCAACCCTTCATGTTATCTCTTGCTCATCCACCCTCCCAGGACGTCCCCTCCACCCCCCCCCCCAACCAAGGTTGCTGCTGCTGCTGACCGACCTTCCTCTAACGCTCCGCGAGATAGTCTAGGAACGGTTGCCACCGCCTGTAGAACACCTGCGCAGACCCTCTCAAGGCGAACTTAATCCTCTCGAACTTTATGAACCCAGCCATATCATTTATCCAGGCCTCCAGGCTGGGGGGCTTCGCCTCCTTCCAAATTAGCAAGATCCTTCGCCGGGCTACTAGGGACGCAAAGGGCCGAATGCCGGCCTCTTTCGCACCCTGCACTCCCGGTTCGTCTACTACTCCAAATATTGCTAGCCCCCAGCTTGGCTTGACCCAGACTTTCACCACCTGAGATATTGCTCCCGACACTCCTCTCCAGAACCCCTCCAGTGCCGGGCATGACCAAAACATATGGACATGGTTCGCCGGGCTCCTTGAGCACCTTCCACATCTGTCCTCTACCCCAAAGAACGTACTCAACCTCGCCCCTGTCAAGTGCTCTCTGTGGACCACCTTAAATTGTATTAGGCTGAGCCTGGCACACGAGGAGGAGGAATTAACACTACCTAGGGCATCAGCCCACAGACATTCCTCGATCTCCTCCCCCAGCTCCTCCTCCCATTTACCCTTCGACTCTTCTACCAGCGCTGCCCCCTCTTCTTTCAACTCCTAGTGTATTTCCGACACCTTGCCCTCCACGACCCATACACCCGAGATCACCCTATCTTGAACTTCTTGTGCCGGGAGCAACGGGAATTCCCTCACCTGTCGCCTCACAAAAACCCTCACCTGCATATATCTAAAGTCATTTCCCGGGTGTATGGATGAGGGATTTTGGTGTGAGCTGCTCTGGAGTGTGAAAGCCTCCACCTAGTGCGCGAGATTGGGTCTGATACAGCTGAAGGTGGTATACAGAGAACCACTCACGAGGGCGAGGATGAGCCGTTTCTTTTAAAGAGCAGAAGATGTGTGTGAACGTGGCGGGGAGGGGCGGGGGGTGGCGGGTGATGCGTTTTGGTCCTGTCCAAAGCTGGAGGATTACTGGAAGGAGGTTTTAGAGTAATCTCTAAAGTAGTGCACGTCCAAACTGGACTCGGGAGGACATATTCGGGGTTTTAGACCAGCCAGGGTTGGAAACGGGTGCGGAGGCAGATGTTGTAGCCTTCGCCTCGTTTTGTCACCCGGAGGCAAATCCTGATGGTTTGGAGAGCAACCTCTCCACTCTGTTCTCTGGCGTGGCGGGAGGACCTGTTGGAATTCTCGACTCATAAGAAGTTTAAGTTTGACATGAGAGGAAGGAGGAAAGGGTTCTACAATTTATGGGCATTATTAATTCTGCACTTTCAAGTACTGGATAACATCGAACATTAGTTGGGGGGGGGGGGGGGGTTGGGAGGGTTGGGTGTGTGTGTGTTAAAGGTGACTATGGGTAATTCCTGCTTCCTTAATGTCATTTGTTTATGTGAAGATTCGGGCAAATGTTTGGGTTTGGTGGGAGGATGGGATCGTTGTTATTGATATGGGGAATTACATATTTGTTCCTGATTATTGTTTATTGTTGGTGGGTGTAATTTTGGGCGAAAATGTGGAAAAGGAGGAGAATAAAAATATCAAAGAAAAAGAACGAGGCGCAGCTTTAACGGACATCATTGATGCGATCGACATCTACACATTTTGGTAATAATCTGTGCAAGTGTGCCTCAACATCCAAACACACCCCTGGAATCACATTTTCACATGTCTTGGTCATTATCCAAGTGATGTTGATTATCTAACTCCTTGCCTCTTGAGTGGTAGTAAAACGAGACATTATAAGTGGAAAATGATTCAGTAAAGGATTGGGTAATGATTATAGTCTGACAATACGCCCTTATCAAACCTCACCTCGAAAATACCGGTCAGTATAAATTGTGATGGACAGTAAAGGGCAGCTGTATGTATCTGCCATTTGTATGTCTTTTTCTCGGCGAATGTCGAAAAGAGGGACGTTTTTAGGGGAAATTATGGACATGTTTCATTATAACGAACGGAACAGGTTGATAGGCAGTATGGTTTCTTAAGGGAAATTTATTGTACGATTACATCAAAAAGGGATTTGAACATTTCATATGAGGGTCCATGTAAGAATGGTTGTTGTCTTATCACTTGACTTCAGTGATGTCATTATGTGGTTGGAGCTGGGCTGAGGTTCTGTGAGCTGTTTTTGGTTTCCCTTTTAGATTTCATTGCTGTGGACAAGGACAGAGAACAGACGTGTTTTGGCCTGTCTCTCTCTGGTTTCAATTTTAATATCTGTTGCAGTAAAACTCATCTTGGTGGTTGCTTTTAAGATGTAGTTTGCTTTCCGGAAGTTTTAAACCTGCTGGTGAGACGGGGTAAGAATCTCAGCGAAAGCCAGTTTTAATCAAGTGAGAATACAGACTGCTGGGCCACAGCCTTGAAGAGGGATTCGTTGTTTGTAGGATTTTTGAATTGGAACAGTTAACGGGGGATTCATGAAATGTGATACATCGATTACTGTAGCTGTGAGGTGTATTTATGTTTGTATTCCTTGCAAGAAATAAATCTTGTTGTATGTATCTATCAATGTTAACTAAGTTCTCAGAATAATGCCTATTTATATTAAAATGTCTGGGAAGACTGTTGAAAAACATCAAAAGGGTGGACTCTTGTGCTCACCCTAATCCAAGTAAACACAAAAATGTATTGGTCAGGCGACCTCCGTAATATTCTTTGGAATTTCGAAATCCTGGTCCATATCAAAATTGGGGGCTCATCTGGGATAAACGTCGACCATTCGTGAATGGGTTGGCTGAGTGAACTTACCAAGATTGAGGGGTGCGCATATCTGTGTTTGCTTTTCAGTTGCATTCAGGTTTAAATAGAGAGTGTGTTGTGGACAATGGTTCTTTCAGAGGCTGAGATGTGTTGACAGTTACAGAGTCAAAGAATTTACAGTACAGAACGAGGTCATTCGGCCCAACGAGTCTGCACCGGCCCTTGAAAAGAGCACCCTACTTAAGCCCACGCCGCCACCCTATTTCCGTAACCCAGTAACTTCACTTAACATTTTTTGCACACTAACGGCAATTTACCACGACCAATCATCCTAAACTGCACATCGTTGGACTGTGGGAGGAAACCGGAGCACTCGGATGAAACTCATACAAACACGGGCAGAATATGCAGACTCCGAGCAGACAGTGACGGAAGTCAGGAATCGAATCTGGGACCCTGGAGCTGTGAATAAACACTGATAACCAGTGTACTATTGTGTTGCCCATTGTGCTACCGTGATCCCCATTTGGGGTGGAGAAGGGCACACGCAGTACTTTACAGACGGAGACTAAATAAATTCTTTTGGATTTGGCAGAAACATTGCAGTTAACTTTGCATGACAAAATACGAAAAGAAGAGGTAATTGCGGCGGTTACTGAGCATTTAAAATTTGCTGGATCACAGTTAGAATCATTGGAAACAGAAAAAATTGAATTATAGATCAAGCAGCTTGAACATGAAAACGAATTAAAGCATCTTGTACATCAAACAAAATTAAAGCAGCTTGAAGTCGAAATGAGTGGAAAAGAACAAAACACCGCAACAGACCAAAATACGACGTACACGTCAGGGAAAAAGAAAAAGAGAGACAGGAAAAAGAAACAGTGAGTGACTTTGAACTTCAGAAACTGGCCATGAATCGTGAGCGTCAGTTAAAATTGTTGGACGGAAAGAGAAACGTACGATTGTAGGATAGTGATGAGGATAGTGAGAAAGAGCAAGAGCATCATAGTCGAAGGCTTGGTGGGGATTTATTTAAATGTGTGCAAGCATTACCAAGCTTTGATGAGAAGGATGTAGAAGTCTTTTTCATTTAATTTGAGAAGTGACTGAACAAATGAAATGGCCATAGGACATCTGAATATTACTCATTCAAACAACATTTGTTGGTAGAGCTAGTGAAGTATTTGCATCACTATCCGATAAAGTATCTGGGACGTACGACGAGGTGCAAAAATTCACCTTAGATGCGGATGACCCACTCTCTTAAGCTTACAGACAAAAGTTTAGAAATTTAAGGACGAACCTGGTTAAATACCCATAGAGTTTGAATCGGTCAAACAGAAAATGTTGATAGGTGCATAAAGGTTTTGAAAATAGATCAAACGTATGAAGCTCTGAGAGAAATGATAATTTTGGAGGAGTTTAAAAATTATATTAATCAAGTAGTGAGAATGCATGTGGAAGAGCAAAGGGTTAAACATGCGAGACTAGTTTGGTTCAAAGTTTGGTTTCCGACATCAGTTTCAGCCTGTGAGGGATAGAATCTGGGGAAAAGAATAATACTCAAGTGGTAAAGGTAAAGGAGATCTGGTGGGGAATAATATGGATAGTGTACCTCAGACGAAAAAGGAAGTCCAGAAGGGTGGTTGAGAAATAAGAAGTTTCAGGTGTGTTTACTGCCGTATACGAGTCCATGTAACGTCACAGTTTGGGGAGTTGAATAAAAACAGTGGCAAGGCTGATGTAGTAAAACAGGATTAACCAGTGGAGTTTGTTGAAGTGGTAAAAGAAAGTCCAAATGAAGTGAAGGAAGTGCAAAATAATGTACAGCCTGATCAAGAGCTGATTGATTAGAACGTGTTAGATCTCCTTCAAAAATGTTCTTGTGTGGTAAAGTTTACTCATGTGTACCAGGAGGGCTAGGTAAAGAAGTCAAAGTTTTAAGAGATACGGGGGCAACTCAGTCTTTGATAGTAAGAGATGAGGAGTTATGTAGTTTGGGAGGATGTTGCCAGAAAATGTGGTAATATGTGGAATTCTGGGTGAGAAGAATAGTTAGATAAAGTGAGCATGGGGAGTCCAGTGACGCGGTGTGAAGTGGTGGTAAGAGTAATAGGGAAACTATTTTGTCCAGGAATACAAGTAATCTGGACAATGATACACCTGGATCGCCGGTGCGAATGACGCCTACTGTGGTTGATCAGCCAGTGGAAAATTAAACAACTGAATTGTTCAAGAATTATTATCCTGGGATCTTACTTGGTTGTGTAGCAACAAGGTCGCAAAGTCACAGGTTAAGCCAAGAATAGCAATCACAGAGAAAAGATAAAGTTGAAGCCCAAGTATCAAAAACTACTTTTGATCAGATGATTGGAAAAGAACAAGAAAAGGTGGAGCATGATGCGGATATTTTTAGTTCAGGAAAATTGGTGGAGTTGCAACAGAAGTTTAGAGAAATAAAACGGATGTCTCACAGAGGATCCGCGGAAGAGGAATCTGAGTGTATACCAGAATGTTATTACCTTAAAACTAATGTCTTAATGAGAAAATGGAGATATTTACATATGCAGGCGGATGAAAAGTGGACAGAAGTTCATCAGGTGGTATTGCCGGTAGGGTACAGAAGGAGGTGTTGCGAGTAGCACATGAGGTACCTTTAGGAGTAATTTGGGAGTAAGAAAAACTCAAGCTAAAACACTAAAACATTCAATTTTCGCCTGGACTACATGAAGATGTAGTTACATTTTGTCGATCATGTCACACATGTCAAGACCAGAATTGAACATACACCGCTGGAGCTGTGAGGCAGCAGTACTAACCACTGTGCCACCGCGTCGCCCATTGTGTAATTGTACGTGGCAGGACAGCTTGGGGAGCGTATTTAATCAAACTGTCTGTGTGGACTTTGCACTCAATAATAATCTTTATTATCACACAAGTACGCTTACATTAACACTGCAATGAAGGTACCGTGAAAATCCCCTGTTTGCCAGAATCCAGCGCCTGTTCGGGTACACTGAGGATTCAGAATGTCCAATTCACTTGACAAGAACGTCTTTTGGGACTTGTGGGAGGAAACCGGAGCAGCCAGAGGAGATCCACGCACAAAGGGGGAGAACGTGCAGACTCCTGTCACACAGTGGCCCAAGATGGTAATCGAACTTGGGTCCCTGGCGCTGTGGATCAACAGTGCTCACCACTGTGCTACCGTGCTTCTTCCCCTTGCCTGTGTGGTGCTTCGGCTTCCTCCCACAATCCAAGATGTGCAGGTTAGGTGGATTGGCCATGCTAAGTTGCCCCTTGATGCCCAAAATGTTAGGTTGAGTTACTGGGTTACGGAGTCGGAGTGGATACGTGGTTTTATCTGAGGTGTTCCTTCCAAGGGCTGGTGCAGACTCGATGGGCCAAATGGTCACCTTCTGGGCTATAACCTTTAAGATTCTATGTTTCTCTCTCTGTACACACCAAGCATCTGAGTCCCTGCCCCTCTGTTACCAGTCGATTATGTTGGAATGCTTCTCCATATTCTTCCCGACAAATCGAATCATCCCAATATTGTCTGCAATTAAATTTAGTTGCAACTTTATTTTACAATCTACCATTCCCTATTTGTTCTAATCCAATACAGATTTCCGCGCCTTCAAATAGTGAACGCCTCCAAACCTCCTATAGTCTCCAACACTATGATAGTTCAAACACACCGCATTGTATGCCGTAAGTATATGTTGGAAGGCAAGGGCCACAAGAGCAATCCCTGATGAACTGACTAAGATACTTTGTCCGGTCAAACAATAACTAATTGTCACTCATCTATGTGCCCTGCTACTCAGCAAATGTCTTCCTCATGTTCTGACTCATGTACGTTCCATTCGATATTCGATATTGCGCACGTGTTGGCCTATTTTATGCCCTTTGAACGTTGTTATTCACCAAATCAAGAACATTGTACATATCAAAATGTTTTATATTATAATCTCTAAAAGTTGCATCAGGTTAGGACAAGATGTATTTTCCTTAATGGACTCATTTTGATTTTCTTTATAATATGAACTTCCGTCAGGCAGATGATGTTCGACTGTACGATATATCTCTGGCGTTTTTCTTCGAATGAAGTCAGAGATCTGCTCTGTTTATGGCGGCATTATTTCTCCATCCGTTTTTGAACTTCCGGAACATCTCATATCTCATAATGTCTGGAAATGTATCAGCAATGCCTCAGCCACTTTCTATCCTCATCTCTCCTCCTCTCTTTGGAGGTGTTGCATGCCCTCCAGATACGTAATCAAGTTTAGGTTAACATTGCCTTTCCAAAACCATTGCCTGTTCAATGTTAAATTCCTCGAGTTTAACAATTACCGCCTCTATAATATCCAGGTGCGTAGAATCAACATCCTTTGTACAAATGAAGCCAAAAACGCCAATCATAACTCTTCAATTTTCCTTCCTCGGAGAACCAGTCTCCTCTTTGATCACCAATAAATTCCTTCATCTGCTTCAGCAGGTGTTTCTATTTTCATCCTGGTTGAATATATTATTTTACGTTATATATTAGCAAACAGTCAATTCTCATATTCCGTCCATGGTTTACTGCATATTTGTTTCACCTCTTCTCTGGTGCTCAGATATTCTGCTTGAATGTTATTTGTGTTTTATTCCTGATAGACTTCACACGGCACATCTTCATTTCATCTTCAGCTTAATCTCGTTTACTGTCCAGGTCACTTTAGATGTTTTTCTCGTCCCTTGACATTTCCTTTAGTTCTCTATCTTTTGAGGTCAATCATGTTTAGCCAGCGCCGTTTCGTTCCTCTCATTCTTGTTTCCTCAGCAACCTGCGAGAATTCTTACATTTAAATGAAACTATGGACATCCACGAAAGAACCTATGCATTTCTGCTAATCTTTTTTGGCAGCTGGACAACATATCAATTGTAAATGTACTGACGAAGCACAGAAAAGTACGAAGGTATCTCTCCTTGCTTCAGTTTAAAAAAACATGATTCCGTAGTTAATGAATAGAAATATGACTGTCCGTTTAAAACATTTGTCCTAAATATCTGTCGCTTCCTAAATGCAGGACCATGACAATGAGCTGATTCCTAGCAAATCAAGTACAGTATTAATATAATCCATGATGTGAACATATTTTAAACAACTATCATGTAATTGTGGAATATGAAGTAAAAAGAAATTGACGGCATGATATCAGATTCTGATACAATCGTATGCACCATCATCAATGACCATGTGAATGTAAGCACTTATTCACATGTCATTTCCCGATTAGTATAATTTTACTGCAATATTCTGACTCCGCTCCTACATTATGGCGTAACCTCTAAGCTTTCGCTGCACCTTCGGTTTAATAATGACAAAATAAGACAGACTGGTGAGTCATTGCAATATTGATTTCGCATTTTTCTGGCAAGGAACAATTAAAACACTGACATAAATTCTCATCAAATTTTAAAGTTTGCATAGTATTGTGGTCTTATTTTTATACAAGTCCGTTTCATTCAAGGTGCAACACTGCTAATCAAATATTCGCAAGGGATATTAACTTCCAACGTAATTCCCCAGGAACTGAGTTATGTATGTTCACAAACGTGTCCTTAAATACAATTGCAGACAAGAAGTTCGAATCGATGTCCCAGAATTACACCAATGTCTCCAAACTATTTATGCTGACTGTCATGACACACTTGACCCACCTAATGAAATGCTCAGCAACTCGGTCATCCTGAACAATCTGTCTCATTTTGTTACTTGGTTATTTTTTAAAAAATTCACTTCGATTAAGCCCATTCATTCAAAGAGCAGACGTCACAAATTTGTCGAAAGAAATATTCCTGAAATGATAATAATCTTTTTTAGTGTCACAAAGGTTCACATGAACACTGCAATGGAGTTACTGCAAAAGTCATCTCGTCGCCACACTCCAGCGCCTGTACGTGTCCACTGAGGGAAAATTCAGAATACACAACTCATCTAACAAGCACATCTTTAGGGACTTGTGGCAGGAAACCTGTGCACCCGTAGAACACCCACGCAGGTAAGTGGAGAATGTGCAGACTCAGCACAGTCAGTGTCCTAAGCTCGTTATCGCACCTGGACCTGATGCTGTGACGCAACCGTGCGAAGCACTAATCTAACGTGCCGCCCTACCATATCTGATACACCAATTCTTACTTGTTTCGTAGTTCTGTGCGTTGTTTCTGAGCTTTTCATTGAGGGAAACTTTGTGACGACTCCGGCAGTAGAACCGTCACCGACTGATGTAGGTAACATCATATGACAAATCTATAGTGGACAGTTCTGACGCTTCAATCTTTATTTTTTCCTTGGATTTGACCTTATACCGCATTCAAACATTGTTTTATTTGGGCGCCGAGCACAAATAAACCTTTGCAAGTACAAGAGCACACTTGACGTATATCACGAGTAAGAAAGTTGTTTTCGATGGTCCGAAAGCTCTATATGCATAGCTAGCCAGCGCGCCTGCAGCTTAGATTCTCCACGTATCCCGCCATAACCTGCATGCTTGCATTAGCGCTTGGAGCTCAGATATTCATGATTGGAAATGCACTTTGCACCCCCGCGCAAGAGGAAAGACACATTCAAAATGTACACATAAATATTTAGCTATGGTGCTGGTAAACAGGGACGAAGGGACGTCGCGTTTGGCTCGCCCAACGGTAAATTGATCATCAACGACAGACGCTCAGATTAACAAGTAATTTACAAAGCACCATGTGCCATCGCTTGGCTGCAAGCAAAGAGGCTTGATTAATCATGAATCGTAAAATACAAAGATGCACTTTCACTTCCCATAGTAGCATTCAAATTATATCTCTTCAACATCGAATGTGTTTCACAAACAAAGTGTGCATACTCTCTAAGAAGGCGAGCTGGACACCCTGCTTAAGCATAGTTTATTCATGTATAGGCCCTGACTCAAATAACGACATTTGCCTCCATCCAGGATGTTTACTCTCACAAATGCGCGTCACATTGGCGCATTGCGCTGGTCAAGGAGACACAGCATGAGTGACTGAGACACGGACAGAGTGAGAATGCGGTAATTTGGTGCAGTGAGGTAACCAGGAAAGGTAAGTGGTTCATCTAATTGTGCTGTTTTTCAGTTAAAAGTGCAGTGTAGATTAGTGTCTGATTGGCTGAAGCTGCCCCCACCCTAATTGCTGAGAGGCAGTTATCTGGCTGTCACCTGAGGCCTGTTAAGGGGCACAAAGGTACACATTGTATTCTTCTCTTTGAAGTTTTAGTGTGAGTCATCCTGAAGTCTGTATAAAAGACAGACAGAAAGCGCACTTAGTAAGCATTGCGCTGGTCAAGGAGACACCGCCAGAGTGAGTGAGACACAGACTGAGTGAGAATTTGGTAAATTGGTGCAGTGAGGTAATTCGGTGAAGATTGGGAGAAGGTGCTTTTTCTCGACTGTTTTGTTCTCTCTCTTTCTTCGGGCCTAATTTTGGGAGCCGTTCGCAGGGGGAGGAGCAGTCTCTGTGTGTATAAAAACCTAACGGTAACTTCCTGTTCTTGTTTTTCCGAAAGTGACGTCAGAGGGAAGCTGTGATCTGATTGGTTAATAGCAAATCTGCCCCAAATTTGAAAAAAAAACACAGCTAAACTCGTAAACTTAAATTAAAATAATTAATTAATTAGTGATGGATGGTCAGGTGATGTGCTTGAGCTGCTTGATGTGGGCGCTGGCAGATCCCATTGCGAGCTGCAGCGACCATATCTGCAGTAAGTGCTGGCTGCTCGAAGAGCTCCGGCTCAGAGTTGATGAGCTGGAGTCTGAGCTTCAAACACTGACGCACACCCGGGAGGGGGAGACCTGGACACTGTGTTTCAGGAGGCAGTCACACCTGTCAGAGTAAGTAGTTTAAATCCTGCCAGTGACCAGGGACAGGAGGGTGTGACTGCAAGTCAGGCAGGTAAAGGGAACCAGCAGTCAGGAACTCAGGAGCCTCAGCCCTTGACCCTGTCCAACAGGTATGAGGCACTTACTCCCTGTGTGGATGGCGAACAGGGCTGAAGGAAGGATGAGTCAGCTGACCAAGGCACCATGGTTCAGCAGGCCATTCGAGGGGAGGGAGTAAATAGGCAAGTTGTAGTTGTAGAGGATTCTATTATCAGGGGGACAGATAATATCCTTTGTGAGGAGGATAAAGAGTCCCGCATGGTGTGTTGCCTGCCCGGTGCTAGGGTGCGGGACATCTCCTACCGGCTTTAAAGCATACTGGAGAGGGAGGGGGAGGATCCAGTTGTTGTGGTCCATGTTGGTACCAACAACATAGGCAAGTCTAGGAAAGAGACCTGTTTAGAGATTACAAAGAGCTAGGATTCAAATTAAAAAACAGGTCCTCAAGGGTCATAATCTCCGGATTACTGCCCGAGCCACGTGCAAATTGGCATAGGGAGGCAAGAATAAGGGAAGTTAACACGTGGCTGAAAGAGTGGTGTGGGAAAGAGGAGTTTCTTTTCATGGGACATTGGCATCAGTTTTGGGACAGGGGGGACCTATACCGTTGGGATGGTCTCCACCTGAACCGAGCTGCGACCAGTGTTCTGGCGAAAATAGTAAATAGGGTGGTCAATAGGACTTTAAACTAGAGATTGGGGGGGAGCGAAAGTTAGGGAACAAAGAGGTGAAGTAATCAGTGGGAAGCGTAGCTGCTTAGGAATACAAAAAAGCACGAAACGACAGAACTCAGGAGAGGTTACGATAGTCCCCATCGCACAAAATATGACAGAGTGTATGGAAAGGCTCAATAAACCAAGGTCCACCACACTCAGAAAACAAAAAGGGACGGCCAATATAGAATTAAAGGTGCTATATTTAAATGCGCGCAGTGTACAGAACAAGGTAGATGAGCTTGTGGCCCAGATTGTGACTGGCAGGTATGATGTCGTAGGCATCACAGAGACGTAGTTTCAGGGGGTTCAGGACTGGCATTTAAACATCCAGGGATTCACAACCTATCGAAAAGACAGAGAGGTGGGCAGAGGGGGCGGGGTTGCCTTGTTAATTAGGAATGAAATTAAATCAATAGCACTAAACGACATAGGGTCCAATGATGTGGAGTCTGTGTGGGTCGAGTTGAGGAACCACAAAGGCAAAAAAATCCATAATGGGAGTTGTGTACAGGCCTCCTAACAGTGGTCAGAACCAGGGGCACAAAATGCACCACGAAATAGAAAGTGCATGTCTGAAAGGCAAGGTCACAGTGATCATGGGGGACTTCAATATGCAGGTGGACTGGGTAAATAATGCTGCCAGTGGACCCAAGGAAAGGGAATTCATTGAATGTATACAGAAGGGCTTTTTGGAACATCTTGTGATGGAGCCCACGAGGGAACAGGCCATTCTGGACTTAGTGTGGTTTAATGAGCCTGACTTGATTAAAGATATTAAAGTACGGGAACACTTAGGGGGCAGTGATCATAATATGGTAGAATTCAATCTCCAATTTGAAAGAAAGAAGGTAGAATCAGATGTAAAGGTGTCACAGTTAAATAAAGGTAACTACAGGGGCATGAGGGAGGAACTGACGAAAATCGACTGGGAGCAGAGCCTAGTGGGAAAGACAGTAGAACAGAAATGGCAGGAGTTTCTGGGAGTAATTGAGGACACAGTACAGAGGTTCATCCCAAAGACAAGAAAGGTTATCAAAGGGGGAAATAGGCAGCCATGGCTGACAAAGGAAGTTAGGGAATGCATCAAAGCAAAAGAGAAAGCCTACAATGTGGCAAAGAGTAGTGGGAAGTCAGAAGATTGGGAAGGCTACAAAAACAAACAGAGGATAAGAAAGAGAGAAATAAGGAAAGAGAGGATCAAATATGAAGATAGGCTAGCCAGTAACAGTAGGAATGATCGTAAAAGTTTCTTTAAATACATTACAAACAAACGGGGGGCAAAAGTAGACATTGGGCCGCTCCAGAATGACGCTGGTAACTAGTGATGGGAGACAAGGAAATAGCTGAGGAACTAAATAAGTACTTTGCGTCAGTCGTCACAGTAGAAGACATGAGTAATATCCCAACAATTCAGGAGAGTCAGGGGGCAGAGTTGAATATGGTAGCCATCAGAAAGGAGAAAGTGCTAGAGAAACTAAGAGGTCTAAAAATTTATAAATCTCCGGGCCCAGAGTTCTAAAGGGGATAGCTGAGGAAATAGTGGAGGCGTTAATTATGATCTTTCAAAAGTCATTGGAGTCAGGCAAAGTCCCAGTGGATTGGAAAATCGCTGTTATAACCCCCCTGTTCAAGAAGGGAACAAGGAAAAAGATGGAAAATTATAGGCCAATTCGCCTGACCTCGGTTGTTGGCAAGATTCTAGAATCCATTGTTAAGGATGAGATTTCTAAATTCTTGGAAGTTCATGGTCTGATTAGAACAAGTCAGCATGGATTTAGTAAGGGGAGGTCGTGCCTGACAAACCTGTTCGAGTTCTTTGAAGAGATAACAAATAGGTTAGACCAAGGAGAGCCAATGGATGTTATCTATCTTGACTTCCAAAAGGCCTTTGCTAAGGTGCCTCACGGAGACTGCTGTGTAAAATAAGGGCCCATGGTCTTCGAGGCAAGGTACTAACATGGATTGACGATTGGCTGTCAGGCAGAAGGTAGAGCGTTGGGATAAAAGGTTCTTTTTCGGAATGGCAACCGGTGACGAGTGGTGTCCCGCAGGGTTCAGCGTTGGGACCACAGCTGTTCTCTTTATATATTAACGATCTAGATGACGGGACTGGGGGCATTCTGGCTAAGTTTGCCGATGATACAAAGATAGGTGAAGGGGCAGGTAGTATGGATGAGGTGGGGAGGCGGCAGAAAGATTTAGACAGTTTAGGAGAGTGGTCCAAGAAATGGCTGATGAAATTCAACGTGGGAAAGTGCGAGGTCTTGCACTTTGGAAAAAAGAATAGAGGCATGGACTATTTTCTAAACGGTGACAAAATTCATAATGCTGAAGTGCAAAGGGACTTGGGAGTCCGAGTACAGGATTCTCTGAAGGCAAACTTGTAGGTTGAGTCCGTAATTAAGAAAGCAAATTCAATGTTGTCATTTATCTCAAGAGGCTTGGAAAATAAAAGCAGGGATGTACTTCTGAAGCTTTATAAAGCATTAGTTAGGCCCCATTTAGAATACTGTGAGCAATTTTGGGCCCCACACCTCAGGAAGGACATATTGGCACTGGAGCGGGTCCAGCGGAGATTCACACTGATGATCCCAGGAATGGTCGGCCTAACATACGATGAACGTCTGAGGATCCTGTGATTGTATTCGTTGGAGTTTAGGAGGTTGAGGGGAGATCTAATAGAAACTTACAAGACAATGAATGGCTTAGATAGGTTGGACGTAGTGAAGTTGTTTCCATTAGCAGGGGAGAATGGGACCCGGGGGCACAGCCTTCGAATAAAAGGGAGTCACTTTAGAGCAGAGAGGAGGAGGAATTTATTCAGCCAGAGTGTAGTGGGTCTGTGGAATTCATTGCCACAGAGGGCGGTGGAGGCCGGGACGTTGAGTGTCTTTAAGACAGAAGTTGATAAATTCTTGATTTCTGGAGGAATTAAGGGCTATGGAGAGAGCGGGTAAATGGAGTTGAAATCAGCCATGATTGAATGGTGGAGTGGACTCGATGGGCCGAATGGCCTTACTTCCGCTCCTATGTCGTGAGGTCTTATTTGACGCCGTGATCATAGATTCCCCAGCAGCGAAGGGATGCACGAGTTCAGGGGACTTGAACTCAAGCGTGGGAATGTGTGAAGGTTCTGGGGGTTGTTAAAGTTGTTTGGACGATCTTATGGCAATACTGGGTGTATCTTATTTTCTCCCGAGAGAGAGAGGGGCACCAATCAAAGGTTGGGATTGGTATGGATAAATGTGGGTTATTTATTGAACCAAAATTTGAACCACGACATACCATCCAGCTGAGCAATATCCGAATCGGAGAAACAAAATATTGTGTTGCACTTTTAGTTCCTGAACCCTTGCTTTGAAAATGCGGTCTCTGCCAAATTCATTTAAATGAATCAGAAGGGGCTGTTTAACAATCGATACTTATTGAAGGGTAGTTTCCGGTGTAAGATAAAACGAAAGAAGTATCAGTTGGATAGCAGTTTTTCAGACAAATGATAAAAGTTACAATAATGTGCTACCGTTTGAGTGGTCACTGGTTTAGAACATCAAGCAGTGAACATTATTGGTCTGCTTGTTGACGAATTATTTGAGAAATTTGACGAGTATAAAAAGAGTTTCAAAGAGGAATGATTTCTAAACTCCCAACACGCCCAAATTCTACATTGCAAGTGAATTTATTCAAGCAACACTCCCCACTCCACCACCGCCACCATACTACCCCCACCACTATGATGCCACTATGCAGTACCCTAAATGTTTGTATTGAATTATGCTTGATATTTCTTTTCACATTGACATACCCTTCATGAACCATAGCAACCTCTCCTTGAAAATTCAAACATCAGTCAGTAACTACAAATGCGATTAGCCTCGAGAAATCCTGGATATTTCTGATTCGTGGTTTTAAGCATTCTTATAATTGGAGCCACATTTACAACTACGCCTCTCATCGGTAGCAGAGAAGTTCCGAGAGTTCATCATCAAATATTTTATAGCACAGGAACTGGAGATCAGTGGTAGATGCAGACAAAGTAAAGATCGATTTACGAAAGGGATACCTTGTTCCAGAAATCTACTGGAATTCTTTGAAGATGTAACTTGTGGAGTTAGCCCGAGAGAACCGCTGGATGTCGATTATTTTGATTATCGGATATTTCGATAAAGCACACACAGTAGATTACATGTAAAGTTGAAACGCACGGAATTGCGTGTGATGTCTTGGGATGGATTGAAAGATTTGTAGCAGACAGGAAAAAAAGAGATGGAATTGGTCGTTTTCCCATTAGCAGGCAGTGACTAATCGGGTCCCACAGAGACATGTGCGAGGTGCTGAAGAGCTCTCATTATGTATCAATGACTTGGATGAGATAACGAAATGTGTTATCTCGAAATTGCAGAAGATGATGTAACGTTGGGCGGGAGGGTGAACTATGAAGAGGGTGCTGAGCTGTTTCCCCATTACTTGGAAAGGCTAAGAGAGTGGGTACATAAACGGCAGGTATAGTAAAGTTTGAATAGATATGAGGTTTTCCACTTCGATAAAAACAATATGACGGCAGGGTCTTATTTAAAAGTGTGTACATTGAGAGAGATAAATACTCAGCGAAAAATTTGTGTACTCATGCATTGGTCGCTGAATATATGCGTGCAGCTTCAGCAGGCAGTAAACAAGGCAAACGGTATGTTGGCCATGATAGCAAAAGGTTTGAGTAGTAATGTTTTACTACAATTGTCTCGGGCATTCATGAGGACACACCTGGAGTATTCTTCGAAGCTCTGGTGTCCTGATCTGAGGAATGATAATCTTGTTCCAGATGGAGTGCAGCAAAGGTTTACCAGGCAGATTCCTACGATTTCGGAACTACCGTATGAAAAGAGGCTGAATCGGGTAGGCTTATATTCATTGACGTTCAGAAGAACGAGGGGGTCTCATGGAAATTCAGACAAGTCTATCAGTATTAGAGTGTTTAGATTCAGAACGAATGTTCGCGCTCGTGGGGCAATCCTGAACAACGGGTAATGGCTTGAGTCCTACCTTCTAGGACTGAGGTGAGAAAAAACATATTGACAAAAGGGTTGTGAGTCTTTGCTGTTTACTACAACTGAAAGTAGTTGAGGTAAAAGCATTGTGTAACTTCAAGAATGACTTCAATATAGCTCTTCATGCTAAAGGATTCATTGCTACGGGGGGAAAGGCAGAATCAGGGTCTTGAATTGACTGATATGCCGTGATCATAGTGAATGGCGGATAGTCTTGGAGGCCAAACGTGCTTCTCCTCTTTTTCTATTTTCGATCCATGTTGCAATCTATGTTGGCCTTCATTGCGAGACCATTTGAGTGGAGGAATCGGGATATTTTACTCAAAATGTACAATGTGTTCGTGAGGCCACAGCGGAAGTACTGTGTGCATTTCTGGTGTCCTTTCCTGGGCGGAAGGATGTTCTTGATGTTACGGGAATGCAACGGATGGTTACCAGGTTTATGTCTGGGATCGTGGGACTGTCATTTAATGAAAGATTCAGTCGGTCAGGATTCTGTTCATTAGAATTTGGAAGAGTAAGCCGGGCTCTCTTGAAACGTATAAAATCCGAACAGGATAGCCCGTGCTGGGTGGTGCAGTGGTTGGCATTGCTGCCTCCCGTTGCCGAGGTCCAAGGTTGGATCCCGGCTCCGGGTCACTGTCCATCTGGAGTTTGCACATTCTCCCCGTGTTTGCGTGGGTTTCGCCCCCATAACCCAAGATGTGCAGGATAGGTGGGTTGGCCATGCTATATTGCCCCCTAATTGGAAACAATGAATTCGGTACACTGAATTTATTATTCAAAATAATAATGATATTTTGATATATTAATATGGGGGGATAGGGGTTAGAGAAGGGGGGCGAACTGGAAGATTAGTGTATTGAATTCGATGATCAGCCATAATCTTAATCAATGGTGGAGCATGCTCGAAAGTCAAATGGAAAATGCTTCCCTTTTTATCCCTGCCGCCTTTTTTTGAACAGAGAGCTTTCATCAGCTACTCTCTATTCTGCAGGAACCATTGCAGAGACCAAGGAACTGTGGAAAATGACCAGCAATGGATACCGTATTTTTACGGCAACGCCCTTAAGTACACTGGGATGGAGATTATCAGGCCCTGGAGATTTATCCGCCAGAAATCCCATTAATTGCCCCAAAACCATTTCTCTACCAAAGCTGATTCACTTAATCTCCTCACAAAAAAAAAATATTTTTTAAGAATTTCCGGTACATTATACATGTATTCCATTGTGAAGAAAGGATTAAAGTACGAAATTCATCCCTCAATCATTTTGTTGCTCGCTGTTTTGAGAACCCTCGTTTCTCATTGCTCGTCCCCTACATTAATTCTTCCAATATATTTTTCTCATTTCGTACCGACAGAAACTATGTCCGTTTTCTAATGTATCCAACATTCATTCTCTATTTTCCCTTTCTTTACCAATCCTTTGGCCCTCCGATGCAGAGGTTTAACCTGCACCCAATATTCAGGACCACAGCTTTTTCTTGCCAATATGTATGTTTCCCTTTTGAATGTAATACAATATCTAATTCTCCTTGTATCCCATGAGTTGGCCATAGTTCTCTTTCCACTCTAGTATCGAATAGGAATAACATCTTGTGGAGTTCATCGTTTCGTTCCTTGAATGCCTGCCATTGACTGTCTACTGCCCCTCTTTTTAGCAATACATCCCCATCCCCCATCGATATGTCATGCCTCACAGCATCATATTTGGCTTAATTGAGATTCAGGACATTGGTCTCAGAATCAAGTCCCGCACTCCCCACCATGAAAATAATTCTATCATATGATGGTCCCTCAGTCCAAGTGTTCTCTGACAACTCCGATTCCCAACGAATCATTTGTCACTGCCCAAAATCCAGTCCACGACGGCCTGGCCCACCATTGGTTCCTGAATGTGTTGGTCCAAAAACCATCCCGTATACACTCCAGACATCCCTCTTCTATTCTATTCTGAATAATTTGACATACCCAATCTACCTGCAGATTAATGTCACCGGTGATCACACTTGTTTCATTATCACATAGATCTCTGATTTCCTGCCCAATGTTATTTCCAACATCACCACTGCAGTGTGTTGGCCTGTACACCACTCCACAAAATTATTTTGTTGCCCCTTGGTTTTTCGTTATTAGGTCCATAGAGATTCCACATTGTTTTGCTGATATGTTCCCTGAATATTGTATCAATATATTGTTTAGTGACCAATGCAACTCTCCCATTTGTTCCTTTCGTCCTCAACACTGTATCGCCCACAAATGCTATATCCCATCATGAGTCACCTTGAAGCCATGACTCTGTAACATCAAGTACAACATTCCCCTTTACATCTATCTGCTCAACTAATTCATTCATTGTCTTTTGAATGCTCTGAATTGTCAAGTACAGAACTTCAAGGCTGGCCTTTTACACACCCTTTGTGCCATTCATAATACATGTTTCTTTCTGTGTACTTATCGATTATAGTTTAATTTATCTGCATATCACTCTCCTTATTCTCCGTGCTGCCTTTTTTGTCATGTTCTTGGTTTCCATGTGCTCTGCTCCGAATTATTACATAGGTTGCCAACTCCAGCCAGGTTGTTTTTAACCCTCCCCAACCACTCAATAAACTATCCCCCAAGGACACCACTCCCTGTATTGCCCACATGTAACCCGTCCGGTTTCTACTGGCCCCACCTTCCCCGGAGCCGCTTTCAATTCCCCGGGAATCTGAAACCTTCCCCTCTCATACAAACGTTTCTGCCAAGTATCCATGCCATATAGCCTGCTGCTTCTACTGTGACTAGCACGTGTCACTGGTGGTAATCAATATATAACTGCTTTGAGTTCCTATTTTTCAACTTTAGCCATAGTTCACTAAATCCGTAGCTTTTAGGACCACATCGATTGCTTAACTATTATGTTTGGATCAATTCGCACCACAACGGCTGACTGTTCACAGTCGCCCTTCAGAATGTTTTGCTATTCCTCGCAGACATTATTAGTTTTTTAGTTTTAAAATTAAGGGGAAACTTAGCGTGCCCAATCCACCTGCTCTGCACATTTATGGGTTGTGGGGTGAGACACGCGCAGACAAGAGGAGACTGTACGAACTCCACACGGACAGTGACCACGGTCCGGCATCTACTCGGGGCTATCGTCGCCATGATTCTACAATGGTAACTCTGAGAGATTCTTTATGCGAGAACCAGGGAGGCAGCAGAGCATCCTGTAGTCTCATTTGTAAACAAAAAATGTCTATCGATTCTCTCCTACCATTGCTTCGCTGATGACTTTTGCATTTCCCCGCCATTTGCTCGTCATCGGTGCAGCAGAGCCAACTGTGGGACTGCAAGTTGTGTCTCTGCTTTTATCCCGATCAGATAATTTCTCTCCACAGTTTTCGCTACGGTGTATCTCCTTTACAGTAGAATAGCCAAAGGAAATTGCTTATGCACTGCCTGCCTAGTTGTCTCGCTCTGCCTGGTAGTCAACCATTCATTTCCTGCCTGTGGAGATTGCAACTACGGTCTGACCACGTCTCCACATTCCAGTGTTGCCGCTCCAACTCCGAAATTCTCGCTTCGGGAAGCTGCACCTAGTGTCAATTATAGAACATAGGACATAGAACAGGACAGTACAGTACAGGCCCTTCAGCCCATGATTTGGGCCGACCATTTATCCTAATCGAAGACCAACCTAACTTACACCGCTTCAATTTACTGCTGTCCATGTGCCTGTCTAAGAGTCACTGAAATGGTCACTAATGACTCTGACTCCACGACCTCTGCTGGCAGTGCATTCCACACAACCAGCACTCTGCGTCAAGAACCGACCTCTGACATCACCCCTAAACCTTCCTCCAATTACCTAAAAATTATATCCCCTCCTGTGGAAAGTCTCTGCTATCCACTCTATTCATGCCTCTCAACACTTTGTACACCTCTATCAAGTCACCTCTCCGCCTTCTTCGGTCCAGTGAGAAAAACCCTAGCTCTCACAACCGTTCTTCATAAGACATGCCCTCCAGTCCAGGCAGCAACCTGGTAAATCTCCTCTGTACTCTCTCCAAACCATCCATATCCTTCCGATAATGAGGCGACAAGAACTGGACACAACATTCCAAGTGTGATCTAACTAGGGGTTTATAAAGCTGCGGCAACATATCGTGGCTCTTAAACACTATCCCCCAGTTAATGAAAGGTAACACACCATACGCATTCTTAACAACCCTATTAACCTGGGTGGCAACTTTGAGGTATCTGTACGTGGACCCGTAGATCCCACTGTTGCTCTACACTGCCGAGGCTCCTGCCTTTAACCCTGTATTCAGAATTAAAATTCGATCTTCCAAAATGAATCACTTCACATTTTCCAAGGTTGAACTCCATCGGCAACTTCTCAGCCCAGCACTGAAACCTGTAAACTTCCTGTTCTAATCTGCAACAACCCTCAACTCTATCTACAACTCTCCCAACATGCGTGTCATCGGCAAACTTACTAACGCACCCTTCCTCTTCCTCATGCAAGGCATTTATAAAAAACAAAAAGAGCAGAGATTCCAGAACAGATCCTTGCGGGACACCACTGGTCCATCCACTACCACACGCTGTCTTTTTCGGCCAGCCAATTCTGTATCCAGACAGCCAAATTTCCCTGTATCCCATGCCCCATCACCTTCTGAATGAGCCTACCATGAAGAACCTTATCAAATGCCTTATACTTATTGCACAATCTGATCATCGGAACTGGAAACGTTTGTGATCTCCCACATGAAGAAAAAGGAGACGACCATGGCTTGGAACTCTCCTCCCGTGGCTTATTCCTTTAAGCCAAATTATTTAAAAAACAAGCTGAATGAACATTAATCTCAAATAGGACCTTTCAGCTCTGCACCTTGTTTTTATGGAATATTTTTCTTCCAAAGGTTGTGTCACAGATTTATATCGTGATAATTGTAACCAATACTATTGTTAAGTACCTACTCAACTTTACTCATCAAAGTATCAGTTTAGATTTTATTGGGAGATGTAAACTCTGCCCTTTTTCCCATTTGATTCTGCACCAAGAGTGACTTTCCATTGACTGTTGTATCTCGTAGCATTGTTCCCTAACTGTTATCGTTCGTCGTTTAAGTGTCAGCTATTTAAAGAAGGTCCGTAATATCAGTTACTCACCAACCACTCAGCTTACCACTTTCCTGTGATGCATCTCGTGCGTTTTAAAGCACAACGCACCACTAGGTGGGTCCTGACGGCGTTGTCAGAAACCGGTCTAACATTGAGCATTCGAGGACAAATGAGTTACGGGCACGTCCACGGTTGGTTGCAGTTACAGTAAGGAGCCTCATTTGTCGTTCAAACACTATCATCACATTTAAAGAATGGAAACCCTTCTTGTTGATGTACGATGCAGTGTCACGTATTGGTCTGTTATGTGTCCCATCGACAACTTAGTTTGCTTTTGGAAAACCAGCTATCCTGTAGAATGCGATAGACCTATCTGCAATCTTCACACGCAGTGTGTGATATATAATAAGGACCAAATATTTCTAAAATATTGCACGCATTACTTGGTGAACGCAAGTCCTACCATCATTCATTGGAATGTTACAAATGTCGCTGATGCCACTTTGAAAGAACCCAGATTCATCAAATACCTGCACTGTCGTGACTTCCGATACCACTGTTAAGACAGTGCGACACTTATACATCGACTTAAGGTCTTCCTTCATCATTTTACAAAGGTATATCAATGCTTCCTTGCTGTAGTTCAGTCTCCTGGCACGTTTTTCCTCTGACATTATTTCGTATGATGTCTCTCGTCTGCGCACACTTAGTATTGGTTAATTGTCTGCTTCTCAACAGGCGATGTTTATGCTTATTCTTCTATCATGATCCCTGCGTACATGTCGACGCCTCCAAGAAGTTCATAGACCTCGAGAAACAAAGTTATAAGTGTCATGTTGCAGCAGAGGTGAACCAGGACTGCAGATATTGAATCTGCATTACCTATTATGAAGGTAGTACTCAGCTTACCAGAGACTTGTATACTCAAGTGAGGCATATTAAAGTTAAAGTATTTGAAGTAACCAATGAGGCTTGAAAGGATACGCATTACATCAGGTAGAGTCTGAAACAACACAGCTTGGAATACACTGAAATATCCCAATGTACTTTAGGTCTGAATCAATTGGCAGGACAGGCGTGCTTATATTAGGGTTCTTGAAGGAGTCAATGACACCAATATTGAGACCATATGCATCCACAACAATCTCCACCGGTTTGTCCATATACTTCGGATGCTGAGTTCCGATTGCGAAACCAAATCTTCTTCACTAATCTCATGGAAGAATCCGTGAAGGAAGGAACAAGACATTGACAAAGGAAGGTTTTCAAAGATACCAAAGTCTTACATTCTACAAATGATTCTACAAATACATCAAACAAAAAAGAGTGGCTAAGGTAAATATTGGTCCTTTAGAGGATGAGAAGGGAGATTTAATAATGGGAGATGAGGAAATGGCTGAGGAACTGAACAGGTTTTTTGGGTCGGTCTTCATAGTGGAAGACACAAATAACATGGCAGTGACTGATGGAAATGAGGCTATGACAGGTGAGGACCTTGAGAGGATTGCTATCACCAAGGAGGTAGTGATGGGCAAGCTAATGGGGATAAAGGTAGACAAGTCTCCTGGCCCTGATGGAATGCATCCCAGAGTGCTAAAAGAGATGGCTAGGGAACTTGCAAATGCACTAGTGATAATTTACCAAAATTCACTAAACTCTGGGGTGGTCCCGGCGGATTGGAAATTAGCAAACGTGACACCACTGTTTAAAAAAGGAGGTAGGCAGAAAGTGGGTAATTATAGGCCAGTGTGCTTAACTTCGGTAGGAGGGAAGATGCTGGAATCTATCATCAAGGTAGAAATAGCGAGGCATCTGGATGGAAATTGTCCCATTGGACAGACGCAGCATGGGTTCATAAAGGGCAGGTCGTGCGTAACTAATTTAGTGGAATTTTTTGAGGACATTAACAGTGCGGTAGATAACGGGGAGCCAATGGATGTGGTATATCTGGATTTCCAGAAAGCCTTTGACAAGGTGCCACACAAAAGGTTGTTGCATAAGATAAAGATGCATGGCATTAAGGGGAAAGTAGGAGCATGGATAGAGGATTGGTTAATTAATAGAAAGCAAAGAGTGGGGATGAATGGGTGTTTCTGTGGTTGGCAATCAGTCGCTAGTGGTGTCCCTCAGGGATCAGTGTTGGGCCCACAACTGTTCACAATTTACATAGATGATTTGGAGTTGGAGACCAAGGGCAATGTGTCCAAGTTTGCAGACGACACTAAGATAAGTGGTAAAGCAAAAAGTGCAGAGGATACTGGAAGTCTGCAGAGGGATTTGGACAGGCTAAGTGAATGGGCTAGGGTCTGGCAGATGGAATACAATGTTGACAAATGTGAGGTTATCCATTTTGGTAAGAATAACGGCAAAAGGGATTATTATTTAAATGATAAAAAATTAAAACATGCTGCTGTGCAGAGAGATCTGGGTGTGCTAGTGCATGAGTCGCAGAAAGTTGGTTCTGAGGTGCAACAGGTGATTAAGAAGACAAAGGGAATTTTGTCCTTCATTGCTAGAGGGATGGAGTTTAAGACTAGGGAGGTTATGCTGCAATTGTATAAGATGTTAGTGAGGCCACACCTGGAGTATTGTGTTCAGTTTTGGTCTCCTTACTTGAGAAAGGCCGTACTGGCACTGGAGGGTGTGCAGAGGAGATTCACTAGGTTAATCCCAGAGCTGAAGGGGTTGGATTACGAGGAGAGGTTGAGTAGGCTGGGACTGTACTCGTTGGAACTTAGAAGGATGAGGGGGGATCTTATAGAAAAATATAAGATTATAAAGGGAATAGATAGGATAGATGCGGGCAGGTTGTTTCCACTGGCGGGTGAAAGCAGAACTAGGGGGCATAGCCTCAAAATAAGGGGAAGTAGATTTAGGACTGAGTTTAGGAGGAACTTCTTCACCCAAAGGGTTGTGAATCTATGGAATTCCTTGCCCAGTGAAGCAGTATAGGCTCCTACATTAAATGTTTTTAAGATAAAGATAGATAGTTTTTTGAAGAATAAAGGGATTAAGGGTTATGGTGTTCGGGCCGGAAAGTGGAGCTGTGTCCACAAAAGATCAGCCATGATCTCATTGAATGGCGGAGCAGGCTCGAGGGGCCATATGGCCTACTCCTGCTCCTAGTTCTTATGTTCTTATTTTCTTACCTCGTGAATGTGAAGACATACGTTAATGCATGGGAGACTATTCCTCAGAAGAGACCGATTTAGAGAAATCTCCTGATTGCAGGTTCAGAATTCTTCAAGAATACACGTCCGCAGGCCAGGCCAGCAAAAGGAGCCTGTGAAATGAATATCTGCGAGGCAGAATCCAATTACTGACCCCCACCTTTTGGACGCTCTGCCAACTGAGATATTGAAGATGTGGCTCGAGGATCGTGCTCACCCACCACGCAAGGTCACGCAAAAACTGTGACCAGTAATACGTGGTATCTTAGATGCGCAATCATGTGCGTTAGCGAGTGGTCAAAGCACGGTGTCCGTTCTGGCTCCCTTAATGGAATTAACAACCTCATGACAAAACAAAGCTAAAAGAAAATCACCTTTTGTGCCTTCAAACTCACTTTATAAAATAAAGTACTTTTAAATATCGAATGGCAACTTCGTGACAAAATAAATTTTAAAAATATTTATTTAATTATATTCACATTTTAAACATACGTATAAACTTTTAAACACACATAATGTAAAGTATTAACCTTCCAAGAAAATGTCTCGAGATGTCTCCTGCTTCTCTTCGCCCGAAACATTTTAGTGCAAGTCACAAGGTGCCAAACTGCACCTCATATCCGGGTAAGTGGCTCAGTTGTCGCAATGGTTGGATGGTTCGTTCAGCTTCTAGAGCGCAGCATTGGGCTTTAAGCAGTCAAAAAGAAAAGGACGGGAGTTTCAACGCGTCCAGTCCGGGAACGCAGAGGAAGTTCCGGCCAATGCTCTTTCTTTCTCACTCTCCATTCCCTCTTGCGATGTTGACGTCACTGGATCGTCGAACATAAATTGACCTTTTCGAACGTGTCTTGACATGGTGGCTCTGAGCTGCTTTCTTCAACCTTTTCCGTTCATATGGTGCAACTACAGCAGCAGTGCGGTGAGAGAGGAAGAAAAGCTCGCCACTGGTTTTCCTTGCCTACCCATCCAGAAATTGTATATATCAGCTGGTATTTTCCAGTCGTCCCACGACTCTCTGTCCCCGCTGGCAGCGCAGCCCGCCAGCCGGTTTCCCGTGGCGTGGGGTGGCTTCAATGGAAACTCCATGGGCAGCTGGATTCCCGGTATCCTCATTTGCGTGCTTTTTGCTGCCCAAAATCATTAGGCCCGCGCTTGTCAAAGGGATTTAACATTGAAACCAAGCCATACCACCGGGAAACACATGGGCAGGGGTACGCTGCCAGCCGGAAAATATGAATGCCAATGGCCGGAGAATTCGAACCGCCATTAACAACGTATTGCCAGGATTCCACCACCAGCGAACTGCGTGCTCCTGGGAAACACACGGCTGAAGGATTTGAAAATCTGCCAAGGTTCAAATCGGCTTTACTGAAAACGTTCCATTGTCTGGATGATTTGGAGTTGGAGACCAAGTGCAATGTGTCCAAGTTTTCAGACGACACTAATATGAGTGGTAAAGAAAAAAGTGCAGAGGATACCGGATGTCGGCAGAGGGATTTGGATACGTTAAACGAATGGGCTAGGATCTGGCTGATGGAATACGATGTTGACAAATGTGAGGTTATCCATTTTGGTAGGAATAACAGGAAAAGGGATTATTATTTAAATGATAAAATATTAAAACATGCTGCGATGCAGAGAGACCTGGGTGTGCGAGTGCATGAGTTGCAAAAAGTTGGTTTACAGGTGCAGCAGGTGATTAAGAAGGCAAATGGGGTTTTGTTCTTCATTGCTAGAGGGACGGAGTTTAAGACTAGGGAAGTTATGCTGCAATTGTATAAGGTGTTAGTGAGGCCACACCTGGAGTATTGTGTTCAGTTTTGCTCTACTTACCTGAGAAACGACGTACTGGAGCTGGAGGATGTGCAGAGGAGATTCACGAGGTTCATCCCAGAGTTGAGGGGGCTGGATTACGAGAAGAGGTTGAGTAGACTGGGACTGTGCTCGTTGGAACTTAAAAGAATGCTGGGGCATCTTAGAGAAACATATAAAATTATGAAGGGAATAGATAGGATAGATGCGGGCAGGTGGTTTCCAATGGCGGGTGAACGCAGAACTAGGGGGCAGAGCCTCAAAATAAGGGGAAGTAGATTTAGGACTAACCTTAGGAGGAACTTCTTCACCCAAAGGGCTGTGGATCTATGGAATTCCTTGCCTAGTGAAGCAGTTGAGGCTCCTTCATTAAATGTTTTTAAGATAAAGATAGATAGTTTTTTGAAGAATGACGGGATTAAGGGTTCTGCTGTTCGGGCCGGATAGTAGAGCTGAGTCCACAAAGATAAGCCATGGGCTCAATGAATGGCGGAGCGGGCTCGAGGGGCCATATGGTCAACTCCTGCTCCTAGTTGTTATCTGCTGATGTCGAGCGTAGTTAGCTGGAATGATTATTCTATAGCGAAGCTAACTGTATCAGTTTATAACAGCAAGTCATGCCCCCTTCATCGTAACGATCCTCGCCTCCTTAATGCACCACACAGCAAATACTGAAATTTTAAATCTGCTCATTTGCAATGCTTCGTGGTTCTCTTCCACGAATGCGTAGGGGACCACATCCGCAAATGTAAAAAAGTGTTTAATCCCTCATCTGTGCTTTTATACTTGCTAACAAAAGCTTCTAATTCTGAAACTAAACAAGAAACCTCATAGGTGCAATACATACAATGCTTGTAAATATTTGTGCTGTTCGTGTTATCCAAATTTAAATCATTATTAATTCTTCACTTTCTCAGGGACGACGAAGAAAAACATTTCCACGGGGAAATCGGTCTGCTCCACGTTTGATTGTTTCCGTCATAGGGCTTCAATAAATAACTTCTACACTGCTATGATCTAAAATTACATTACGTATATAAATGTTGTGAACCACGCTGATGCTAAATCCGAAGGCATCACAGCCCCACATGATATGAGCATCTTTTCAGAGTGGGAAGAATCCGGAACACCTGGAGACACCACGCAGACAGGGGGACAGTTTCGCAAGCCCGAAATTTAACTCTTATGATGTAATGCAGCAGTGCTAAACACTGTACCAGCGTGCTGACACTCTTCTTTAGTTATTATTCTAAAATTATGCTGCGCATTTCCTGTTGATGTTATCCAACCTTTGGATTTTTCTTTTGGCAGGTCGCTGTCAATCACCTTGCCACCCCACTTGGAAGTTGCCACATCAGTGGCCCCATTAACTTCCCCAGTGATATATGTAAGAAATGTGTTTTTAACTAATAGACCACAGGCAGAAGATACAGAAGCCTGAAGACCCGCACGCCCAGACATTGGAACAGCACGTTCGCCACAGCTACTAGTCTCCACAAGGACTCTCCCTCGGACTGATCTGTTCCATGTAAGCATACTATTCAGGACGCCCTATGCTGCTCTTGCTCATATATTTCCGTTGTTTCACCCTTGTTCCGCACTGTAACGAATCACTATTGTTGACTATCTGTCAATATACATTGTGCATTATTCTTTCCGTCTACAATGCAGGACCAGTATACATTCCCTTGGCCGCAGAAAAGATCCTCTGACTGTAATTCGGTATTTTTGACAATATACCAATCAACCAATGGAGAATTGACATATTTTCATTCCCTCGTGGCGCATGGTTTTCATCAACTTGTTGTTTTACTTTTTTTTTCTTTTGGTTTTTAATCTTAATTTTAGCGCTTCAGAACAAACGAGTGCTGCCAATTTGAACATAGACCCCTCAGAAAATGTGACCCGGTGAGTAAAAATAGGGAAATATTAAATTCAAGAGGAATGAAATAAATAATCCGAGTCTGTCCTCAAAGAAGAAAGACTCATCGCGTTCAAAGTTACGGAAAAAAATGGGAATATGGAAGACGCTAAATACAATAATATCACTCAGCCTAGATCATATGTCAGCGAAACTAATGGCCCGGGCCAGTGGATGCCAAGTCTTCTGGGTATGATGAATTAGATCCTAAGATACTAAAATAAGTGACAGAGATAGTGATGCGCTGTAACTAATCTTTAGATTCTTGAACTGCTGGAGAAATCCCTGAGGATTGGAAGCAATGGCAATGCAACACGTTTATTCAAAAGGGAGGGAGACACTAATAAACAATTGTATCTAGGGGAATTTCGCTTAACATCTGTCTTTTGATCGATGTTAGTGTTCATTCTTAAGGATGTAATAAATGGCGATTTAAAAATCTATAATATAATCAGTCAAATTATAATATAACCCAGAGAACAAACTGAATGACATCAACGCTAGCCTTGCCTCTCAGAGTGAAGTGTGAAACTGCTGTGTGCTCTGCTTCACCGAGGCATGGCTCACTACGGCCAGACCAGACTGTGCCATCCAACCCGAATGTTTTTCAATCCACCGAATGGACCGCACTAATGCCTCAGGCAAGTCGAAGGACGGGGGTGTTTGCCTCAAGATTAACACCTCCTGGTGCCATTGGTCCCCAGATCTAGAATACATAACCGTAAAGTGTCGCCCCGTCTATCTCCCACGTGAATTCACCTCTGTACTCATCACAGCAGTCTACATCCCACCCCAGGCGGAAGTGAAGAAAGCACTTGACGAACGACATTCCACCGTCAACAACAAAGAAACAACCCCCCCCCCCCCCCCCTCGCCCCCCCCCCCCCCCCCAACCCCTGTCAATCGTGGCCGGAGACTGCAACCAGGCCAACCTCAGGAAGGTCCTACCCAAAATCATCAACATATCTCTTGCTCCAGCAGAGTTGCATACACCCTGGACCACTGCTGCACGAGCATCAAAGGTACCTACCGAACCGTACCCCGGCCACACTTTGGCAAATCCGACCACATGTCGGTATTTCTACTTCAGGTTTACAAACAGCAACTCCAGCGTGCTGAGCCTGTGAAGAAAACCGTTCAGTGCTGGTCCGAGGAATATGAGGACATCCTCCGCGATTACCTGGAGACTGTGGACTGGTCCGTTTTCAAGGCCGCGGTAGCTAACCTGGACAAGTACGCAACCACCGTCACAGACTTCATCCATAAGTGTGTCGAGGACTGTGTACCAAAGAAGACAATACGGGTATTGCCATGCGGAAACCCTGGCTCGACCAAGTGTTCACTGCCTGCTGAAGTTATAATGCCTGTTATAATGAAATGCTTCCAGCGGCTAGTCATGAGATTAAACACTGCCAGCCCCCCAAAAGGCTCGATCCACGGCAGTTAGCCAGTTACTGCAACCGGTCCACAGCAGATGCTATCTCCCTGGCTCTACAATCAACACTCGAACACCTCGCCAACAATGCAAATCTGATGTTCATCGATTACAGCTCCGCCTTAAACATCATTATCCCGACAAAACTAATAACCAAACTCCACAAACTTGGACTTGGCCCCTTCCTGTGCAGCTGGAACCTCGACTTCCTCACCAACAGATCGCAATCTGTCAGGTTAGGGAACAACACCTCCTCCACAACAGTGCTCAATGCCGGACACCCGCAAGGATGTGTGCTCATTCCGCTACTGTACTCCCTATACGCACAAGACTGCGTGGCAACATTTAACACCAACTCTATCTATAAGTTTTCGGATGATACAACTGTGGTGGGCCGTACCTCAAAGAACGACGTATCAGACTACAGGAGGGAGATAAACCACTTGGTTGCATGCGGTATCGAAAACAACCTCTCTCTAAATGTTGGAAAGACAACGTAACTGATCACCGACTTCAGGAAGAGTGGAACGACACACACACCCATCTGTGTCAATGGCTCTGAAGTGGAGATGGTGGAAATCTTTAAGTTCCTGGGGGTCACCATCACCAACAGTCTGTCCCGGTCTCCTCAAGTTGATACAACAGTCAAGCAAGTCCAACAACGTCTGTACTTCCTCGTGACGCGAAATAAATTTGGCATGTCTGCATCGACTCTCACAAACTTCTACGGATGTCCTGTAGAGAGCAACCTATCCGGCTGCATCACAATCTGGTATGGCAACTGCTCGTTCCAAGATCGCAAGAAAATGCAGAGTGTGGCGAACTCAGCCCAACGTATCATACAAGCTTGCCATCCGCACATTGATTCTGTATACACTTCCCGCTGCCTCAGGAAGGCAAACAGCATTATCAGAGACACCTCCCACCGAGACATTGCCTTCTTCCAGTTCCTTACATCAGGGAGAAGGTACAGATGTCTGAAGACCCGCACACCCAGACATACGAGCAGCTTCTTCGAACATCTACTAGACTCCTCAATGACCCTCGATCGACTGATCTGCTCCCTGTAAGACGCCCTATGCTGCTTTTGCTCATGTATTTGCTTTGTTTGGCCCCTCCTTCCGCGCTGCCACAAATCACTGGTATGTCGATGTACCATTTGTGAATGTTCTCTGTTGATTATTCTTTTGTCTCCTATCTAAGTATTTTGTAAGTTCCCTCGTCCGTAGAAAAATACTTTTCACTATAGTTCGATATGTTCGGCAATTAATCAAATCAGAGTCAGCATGGTTTCGTGCAATCATCCCTGCCTATGGAAGGAACGTTAATGAGTGACCAATTTAGAAGCATGCTGGGAATATTGACTATATTTTAACACTGCTTTTGAGCGAACATAAGTACGTCAAGTAATGTAAACTAAATACTGCTTAGTATGTTGTACTGGCCTTATTATGATAAGTTGTTCTTCCGAAGGACAACATAATGCGTACTCGAATTGTTTTTAAACAAAGGGCAAAACATTCATATTTCCTCTTGCGTATGTTCCCAAGCTTTATCTCTTCAAAGTTGTTTATTCCACATTATAAGTTCGGCTGCATAACTCAGAGTGCAGTGCACTAGCTTTTGCAGCTGGAACACTCGATCTCCACAAATATATTTGTGTTAATAAATTTCCTTAAATCGAACCTCGAGGAATTTGTCGTTATTATGATTTGCACGACAAATTGGCGTAGTCGTTGCAGTTTCCCTAATTTAACGGGAAGTGAGCCCCGAAACAAATCTCTCAACAGGACTCTCTCAGCTGAAAGGGAGAGAGCCGTAGCGCCTACGGAAAGGGGTAGGAAAACCTATATGTCCCGCATAGGAATCTAATGAAGCTGACCCCCCTTTCGGAAAGAAAAACAGGTGAGTAAAAGTAAATTGAACATTAAGGTAAAAGTGTAACAGATGAGTTCCTGGAGAGAAAGGGATTTCACATTTTCTGTAGCCGTGAGATAAGGCTAACGGTTAACTGTGATATTTGTGAGCTGTGAGAATCTGTGATTTGTTTAAACAATTAATTTTAGTCAAAGCATGAAGTGGGTTGTATTTTTTATCGTCTGTCTTTGTGAGTCAGAAATTATAACTTAAGTGATTTTTGTTGAGATTTCTCTAATGAACGGAAACATTGGAAATTACGAGCAGTTAAAAAGAAAGAAAGTGCCTTTCCGAATAAAAGTAATTGAATATAAATACGTTTTTAGATTACCTGAAAAAAACGTTAATGGCATCATGCCAAGTTCTCCCCCCCCCCCCCCCTTAGATTCTGCAGGAAACATTAACCATTTCAGCAGACAGTTGATCTTTTCTGAATTGACAAAGAAAGAATATGCGTCTCTAAGAATAGCTAATGCCTATAATACCAATCACTGGAAAATGAATTAAATGTGTGCTATGTATAGCCCCCTCACAGGGGATGTTTTGCTGCTTCTAAAATACTCTGATGGTGCATCTTGGCTGTGAAGGATGGAGTCCCATCTGGCATAAATGGGGGCTGGGTTCCCAATAATGATAATCATTTGAATGAGGGAAATGGGCCCCTCGAACACTGCTTAGCAGATAGAGGGAAAGAGGTTATCATGCAAGGGGCCAAGAAGCATTTAACCGCCAGGAAAGAAGTACCGCAACTAGCGACACCTGACCCTAGTAGGCAGGAAGACACTCTGCAAATTAGGAGCTGTAATACTTCGCATTGATAATGGAATGTTTATAGAACTGTCTCAAATACGAGCTCATGAGCTGCAACATTTAATAACTTCTGAGCCTACACCCGATCGCTCTGTGTCTGTATTCAATGCTGGCAGCAGAACGTTAACCCTTACAGTACCACTGTGAAAAGAAAAATGTTTAAACTGCAGGATGTCTTATAAAAGATTAATGACCCTTGGGCACAGCTATTAAAACACCTGATAGAGTCCAGATGAGAGAATATAGTGACCCAATGCACGGCTTGGTATGCTCGTGAGGATGGGCACGCATACAATTTACAAGCGCAATGTCACATAGGAAAGCAGATATATTTGCATGTCACTCCTTTGTATTTTTCGGTGTTGTGGGATTAGGAATGTTAGTAGCATTGACCCATAGACAGAGGGTCCTTTTTAGGATGGGTTTAAGTTCAGAACACCATTTAACATTGGTCGTAAGACATCAGGCGAATGCAAAGCAAATAGGAGAAGTGATCAAAGAGGCCAAAGAAATAAAGTAATACATGGGATTTATATTGAAATGGACGGACGAAATTGCCTGATCGAATTTTATGACAAACAGGAGGGCAAAGTGACCTGGAAAGAGTGGCAATGCCCCCTACATTTGAAAGACATAGAACATAGAACGATACAGCGCAGTACAGGCCCTTCGGCCCACGATGTTGCACCGAAACAAAAGCCATCTAACCTACACTATGCCATTATCATCCATATGCTTATCCAATAAACTTTTAAATGCCCTCAATGTTGGTGAGTTCACTACTGTTGCAGGTAGGGCATTCCACGGCCTCACCACTCTTTGCGTAAAGAACCTGCCTCTGACCTCTGTCCTATATCTATTACCCCTCAGTTTAAGGCTATGTCCCTCGTGCTAGCCATTTCCATCCGCGGGATAAGGCTCTCACTGTCCACCCTATCTAACCCCCTGATCATTTTGTATGCCTCTATTAAGTCTCCTCTTAACCTTCTTCTTTCTAACGAAAACAACCTCAAGTCCATCAGCCTTTCCTCATAAGATTTTCCCTCCATACCAGGCAACATCCTGGTAAATCTCCTCTGCACCCGCTCCAAAGCCTCCACGTCCTCCCTATAATGCGGTGACCAGAACTGTACGCAATACTCCAAATGCGCCCGTGCCAGAGTTTTGTACAGCTGCAACATGACCTCATGACTCGGGAACTCAATCCCTCTACCAATAAAGGCCAACACTCCATAGGCCTTCTTCACAACCCTATCAACCTGGGTGGCAACTTTCAGGGATCTATGTACATGGACACCTAGATCCCTCTGCTCTTCCACACTTCCAAGAACTTTACCATTAGCCAAATATTCCGCATTCCTGTTATTCCTTCCAAAGTGAATCACCTCACACTTCTCTACATTAAACTCGATTTGCCACCTCTCAGCCCACCTCTGCAGCTTATCTATGTCCCTCTGTAACCTGCTACATCCTTCCACACTGTCGACAACACCACCAACTTTAGTGTCGTCTGCAAATGTACTCACCCACCCTTCTGCGCCCTCCTCTAGGTCATTGATAACAATGACAAACAGCAACGGCCCCAGAACAGATCCTTGTGGTACGCCACATGTAACTGAACTCCATTCTGAACATTTCCCATCAACCACCACCCTCTGTCTTCTTTCAGCTAGCCAATTTCTGATCCACATCTCTAAATCACCCTCAATCCCCAGCCTCCGTATTTTCTGCAATAGCCTACCGTGGGGAGCCTTATCAAACGCTTCACTGAAATCCATAGACACCACATCAACTGCTCTCCCCTCGTCTACCTGTTCAGTCACCTTCTCAAAGAAATCAATAAGGTTTGTGAGGCATGACCTATCCTTCACAAAGCCATGCTGACTATCCCTGATCATATTATTCCTATCTAGATGATTATAAATCTTGTCTCGTATAATCCCCTCCAAGACCTTAACCACTACAGACGTGAGGCACACCGGTCTATAGTAGCCGGGGTTGTCTCTACTCGTCTCTTTGATCAAAGGGACCACATTTGCTATCCTTCAGTCCTCTGGCACTATTCCTGTAGCCAATGAGGACAGAAAAATCAAAGCCAAAGGCTCAGCAATCTCTTCCCTGGCTTCCCAGAGAATCCTAGGCTAAATCCCATCAGACCCCGGGGACTTATCTATTTTCAGCCTGTCCAGAATTGCCAACACCTCTTCCCTACGTACCTCAATGCCATCTATTCTAATAGCCTAGGTCTCAGCATTCTCCTCCACAACATTATCCTTTTCCTGAGTGAATACTGACGAAAACTATTCATTTAGTATCTCGCCTATCTCTTCAAACTCCACACACAACTTCCCATCCCTGTCCTTGACTGGCCCTACTCTTACCCTAGTCATTCGCTTATTCCTGACATACCTATATAAAGCTTTTGGGTTTTCCTTGATCCTACCTGCCAAATACTTCTCATGTCCCCTCCTTTCTCGTCTTAGCTCTCTCTTTAGATCCATCCTCGCTACATTGTAACTATCCATCGCCCCAACTGAAATTCACACCTCATCTTCACATAGGGCTCCTTCTTCCTCTTAACAAGAAATTCCACTTCTTGATAAACCACGGTTCCCTAGCTCTACGCCTTCCTCCCTGCCTGACCGGTACGTACTTATCAAGAACACTCAGTAGCTGTTCCTTGAACAAGCTCCACTTATCCAGTGTGCCCAACACTTGCAGCCTACTTCTCCAACCTATCCCCCCCCCCCCCCCAAGTCACGTCTAATGGCATCATAATTGCCCTTCCCCCAGCTATAACTCTTGCCCTGCGGTGTATACTTATCCCTTTCCATCACTAACGTAAACGTCACCGAATTGTGGTCACTGTCCCCAAAGTACTCTCCTACCTCCAAATCCAACACCTGGCCTGGTTCATTACGCAAAACCAAATCCACCGTGGCCTCGCCTCTTGTTGGCCTGTCAACATATTGTGTCAGGAAACCCTCCTGCACACATTGTACAATAAACGACCCATCGAATGCACTCGAACTAAATCTTTTCCAGTCAATGTTTGGAAAGTCAAAGTCTCCCATAATAACTACCCTGTTACTTTCGCTCTTATCGAGGATCATCTTCGCCATCCTTTCCTCTACATCCCTAGAACTATTTGGAGGCCTATAGAAAACTCCCAACAGGGCGACCTGTCCTTTCCTGTTTCTAACCTCAGCCCATACTACCTCGGAAGATGAGTCCCCATCTAGCATCCTCTCCGCCACTGTAATGCTGCTCTTGACTAGGAGCGCCACACCTCCCCCTCTTTTGCCTCGTTCTCTGAGCTTACTAAAACACCTCAACCCCGGAACCTGCAACATCCATTACTGTCCCTGCTCTATCCATGTCTCCGAAATGGCCATAACATCGAAGTCCCAGGTACCAACCCATGCTGCCAGTTCCCCTACCTTATTTCGTATACTCCTGGCATTGAGGTAGACACACTTCAAACCACCTACCTGTACACTGGCCCCCTCCTGCGACGTCAAATCTGTGCTCCTGACCTATACACTCTCATTCCCCCGGACCCTAAAACTACAATCCAGGTTCCCATGCCCCTGCTCCCCGAGAGAGCCATAATTTCCTCCCTTCAATCCTGGCCCAGGTGCTGGCACATCTATGGGCCCAACATAAGAATCATGACGGAAAAGTACATTCTGCCCCAGTGCATAGTGTGCAGTTAGAGAAGAACGTTGCCCTGCCCTACTGAAAACTATACTGGTTGGCACCAGATGCAGACAAAGGGATAGAGGGAGTTATCAATGCACTATTACAGCAAGGGATGCTGAAGAGAACACAAAGCCCCTGCAACACCCCTCTACTCCCCATTCCAAAGGTAGGAATACCCAACGAGTAGTGGTTTGTGCAAGATCTTAGAGCCATTAGTAAAATTATTGTCGCTATTGCTCCATTGGTGCCGGACACAAATGTCATTTCGTCTTCTATACCACCAAAAACCGATACATTCTCAGCCTTTTTCTCCATAGCATTGCACCCGGAATGTCAACTACTATTTAGTTTACATATCGGAATTAACAGTATTTAAAGAGACTTGGACGAGTGTCAATTGTCTGCTGGCTCAACATTCCCTCAATACGATGACAATTTATTGACAGCCCCAGAGGGAGGGCGAGTTTGTCAACAGAATACCCTATTGTTATTATCATATCTGGCAGAAAGAGGGCACAGGTCTCAACGGACAAGCTGCAATTCTGTCAGGAGACAGTTCACTATTTGGGATTTCAGCTGCACCAAGGACAACGGAGGCTTAGGTCTGAAAGCGTACAGGCTGTAGCAAGGGTTGCAACTTCACGCTCGAAAAAGGAAACCTTTACCTTCCGCGGAGTAGTGGGCTGTTGCAGGCAATGGATACCGGACTATCGAGAGATGGACGCAGTACTGCACAAGGCTACCCTACAGGACGCCCCTTCAGTTATTACCAGAAAGGGAGCAAGCATTTCGTAATTTGAAACAAGCCATGCTTAGCGCCCCTGCATGGGGACTTCCTAATTTCAGAACTTTATGTGAATGAAGCAGGGAGATTTGCAACAGTGGTCCTAGTGCAAGAACATTGAGGACGGAAAAGACCCCTTACCCCGGTGTGGTAAACGGTATGTCAAATTGCGTAAGAGCAGTAGCAGCCACAGCGGCCATAGTAGAAAAAAAAATCATCAGTTTTGCTGCTGCTTAATTAATCCGCAATGCAGCATTTTACTGCGGCTCGGCAAACTGGGTACGAAGTAATCCTCTCTAAAACCAATCTTACCTACAAGCAAGCGCCAGCTGTCAACCTTGCTACACTCGCCCTCGGAAGCAGAACATATGTATGATCATGACTGTTTACAATTGGTTGAAGCCATCTCAACCCCTCGACCTGTTTCACCCACGAAAAAATCCAGACATCATCTTTCTCACCAATGAGTCGGCAAACCGACCAACTGATATGACTCTCCTGGCCGGTGATGCAATAGTAACTCCATTCAAGATAGTGGAAGCTTTTGCTCTGCCGTCGGGAACGTCTGCTCAAGCGACCGAATAGTTTGCCCTTACTAAAGAATGTATTCTAGCTAAAAAGAAACAGTCAATATTTACATGATTCCAGATCCGCTTTTGGGGTAGTACATGATTTTGGCCAATTATGGAAAAACAGGGGATTCATAAATTCCTCCAACCTATTGGCCAACCTATTAAAAATGCTAAATTGGTTTTAAATTTACTAGATGCTGTTCAGCTGCCCAGCAAGATAGCCGGTTTAAAGTGTGAAGCGCATACTACCGTAGGCGATAAAGTCTCATGCGACAATAGGTTTGCTTATAAAATAGAAAAGGAAGGGGCTCTCAAATAGCAGCCACAACTGCAAGCGGCTGCAGTTGAACTTCCATCCACCACAACAGAACCAAAGTTAAAACAGGCACAGGAACAAGCCCCTCTACAGGCGCATCGTTGTTGGCTAAAAGCAGATTGCTATCAAGACAATTTTGATAGGTGGATAAGGGCTTTGAAAATAAACCAAACGTATGAAGCTCTCAGATAATTTATACTTTTGGAGGAGTTTAAAAATTCAATTCCCGATGTAGTGAAGAACAGAGGGTTAAATCTGCGAGACTAGCAGCAGAAATGGCAGATGATTATGAATTAGTTCATAAATGAAAGTTAGGTTTCCGACATCAGTTTCAGCCTGTGAGGAATAGAAACTGGGGGCATGAGAAATACTCAAGTGGTGAAGGTAAAGGTGATCTGATGGGAGATAATAAGGTCAGTGTACCTCGGATTATAAAATAAATCCAGGAGGGTGGAAAAGAAATGAAAAGTTTCAGATGTTTTCTCTGTAATAAACTAGTCCATGTAAAGTTACAGTGTTGAAGAAAAGCACTGGGGAGGCTGATGTGGTAAAACAGGATAAGACAGTGGGATTTGTTAAAGTGGTAAAGGAAAACGCAAGTGAAGTGAAGGAGGTGCAAAACATTGTACAGCCTTTTCAAGAGGTAATTGATAAGAAGATGCCAGATATTTTTAAAGAATTGACTTGTGTGGGTAATGTTTACTCATGTGCATCAGGAGGAGCAGGTAAAGAAGTCACAATTTTAAGAGATACGTGAGCTAGTCAATCTTTGATGGTAAGAGATGAGAAGTTACGTAATATGTGGAATTCAGGGTGAGAGGAGTAGTGTTCCATTATGTAAGATAAGGCTGGAAAGTCCAGTGAAGAGTGGTGAAGTGGTAGTAGGAGTAATAGAGAAACTATCTTGTCCAGGAATACAGTTTATCTTGGGTAATGATGTAGCTGGATCGCAGGTGGGAGTGATGTCGACTGTGGTTGAAAAGCCAGTGGAAAATCAGTCAACCGAAGTGTTGAAGGACGAATATCATGGTATTGGGATACCAGTGGGTATTAACAGTGACAGGGGAACTCATTTCACTAGCAAATTGACCAAAGCCCTAACAGAAGCCATGGGATCTGATTGAAAATTGAATATACCATATCAACCACAACCGTCAGGAATTGTGGAAAGGGCGGATGGAATAATTAAAACTGCAGTTACAAAAATGTGTCAACAAAATGGGCTGCTATGGCCAGATACCATACCCATAGTAATGTATGCCCTGAGAAACCAGATAAATCGAAATACGGGTTTAACCCCGTATGAGATATTAATGGGACGTACCATGACAACTGGGACTAAACCCCCAATGACTCCAGCGGCAGTAGCCATAATATGGGCAGATGAAGCATCAATAAAATATGCCAAGGACATGTGTGGAACCGCTGAAAAAAAGCCATGAAAAGGTGCGACAGGCTTAGATGCATCCAAAAGAGGGAAATAAACACGATTTAAACCTGGAGATCAAGTATATACAAAGAACAAAGAACAAAGAAATGTACAGCACAGGAACAGGCCCTTCGGCCCTCCAAGCCCGTGCCGACCATGCTGCCCGACTAAACTACAATCTTCTACACTTCCTGGGTCCGTATCCTTCTATTCCGTTCCTATTCATATATTTGTCAAGATGCCCCTTAAATGTCCCTATCGTCCCTGCTTCCACCACCTCCTCCGGTAGCGAGTTCCAGGCACCAACTACCCTCTGCGTAAAAAACTTGCCTCGTACATCTACTTTAAACCTTGCCCCTCTCACCTTAAACCTATGCCCCCTAGTAATTGACCCCTCTACCCTGGGGAAAAGCCTCTGACTATCCACTCTGTCTATGCCCCTCATAATTTTGTATACCTCTATCAGGTCTCCCCTCAACCTCCTTCGTTCCAGTGAGAACAAACCGAGTTTATTCAACCGCTCCTCATAGCTAATGCCCTCCATACCAGGCAACATTCTGGTAAATCTCTTCTGCACCCTCTCTAAAGTCTCCACATCCTTCTGGTAGCATGGCGACCAGAATTGAACACTATACTCCAAGTGTGGCCTAACTAAGGTTCTATACAGCTGCAACATGACTTGCCAATTCTTATACTCAATGCCCCGGCCAATGAAGGCAAGCATGCCGTATTCCTTCTTGACTACCTTCTCCACCTGTGTTGCCCCTTTCAATGACCTGTGGACCTGTACTCCTAGATCTCTTTGACTTTCAATACTCTTGAGGGTTCTACCATTCACTGTATATTCCCTACCTGCATTGGACCTTCCAAAATGCATTACCTCACATTTGTCCGGATTAAACGCCATCTGCCATCTCTCCGCCCAAGTCTCCAGACAATCTAAATCCTGCTGTATCCTCCGACAGTCCTCATCACTATCCGCAATTCCACCAACCTTTGTGTCGTCTGCAAACTTACTGATCAGACCAGTTACAATTTCCTCCAAATCATTTATATATACTACAAAGAGCAAAGTTCCCAGCACTGATCCCTGTGGAACACCACTGGTCACAGCCCTCCAATTAGAAAAGTATCCCTCCATTGCTACTCTCTGCCTTCTATGGCCTAGCCAGTTCTGTATCCATCTTGCCAGCTCACCCCTGATCCCGTGTGACTTCATCTTTTGTACTAGTCTACCATGAGGGACCTTGTCAAAGGCCTTACTGAAGTCCATATAGACAACATCTACTCCCCTCCCTGCATCAATCATCTTAGTGACCTCCTCGAAAAACTATATTAAGTTAGTGAGACACGACCTCCCCTTCACAAAACCGTGCTGCCTCTCACTAATACGTCCATTTGCTTCCAAATGGGAGTAGATCCTGTCTCGAAGAATTCTCTCCAGTAATTTCCCTTCCACTGAAGTAAGGCTCACCGGCCTGTAGTTCCCGGGATTATCCTTGCTACCCTTCTTAAACAGAGGAACAACATTGGCTATTCTCCAGTCCTCCGGGACATCCCCTGAAGACAGCGAGGATCCAAAGATTTCTGTCAAGGCCTCAGCAATTTCCTCTCCAGCCTCCTTCAGTATTCTGGGGTAGATCCCATCAGGCCCTGGGGAATTATCTACCTTAATATTTTTTAAGACACCCAACACCTCGTCTTTTTGGATCACAATGTGACCCAGGCTATCTACACCCCCTTCTCCAGACTCAACACCTACCAATTCCTTCTCTTTGGTGAATACTGATGCAAAGTATTCATTTAGTACCTCGCCCATTTCCTCTGGCTCCACACATAGATTCCCTTGCCTATCCTTCAGTGGGCCAACCCTTTCCCTGGCTACCCTCTTGCTTTTTATGTACGTGTAAAAAGCCTTGGGATTTTCCTTAACCCTATTTGCCAATGACTTTTCGTGACCCCTTCTAGCCCTCCTGACTCCTTGCTTAAGTTCCTTCCTACTTTCCTTATATTCCACGCAGGCTTCGTCTGTTCCCAGCCTTTTAGCCCTGACAAATGCCTCCTTTATATGTGAACGCCGTAGACAAAGATTATTTTTCTCCTAGGTGGAATGGATCCAACTAAGTGCTGCGAACAATCCGAACAGCCGTTATATTAAAAGAAAAGCCAGATGGGATCCACGCAACTCGTGCGAACTACATCATACGGAACATTGAGAGTACTAGCGAAACGCTAACATGAAGAGAATGCTGGTGTTGATGTTTTTATATTATCATCTTAATCCAACATCATGTAAAGGGTAAACTGCACACTAACACCCTAATATACATGTCTCACTCATACGCAGAGAGGGTAAATAAATTAAGTTGTTCGGTTTGTACACAAATCCCCAGGTGCTTGGGGGAGGGCTTCACTGTGCGACCTATCCCATTCACCAGAATGGGGTCTGAGACAAAATGATACAGGATGTGGTGAAGATACACAGAATATGTTCGATTGGAGTTGAGCTGGATACGATATGAATGGGTTTGAGGAATGGTGGGGGGCCTAGGTTTAATGTAACACGTCAAACGCCATGTTTGATCCTTACCAATTACACTGGAGTCCCAAAGGGTAGCATATGCTTTCGGAAACATAAAACATATGGGACCTACCCAGTCGGCACAAGTCAGTGTGATGGGACCTTGAATTGGCAACCCCTTATATTCCACCTTACAGCTAAAGGACTATTCATCTTGATTGGTAAGGAGCTGAAAATCAAACTAGTGGAGGCTCCCGGGAAGGGGATCAATTAGACTAACGATGACTGATTGTAAAGGAAACCTGACCGTATATAAGGCATGTATTTTACCTCTGGCCATATCAGGAAAATTGGGAAGGCTTCTTCTATTTGGAATAGGTAGTCCCTTATGGGAATCACATTCAGCACCTGCAGGACCTTCCCCATCACAGGACGATACGAAGTATTATGACATGGGCACAAATGCTGGGAATAATGATACCACCGTTAGGAATAGCCACTAATACATGCGAAATACGCGAACTACGAGACACCCTTGAGCAGGTAGCTATTGACACTGCATAAACTGTAAACCAGATAGAAACTGAGATGGTCGCTATATGAGCGGTTGCCCTCCAGAATAGAATGGATCTTGATTTCTTATTCGTTGAAAAGGGAGGCACTTGTGCCCTGATTGGAAGTGACTGTTGCACATACGTCCCTGATAACTCAGAAGAATTGACAACCTGGTGGATCACATTCGTAGAGAGGTAAGAAGATTACCCGAAAATGAGGGATGGGACTTTGGCTTTGGACCGTAGGATCGTCAGAACAGAGGATTGTGTTCTGGATTATAATTGCCATTGTAATCTTGATTGTCGTATAGTTTTAATATTGCGCAAGGTATAGGGAGAACAGCCCTAGCCAACTTGCCTCCTTGCTACCAGGCTCATAACACGCAGGGAATTGACATACGTCCGTTCCCATTACATTATAAACCACCCGTCCATACGGAGGATACGATCATTTACTAAAAGGTGTTGATCAAAAGATCATCAAGGAGGAAATTGTGGACGGGAAGTTAATGAGTTACCAATTTAGAAGCATGCTGGGAATATTGACTATATTTTAACACTGCTTTTGCGCGAAACTAAGTAGGCCAAGTAATGTAAACTAAATACTGCTCAGTATGTTGTACTGACCTTACTATGATAAGTTGTCCTTTCCGAAGGACAACATAATGCGTATTCGAATTGTTTTTAAACAAAGGGCAAAACATTCATATTTCCTCTTGCGTATGTTCCCAAGCTTTATCTCTTCAAAGTTGTTTATTTCACACTATAAATATAATGGTTTTCGGCTGCATAACTCAGAATGCAGTGCACTAGCTTTTGCAGCTGGAACACTCTCTCTCCACAAATATATTTGTGTCAATAAATTTTCTTAAATCTAGCCTCGAGGAATTTGTCTTAATTTGATTTCCACGATACTGCCAAATTGATTAATGTTTCCTTTTTAGCGGTGGTAATACGCAGCGTAGATAAAGGGGAATGAGTAGATGGAAGGGGCAACGCAGATGGACAGCATCATTTTTCTGCTTTGCCGAATATGGCACCTTCAGCCAAAGCACGTTTATCAGACTTTCAGCAGAATAACGACTTTTCGATGCAGTGCATGTACATAGGTTCTTTAAGCATGGGTTGACGGCTCCAATGTTAGATGCTGGACAACACTGTCTTGCATGGCCCTAGGCATAGCGACTGTGCTTCACAGTTCTATCCAAGAATCTTTCCAGTTTGCTGATTAAATATTGCCATCCCTTGTACTCCATTTGCTCATTTAATATGTTGTGTCGAACCGAGCCCTTTGCCGGAGCGGTTCCATTTCTGCCGTAATCAATATTTATCGAAGCTATTGTCCAATTTCCTTTGGTACTCCGCCTGAGAATTGCCCTACTTAAATGCATGCATAAGTTGTTTGCGAAAATGGGACTGATTCCCATTAAGTGAGACGTGTTGAAGTCAAATTAATTGTAGAAACACAATGGAGTAACTTGTTTCCTCATTTGCTGTTTTAATCCAGGAAGACTAACGGGTAAAATAAGATGCATGTTGGAGCAAATGTTAAGTGTTTCAAATGTTCGGAAACATTAACCTATTTGTATTGCGGATAAAAATCTTGATCGCAATATTCTGGTTCCCCTGGTTGATATTCCCCTGCCTAAATAATACATGGAAATCCCTTTCGGACGTTCACGGGTCAGGATTTTTGCTACATTTGCACACAAGTTAAAAATTCCCTGCAATATTGCATTGTGCAGATAAGCATTTGGCAAAGTAATTGAAATTGCTAACTTCGCGTGGTTGTTCAAATTTCATGTCAATATTTACACGTAAAGAGTTAAAATACATCAACGACATTTGTGAATGCAGCGGAACTATACTAAACAGTGTAGCTGTCCGTCTTCGGAGACACCCCTCACAAGCGCTCACTCCCTTCCTCCGACAAATTATTGGACAGTTATTGGACGTTTCAGTTCAATTTTCCACAGGAAGTTGTATAACGTTGTCTGCTTGCAATTCCAGCGGGCAATGACTTTACACTGCCGGTGGAACTTGTGGTGCATAGAACACTGGAGAACACAATCACCAGCTCCATGACATATTGTCGTTTCATCTGTCAGGTGCCTGATTTGTTGCATATTTTTGACAAATGAAATGCCTCATCGGTTTGAAACGTTGATTTTATCTAAATTTCTCTGACTGCGATTTGTTAATGTTGATCCAATAGTCACAGTGTCATAACAATAATATTTATTAATGCCGCACGTAGGCTTACGCTGCAATGAAGGTACTCTGGCACTCCCCTGTTCGCCACATTACCGCGCCTGTTCTGGTAAACAGAGGGAGAATGTCCAATTCACCGAGCAAGCACGTCTTTCGGGACGTGTGGGAAGAATCCAGAGAACCCGGATGAAACCTATGTATACACGGAGAGGAGGTGGGGAAAACGTGCAGACTCCGCAAAGGCAGTGGACCAAGTCGGGAATCGAACCTGGGTCCGTGGCGCTGTGAAGCAACAGAGCTAACCATGGTGCTGCCATGCAGCCCGCTTACTGTGCTGTGAAGATTTCGAGTCACTTTCTTGGAAACAGAAAGACACGTATCATTGATGTTCCGAAACTAGTTAAATTAAATTAATATTACACTGAATATTTCTGTATAAACTGTGAGTGAAGTTTTCTAAAACAAATACTTCGGAGTTTTTATTCCTTTAAAGAAATATTGAAGGATAGATTGCATATTATCACGGACGTATACTCTTATTGATGGCAGTGCCTTTTTGTCTGACGTTTGAAACTTGTCAGCAGAAGATGCAAAATTATAGTTCATCATGGATTGATTACACACTCGATTAAATCAGAACATCTTAAAGTGGTAATGCCCCCTTTGTGTGGCAGAGAAAATAAAATGATGCCATTTTAGAACATAGTGCAAACATGTGAAGGACTTTAATATGGTATTATAATTGGTATTATTTGTTTCCTTCTTTTGTCGAATTCAAGGATATTTGTCACGCACACGTTCTATCAACAGTAAAATGATTTAACAACGAATGGAAAATAGTAAACCCAGATAATTGTATCAATGTGAAAGCTTACTTCATCATACCTTGTTTGTTTTTATAGAAAACTGATACACGAAAGAGAGGCGTGAGAGTCATGTGCCGTTGTGAACATTTTGTTGGAGTTGTCCATTGCGTATGATGACCAATGGCCCAAATGAGTGGAAACAACTCACTGGAGTACTTTTAATTTTGATTGAAAGCTACACACTGTAACTTTAAGAAATCGCGCACATATATATTTTTTGGAATGTTTTATCAAATGTTTTATATTTCGATAAAAGTTTGAAATATTTTCATAAATTGTCCACCCTAGGCTAGTCGACAATAAGCACTAACATAATTATGACGTAAATTTTTGTTACGTATTCGATTGAAATAGCCATACAGAGGCAAGGTTCTGCTGGTGTTGTTTTTCAATATCGCACTGAATCAATTCCTCTCTTTTATCGTACTGTGTGGGCTTGGCAGACCCCTGCGCCGGCGATATAAGAGTGTGTTTGAATTCAGGCGCATTTACTGCACAGATCGACATTGCAAGGCCATTCAAATACCTGTGAGAATCTGGAATACTATGACTCATTTACCTATCTATAAAATAAAAAGATAGTGTACGGCGAGGCATATGTAAGTTGTCAAATCGTTTATGCTGCAATGCACTTTTTAATTCACATTAATCATTCAGAATCGTGGGTAAACCTGATTAATCTGGACAGTACATTAAACTATCGAGTTATTTCCCTCAACATTGAATATTTACTCTTCCTGTACTGGGCCACATGAACAACCATTTGCTTTTTGTGATTCTTGAAATGTTCGTGCAGCTTGTGCTCCTGAAACTTACAATTTCTGAAATGCTGCTCAGGAACAGCGGTAGTCAGAAAGTGCATCGTCACAAACTGTTGCACACTCGGTCTTCATAAAAATAACCGCATATTGTCACACGTAGCCTTCAATGAAGTTACTGCGAAAAGCCCCTCGTCGGCACATTCCGGCGCCTGATCGGGGAGGCCGGTTCTGTCATTTAACCCGCGTTCTGCCTTGTTCTGCATTACAAGCCAGCTGGTTAGCCCACCAAAAGGTGTAAAGTAACTTGACAGTTTCAAGGTATAAAGAAATCTTCCATAATTGGTAACGTCATGGGGCTCAGTTAAGGGACGGTATATGGTTAATGATTGAATTTAATGCTTTAGCAGATCACCACAGCGAAATGGGCCTTTCCCGTTTTTCAGTTCGGACTTCCCGTCTTATGTTTCGATTAGACTGATTCGAAGCTTTAAGTATGGTGGACGTGTAACTCATTTCAGCTGAGAGCACTGTACGGTATTTATTGAAAGGCGATTGTCATCTGGGAACCCATCAATCTTTATTTATTCACTGGGAGGTTGACATATTTTGAGGCACAATACATGTTTTTGAAAAGCTAAAAGAATTGTGAATACAATAACCTTGCATAACCAATGATAAATATGGAACTGGGCCATGATAAATCTGCCTTGAAACATGATTTCATCATTCAATACTTCATACAGGAACAAAAAGACAACCATGTCATTAACACTTCACCCTTGATGTCCACACACACAGCAATTTGCCAAACCACGTTTTAACTGTCAATCAAGCACAACATGAGAACATTGTTAAGAAAAAAACTGAAAAAAGTGCAGATGCACCCACGGTGTTGTGATAAATGGAGGACTGCGATGCAACGACAGTAAAGGACCCGCGATATACCTCTGGGCTCAGTTAGCTCAATGGCTGGACTGCAGGTTGGTGATGCAAACCTAGGCCAGCAGAGCAGGTTAAAATGGTGTACCGGTTAAGGTTATTCATGGAGGCCCTTACCCTCGGCTGAGGTTTGCAGATCCTCAAGGTAAACCGCCAGCAGTCAACCCTCCCCCTCAAATGGGGAAATCAGCCGATACTGATCTGGGACAATAGCGGGTTTAGAGTACTAGATGGTGATCAGTTAATTCCCCAAGTGTAGCAAAAACTGGCAGCACGGTAGCACAGATGTTATCACGGTTACTTCACAGCGCTGGGGTCCCAGGTACGATTTCCAGCTTCGGTCAGTGTCTATGCGAGGGTTGCACGTTCTACCCATGTCTGCGCGGGCTTCTTCCTGGTTTTCCGGTTTCCTCTTACAGTCCAAAGATAAGCAGGTTAGGTGGATTGGCCATGCTAAATTGCCATTAGTGTCCGAAAAGGTAGGTGGAGTTACTGGGATAGAGTGGAGGTGTGCGGTTAATTGGGGTGCTCGTTCCAAGGACCAGTGTCGACTCGATGGTCAGAATGGCCTCTTTCTGCCCTGTAAATTGTATGATTCTATGACAGCTTTGCCTGGCAGGGATATAGAAAGCCATAACGGCACGGTTCTTGAACATTGGAAGAAAAGGAGCGGTACAATTCCATATATTAAGAGTAGAGAAGTATACGGAGATAACAAATGCATATAGCGCTTGAGGTTTATATTAATCCATAATATATTTAATGGCAGGGCATGCTAGTCATAACTTATGGTCTGTTGTTCTGTCTGTCTGTGCAATTCGAAAGATCTCGTGGGCTTATTTCCCGACATATGCTCAAACTTAATCGTGTTATGATCATTTCAGAGATCAGGATGACTATTGTATATTTTCGGCAACACCAAATGAACGGTTAAAAATACTTGTATTATTTACATGAAATCTCTAGTTCACCAAACTTATTACCTGTTATTGTACCTATATTCTATACGTAAAATGTAGCAGTCGTTGGGTGCTTGCCATGATATTCGCACAATTTGGACCGTATTGATTAGAATTACATAAATTATGTCACCAGATGCTGATTTAAACGGATGTTCGCTCAGACGGTTAAAAGACTGTACTGTTTAATATATTTACATTGATATTGCCTGCCTGAAAACCAGATGATGATTATATGCCCCTAGTACTCAAAGGAAGTCACAACAATAAGAAATTAAATAATTGATAGTTATGTGACACCCACATTGCGACGACAATCACATTTTGCATGATGCGTCTTCAGGAAAAATTGAAGGCACGGTGGCTTGGTCGGAACGGCATTCGCATAATTTCCCAAACGACATGTCGTAAGTTAATTCAGCTGAATTTTGTAGCAAAAGCAAAGGAAATCATTTGTGTAGGATTGTCTATATGGACAGTGTGACTTTCCGATTGTTCTGTGATTTCATCTATGGTACACGATTCTTATGCCGGCTGCAGGGACTTATCGACGCCTGACAGCGATAAAAGCAGATATAAAGTGTTTTCTGCCGAAAAAAATTGATAGAATTAAGGGGGGTCGTGAATGATTCAGGCAAAAACATCGCAATCTTTTGAAGACCGGTTAGACATCAGTTAAATCAATTGACAAATATATTGAGTGAGTGCAGTTACTTGAATGTAATTGATGACTAAAGTTGACTGAATGGCAAACCCTGCGGCTATGAACAGAAACAACAAGAGTGAAAGATTGTTAAATGCGAATGAACAATGTCACAGGTTTCGCAAAGTTCTAAAAATTCGATCTTCAGAGATGTGGTCGGAACTAAAGTGAACAGCACAAATGAGTGGAAATGTTTTCTTTCATAATGGGGTCAAAATATGATGATTTCCTATTTTACACCACGATAGTTTGCCTTGCTTTGCAAATACACGCTGCGTTTTTGGAGATTGGTTTCTCTCCAGCTACGTTGTCAGTACTGATGATGTTTCACTAATTTGAACATCGCTCAAAAGTAATTGCAAATGAAACACAGATTTCCTCACCAGTTTTATTCCTTGTCTTTTGTGAATTTGCTTTATCTTTGGAATGACAGAGAAAAAAAACAACTATTTTATTTTCGTATGTCACTGAAACTTCTGTTTCTTGTTATGGGCACTGATTTGCACTAATCTGTGAATTAATTGGCGAGGAAAGTAAGACGTACACATGTTTCCTGATCATTACAGGGCCAAGGTAATTTTAACACCTCTACAGAAAAATCCCTAACTCTACCAGCGATGTCCCTGAATCCTCTTCTCGTACTTGGTACGCAGTATGTTATGCTTGTAATGGAACGAAATGCTTTCCTTCTATATGTATGAAATAGGAACAGTAAGTTGTGGAAATATCAGCAGGTCTGGCTGCATGTCTCAATGGAGAAGCGGTGTTAACGTTTAGAGTTTGATACGATTTCTTCATATCCGAGTGAAATAGAAATTTCAGCCTCGGCAGATAATTCCACCGCTTTGGTTTTGTTACACTGTGATCGTTGACCTTGGGATCTGTAATGACATTGACACATTATATTGATGTTATCCAAATTATTAGAGGAGTATTATAGGAATGGATGATTTTTTTTTTTGCAATTAGCAACGGGGTGACGAAGCAGTGGATAGTCATGTTCCTCTTATTCACATTAGTCTTTGACCGGTAAGGGGGAAAACAATGTTATCATCGGAAAAGCAGATACGCACGGAGTGGGTGGTGCGGATGTGTGGCGTGAAAACCCAAATGTACTTTTCAGAAGTGTAAGCTTTGAATAAACATATATTTCCTGGGCGAATAAGCAATGTCTTTGGTGAGACTGCTATTAATTAATTACGCAAGCTATTTGTGGAATGGGCAGCATAGTGGCACAGTTAGCCCTGCTGCCCCACGGTGACGAGGGCGCAGTTTCTGTGGCGTTTGCAGATTCTACCTGTGGTTGCGTGGGTTTCGCCCTCACAACCCAAAGATGCGCAGGGTAGATGGATTGACTACGCTAAATTGCCCCTTAATTGGAATAAAATAATTGGGTACCTACTCTAAATTTAAAAAAAATCTATTTGAGGATGACACCAAGTTGGTGGAGTGACAGATAGTTCTGAGGATTGTAAGAGGATAGAGCAGGCATAGATAGGTTGGGGATTTGAGCAGAGAAATTACACTAGGAGATTATTCGAGACAAATGGGAGTTCATGCATTTTGGTAGATCTAACAGAGGGGAAATATACCGTACATCGCAAAACTCTTAGGAATGTAAAACGTCAGAGGGATATGGGCGTGCAGGCCCACGGATCTTTGAAAGTGGCAACGTAAGTGCGAAATGTAGTCAAGAAAACACACGGACTTCTTGCCTTCATTGGACGAGACATCGAGTATAGAATCTGGCAAAACATGGTACAGTTGTAGAGAGCTTTGGTAAGCCGCTTTTGGAATATTGTTCCCTGGTCTGGACGGCGTTAGCTATGTGCAGGGGCTGAGTAGATTCGGACTTTGTCCATTGGAAGGACGGAGGTTGAGGGGTGACCTGGAAGAGTTCTACAATATTATGAGAGGCATGGGTAGAGTGCATGGCAGGCAGTCATTTCCAGGGTGCAAGGGTCAGTCAGCAGAAAGCATAGGTTTAAGGTCCGTGGGGCAATGTTTAGAGGAGATGTGCGAAGCAGGATTGTTTACACTGAGGGTGGTGTGTGCCTGGAACGCGTTGCCAGAGGAGGGACTGGAAGCAAATACATTAATGGCGTTCAAAAGACATCTTGATAAATGCACGGATAGGATGGACACAGAGGTATACGTCACAAGGCAGCTTCAGTTTGTTTATTTGCTAATTTGATGAAACCGCTTTTCAGAGACTAGAATCACACAGTACACAGGTGAGCCAGCTTACAATGCTGACTTTGTTTGCACTGGAGTACTAAATGGGTTGCATTAGAGTATTAACGTGAAAGTTTGGTGACTGAAGGAGTAGGTGCGGAGGAGCAAGGTTATGAAAGCTCCTTTCATTTCATTTCCGACAGTTGCTCAAAGAGCGTGAATGGAGCCGCGAGTTTACAGAGAGTGAAGTTGACTGGGAGCTGAGTCCAAGGGCTCATTTCCACTTGGTTCACAGGGCAGTTACATTCTATCAGGAAAGAGATGTTTGTTTTAGGGTTATTTAATTTTTAATGCTTGTGTTTGTTTTATTTTTCGGGGGCAGCAAACTCTCATTGTATCATTTAGCACAGTCACCAATTTTAGAGGGTTCACTTAAGACCAGACGACATAGGAGCGGAAGTAAGGCCATTCGGCCCATCGAGTCCACTCCACCATTCCATCATGGCTGATTTCAACTCCATTTACCCGCTCTCTCTCCATAGCCCTTAATTCCCCGAGAAATCAATAATTTTTCAACTTCTGTCTTAAAGACACTCAACGTCCCGGCCTCCACCGCCCTCTGTGGCAATGAATTCCACAGACCCACCACTCTCTGGCTGAATACATTTCTCCTCATCTCTGTTCTGAAGTGACTCCTTTTTATTCTAAGGCTGTGCCCCTGGGTCCTAGACTCCCCTGCTAATGGAAACAACTTCCGTACGTCCACCCTATCTAAGCCATTCATTATCTTGTATGTTTCTATTCGATCTCCCCTCAACCTCCTAAACACCAAGGAATCTAATCCCAGGATCCTCAGACGTTCATCGTATGTTAGGCCGACCATTCCTGCGATCATCCGTGTGAATCTCCGCTGGAACCGCTCCAGTGCCAGTATGTCCTTCCTGAGGTGTGGAGCCCAAAATTGCTCACAGTATTCTAAATAGGGCCTAAATAATGCTTTATAAAGCTTCAGAAATACATCTCTACTTTGACATTCCAAGCCCTCTTGAGATAAATGACAACATTGCATTTGCTTTCTTAATTACGGACTCAACCTGCAAGTTTACCTTTAGAGGATCCTGCACTAGGACTCCCAAGTCCCTTTGCACTTCAGCATTATGAATTTTGTCACCGTTTAGAAAATAGTCCATGCCTCTATTCTTTTTTCCAAAGTGCAAGACCACGCACTTGCCCACGTTGAATTTCATCAGCCATTTCTTGGACCATTCTCCTGAACAGTCTAAATCTTTCTGCAGCCTCCCCACCTCCTCCATACTACCTGCCCCTCCACCTATCTTTGTATCATCGGAAAAATTAGCTAGAATGCCCCCAATCCCGTCATCTAGATCGTTAATTTATGAAGAGAACAGCTGTGGTCCCAACACTGAACCCTGCCGGGCACCACTCGTCACCGGTTGTCATTCCGAAAAAGAACCTTTTATCCCAACTCTCTGCCTTCTGCCTGACAGCCAATCGTCAAGCCATGCTAGTACCTTGCCTCGAAAACCATGGGCCCTTATTTTACTCAGCAGTCTCCCGTGAGGCACCTTATCAAAGGCCTTTTGGAAGTCAAGATAGATAACATCCATTGGCTCTCCTTAGTCTAACCTATTTGTTATCTCTTCAAAGAACTCTCACAGGTTTGTCAGGCACGACCTCCCCTTACTAAATCCATGCTGACTGATCCTAATCCGACCCTGCACTTCCAAGAATTTAGAAGTCTCATCCTTAACAATGGATTCTAGAATCTTGCCAATAACCGAGGTTAGGTTAATTGGCCTATAATTTTCCATCTTTTTCCTTTTTCCCTTATTGAAAAAGGGGGGTTACAACTGCGATTTTACAATCCTCTGGTACTTTCCCTGACTCCAGTGACTTTTGAAAGATCATAACTAACGCCTCCACTATTTCTTCAGCTATCTCCTTTAGAACTCTAGGATGTAGCCCATCTGGGCCCGGAGATTTATCAATGTTTAGACCTCTTAGTTTCTCTAGCACTTTCTCCTTTGTGAATGGCTACCATATTCAACACAGCCCCCTGACTCTCATGAGTTGTTGGGATATTACTCATGTCTTCTACTGTGAAGACTGATGCAAAGAACTTGTTTCGTTGCTCAGCTATTTCCTCGTCTGCCATCATTAGATTACCAGCGTCATTTGGAGCGGCCCAATGTCTACTTTTGCCTCCCGTTTGTTTTTAATGTATTTAAAGAAACTTTTACTATCACTCCTAATGTTACTGGCTAGCCTACCTTCATATTTGATCCTCTCTTTCCTTACTTCTCTCTTTGTTTTCCTCCGTTTGTTTTTGTAGCCTTCCCAATCTTCTGACTTCCCACTACTCTTTGCCACATTATAGGCTTTCTCTTTTGCTTTGATGCATTCCCTAACTTCCTTTGTCAGCCATGGCTGCCTAATCCCCCCTCTGATAACCTTTCTTTTCTTTGGGATGAACCTCTGTACTGTGTCCTCAATTACTCCCAGAAACTCCTGCCATTGCTGTTCTACTGTCTTTCCCACTAGGCTCTGCTCCCAGTCGATTTTCGTCAGTTCCTCCCTCATGCCCCTGTAGTTTTATGCACCTTTATTTAACTGTAACACCTTTACATCTGATTCTACCTTCTTTCTTTCAAATTGGAGATTGAATTCGACCATATTATGATCACTGCCTCGTAAGTGCTCCCTTACTTTAAGATCTTTAATCAAGCCTGGCTCATTACATAACACTAAGTCCAGAATGGCCTGTTCCCTCGTGGGCTCCATCACAAGCTTTTCCAAAAAGCCCTCCTGTAAACATTCAATGAATTCCCTTTCCTTAGGTCCACTGGCAGCATTATTTACCCAGTCCACCTGCATATTGAAGTCCCCCATGATCACTGTGACCTTGCCTTTCTGACATGCACTTTCTATTTCGTGGTGCATTTTTTGCCCCTGGTCCTGACCACTGTTCGGAGGCCTGTACATAACTCCTATTATGTTTTTTTGCCTTTGTGGTTCCTCAACTCTACCCACACAGACTCCACATCATCTGACCCAATGTCGTTTAGTGCTATTGATTTAATTTCATTCCTAATTAACAAGGTAACCCCGCCCCCTCAGCCTCTTGAGAGAGTCGCAGTAGTATATATATATAAATACATATTCAGGGCCAGTGGTAGTATTGTAGGTTCGGTAAAGCCATGTTAAGTTTTCCTCATTGAAATGTCGGTTTGCGAATTCTCGGGCTCTTACCGCCCCCTTCCCCCACACAGAAAAACGCCATGATTAGACTGTCTACGTTTTGGAAAAATGCCTTGAGGATGAAGAGCGGAATGGATCGAAACAGAATGAGGAACCTTGGCAGTACGTTCATTTTCATCGCCTGCACTCTCCCCGCCATGGAGAGTGGAAGTGAGCCCCACCGTTGAAGGTCTTTTCTTACTTCCTCCACCAGGCTGGTCATGTTCCACTTGTAGATCTATGTCCAGTCTCTGGATATTTGTATCCCCAGAATAACTGTAACCTATTCTGGGCCGTTTTAAACGGGAGCCACTTCAGCTCTTTCCCTCCCCATTCTGGGTTCACTGGGAATTCATCGCTTTTGCCCAGGTTACGCTTGTAGCCCGAGAAGGTTCCAAACTCTTCTAGAATTTACAATCTTGCCTTCGGTCCCTCCTGTGGCGTCGAGGCACAGAGGAGTAGGTCACGACATGGAGTGAACCTCTGTGCTCTCTGCCTCCTCTCCGGATTCCCTTCCAGCCTTTTGCGTCCCGCAGGGCTATCGCCAGGGGTTCGATCGGTCGCGTGAACAAGAGTAGAGACAAGGGACAGCCTTGACTTGTTCCTCTCTGGAGCTGTAAGTATTCAGAGTTGGTGGTGTTAGTTCGGACATTTTCTTTGGAAGCGTCATACAGGAGGCTCACCCAGGCGGTGAATCCAATTAAGGGGCAATTTTATGTTGCCAATCCACCTAGCCTGCACATATTTGCGTTGTGGGGGCGAAACCCACGCAAACACGGGGAAAATGTGGAAACTCCACACAGACAGTGACCCAGAGCTAGGATCGAAGTCTGACTCATTATTTAACACTAAGTCCAAAATGGCCTGTTCCCTCGTGGGCTCTATCACAGGCTGTTCCAAAAAGCCCTCCTGTAAACATTCAATGAATTCCCTTTCCTTGGGTCCACTGGCAGCATTATTTACCCAGTCCACCTGCATATTGAAGTCCCCCATGATCACTGTGACCTTGCCTTTCTGACATGCCTTTCTGGCGCCGTGAGGCTGCAGGGCTCACCCACTGCGTCACCGTGCTGGCCTCAGGCGGCGAATCCGACTCCTGAACCAATGCGTTCCAGTACCTCAAGAAGGTAGTTTCGACTCTGCCAAAGGCCTTTTCTGCCTCCAGGGAGAGAATCACCTCTTCTGTTCTCTCCCGGGGCGGAGGTGAGGGGGTGCAATATCACATTCATCCGCCGCCTGATGTTCGCTGGAAGGTTTCTGCCCTCTGAAAAAGCCCGTTTGGTCCTCTGCAACAAATTCCTAAAGCAGCCTTCCAACCTTTTGGCCAGGACATTTGCGAGTATTTTCGCATCCACATTCAGCAGTGAAATGGGTCTGCATGATCCACATTCCGTCAGGTATTTATCTTTTTCTGGTCCAAGTGAGATTGTGGCCTGCGCTAGCATGGGGGTAAGGTGCCCTCTGCCAGTCAGTCCGCGAACATATCCGTTAGGTGTGGGACCAGGACTGGCGCAATTTTTTTGTAGAAGTCCACCATTGGGCCGAGGTGCCTTCCCCGCCTGCATGGAGCTCATGCGCTCTATGATTTCTCCCAGGTTTATTGGTGCTTCCACCTCCCACTGTCTGTCCTCCCCCATCACTGGTAGTTCCAGTCCGACGAGGAACTGTTTCATTCCCGTGTCCCCTTGGGGGGCTCGGAGGTGCACAGTCCACGGCAGAAGGTATCAAATCGCCAATTGACCTCCTTTGGCTCTGTTACCTATCTGCCTCTCCTATCCTTCATGGCTGCCTGCTTTCTCCGCTGGTGAGCTAATAGGTGGCCAGCCTTTTCTCCGTGTTCGTAGAAGGTCCCCCGCCTCTGGTGGAATTGATATACTGCTTTCGTTGGTATACTGCTTTCCTCATGGATTGCAGGTTAATGTCCACTTTCACCTGTTTCCTCTCCGGCGGCAGCCCCGGAGTATTTTCTATCGTGTCCCAGAACGGAGTCCACTAGCTGTTGCCTGGCCATCCTCTGTTCCCTATCTCTACTTGCATTGTAGGCTATGATCTCCACTCTGATCACGGCCTTCAATGCCTCCCAAAACGTAAAGGGTGAGGCCTGCACATTGTGGTTCCCACTAACGTAATCGCCTATGGCCCGCGATACATTTTGTCAGAAGGCCATGTCGGCCAAGAGGTCCGTGTTCAGCCTCCACGTGGGGCTCTGGTGCCGGCCTGTCTCCAACCTCACATTCATATGGTATGGAGCGAGGTCGGAGATAAGGATCGTGGAACAGTCAGTTCCCGTTATCCCTGGAAGCACCGATTGCTCCACTGCAAAGAGGTCGGTACGGATGTATACCTTGTGCACCTGCGAGAAGAACGAGTACTCCTTTTCTCAAGGGTGCAGGAACTTCCATGGGCCCACTGCCCCCATCTGTTCCCTAGTCATGCCAGACTTCTTCCCCATTCTGCGGTTTGATCGGTCGGTCAGTGGGTCTGGCACACAGATAAAGTCGTCGCCCATTATCAGTCGGTTTGTGCAAAGGTCGGGGATTTCCGCCATGGTCTTCTTCATAAATTCTGTGTCGTCTCAGCTGGGAGTGTACACACTTGCCAGTACGCCTGGTGCCCCTTCCAGGATACCACTGATCGTGACGTACCTTCTCCTTGGGTACGTAACTGTTTTGGTTTCTGTAAACCTCGTCCTTTTGCTGATTAAGATTGCTACCTCCTAGCCCTCGTCCCGTAGCATGAGTGGTACATCTGTCCACCCAGCCCTTCCTTACCAGCAGTCGGTCCTTCTCCCTCAGGTGCGTCTGTTGTAGGTAGATTATATGTGCTTTTAGGCTTCTTGGGTGGGCGAAGACGCTGGAACTTTCCTTATTCACTCAGGAAAAAGATAATGTTGTGGAGGAGAATGCTGAGCCCCAGGCTAATAGAATAGATGGCATTGAGGTACGTAGGGAAGAGGTGTTGGCAATTCTGGACAGGCTGAAAATAGATAAGTCCCCAGGACCTGATGGGATTTATCCTAGGATTCTATGGGAGGCCAGGGAAGAGATTGCTGGACCTTTGGCTTTGATTTTTATGTCATCATTGGCTACAGGAATAGTGCCAGAGGGCTGGAGGACAGCAAATGTGGTCCCTTTGTTCAAAAAGGGGAGCAGAGACAACCCCGGCAACTATAGGCCGGTGAGCCTCACGTCTGTAGTGGGTAAAGTCTTGGAGGGGATTATAAGAGACAAGATTTATAATCATCTAGATAGGAATAATATGATCAGGGATATTCAGCATGGCTTTGTGAAGGGTAGGTCATGCCTCACAAACATTATTGAGTTATTTGATAAGGTGACTGAACAGGTAGACGAGGGTAGAGCAGTTGATGTGGTGTATATGGATTTCAGCAAAGCGTTTGATAAGGTTCCCCACGGTAGGCTATTGCAAAAAATACGGAGGCTGGGGATTGAGGGTGATTTAGAGATGAGGATCAGAAATTGGCTAGCTGAAAGAAGACAGAGGGTGGTGGTTGATGGGAAATGTTCAGAATGGAGTACAGTCACAAGTGGAGTACCACAAGGATCTGTTCTGGGGCCGTTGCTGTTTGTCATTTTTATCAATGACCTAGAGGAAGGCGCAGAAGGGTGGGTGAGTAAATTTGCAGACGATACTAAAGTCGGTGGTGTTGTCGATAGTGTGGAAGGATGTAGCAGATTACAGAGGGATATAGATAAGCTGCAGAGCTGGGCCGAGAGGTGGCAAATGGAGTTTAATGTAGAGAAGTGTGAGGTGATTCACTTTGGAAGGAATAACAGGAATGCGGAATATTTGGCTAATGGTAAAGTTCTTGAAAGTGTGGATGAGCAGAGGGATCTAGGTGTCCATGTACATAGATCCCTGAAAGTTGCCACCCAGGTTGATAGGGTTGTGAAGAAGGCCTATGGAGTGTTGGCCTTTATTGGTAGAGGGATTGAGTTCCGGAGTCGGGAGGTCATGTTGCAGCTGTACAGAACTCTGGTACGGCCGCATTTGGAGTATTGCGTACAGTTCTGGTCACCGCATTATAGGAAGGACGTGGAGGCTTTGGAGCGGGTGCAGAGGAGATTTACCAGGATGTTGCCTGGTATGGAGGGAAAATCTTCTGAGGAAAGGCTGATGGACTTGAGGTTGTTTTCGTTGGAGAGAAGAAGGTTAAGAGGAGACTTAATAGAGGCATACAAAATGATCAGGGGGTTGGATAGGGTGGACAGTGAGAGCCTTCTCCCACGGATGGATATGGCTGGCACGAGGGGACATAACTTTAGACTGAGGGGTAATAGATATAGGACAGAGGTCAGAGGTAGGTTCTTTACGCAAAGAGTAGTGAGGCCGTGGAATGCCCTACCTGCTACAGTGGTGAACTCGCCAACATTGAGGGCATTTAAAAGTTTATTGGATAAACATATGGATGATAATGGCATAGTGTAGGTTGGATGGCTTTTGTTTCGGTGCAACATCGTGGGCCGAAGGGCCTGTACTGCGCTGTATTGTTCTATGTTCTATGTTCTATATTGGGCCGTTGAGTCCCTTACATTCTAGGTAGCAATCCTCGTAGGAGGGTTTCACCATGCCCCCCCCCCCGGTCCTGTGGGATCATCCATACTTACCTGGTGAACGCGCTCCTGCACTTTCCTTTGCCAGGGGGCCGTCCAAAATGGCCAGGGTCTACGCTCTCACCATGAGGTCAGGCCCCAGTGCTCCCAGGTTTCCATTTGTCCAGAGGGCACCCAATGTGGCCGCCATCTTTGTGTGTACACCACATGGGTATGTCCCTGAACTCTGGGGTCTCCCTTCGACCTGATACGATCCCGAGCTGCTGTTTGTGGCGCCCGCTTGGTTCCTCGCCCCGGTCCATGCCTGCCGAGGCCTATGTCTGTACTGCATCGCTATCTTACCTTTCTCTTCGCTTCCCTTTTGTTCTGCGGTCTCCCCTCCACTCCTCTCACCCCATAGCCTACGAGTCTCTGCCCCCCTCCCCTCGTGTTCGCGCCATTCTGCCCCCTCCCTCTCCTTGTGCCATGCGCTCTCCTCTGAGAGGCGTACTGCGACCCTCCTTCTTTCCTGCCCTCCCGTGCTGGCCCTTTTCGGTAGTGCGGTAGTCCTCGTCCCAGTTTTCGCCCGGTTCTGGCCCTGGTTAACATTTCCCCTACTGGCCCTTGTCTCGCGCTCCTGTCTGCTTTTCACGCCCTCATTTCCCTCGCTCCACTCCCCGCTCCCCATTGCACTGAGCGAGGAGACAGGACGTGAAACGAGGCAGCAGAGCCCCGCGCAAGACAATAAACACACGTGCACAGTTCATAATCCCATCATTCTTATTTGCGGTCTGTCCTCTGCTCTTTGCTCCCGTTTTCCCTTCCTTTCCCGACCCCGTGTCTTTCATCGTGGTTGCATCTGCTACTCCCCCAACTTGTTCGCTCTGATGAACTCATCATCCGCCGCTGGGGTGATAAAATACAGCTCTTTCCCCTGAAATGTTCCCCAGAGTATGGCCGGCAATAACATCACAAATTTCACCTTGGTTTTGTGCAGTGTAGATTGCGCCTTGTTGGACTCAGCTCTTATTTTTGCCAGGTCCGCCCCAATGTCCATATACACAAAAGGGGACACCCATACAGAACACAAAACTTCTCTCGCGAACCCGCCCACCCCCAGCCAGTGAGAGAGAAGGGAAATAGGAGGAGACGGTGAAGGAGGAAGAAAAACGAAGAGAAGGGAAGAGTAGAGAAAACAAAGAGAGGGGAGGGAAGGGAACCAACTACAACTCGTCCCCGAAACAAAAAAATCCAAATCCTGAGACAGACCTAGCGAGAGCAGAGGAGCGGGGAAAGTGAGAGCAATCCGTGAGTAAGGAAGAGCAGCATTGAAAGAGAGAGAGAGAGACAGATGGCTGGAGGAAATAAAAACACCAAAGCAAAGGGACAGCAAGACGCAAGCAGCAGCAGCAGCGAGGGAAAGCGCAGAAGTGGCGGACGCGCAGGCAGGCGGCGCCACAAAACGGAGATGGAGGTTAAAGAGAGTCTGAAAGGGAAAAGGATGGCGGAACAAACAGCTTTGCGCAAGCAGGACAGAGCGACCAGCATATAGGAGGCTCTCTGGCCGGACCTCTAAGTAATGATGATGGAGGCGCTGGCAGAGTCGTCGCGCAAAATGTTGCGGATCATCAAAGGCCTTGAAAGGGAAGTGGAGGCACAGGAAAATATGATTCTGGAGTTGGAAATGGCCGGAGCGTCAGGGTGATAACCCTAGAATCCGAGGTGGAAAGATCAGTAAAGGCTCAGGGGAGCCTAAAGGGGAAAGTGGAGGACCATGAAAATAGATCCACACGGCAGAACATTAGAATAGTGGGTCTGCCAGAGAGCTGGGCGGGCAGAGACACAACAGGCTACATGTCACATATATTGGGCAAGCGAATGGGAAAGGAGATATTCCCAAACCCACCAGAAATAGACAGGGTGCACAGGTCGCTCCTACCAAAGCCCAAATTCGGGGTGCAGCCCAGAGCGATTATCGCAAGGCTGCGTTGGTTCCAAGAACGGCATAAATTCCTAACGTGGGCCCGGCAAACGACACAGAGCACGTGGGAAGGGAAGACCATGACGGTGTATGTTCTCAATTCGAAGGAAGTGCTGAGGGTTTTAGTCAAGATTGGTGCCATATCTGGTACAGGCTTGGATATCCGAAGGGCCTGTTCATGTGCTGAATTCTTCTTTGTTCTTTGTTATTCAATATGTGCTCAATAGTTACTTGAATCACTAAATATAAATGTTATAAAACACCACCCTATATTACACCTCTCTTTTTTGTTTCCCGCCGGGCGGTTGGAGTGAAGGCCGCCTTGTTAGCTGTCTGATTTAGGGACGAACGTTTTGCTTGCAGCAATAAAGTACAACAACGAATGGATCTGATTTCGTTGGTGCATTTCAGACATAAAAATAAATCATGGACCAGGAAACTGAATTTAGATGACAGCATCGAAATAAATGTTCTTTGCGAGGTGATATGATAGCATTGCTCACGATTATCCCATTTCGTCAAACGTTCAGCATTGAAATAGCTTCTGTCATGTTGCCTGTTCCATGCCCATATCCTCACCTCATCAAACAATTCTGATTAATTTTCTTGTAAATTACCATTTATTTTAATAAAGTGCATTATCGAAAAGATCGGTCCAATACCCAAACTAAAAACCACCATTAGACTGAATAGACAGCTCTTTGAAATGAGCATAAACGGCCTTGCGGTGATCTGATTTTCTGTAAACGTCAAATTCAATGGAGTGAAATGTTGGCATGCTTACGCTGAATCTATTCATAGCTCTACATATCTGACATTCTTTGGAAAACAGTGTAAGTAATTTGATTAAATTCTAAATATGAGCAATCACCAGAAAATTTTGTTTTTAAATCACAGACGGAAAATCCCCTGACAATCCAAAATTGCAGCGATTAACTCAATTGACGTTTACCCTCTGCCGCCCTTTAATTAAACGTGTGCAAATGGATTTTGAAAAGTAATTTGATACACAATACATATTTGACGATTTACAACCTTGAAGTCCACGGCGTAAAAAGGTAACAGTAACCACACGGATGCAAAATTGGCGAGAGTGTGGAAAACCAACAGGTTTAGTGAAAGGTTCTTTTAAAAACAGGTGGAATAGAAAGCTAATGGTCTTCCCCGTGATTAGGCTGCTATTGTTTTTGACACACGTACGAGACTATTCCATTTATTGGACTTGAAATTTGCAGATACAGGAAGCCATTAAGAATGTTAAACCAACATAGTTTCGAATACCTACTGGAGATAAAAGGAGGGTAATCACCATCGCGGCTTCATTTTAAAGAATAAAATATGCACGCTGAATCAATTCAGGTCGAAAGATGTGGAGCATCTTGGATACGTCGATGGATTGCACAAAGCATATTGCCCTTCAGTCGTTTACGACGAGCTTCCTGACTAACTTGCTGCAGCTCTGAAGGGTAGATGCACTCACAGTGCTGTTAAGGAAGAAATTCTAGTACATTGACTCAGCCACAATGCAAAAACAGCAATATATCACCATGATTGCACGCCGAGTTACTTGGAGGAGAGATTCCAGTTGGTGGTGTTCCGAATTATTGGCTGCTTCTATCCTGATTGATCACATCTGTCGTGTATATGTAATGGGCTCGCTGAGGAACCTCCATTATTTCCTGCAGTGGTTCCTTGTGTTGAAGGCTCTGAATGTTTGCAGAACCTGTACAATCAAGATGCAGCTTTGTCTTTTACAGTTTCGAGCTTATTGCCTGTTGTTGGAACTCACTCGCCCAAGCAAAGAGAGAGCATAATATTACACTCCTGACTTGCGCCTTGGAGATGCTTGATATAATTTGTGGAGTCAGGAGGTGAGTATATCGCTGCAGGACCTCGGGCTTTTGACCTGTTGTTGTTCTCCAGCTCAGTTCTTGAACAACGGTAACGCATAGATGTTGATAGTCGTGGATACAGCGATGGTAAAATCGTAAGACGTCAATGGGCGATGGTGAGATCATTGAAAGATAGAATTTTACAGTGCAAAAGGGGGCCATTTGGCCCTTGGAAAGAGCACACTACTTAAGCGCACATCTCCACCCTATCCTCGTAACGTAGGACCCCCACCTAAGCTTGTTTTTGACACTAAGGGCAATTTAGCATAGCCATTCCACCGAGGTTACACATCTTTGGACTGTGGGAGGAAACCTGAGCACCCGGAGGAAGCCCAGGCAGACAAGGGGAGAGCCTGCAGACTCCGAACAGACATGGCCCAAGTAAGGAATCGAGCCGGGACCCTGGATCTGTAAAGCAACAGTGCTGACACCTGTGCTATAGTGACGCCCTAAGAGATATTCTCTTGCTGTAGGTAATTATTATCTGGAGCGTTTTTTGTGCCACTGTTCCTCACCAAATGTTAGCTCAAGCCTTAATATCGTCCACGACCTGGTGCAATCGATGTCCTTCAGTACTACAATGCAAAAATAGCGATATATTGCCATGATTGCACGCCGAGTTACGTGGAGGAGAGATTCCAGTTGGTGGTGTTCCGAATTATTGGCTGCTTCTGTCCTGATTGATCACATCTATCGTGTATATGTAAGGTGCTCGCTGAGGAACCTCCATGATTTCCCGCAGTGGTTCCTTGGAAGTGTTGAAGGCTCTGAATGTTTGCAGAGCCTGTACAATCAAGATGCAGCTTTGTCTTTTACAGTTTCGAGCTTATTGACTGTTGTTGGAACTCACTCGCCCAAGCAAAGAGAGAGCATAATATTACACTCCTGACTTGCGCCTTGTAGATGCTTGATATAATTTGTGGAGTCAGGAGGTGAGTTTATCGCTGCAGGACCTCGGCCTTTTGACCTGTTGTTGTTCTCCAGCTCAGTTCTTGAACAACAGTAACGCATAGATATTGATAGTCGTGGATACAGCGATGGTAAAATCATAAGACGTCAATGGGCGATGGTGAGATCATTGAAAGATATAATTTTACAGTGCAAAAGGAGGCCATTTGGCCCTTGGAAAGTGCACACTACTTAAGCGCACATCTCCACCCTATCCCCGTAACGTAGGGCCCCCACCTGAGCTTGTTTTTTACACTAAGGGCAATTTAGCATAGCCATTCCACCGAGGTTGCACATATTTGGACTGTGGGAGGAAACCAGAGCACCCGGAGGAAGCCCACGCAGACAAGGGGAGAGCCTGCAGACTCCGAACATACATGGCCCAAGTAAAGAATCGAGCCGGGACCCTGGAACTGTTAAGCAACAGTGCTGACACCTGTGCTATAGTGACGCCCTGAGAGATAGTCTCTTGCTGTAGGTAATCATTATCTGGCGCGTTTCTTGTGCCACTGTTCCTCACCAAATGTTAGCTCCAGCCTTAATATCGTCCACGACTTGGTGCAATCGATGTCCTTCAGTACCCGAGGGGTCGCGAATGATGCTGATCATTATACATTCATCTGAGGACATGTCTACTTTTGATGTTATAATAGAACGAAGAACACTGATGAACCAGTTAAAGATGGTTGGGTTTAATACGCCACAAAAAGGCGCTCTTGCACTTATGAATTGACCTCAAAACAGGACAACAACCTTCATTTGAGCCAGGCGTAACCCTGGTAGCGAAATTCTTTCCCCTTGATTGGCGTTGAGTGCAGGAATGCGAAGGTTCCCTGATGCCATATTCGGCCAATTGTTATCTGGATGGCAAGTCACATCACTCACACCTCGCCTCTGATGTTCAGATATTGTCTCTATCGGTCAATTAACTCTGTGATGAGTGTCTCTGGCAGAACTTGCACTGAGCTTATGTGAGCGATTTGTTGATGAATCAGTGCTCTTCAAGGTAAATAATAAAAATAAAATGTTTATTAATATGATTGTCTGGTGAGGAGTAAAGTAGATTTTAAAAAGTATTTACAAGTGACTGTGTTTTTAAAATTCAGGCTGCATCATTGCTAAAACGTCATTGGGTTTGATTCTCCACTGACGCGATTCTCCGCTGCACCAACAGTGCACCAACCCCCAGGTATTTTACGACAACGTGGGCCTGCGCAAAATATAAGTCCCGTTTGGCCGGCTGGCTGGATGGAGAATCCCGCTGCCGGCGGAGGCGCGCCACACCAGAAAACTGTTGGAGCGGAGCGGAGAACCCCGCCCAATATGTCTCTTTGCATAAGGACCCATCATCCAAAACATTACAACAGCTGTTGGCCCTCGTAACACTTAAAGTACGTCAGTATGCTCTCCAGCTGCAAGGCCTGCATCAGCCGACCTCGTTAGCAATGACGGAACCGTGGTTTCTGATAGCAACGAGTGTTGCCTGGGTGCTAACGGAGGAAGAGGCAATTATCATGCAAAGATAAGCTAAAAGCCTGAGCTACGTGTGCAGGCGTGAATGCATGACTAGTACGCGAGGTAACTTTTCTAAAAGAGTCTGTGTAATGTCGGCTCGAATTGTAAACAATCGCAGTGCTTAGACTACAAAACGATATACATATGTACCACTCAGCGTCAACAACAGAGTTTGTTCGGCGAGAATGCTTGTTGAGCTATCCACCATCCTCCACCACCAATATGTCAGAATAAACGATCGTCAACCTATCCGGCGTCTCCTATGAATCATTACTTGGTGGAAATTAGCAATAGCAGTTTGAAATGCATTTCAATTGGCGTAATGCTCAGGATTCTACTATTGGGCCGTCGAGTGAGCCCCACAAGTGGATGATTTCATCCAGCCGGCACTTCTGGATGAAGATCGTTGTGAACACATAGGCATTACCTTTTGCACTAATTCCTCTAGTTCTCCATCCTTCACGACGAGAATCTGTGAGGATCGTCGTACTCCAGTGAGTTCATTAATTTGCACCATCAGTCACGCTGCATATGACTGTACTTGAGATCTGAGATCGTTGATTGTGAAAATGATTACTTTCGGTTATCACTTGCTGATTGTAATGTTCGCCATCAAACTGTGTTGTCGCCTAAAAAGGTTGAGACCTCATCGTGGACGAGCCTGGCACTGCTCCGGGCATGGCCTGCAGTGCTCATCATTAAAACACTGTTGATCCTCTGGCTTGCAGGTAATGCTCGAGTGTGGGATATACTGAGCAATTAGTTGAGATATTGTGGTAGTTTGGACACCATGATATCTTGTTTGGTAAGGTGAATCAAGCTGCTTGAAAATAAGACCTCTTCCATTGCAGGCAAATCTCATGACCATTTTCTCAGCTGTGATGGTAGATCCTTTGTTATTACCTGCCAAACATTGCAGTAGTGTGTTACACAATTGAACATGGTCAAATACATATAGGCTTTAACGTCATGTTTCGGAAATATATTTCATTGAAGAAAGCACCTTAATGCCATTCTCTGGAACCCATTTCCAAAAATGATGCTGATGAACTGTAGTAAAGCATTTGGAAAGCCAAGGCACAGTTCAATCCTTTGATTATGTCTACACTTCTCGCTGCCTTGGGAAAGCGGGCAACATAATCAAATACCCATCCCACCCAGGTTACTCTCTCTTTTAACTTCTTCCAACGGGCAGCAGGTACCAAAGTCTGAGAACACGCACTAACAGGTTCGAAAACAGCTTCTTCCCCACTGTTACCACACTCCCGAACTACCCACTCTTGGACTGAACTGGTCTCATCACCCAACTTCTCTCCGCAGTAGTACTGCACTCTACGTGTTTCACCTGATGCCTATGACTATGCATTTATATTGTCTATTTTAGTATGTCCTAAGTTTTTTTTGTATGGAGCGATGTGTATGAATGGTGGGCAGAACGATGCTTTTCACTGTACCTCTGTTCACGAGATAATAAATCAAAACAAATCAATATAAAGTTGCTGACTGGCAATGATTTGTGCTAAACGCTTAAATATACGCATTTTTCAAAATGCACTGTCTAATGGCGTTGCCCACTGATCGCCCAACGCTATTGAATCCTAAAGTGAGGACAACTATAGGTTATGGATAATAATGCCGTGTGTTTCTGTGATGTGCGTCAATTGAATTATCATTGAAACTCATGACATTCACTGACATCTACAAATAAATGAAATGCGGAGTTGCGATCTTGTACGGTTTATTGAAAATTGACTATCTTTCTTCGTCTAAAGCATCCAAGTTCCCTCATTTTGTTTTGGTGAATAATAACGTGTATCTTGCTGACCATTCTCTTGTTTCCAGATACTTGTACCTAAGCGGAATGACACATGGAATACAATTAAAATTGAGGACGTCAAATATATTCTGCACATCATTCTGACTTAACTGAAATGAAATGAAATGAAAATCACTTATTGTCACAAGTATGCTTCAATTGAACTTACTGTGAACAGCCCCTAGTCGCCATATTTCGGCGCCTGTTCTGGAAGGCTGGAACGGGAATTGAAGCGTGCTGCAGGCCTGCCTTGGTCTGCTTTGAAAGCCAGTGATTGAGCTCTGCGCTAAACCAGCCCAATTAGATAAGCAATTCAGTTTGAAATAATTTGTTGTGGCATTGATCAAGGTCTTGTTTCGCTAAGTCTGTGAACGGAAATCAATAGTGTGTAGTTATTTCCCAACATGTTCCAGTATGTGAGGGCCCGGGTTCGAATCCCTGTCACTGTCCATGTGGAGTTTGCACATTCTCCCTGTGTCTGCATGGGTCTCACCCCCACAACCCAAACAGATGGCCACGCTAAATTGCCCCTTAATTGGTAAAAATAATTGGGTACTCTAAATTTATTTTTAAAACGCGTTCCAGTATGACTACATTGCATAAATGCATTTCTAGAACTCAGAAAAAATCGAGAGTATTATGAGCTGTTTTGTTTATAAGAACATAGACATTGCTGGACAGTCTAATGCAAGCACATTTTAATGCTGATTTGTTGTGAATGTGAAAAGTGCATCAGTAAAAATAAGGAACATTTCTTGTAACATAAAAGCATTTGGAAACTATCCAAGTTTTGTAAATGTTTGTGAAGTGGAGAAAAGTGCTTTTGATTTTCCTTGTGTTTCTCACCAGAAGGCTGTGTTGACATCATTGTTACGCAACAGGCGATAATAAGAACAAAGAACAAAGAAATGTACAGCACAGGAACAGGCCCTTCGGCCCTCCAAGCCCGTGCCGACCATGCTGCCCGACTAAACTACTAAACTAACTAATAATAAAATACCAGACTAAATGGCCATCCAGACCCGAGAACCTGTTCGGTCACTCAAGAGGATCATCGCTGATCCAGCACTTTTTACGTTCGCTTTCTTCACCATTCTCCATAACCCTTGATCCTTGCATGACACAAATTCTGCATATCTCAGCCTTAAATATCCACAAGGACTCTGTCCTCAGAGCTCTCTGTGGAAAAAGGTTTTAAAAACTCACAATCCTCTCGGAGATGACTTTGTCGACATCCCGGGCTTATATTGTGTTCCCTTAGTATTCAGCCGACGCCCTCTTGTCCTATCCACTACCATAACGGGGAAAATTATCTCAGACTTTCCCCTGTTAAGCCCTTTAGCAATTCGGAATTCCCCGTTTCTGTTAATGGCAAATGGGGTTTCCCATTGTGGCCACCCTATGCCCGCAGCTTTCCACGCTACCGTGAATCCCGCGGGCTGTTGCGTTGCCAGCGGAATAGAAAATCTTACCAGCGGAGTTATTTCAATGAAATCATTTTTTATTATTCTCAATGTCAATGAGCAGAGAACCAACATGTTTAACCTTTGATCATAAGACAATCGCTGCATATCAGGAATCATTCTGTGGAGTGTTTCAACTTCCCCCTGTAATATAATGCATTTCCTTAAATGAGCGTAACCAAAACTGCTCACGATAATCCAGATGCCGTCTCACCCGTACCCTCTTGAAATAACGCTCAACGTTCCACTTCCAACACGATACCTTGTCTTATGACTTAACCGTTCGTTAGGTACTTGGCCAAAAGCCTTGCAGAAGTCCAAATGTAACACATCTACTGGTTCCCGCAATCCAATCTGATTACAACCTCTTCTAAAACTACAATACGTTAGTCAGAAATGATTTCCCTTTCTAGAAGCAATGATGGCCCTGCTCGATTATATAATGATTTTCCAAAGGTGTTGATATTGCTTCTTTAACAATCGATTCCAACCGTTTTTCAACAATCGATGTGAAGCCAAGGGGCCTTTTGTTACCCTTTCTTCCTTCCCCGTCCCGTTTTTGTATAACGGGATTATATTGGCATTTCCCAACAACCCAGTCGCACTCAAGAATCCAAGGATTTTTTTTGCAAAATTATACCCAATGATTCTACGACCTCTTTATCCACATCTTCTCCAACCCTACGATGCAAGAAATCAGGGCTAGAAAACATACCTGCCGTTAATCCCCCGAGAGACACTTCTCTCGTTACAGAATTGAATAACGCCCTCGCTTTCGTTAACCAATAATGTGATGTTGGAAGTACATTCCACTGTAAATATTGATGCAAAACATCTTTTAACTCCTCTGCCATTTCATTTTTGCCCATAGCTATCGCCACAGCTTAATTTTCATAAGGGCCCAAGTTCATTCCCGCCTCTCGCTTCCTTTTTAAAAATATTTAAATAAGCTGATATTGTTCATGTCTATCCCTCGGCAGTTTGCCCTCTTAGTTTATTTTCTGCCCAATTATAACCTTTTTAGTCCTCCTTTGTTGAATTATTAAATAATCAAAATATTAGGGTCTATGGCTGATTTTGGACGCCTTATATGGTTCTTAATTCCACTTAACCTCTCCATAACATCCTTGGTTAGCCGTTGATTCTTCGAATTTTTCATTTAAAGAGCGATTTCTACCTGTGTACTTGAAAGCTTCAACCAGGCCATTGATTCTGCTTGGGGATAATTCATTACAAGGATCCGAGTATAGATTTTTACTAAATTGTGTATGTCAGAGCATGCAACCTCATTGCAGTCGGCTTCAGCGATTCTTTAAAAGTGCCGGTAGTTTTTCTTTCGTGAATAACCTTTATTGTCATCCAGTCAGTCATGGGATGTGGGCTTCAACGACATGCCCAGCATTTATTGCCTATCTCTAATTGTGTGCAACTAAATGGCTTGCATGTTCATTTCAGAGGGTCGAGAGGACGCATTTCTGCTGAAGTGCTGTCACAGGTCAGGATAGGAGGTGTTGGAATGTGTTCCTTTCATCCACAACGGTTGACCAGTTTAATCGGCATTATTAGATTTTAAATTGCCAGTGTTTATTGATGGAATGTATTAGCATTCGTCCCTTGGGACTGTCTGGGTGTCCAGGGATACTGCCAAGAATGTAAAGGCATCTCCACCAACTAAAACATCGGTTGTCACGACACTTTCCCTTGCAGATCAATTAAATCTGCAATATATCCTAACTTCCTGCATCAAAATTGTTTTTCAAGGCTGAAACAATATCTATATTATCTGCAGGGATTTGTTCCTTCAAAATACCTGATCTGCCTCAGAAGGCCACTCGTTTCTTTTTACGCCAAAATTCCTTTGGAACAAAATGAAGTAATCGATGCAAAGGTTTCGACTGCCAGACAGGACATTTGTTGTGGTCTATTTATTGCCATGCCATCACCACGCCAATGGATCAATCTTTGGAATAAGAATAGTTAAATTAGTTCTCCGACTTGAAAAAACTTACACGAAGTGCGACACGAAACCATAACATTTCACGACATAAGAAGACATCAAACAAATCAAATTATGCAGAGAATTTTTTTGTCTCGCTGCGGTGAGCTCACTTGGCAGAATCAAACGAATCAGATGCAAACAGTTTAGAGGCACTGTGCGGAAGTTTATATACTTGCGCATCTGTGTCCCTGTGTACGTTTTCACAAATAACCAGAAAAGACTGGCAGGGCTATAATCATAGGGGATTCAATCGTCAGGGGAGTAGACAGCCGTTTCTGTGGTCGAAAACAAGACTCCCGAATGGTATGTTGCCTCCCGGGTGCACGGATCAGGGATGTCTCACATCGGCTGCAGGTCGTACTGAAGGGGGAGGGTGAACAGCCAGTTGTCGTGGTGCATAGAGGCACCGACGATATAGGTAAAAAAAGAACGGGATGAAGTCCTACAATCAGAATTTAGTGAGTTTGGAGGTAAATTGAAAAGTAGGACCTCAAACGTAGGAATCTCAGGATTGCTACCAGTGCCACGGGACAGTCAGAGTAGAAATTCAAGAACAGTCAGAATAAAAACGTTGCTTGAGAGACGGAAGGAGGGCTTCAGATTTTTAGGATATTGGAACCGGTTCTGGGGGCGGTGGCACATTACAAATCGGATAGTTTACACCTGGGCAGGACTGGAACCAATGTCCTCGGTGTGCTTTTGCTAATACTGATGGGGAGGTTTTAAACTAATGTGGCAGGGGGGGGGGGGACCAGATTAGGAAGTTAGAGGTCAGTAAAGAGGCAGCAACTAAAGCCAGTCAGGTACAAGATAATAAATTCAATATGATTAAGGGGAAGAGATGATGAACGCAAATTGACAGGTGGTGTGAGGTGCATTTGTTTTAATGCGAGACGTGTAGCAGGTAAGGCAGGTGAAGTTAGGGCTTGGATTAGTACCTGGGAATATGATATTATTGGCATTACTGAGACTTGGTTGAGGGACGGGCAAGACTGACATCTAAATATCCCAGGGTATAGGTGCTTCAGGAGGGATAGCGAGGTAGGTAAAAGGGGTGGAGGAGTTGCATTGCTGATCAGAGATGATATCACAGCTGTGATTAAGGAGGGCACGATGGAGGATTCGAGCACTGAGGCAATATGGGTAGAGCTATGAAATAGAAAGGGTGCAGTAACATTGTTGGGTTTACTACTGGCCTCCCAAAAGCGAGCGTCAAGTAGAGGTACAAATATGTAGACAGATTATAGAAAAATGTAGTAACAGTAGGGTGGTCGTGATGGGAGATTTTAACTTCCCCAACATTGAATGGCACTCATGTAGTGTTGGAGGCGTAGATGGAGGAGAATTCGTAAGTAACATGCAGGAGAGTTTCTTTTAGAACAGTATGTAAAGAGTCCAACTCGGGAAGGACAATATTGGACCTGGTACTGGGGAATGATCCCGGCCAGCTGAATGAAGTTTCAGCCGGTGATTACTTTGGGAATACCGATCACAATTCCGTAAGTTTTGGAATACACATGGACAAAGACGAGAGTGGTTCTAAAGGAAGAGTGCTAAATTGGGGAAAGGCCAAGTGTAACAAAATTAGGCAGGAGCTAGGGAATGTGGATTGGGAGCAGCTGTTTAAGTTTAAATCCACATTTGAAATGTGGGAGTCTTTTAAGGAAAGTTTGATTAGAGTTCAGGACAGATAGGTGCCTGTGAAAATGAGGGATAGAAATGGCAAGATTAGGGAACCATGGATCACGGATGGAATTGT